>NC_142719.1:8132500-8757500 GCF_055471065.1 Atractosteus spatula | reverse complement strand
GGCTGAAAGTCCCACTAACTTAATTTCTACATGCCCAGACCATGCAGTATTAGCTTAGTTCTCAATAGACACTAAATGTAATTGTCGACGACTGGCACATAGTGCCTGCCAGGCTCCCAAGACTACATTTCCAGGCCAGGATTGAGGCAGGGGAAAAGTGATCTGATGAAGTCATCGGTTCTATGGTCAACTGTGGCTGTTATTCCTTAACTTTTATGATCGCTTTGTTCATACCTTGCATTAATCGTTGTAAAGATAAAAATTGTTACCTCTGCCACCAGCCTGTAAGCATAAAAGCAGCCCAAGCTCTTTTATTAATACCAGTCAGTTCATGTAAAGACCAATAAAAAAAAAAAACAGACTTTGCTGGGCCAGGTAAAAAAACAACACATCATCGTCGTCCTTGAAAGGTATCACTGTATAATTATATGCAGTTTTCATTCTGTTTTAAGTTACCTCATTACCAAAAGGGCCACCTGTTACTAGAACAAGGCGGAGAGGAAGCAGGAGAACTCATAGGCCCCTTTTCCATTTTGAATTCATCAGTACACTGAATAAAAAAAAACACAGTTCAGCTGACATATCCAGAATTAGATACTGGTACAAAACAAAAATTGTATCCATAGACAACTGTTTTCATCATTGGTTTGGAAAGGCTTCAGTACAGACTGCCTAAACCACATTTGCCCTGGCTTCTGCACATCTTAAAGTGTTAAACACAAGGCTGAGTGTCAGCAGTCATGTTATCAGCTCTGGACAACCCGTCTGAAGCTGCCTTTCAGTGAAGCCAAGCTGCAGGGCAGAGACAGTTGAAATGGTGTGTCCCTGTGCAAATGTTTGTCCTGAAAATGCTTGGAAGACATTTCCATCTTCTAAAATGATAAGATGACAGCAAATACTATTGTGTTTTTGCATGAATGGCTGGGCTGCTTAGACTGGCTTCTAATGTATTTTTAATCCCGGTGTCCTATTTCTGTCTTGTTTCTTTTTCCTTGCAGACATACACAGAAGTCGGCTCTAGCTACCTAAGGGCATTTGTCTTCCCTAAATTGCACTTTATATGACATCTTTAAACACTGCCGCAGACAGACAAAGCTTCTAAGAACCCCTATCCCACCCATTACTATATGCTCACAATTGTCTTCTATCGCGGTTTATTAGTGTGTGGTCAATAAATCACATAAAATTGTCTTATTAAGGAGTTTTGAAATCAACAAGTTGCTAAAAGACTGTAATTGAGCTCACAGTAATCTGTGAAATTATAGTTTCTTCTCCCTTAACTGGCTTTTAAAGTAATACTGACTTTTGGCAATTAAAAAAAAAAAAGAACTTTGAAGAATACAGTCCTAAATCGCAGCAGTGACAAATACTGATAAAACACAGGGTAAAAAGAATGTATTTAGTGATGAAGAGGTAGTTTCCTGGTATTCCTTAACATCCATTAAAAATAACAATACTGTGAAACATCATAGAAAACAAAGTTAAAATCAATACCAATACTGTAATACCATATACAAATATAATATATACCTGCGCTACCAAACAATGATCTTAACCTCATAAATGTAGATCATTGGCCTAACATTATTAATCACATCAGAAGAGCAGATGACTGCAGTCTTCTATCCTACCCTACACTGCCTGTTTTCTCTCACCTTTGTGCTACAATACATGTTGGTTCATGCCCCTGCTCACTTAGCCTTCTCAATCCAGAGAAGACCCTTCATGCTTGCCCAGGATGGGATGTCAAATCTATTTACATAATGAAATAAATGTAAATTTTGTTTACAGCAGTAAAATAAACAGAAGCCCAGGCCCATCATGCATTACGGCATCTTTAACTTCCTGCACTAATACTCACCCCCGTCAAGGATCCCGAAGCATTTTTTACTTTAGGGAGGAACCCACTTCAGCCACCACCAAAGGGGAAGCACCTACAGTACGTGTGTGAGTCATGCTATTGTGTCCCAGAAGCCCTACTACCTAGCAGGTCCAGTGGAAAAGAGGGAAATTGCTTCACTAACAGAATTAAGGGGGTTTTTAGAAAGGCCAGAATGTGCAAGTCTGGAGTGGAATTCAGACGGTTTACTGGGATTAACACCCCTACTCCTATGAATGGTGCCATGGGATCTTTAGTTACCAAGGAGTGAGGACCTCTGTTTAACATCTAATATTCAAAGCATGGCTCCTTCTAAAGTGTCTCCAGTCACCATAATGGAGCACTGGTTTAGAAGTTCTGGTCCAGTGTGAAAAAGCCACCTTCCTGGTCCACCAACACTACTTACAGCAGCAGCACCATCCTGGCAACAAATGATTATCAGATGATACATTTATCTTTATCTTAGTGTGGGACAAGGAGGTCCAATACTAGCAAAACCCAGGAACACTAAAAAGCAATAGCCAGCCTTTGTTTCAAAACATCAAAAGGAAAAAAAATATGATTACGGAGGTTAGGGAAAAAATGTGTGAAAGCATTTCAAGTAAGCTTTAAATTGTGTCAATATCTTTTCACACAAAGATGTTTGGTTTTTTTTAATGGAACTATAATATTTTATGAATTATCTTAGCAGAATCTTTTGGGATATTCAGAGCAATTTTAATAATAAGCTTGGGAGGTTAAGGAGAACATGGCTGATTAGTTACACACTGACTATTTCAGCAGAATGACAGTAATTATACCCAAATGTGCAGCAGAGAACAGGAGGTCAGCCTATTCCTTAATCACTGCTCAGTGACAGAAGAAAATTAGTCAGCCTGTCCCAATGTTTTTCCATCATATTTGTTTTGGTTTTGAGTAAAACCATGTCTTGACCAGTGTAAAGCTAAGATCCTGAATCTATCCCACAAGTGAACTGTGGTATCATCTTTCCCCTACCCTCGTTTACAACTGGGTGGGACACAGTACATACGCCTTGGTCTGTAGGGTCACAAAATGGGACAGAAATTGGCCTCTGTGGCTTTTAGGTTTGAGAATATTTAACTGCAGACATGGCAGCCAGACCTGTCTGGTGGTTAGAAGCAAGGGCTAGGTGCCAAACAACTCTGACAAGAAAATCCCAGCTCTATTGTGGAGAAAGCTTCATTTGAAAAAAACAATAAAAGTATGTATTGCATGTGCCAATACAAGGGAGGGTTTTCATACAAAAAAATGTTTCAACTTGGGGGGGGAAAGGTATGGGGGTTACGATGTGAAAAGACGTATCTGATCTATCCCATGCCTATAGTCCTTGTCCAATGGACTACAGAAGTACTGATGAAGGCTGAAGCTCTGCATGTGTGTGAAATTATAACATTGAATTAAAAATGTGATGTGATAAAAAGTGAGAGTGTATTTTGTATAGTTTCAGCATAAACCTTAAAATCATTTCCAATGTATTTTGGTTCTTTTAGCAAAACTAGCTCTATAATTATAGTATTATTGACATGGTAGTGTAGTTCAACTAGAGCAACTTGGAGAAATAAAAAAAGACAAGTGGGTGATTCTAACCATTCTGAATACAAGGGGGAAAACCTGAAATTGAAAACATCTCAAAATAAGAGGACATGAACAGGAAACAGTCTGTGTGTATGTCTGTGTCTGAATCACTCTCTCTCTCTCTGTGCATCAAATCTAGTGCTGACACCAAGCTTTCTCACAAGACACTCATAAACCACTGAGCCCCCCCAGGCTGCAGACAGAAATTCACACACCCCTTATGCATCCAAAAAGTCATACAGTTCCTGCTGTGAAAGGTCTGTAGTTTAAGAAGCATTGCACATTGAAGAAATATGAAGGAAAATTAAGTACATGTACCTGGGATCTTCTATATCTTAGCATTTCTCACTCAATGAAAACTATTAAAAATAATGATAAAAAAAGAGAAGGAAAAGCTGGAGAAGGAATCTCCTCTCCTCAGTCGAGAAGGGATAAGTCTCTGTATACATGTATAAATAGGTCTTTATCTATCGCCTAAAAGAGACTGGGACAGGACAAATGGTTAGTAATGGAGTTGCACTGCTTCTCCTTCAGTTTAATCAAACCATCTCCCTGAAACAGACACAACAGTGCCACCCACGAAGACTGGAAAAGTGTCGGACACTCCAATCTCCCGGTATAGCGTGCCTATATCGGAGGCTGACTCTACAGTATCATGCCCCAGCAATATACCGTAGCGCAGGAATGCTGACTGCTTTGAAAAAACCCGAACGAGCCGCTGTCAGTAGGAGACTGGCTCCACAAAGGTGCACTTCTGAGCAGAATCTGGCCTCCGCTAGGATTTGCAGACAATCTTTTCAAAAATGTCCATTGTCAGAGATGGCACGAACAGCGCATCACGGCACACTGTTCTGACTTGCACAGCGGTAGACTAAAGCAGGAACAGTCCAGAGAGACCTCCCCCCTCCCCCAGGTATATTTTATTTGCTTACTTCGGGTCTTTGGGATTTACGCCGAGAAAAACTGCTGTTCGCAGCAAAGTGTTCGACTTTGACGGTAAGATGGTGAAGCTCTTAATGTGATATTTTTCGGGATGCTTTACCACTGACCAGACTTGTTAGGGCAAAACTTAATTACAAACCTACAATAAAATACATTAAAATACCAAGCTTAAGGTATTTTTCAGCAACAGGTTTTCATTATGACAGGTTTGATCAAGGGAGAGCTCAAAAACATAAAATAATCAAGTCTCATTCTGTTAATCAAATCTAAGGATTGAAGATAAATGTATCTTTGCAAGCATATACTGTATCTATAGGACCAGCAGAATTGTGTAACACCGTGCCAAATGACTGCAGAAATACAGTATGTGAGCTGTATCTTAACACAGGTTGAAATGAGTGCTCCTTTAGACTGTGCGGTGGAAAAAAAGTGATGTATACATTTAAAAAAAACACTTTTACTGAGACAGATGTTGTCATTTCCTTTCTCTAAACCTTTTTTTGAATTGAATCCTTTACTTAATCAAACGGGCAGCCTGGCAGTACAGTGGTTAGCAGTGCTGCTTTGCAGTGCTGAGGCCCTGGGTTCGATTTCAGTTCTGGGGTGCTATCTGCATGGAGTTTGTATGTTCTCTCTATGCATGTGTGGTTTCCTCCAGGTGCTCTGGTTTTCTCCCACAGGAAAAAACCCATTTAAAGAGGTTAATTCGATGTTGGGGAAATCGCCCCTGGTATGAGAGTGCGTGTTTGCGTGTCTGTCCTGTGATAGACTGGCGTCCCACCCAAGGTGTATGCTGCCTTGTGCCCACTGCTCAATGGGATAGGCTCCGGCTCCCCAGCCACCCCTTTTAAGTTTAAGGCAAATATCACATAGTTCCTGTACCAAGATAATCATGGAACCATTTATCAAAATCTTAGCTGAGTCTTAGCTGAGCATTTTCTGGCATTTGGAAAATCTATAGGCCCTTTCCTTGAACTTCACCATATTGATGTTTATTTTTTTAGATTTACATTTAAAATTTAGATTAATTTTAAATCTATATAACAAAGGAAAAAACTGTCATGGTGTGGCTGTCAGGATTAATTGCATTTTCACCCACTGACAATCCCACGGGGGTTTCTTGTGGGTGGGAAATCTGGAAAAGGCTGGTAAATCAGATGACAATACCAGCACATTTTTTCCCCCAATAATCTCTTCAACCCTGCACAATTCACCTCGTTTTAATTTCCCTGGGAAATTGGGAAGAGGTAGAATGTTCTCATCACCAGGGCTTCTGACTTTATCATAGAAGCAATTTTTAATTGGAGCAAAAAAAAAAAAGGACACAAAGGTACTTGCATTGCTCTGTGTAAAGATTCATAGCTCTTGAAAGAATGCTCAACAGCAGCTGCCTGTGGCTTTGCGATTTTGCATACACAGAAGAAATTCCTAAACCCCATGAATATAATGTTATCTGAAGTTTTATTTGCGTAGAGTACTGTACATGCATTGTAATGAAGTAGTCTTTACATTGTAGAATTAAATAGCTATAAATCTTTTGCTTGGAGTTTCTAGACAAAGATCTGTGACTCTATTTCAAGTAGATGTGATGTTACACAGGCAACTGCGTGGCGGCGTTTTAAGAGGTCTTACAGCCACTTCCTCTTCATTCCATTTAGCAGCTCCTTTTTAAGACAAAAATGCTCTAAAATAACAAAAAGGATGTTTGAAATTGGAAGCCCAGACACTAACATCTGAGGCCTGGAATGCAGGCATACAAAATGTTAAATACTGCCTAGATGTACTGTAGATCTGGTTAGTATAAAACTACTTTATCATCTTCATTTTGGACATTGTTTATTCACCAAAAGGTAATAGAATATGAATCTGCTTTAACAGACAGCCAGGCATCCCCCACTATGTTTTTAGTATATACAGAATGCCAGAATGCATAAAAAGATTAGTAACTCGTAGTCCGTTCAATTAAACAGAAAGAAAATTCATACTGCACCAATTTTAAAATTTATTGCAGATTATACATCACAAATAATTAAATTACTCCTTTTGCAAACCACACATTTTTAATACTTCTGTATTAAAAAACTTACTTAAGCACAGAAATATTCAGAATCTTTAAATTAATGTAATGCGTGATAAACTTAATCTGTAGTTCTAGGTGACCTCTGATTTAGACGTGTCCAGCTATCAGACGTGTCCAGCTAAGTGACCTATAAATCTGTCTCTAGGAGAGAGGTTTTTTGTCACGCCTGTTCTGTTTTATTTTTTCAGTAAGAGTCAAAAGGAGGATCTGTCAAAAGAAAGGTATTGAAGACTATCCCTAAATCCTTTACCACAGCTAGAACTCCAGGTGGTTTTGATGATTTCCAAGCATGTTGTACTGACATAAAATGCTACATTTTAAAAGGATGACTAGCATTTTGTTTTTGAATCTTATTTTGTCATAGATAAGGAGGTGCAAAAAAGAAGCAAAATAATTAGTTGTTGATTAAACTGACCATGATTTGTAAGGTTTTTAAAATATGCAGGTCTGGCAGCCATTTTGGATTACAGTTTTAGCAATATATCAAAATAAGGAAGAAACAAATCCATAACATCTCTAAAGGCTGGGAAGCCTAATACATAATGAGAACATATAATGTACTTGGTTGTACACCACAATAAAAAAACTTGTTCCAGGAAACTTCATATTAGCTATTCATTAAAATTATATCTTTGCAACAAAAAAAACTTTCATTAATGTGTTATTTTCCTCTGATGATTGTAGTATGGCTGTTCACATCCTCCTGTGAAAATGAACTATTCAGATTTTCAGATCGTATTTTCATCAAACGGTCTCTGCACTTACCAGCGATTTTGAGTGCCTCCAGGGTATCAGCTCCTGAGCTATAACTGGCTCATGTGGCTGGGTTCTCCCTAGCACACTTTCTGAGGTGCTCAAGGTACTTTTGCTTCTGCGCATCTGCTCCGGAGGCTCCCTAGAGGCCACTGTGCTGTTTATCCTGCGCATGTAGATCTCCGCAGGGCTAGGCTTGGAGCTGTGGACAGAGTCCTCCGGGTCTAGGACAGTTGTGGCTCGGTAAGCCCTCCAAGTACTCGAGTCGGAGTCCTCTCCCACACCGTCTATAAGCCTGGATCCCTGGTTGTCCTCCTGAGACATGGTGGCCCCTTGCTTTTTCCTCCAGGTGCTCCTCATGGTCACATGTTTCATGTCTGGAATCATATCCTCCTTGCAGGTCTGCTGACCCTTCCAGCTTGAGACCATGGTAGTGACGCAGTTGCTGCCACTACTCTCAAAGCCAGATTCGTCATTGTTGCTGTTCTCCACAGACTCCAGAGCCCTTATGGTAAAACTGCTACGCGTCAGCTGTGTCTCCGTCTTCACCTCCACAGGCAGGTCAGGCTCCTCGGCCTCCTGGGAAGGTTTCACAGTTATCTCACTCTTGGGTATGGAGATTTCGTATGGTATAGACACACTGTTGCGGTGTTCAATGGTGGGGGTTATCACAATGTTGCTGGTGGATGTGTGTCTGGGCGGCTCACTCGTGCTGCTACTGCGGCTGCTGGCTCTAGAAGAGGTGGGGTCACTTGGGTAAATGGTAATGCTACTGGTCACCTTGTTCAGGATGGGTTTCGTAGAGATCTTGGGCTTACCGTCCGCAATTAAAGGCTCCACCCCAGTTCCGGACATAACTTCCTTCCTGTCAATTTCCACAATAGCCGGCTTGATAATTGCTTTGGATCTCAGAGCTTCCCTGGGGCTACACACTCTGCGGATTTCAATGCCTGAAGGAGTATAGGTTGGCTCTGATGAGGTGCCCTCTGTGGCTGGGGATTTGGTCACATCTTCTTCGAAGGAACTCCGTGAGGATGATGCCTCAGAGTGAGAATCCTGCAAGCGAGAATACCGGGGATGCTTTGAAACAGCTGACCTGCTACTTGATATATTCACTTCAGGAGTAGATTCTGGCTCTCCTAGCGAACGCCTAGATCCAGTAGATTCAGTCTCGGATGCTGAGGATGAGCTCTCAGGCCCATTTTCATGTTGTGTTAAAGCAGAAACATGAGATCTGTAGGCAGCAAATGAACCATTAGACTTGGTCAGGCTTGATACTGCCATTGTCTCCTCAGGTTGATCCAAAGACTCTGAATGTAAAGTCTCTTTTTCAGGAGGCTGTGTAGTGGCAGTCTTGCTAGAATGTTCTGAGGGCACATCAGAATTGTTTGATTCACTGTCGCTACCAACGTATAACCGAGAAAACCTTTCATTTCGGTTCCTCTTACCCTCATTTTCATTGGGCTTCCCTGTGGGCGTTTTCCATGATTTAGGGGCATTCTGGTCATTTGCAGCTGGAGGATATCGGCTTAGGACTGGGGGCTGCTCCCTAGTTTTCTTCCCGTCATTTGGGGATGAGCTTGTCAATATGTAGTTGGTTGTCCCTACTTTTTCTTCTAGTGCCCTTCCCCTCTCTTTTACCCCATGTTCTGTTGGGGTGGAAACTGTTTTCCCAGCCCTCTTGTTCTTCATTCCAGGACTCATTGCCCTCCTGACGGGTTTAGGAGAGCTTTCCTCTGACTGACTCAAATCTTTATATTTCTGCTTTGTTTCCCGCCTCTGTTGTGGGGAGAGCTCACGTGATTTGTACTTGGAGACAGGTGGCTCCGTGGCAGCAAACCTATTCTTGGGCTTTTCCTGCCGAAAACCTCCACGGACATTTATCTCCTCGTTCTCTGCCTTGCCATTCTCTAGGATTTTTGTACCACCAAGCTGCACCTTCAGCTGCTCCATCTGGTCACTCAGTGCTTTACTCCGATTCCTCTCTTGGTGGTACTTCTCCAGAAGCTCTGCATTCTTGGCCTCTGTGTTCTTTAGGTCCTCTTCAACTAGTTCCAGTTGTTTCAAGCGATTTTTGAGCCTCTCAATCTCCTGGGTGAGATCCTTCACCTTGTTGTCTTCTTGGCCTTCAGTGCGGTTCTTTTCATTTTCAGATTTGTTTCTCAAGCCCACATTATCAGTCAGCTTCAGAAAATCCAGGCTCTTTCTCCTGATACCAACCTTGCTGGTTAAACCTGGAGACAGGTCGTCTTCAATCCGGAGGTCCCCCATCTCGGTGGAACGTTCCAGAAGGTCGGAAGCATTCCTACTTTGGTCACCCACATTGATCCTGTTGTTGTGTTCCACCTTCTGAGTGAGTTCTTGGATTAACTGCTCATCTTCCTTCTGTTTTTCCAGCAGTCTCTTTCGCTCATTGATGAAGCTTAGCGTCAGCGACTTCAGTTTCTCCAGTTCCGCATTCAGGGTCTGTTCAGCCCTGTCTAATCGGTTCTCTGAGGAGTCTATCTCCTTTAGTCGGGCTTTCAGGGTTTCCAGTTCAGAGGAGAGCTTCTTGGTCAGATTCTTCTCCTCGTTCAGGCTGAGGCAAAGCTGTGTGCAGTCAGACTTGCTCTTGCTAAAGGCCTCTTCCAGCTTCTCTAGCTCGGCCATCCTCCTCTGAAGCTGTTCAATTTCGGATTTCAGTTCTTTGGTCAATTTCTCCTCAGCTTCCAGCTTTTCCCTGACTAACCTGCAGAGGTCCTCTGCCTTGCGTACCTCCTCATCCTTGCCCTCAATTTTCATCACCCGCTTGCGGAGAGCATCCACATCATTCAACAGGGGGGAGCTGCTGCCCTCAGCTTGTATTACCTTGTCCTGAAGGTCTAGGAGCTCATCCTCAGCCTTCTGCAAGTTCTTTGTGGCCTCTTCCAGCTCATCCAGGCGGCGGCCCAGGCTCTGCAGCTTGTGCCGCAGGTGGCGGTTCGTGGTGTCTTTGTAGCTTGTAATGTCTGCCATTGCGGTGTTTATTTGACAGCTTTCCTAGGGGACCACATTGGCTTGGCGGTGAGATGTTTCAGTGCTTCTGCTTCACCCCTCTGTTTTGGTTTCACTTTTGAGCTAAAGGATAGTGACTACCTCTATTTCCCTTTTCTTCTTTAGACTTTGGCGTGTTGTAAATCCTCCTAGCACTTGGTTCTCTGAGGGTTACCAATAAAGATTGAGGGAAAATAACCTGAAATGAGAAGAGGCAATAATTAAAATAATTATTTGCTGTTGGAACAATTAGAATGCTGCTAAAAAGGATTTAAAACTAAATTTCAAAACAATATCAGGGCATTCAAAAAATAGCACGATTTCTTTATCCATAGATCCAAATGCACTAAAAGGTTTGAACCTCTAAAAAATCTAAATCTGTTATAAACATTTGAAAGATGAACTACTTGAAGATTTAAGAGCTTGATTTGCAAGGTGTTTTAATAATGTAATATGTTATATCTTACCTACTAAGTTAAGTATTGTCAGCAATATCCGAGTGCAACACAAATGTATCTTTTCTGTGTAGCATAACATACATTTCTTTCCAATACTTGCTTCCTTGCTTCATATTTGAGAGAACTCATCAGACCCTATTTTATCGAATAGAAACTAGGCACAGTCATTCATAATGTAAATTTCACTACAAATGGAAAATTGGAAAAAAAATGATAATGTTATAAACACCACCATTGATACGAACGAATCACAGACTGCTACTGTAATACCCTCAAAATATAAGAGAAATTATTTATATAATGATGATGATGGTCAGTTTTGTAGGGAGGCACAGAGAACTACAATAAATTAAGACATTAATTTCAATGAGGGAAAATCATCCAGTACATAGAGAGGGACAATTGATCAGAGAGTAAAGGTTAGGTCATTAGGTCAATTTTTTGGCAGAATGATTTAAGGAAGTTTCCCAAGCGCAGTTTTGAAGGCTTTTCAGTAAACCACATCCTCATAGTCCAAGATTAGTATTACAGACATCTGAACTAGTACAGGCCTAGAGGAACGTGTAAAACAAGATTTGTTTCAATAAAGGAAACCAAGAGTAAGCCTGGCTTCAGCTTGTTATTTATCAATAGCAGTTTTCAAAGTTGAAGCATTATCCAACCAGATGCTAAATACAGTACATAGAACGTGACTTGCTCCAACTTTGCTTTATTTAAAAATAAACTGTGATATAAAACACACTGGAATTTCAAGTGAAGTAGTGGCCTTCCAAGTATGTATCATCAGTACAGGGTACATCTGTTTATAAGAGATATCCTGATCACGCTATACGTTTCTTCCCTAAAAAAAGAAGAAACTTTTCTCTCTTGGTTAAGAGAGAATAGATGAATGTAACGCACTGTGCTCTCACACGCTGTAAAAAGGCCTTTACATGCTCCATTTCTCCTTGATAAGAACATGCCTAAACCTATTAATTCATGTTCCTCAAATCATAACGCACAAGTAACTTTTCTCACAAAAAAACAATTAGCTCCACAAAACAGCTCAGGTTCAGGATTTCTGCTGCTGTTCTCTCAAACAGATTTTTAAAAGGAAAGGCTTACAATCACCAATGCGGTTATTTAATAGTTCCAGGTCTTTTTCACTGATGTCTATGTCACAGCTTTAGCAATAATTCTTAAAAGACATTTATCCTATAACATAAGGCACGAAGGAGAAAGATCGCCTGAGAGCTGCTCTTGGTGATTGATTGTGCACTGCAGTATGGCTGCTATCTCAGCATATATTTTTACAGCCCTACCTGATTATATTACTGATCTATCCCAGCTCTCGGGAAAGTTATGACAAGGGAATAACGGAGGAAGGGGAGGGGGGGGGGGAATTATTTCTCCCTTTCCTTTCTGCAAGAATTAGGACTTTGCTGCTGTACCACAATTATTATAGAGTGCCCCGTATTAAATGACCTCAAGCCATAATGTTAATGCATTCTAAGTGTTCCTTGCAGCCTTTTGGAATCGCCTATTCAGTTTCACTCCGTCCCTGCTAGCACCCTGCATTGATTTCCCATCTGATAAAACGCTGATTCCTGCACCTCTCTCCCATCCCCACCCCCCATACACACGCAGAACCTGAGTCAGCAGTGCTCTCCGCTTCACACTAAACGTAGCCCAGCGTCACAAACGAGGAACCATTCATAACGGATTCCCGATTCTAACTAACATGAAATAAAAGATAACACAGCATGAGACAGAAAGAAAATGGAAAGAAATGAGCAACTATTTCCATACAGAAGTCCAAGCGGGTAGGTGTGTCATGTTGTGGAGGCTGCAAAGGAACAGGTAAAGGGAAAAAGAGACATGTTCTGTGGAGTCTTCTTCAGCTGCCACACACAGTGTCTTTTCTTTTCCTTTCAGCATGGAATACACCTTTACCTGTTCCTTATTTCCCTAAAATTATAACTAGAATATATGTGCAATCGTCTTTACTACAGGGCTGTTGCATCATTCATTCAAGTCCATGCAATAAATCTAGTAACAAAGGTAGGACCCCTTTCACTCATTTCTATATAAAACTGGAATTTACAGCAAGGACAATGAACTTATTTTGAAAACAAACAAGTTAACTATTATTTTTTGTTATTTTATTGCTTGTCTCTTACCGACAGCAAGCACATCTCCATATCATTTTGTCCACGTCACTGGCTCTGCCACATTATGCCAGACAAATGAGTCTTAGAAAAATTAAACATGAACCAAATTAACCAAAAAAAAAAAATCACAACCATGTTCTAGTAAGGGAAAAAGCACCTACTGTACGTTTTAAGGTTAAAAGGACTTCACGAAGGCAATTTTTAGTCATTCCTGCTCACTGATGGTAAAAAGATTGCAGGGCCAAGTCAGGGAAGCTTCCAGCAGAACCTCCTTTATTTTTTTGCAATAGAAATAATTTATACAGGGAATGATAAGGGAAGCATGCAGCCCGAGACTTGCTTTGCCTCAGTCCTGAAAGAATGCTGTCTGTGATTAAAGGATGACATTAACATGAAAGGGCCTACTGTCAACAGCTCTTCTATAAATTCAGACATGATGGTTTTATGACTACTATTGAACACGCAGGTACTTTGCTGCATTCCTAAATCTGGCATTAAAATAAGGCTGACCTCCACATCTGCTGACATATTCTTTCATCAGTAACCTGTATATTCCAACCTAGGTGCTTCAGGAAAAGACAACCGGAAGCTGGGACTCCTTAAATCTTTTGTTTTGTGTCTCTCACGAAGTAAAATCCAAAGTTACATTACTAAAGGCAGCACCATCGGAAAAAAAACAAATTGCCTCTATACACATAAGCGTGTTTCTGTTATTAAACAGCAGCTCTGCATTTGCTCATCGTATGAATAAATTAAAAGCAAACAACACGTCATTTGCGTCAAATGTCATTTGCTTTTCCTTTAACAACAGTTAGTGTGTTCATCTTAGCTCTCCCCATGTTTATTTTTCTAACTCAGCTGAAGCACATTTAAACAAAAGTGTAGCAACTGTTCACCCCAGCAGATTTTATTGGGACCCTTCAATATCCCCCCCAGGTATGGCTGTGCCTCATAATTAATCCGCTGAAACAATATTTTGAATTCCAAAACAGACCTGGAACAGCCCAGAGCCAGACAGTTTCTGACAGGCAGTGAAAGTGGGGCCTTTCAACCTTCAGACTTCCAGGCAAGTGAGCCACCCACAGAAAATTATGAAATGATAAATTATAAAAAAATAAAAATTAAAAGGGCTTTCCTACAAGTAATGCGAAATGCCTGTCCTCCAGACAAAAATGCTTGCTATGCACACTGCCTTGGCAAGCTGACTACATTCACTGGCCAAAATATTAAGAGCCCCATCCAAATACCATGCTGAGCTTTCAGGAGGACTAAAAGGGGCTTGAACAGGATGTTGCCCAGATTTCACAAGGTTGTGAAATCTCTGCAGCCCAGTCGCATCCCACTCCTTCAGCACGTTCTGTTACGCTTGTGGTGTGGGTAAAGGCTTGTGGGATTGAATAGTTCTCCAGGTGTGGGCCAGCTTTGGCCTAGGGAAGACAACGGAGGTCCGGCTCTTTCTCCTGAAGCTCATGGTGCGTGGGTTAATTCATTGGACGGGGGGGGGGGGGGTCCTAATATTCTGTCCAGAAGAGAGTACGTTTTCAAGGTCAAGGAGCAGCTCGGAAGAAAGAATAATCGCTGCCTTTGTGTCTGCCTTGAAAGAAAGGGGTTTTTAACCTCCCAGACTGGGGAAAGGCATCTTTTTCAGCAGCACCAGGTGAATGAAGGTGCAGTTTGACTTGTCATTTACCATACAGAAATACAATTCTATGGCTATAGTGATATTGTACCAGTAGAAAAAAAAGCCCTTTTCAATTTAACAGACTGTTGTAGATGAAAGAACTCTGAGCAAAGGGAGAGGGGGCAAAAGAAAACCCAGAAATTGTCACTGCCCCCCCCCACCCCACCTCAACAAGATTTTAACAACAACGTTTAATTTCGTCTTCTATACAATTCCTTCATTTGGCAATGTATGCAATACGTTTTTCTTTTTCCATTTCGGATGTGCCCCAACATTAAATCAGAGGCTGAAGGTGGCCCGTCTGGAAACACTATTAAATCTCTCATAATCCTCTGCACAGTGGTGGCACTTAAAATCATGCTAACAGGATCGGCCCGGGGTTGGCCACTGCCAAACCCAGCACTGCCAACTTTCCCTGAATAACACAACACCCTGCCTGGAATGCTTAAAAACCCACCAGACCATGCAGAGCAATGCTGGAGGATGGCGGTGCCGCAGGAATCGAAAAACCCATCTGCTACACTTGAGCAAAGCAAAGACACAGGGCTGCACCTTCCTGGACAAAACGCAAACCTCCACCTCATTTTTTTTTTTTGATGGATGACTTGGATGCCACCGCCGCCAGCTTCTTTGAACTTCAAGAAAAAAAAAATCATGAAAACACACAGAAAGGGAAATATTTTTAAGAGCTTTCAGATGGAACAGCCATCAACAAGTCAGACAAGGAGCGTCTTCTTGGAGTCAAGCCCGCAAAATGACTTGAAAAGAGCTGATTTCTTTCAATGCCTACACCTTAATAGTCACCACAGTTGGGTGCAACTATTGTCATGGCTGAAGACAACGTTCAAAAGTTGCTCTCTGCCAGCTTGGGTATATGAATAATAATCAATAATCTGTGGCTATTGTTTACGTTCTTGCCTGAACAAACTATGTTTTGTTATTTGATCACAGCACATATCCACACTGACATACTATATTCCACACACACACCTCAGAGCAGCAGAGAAATCTGAATAAGTTTTATTCACTAGTAATAGTTTCTTTAATGCAGTAACTACATGAAATAAGTGTACATTTATTAACAAAGACTGCTTTATTATATGTACATGGGGAAAAAGGTTTCTACAGTCCAATTCAAAGTATAAACATTTCCAACATACTTCGTGTAATAATTTATAAGCACTTAAAAAATTAAAAGTGCTGTTCAACTACCAAGTTGTATAAAGTATTAAAATGCAGTAAAATGGCCAATTAATACCAAGAATAAAGCAGAACTGGACACTAAAAACTTCAGAAAAAAAAAGATTTTTACATCATCCACATTAATACTAAACAGAAGACATGAAGTTCTTCCAGAGATATCTGGATTTATATTTCTGATCTAGGATGAAAAGTATTAAGCATTTTAGGGTTCAATTTTTTTTAAATGTAAAAATAGGGTTACATTTTTTATAGCATGACAGCAGAAGAGTTTAAGCCTTAAAAACAGATTTGAAGGAATTGTTGTTGGAGCTTGTAAAGAATGGACAGAGAGCAGAGATAGTAGATCTGAACAGAGGATGCATCAATAGTATCCAGAGCACAAATCGTAGATCTCTTTTAAAATACCAGCTCAGCCTTAATATCACCAACAGCTGTAAAATTAAAGAAATTGAAATCGGTGAGTGGTCCGAGCTGAAATGACAATGGAATGTGAGGTCAGCCTCTAAAAATGAATAAGTATTTTTTTGTGAAAAATGATTCTTTACACTGCTCCCTAGTAGTGAGAAAGCAGATTTAACCGATTTTGCTGATAGAGATAACGCTCCTCAGCATTTCACATTTGTTTGACTATTGGTTGCGTTTGGAAAGCTGATTTTCCCTGTTGGGTGTAAAAACCCCTGACTTTTTTTGTAGGACTACATTGCGATCAATCCCACCAAACACTGCAAGTATCATCTATTTCAAATTTGTTTTTTAAACTCCATCTTTAAAAAAAAAAACCCCAACGGATTCTCATGTCAAACATCTTCCCGCCTGTCTGAACTCAGCCTGCTCCCTCAGAGACGGGTTTCCATTTCCTGCAATTGGAAAGGGAAGTTCATTACTTAACCCTTCACCTCTCTCACTCTTAATTGCCGTCATTGAGATGAATAAGGCTAGGGCAAGGTTTTGCCAAAGGAAGCATCAGCACTGCTACAGCCGGGTCTGTAAAACTGCTGGCACATCCAGCTCCCGAGAAATTGGACAGGGAGTCAGAACGGCAGCTCCATTTGCAGGAGTGAGAGGAATAACTGGGGCCTTGAGATAATTAGAGGGAGTGATCTGGCTGGGATCTGTCCAATGCCAACACAAAGTCTGCAGTTGAATCACTTCCAGTCTTGGAAGCCTCGTACATGAAGGTTACAATCATACACCATATGATTAGTTTTAAGCTGCGTTTCCTGTCCCTGCACTCAGCACATCGTGTACAGCCCTAACTACAAGTTCCCCTGCACTTGCCGTAACTTTGGAAACATCGTGTATTGTTTTATCTACATAAAAACCTGCACTCCTGTGCCGCTGACATTGACGCATCTCTGTGACAAGTTTATGTATTAAATAGAAGAACACCCCAGCATATCCAATATATACGAGAATTCTTGGCTTCTTCCTTAGTAGCTGTTGGCTGGAGACCGTTGAACCACAAACGTGGCAACCTGATGCTTGTACTGCATTTTAATTTTCCACAACAATTTTAATTTTCAGTTTGCCATCTCCTAGGCTGTCATTTTTACTGCCCGTTTTGAAAATGGCCTGTGCACGGCTATACAATTTAATTGTATGGGTCTACGATGACAGCAGACCTCAGGGAAAGCAAGTAAAGCTGCATTGGGCTTAGCTTGGATTTTTCTTTTCAGCACAGGAGCTGTCTTTAATCCAGAACATTGCTGGGTCGAACAGCAAGTCAAAATTAGGGTATTGTTGCACTATATACACATTGAAACTGCAATAAATGGGGCCCTGCAAACAAAATTTGAACAGCATAGCAGGAATGTTGAGTCTGCCAAACAATTAGCTTTTTTGTAACTGAATTTGTTGATTTTTTTAACAAAACATAACAACATAATATCCAGCAAACCCTCCCAGTGGTGTGCACCTTTGGGTTTGTACTCAAGGACTCTGATAATACAACAAGACAACTTCAATGAAATGCGGGGGCTCTCCTAGTTTCCCGTGATCTACGGTCAGACCAGCCACTAGCTTTGTTTCCGAGTCTGTGAAAGGCCCAGATCCGAGTCATCAGCTAGCAAAAGTACAGGAACTTCCATAGGGAATAGGGTCTTCCTATTTAGCATAATGAGCCTCCGAAACATGGGTAAACACAGTATCCAATGCCACCCTAGCCAGAACACACACAGGGGACTAGGAAAGTGTTTCACACGGTACCGTCCACAAGGGGTGAGATCCCGTACACTCCATGAAGAAAGTCATTCCATGGTTGGGATTTCAGAATGGTTGGGAAGCATTTGAGTTTTTCCCCAAATACCGTTCCAGGAAATTGCTTAATCTGCAAAATGCTGAACCCTGCTGCAGATATCCGCTTCTTGGGTTTAAATAATGGGACAAACCTGAAATAAAAAGATTTTGGCAAAGCTAATCCCTTTAATCCCCCCCATCGGCAAGTAGATTGTGCACTGGATACATACACAGCCCCGCTCTGCAGGGGGCGCAACAGCCACACATTGCAGAACCGAGATGAAAGCAGAAAGCAGCTCATGTTATGATTGCAAATGCTGGAATAAAAGAAAAAAAATGCCATTTAACACATGAGCGGCCTCTTTTTCACTTCAATGTGAAAAGGGGCATTACCTATCGGGAATTTACGATCAGTGTTTTGGAAAGTAATTTTTAAAAAGTAATTCAGTACAGTTACAAGCTACTCATGTAAGGAAGCAATTACTTTTTTTTTTTTACAATGAATAAAAGAAGCATGCATATGGTTACAATGAAAAACACTAATTCTTAAAAACAACTTTCCCCCCAATGTTATGATTTTAAAAATGTGATTTGTAACTGCTAATACAAGTAGGGTGTTGCAATAATGGATTAATATTTTGATAAATTTGACTATTCCCAGCACTTTTTATGATTATGAAACATGGGAGAATAGACATGCCTTATCTTCCAGAATTTTGTGAATTGTAATACATAACACCAGTTATTTAAATAATCACATAACCAAGGGTCCAAAATGCACTCAACAGTGTATAAGATGTGCTTGTGGTTCGATTTATACAAATATAAATCAATCTTTTAGTCAATATGGAAAGATCAGACTTTCTCCAACTGGAAACCAATATGCATGACTGACAGTATTAAGGGAAAGAGGAAACAAGCAAAACGAAGTATAAATCAACCCAAAAGTTTGGCTAAGCAGACTCGTCATACTGTACCTCAGAGTGAAGTGTTTAATATGGACTCTCTTCCCTTTCCATGTAGAATTTCTAAACTTTATCCCAATAACTTAAGAGGACATCTGGACAAGTTGCTCTCAAAATTGGTCATGTTGTATTAGCTACCGATTTCAGCCAGGTCCCACTGAACTGGAGTGCCATGTGATAATAATTTTAACAAAGCCCATCAATAAAGCTTTACTGACAATACTGACAAATAAATAAAGCAGTTTGTGCAGTTACTGTGTCAAAGCTCATCTTTCAGCACAGACTGACGTTCTGACACAATGTTTAGATGTATATAGTACAGAGAACAGCCTTATTGTGCGATTTGCAACTTGAAAGGCAGATCTCCACCACAGCAAACACAGCTGCATAATTATACACCACCACACAAAACCGAAAAATAACATTTGCCTCACATAGGGACTAAGCCTGACCTTGCCTCTGTATCACAAGGACCAGAATAAACAAAAGCGTATGTGTGCAGTGCAGTGGGAGTTCAAGAGAAAGACTGTAGAGCTCTACTGCAGGCTTTTTCCACTTGCTGGCCCAGATGCCCAAATCTGCTTCAGCAGGGTCAGTATTGAGATAGAAGACTTGTCCCAGTTGCTTCTCATCAGGAGGGACTGGGATGCTTGTCAGGATTGAGGGGCAACATAGATTGAGAAAAGTACTGAAAAGGTACAGGGGCTTTTTTTAAGAGAAGAGCCTACCTTACTCTACAAATCCATGTTTCAGCAGGACAATGACCCAAAAGCACAAGACCACAGCTGCACTGGAGTGGCGGAACAAAGAGGAAAGTGCAGGCCCTTCAAACCCTAGTCAAAGTCCGGACTTGAATCTGTTAGAAAATCTGTGGCAAGATTTGAAAATTGCTGCCCATCAACACTCCCAAACATCTTGACTGAGCTCGAACAATTCTGAAAACAAACACGGGCATTATCTAGGTGTCCAAAACCAAGTATTGTCTTAAAGGTGTGCATATTTATGCAAGCAACAGCTTCAATTTTTTCTTTGCCGTCTTGGCTGACATTAACGTCTTTCAGTCATAAAAGTGTTCATTTGGAACATTCAAATTGTGATTAAAAACATGTATTAAGAAGTGCAGGACAAAATGATTTAAAAAGTGCATGCATTTTAAATTCAACAAAAAAAAAAGGTTAAATCTTTTGCACGGAACTGTATATCACACAATAACACAAACGTAAGCTCACTCCCACATACACTCCCACTCCTTTATCCCCCAGGTGTGCATGTAACTACAGACCCTGCTGCATTCATGTACATATCATTAAATACAATATGCACTTATTGCAAGCAACATGAATGCATCAATTGTCTCCCCTTCTGCAAAAGAAATATGTTGTCAACTTCACTGCCTATAAAGCTGCATAAATGTATTATAAATGAAGCATTTAGTGGGGACAGCCTGAAAGTGTGGATGACGTACTTTCACAGGGGAGTTCACCTTCACACTGTCGATGACAGCATTGATTGTTGTAGAACAAATGTATAAAAGTGGAATGTTTGCAAACCATTTAGAATGCAGTTATGATGTCTGTGGAAAGGGCTGAACACCGCTACTGCTGCCAGACTGCATATTGTGAAACAAATGCAATTTTCTCATACAAAATGTTCTCCCTTGGTGGCCTGGATACAGTCTCATTAAGCATCTGTCAATTTTTGGTTATTATTTAAAACAGAAACAATTTCCTCCAGCATATCGACTTACTAAAACTAATCCAGCTAATGCTCAGAACTTCGCCCATATAAAATGAAGCTTTTAGCCGTGCCTGTGCCAAATGTGACACCCCCGTAAGGGTAACATGTTCACAGTGTAGAAGAATCTCAAACTATTCGAAGAGTACAGAATGAAATTCTATTCGGGGTTTGCAATAGAGAAGGAAAACAAAACTGAAAACCTTCTCCCATTGTTCTTTTGATGCAAAAACAAAATGAAAAGGTGAGAGATAAGTGCGCTCACAGGAAACACCTGATCTTTCAGAAGGCCGTTTCCATCTAACTCTCAACTCTCTTCTTGCGTGGTACTTTCATTTCCCATTTCTATTTTAATTCCTCCCCACACTGCACAACTGCTGGGTTGATCTAGCCTTGTTGTCCTCCTAAACAGCAGGGTGAGTGTGGTCTAAATCTCCTTTTCCCTTTTCAAAGAAGTGGCAAGTTACAAGATCATTTTTGAACACTTCTTTAAATGGCAGGCCTAAACTGACTTTTAGGCCTTTGCACATTCAGTACAATAAAAGATGAAGACCAAACAAAATAGATATTGAAATATTCAGTATAGTTATACTGCTGTGACTTCAGTCTTTCAGTACCAAGTCTAACCTATTCTTGTAGTTCATTCCACTGGTAAACTGCTTATACATGTTTGAAACCTTCCATACTAGTTTAAAAAATAAAACTCTTTTAGGAACCCAAGTCAACTGTTTAGGAAAAATGATTTGCCTGACACGCTGATGGTCATTAACATAAGGTGCAACTTCACAGCACTATAATTTTAAACACTTGCAGGTTTTTTTTCTTAAAGCACCCAACAGTAAAATGCAAAATGCTGAAATAGCAATTCTAAAAAAAAAAAAAAACACTGAGGAATAATTTGTATGAGGAAACATCGATTTAACCCAGAGATTATGCCCAGCACACATTCCTTACCGCTCGCCAATAGAGTGGCAGAAAGCTCCAAGTTGCAGATGAAAATAAACCAGATTTACCCTTTTTCTCCCAACTGCACAGGCTCTTTCACTTCATCCTAGCAGCTTTGCTGCTCTCCTATTGTGAACCTTCACTGAAGACACAGAAAATCACTCAGGGAATATCCTTAAAAGTAATCATAGGCAGAATATTTGCTAGTCCTTTTTCCTCTGAATCAAGATAAATCTAGATATATTAAACATGTTGCCAAAACTTTCAGTTTTTCTAAACCCTTTCACTTTCAACATGCTGCAGAGTGTCATCTTTTGGGTTTTAGTGCAGTATGGTTGACTTTATATATACAGTATATACACTGTATATTCCAACATCTACTAAAGACAAAGCAAGGAATCACAGCATTAGGAAATCAGACTGCATAGAATTAAATTTTGTTTGGACAGTTGATCTGCTGATGTGTATGAATTGGCTCCACCACACTCATAAATACTCCCCAAAGAAGATTTTAATAAAGGAAACCAAGTCTGTTTCCTTTAATGTAGCGATTACTTGGATATCTCTAACAACTCTTAGAGAGTATTTATTCAAATTTGATGAGAATATACAGATAAAGCATTTTAAGTGGTCTGATTTTCATAAGTATTTTCAAGTTATGATCAAAGAATTTTCTGCGCATTTTTTCCATTTTAACCAAATACAAATACTATAACAGAAATGGATTTCTGCCTCAAAGAAATACACAAAACTGTGCAAATCTAAAGACTGCTAATGCACATTTATTATCCCCAATCTCTTCTCCAAACTCCATAGAGAAGGGAATTCTGGGAAATATTGTACAATCAAGACTGAAGACAAAGACATGCTCTGACAGGTCATTACCAATTATGAAATTTAATGTCAAAGTGCTTGAAGGGCCAGTAATGACAAACAAGAATGTTGGTGCCGTCACGATATAAAAAATGGATTTCAAAGCAAAATTAGCTTTTGACTTCAGCTGCCACTGACAAGATGCAACGCTCTCCTTTCCCTTCTTTTTGAAAGAGTGAAATACTTTTGATCCAATTCGCCCAGCACCAGCACATGCTGATTTTGTCAAGGCCCTGCGTGCCGGGTCTAAAGTTCCCTGGGAATATCTTGTGATAAGATCAGGGAGGAAGGTAATTCAGTCCAAGTCGATGCGCAGTGCTCCTAAGTGAGAAAGGCACAGACGCTTCGCTGCCTGTACAAACATGCATGACGAAGGTTTGTCAGACATGCAGTTGCCCGACACTGCTGTGGTTTCAGCATGTCTCTCAGCACAGTCCCAATAATTCACCTTGGCCTGCTGGAATTTCTGCGGCCAACAGAGGATGCTGAGTCATCGAAGAAGGAATGCAGCCCTCCAAAAGAGAAACCGGGACAGGCAGAGCCCACGTTCTCAACAAGCGTCTGGTGGAACAGAAAACAGATGCCGTTATCTGGCCCGAGTAAGATGACGGTCGGGAGCAGCACAGAATAAAAAAAAAGGAATTTCTTGTGATTTCTACATAGGGGTTAAAATGACACCAACACCGGAGATTCAACACCTAAAGCTAAAAACAGCTACAAGAACCCATATCAGCAAATTAGCACTTCGTGGGAAGAACTGAAAACTGATTTTCTTGTACAGAGAAGAAGGTTTTCACACAGATTCTTTGTTCTCCAGCATTATCTGATGTGCCCAAATTAAACAGATACTTAGCTTCATAGTTCCATGTTTTAAAGGTAACAGAAACAGGCCAACAAAATAAAGAAAAACAATCAGAAACATCAGGTTTATGTTTAAGAGAAGCTTAACCAAGTCAAGTTATTGACTAAAGAATTTCAACAAAACGTTCTGCAGGACATAAAAGAGTCATCTCCCATAACAAAACACGAATCCCCATTTCCCACGTCTATCAAAAATAAGAAAATCATTAAGGGAGGTATTAAAGTAATTAACTGAACTAATGATGATTAGAATCACAACAAGCTCGTTTCCCAAAAGTCTAGATATAGAACAAATACAAAGGTATGTTTTTTTTTACTTCAATTACACATTTATTATACATACACGTATGCGAACAGAAATAAATATTGTGGCCACTTAAACCACTCTTTTTGGCACGAGAAAGGGTTCAATAACTACAAAATTTCAGCTTTAACTGTTCCATAGAGGTGTTATATTGCAGTTTTGGGCATATTTAAGTAATTATTCATCCTGTTTTCGCTGTGCTCATGAACCATAACTAGATCCAATGTCAAGGTACAAGGTGCAAAAATGAAGCAGGCTTGCTCCCAAGATTACTCCCAAGTTTTTTTTTTCAAGGGCATGTTTCATTTATGAGACTGATCCATTTTCCCCTCTCAATTTCAACCTGCTCTAGTAACTCATTCCTGCAGAGGTGAAGGGTCAAAGGTTAAAGAGAGAAGAGTGCAACTGCTGCTATAAAGCACAAAGACAACTATTTCGTTTTTTGGAATTTCATTCTCGGCATTACAGAACTCGTAAAACTTTACTAACTGGCGACCAGAGCTCTTACAAGTACAATAATTTCTCCTGGGTGCTGTATTGGCACCTGTAGATTTTTCTACTGGAAAACGTTTAACACAAACACAAGCTGGTTCATACGTCTTGAGCCACATTTTCAAGGGAATGGAAAGTGAATCAGCAGGTATGGGTTTTTATAATTCACTGATAATCTCTAAGAGATTAACTCCTTTTTCCCCCAAGTCATTTTATTGCTCTCCACTTACAAGATAAATCAGTTTCTTTAGTATTAAGTGCTTGGGAAGTTTACAATTCTACTCTTGCTTGGATTCCCCTTCAGGTAGGAGTTCATAGCCTTAACCACTAGTTCACATTGCCCCTTTTTATGCAAACCCTTAATTTCAGATATGCAGTACATTGCAAACCGCATGAATTAAAATAGATGCAAAAGGGGAACATTTACAAGAAGGCTTGTGAAATCCTTGAGATCACAAATGCCAGGAGGAACAAAAAAGTTAAAACAACTCTGGCCAAAGTGATTTGAAATGTCTTGAGACAGAAATGGAGACAGATGTGAAGTATAACTTACAATAAATGAAACCAGCTGCTTAAAATTCTCTTGAAGTCAAAGGCACACCAGTCATTTTTATTTAGAAAAAAATATAGAAGCAGTCCCCCCCAAAAAAATGGTCTTCAATTGTTACTTCAGCAGGGAATTTCACAGCACTTAGAGTTCTTCAAATAAATATGGTGCTAATTGAGACTGTAGGAGCTCATTTCAATTTTTGTCACATTGTGACTCAGTGGACAGTGCAGTAAGCACTTCCTCTCATGTTAGAAGAAGACTTGTCCTGCTGCCTTAGAGAAACAGAGGTCCGAGCACCTTTGTCTCTTTTTAAGAGTCTTCTGATGCAGTAGGTTCTTGCTGTAGGTCTGGGAGTTTTCAGTGCTAGTGTTGAGAGAAACATCTAAAGAGCATTCCCCATTGTTTCTTTAATTACATCAATGATAAAAAAAACTGCACAATGACGAGCAACATTTTTGTTAGGCATCTGCTATAAACATTCAACGTCTTTAGTAATTAACCACATAGTTACTCCTTTTTGTCACACTAAGGGTAGTCACTCTACAAGCACCAACAAATTCAAAGCATATTCGCATGCTGGAAGTACACAAGAACTACCTTGGGTTCGAGGACAAACTCTGAAACCTTATGTAACTCACAAGGAACAAAAGCAACTACATTTGAATCCGAGTTGCTCTATAGGTCACTGTGATTAAATTGTGTTTTCTGCACAATTACAGTTACTGAGAACAAATTTTTTTTATTCCCGGTCAATTAAGACAAAAACAAAGACAAACCAACTCTGGGTAATTTAACAAAAGATACATAAAAATACCATAATGCATTTCAAACTTTAAGAATTACAAAAAAAAATCCTAGCCTGCAATCAGTGATTATGCAAAGATAAGAACTGGGGAAAAAAGGTACTGTAAATAAAGATCCTGTCCAGGTCTACACAAAGGAAACACTTGTGATTCTGTTTGTTCTCTCTGCACAGTGCATTTGCTCAAACAGACTGAAAAAGGCATGTCAGACAATGACATTATAATTACCAGTATGCACCACACAAATTATGGAGTACATTCTGTATGGCTTTGTTTACTCAGACAGACATTGGATTATTTGTGATACTTGGAAAGGATTTCTCAATCTCTGATCAGCACTCTGTAAAAAAAAAATAAAGCTCATATGTTTTACAGTTAAGCTTTGTTTTTTTGTTTTTCTTAAATCACAACTGATCATAAACTAAAGAAATGCAATTCCCCATCTCCACCCTCAGCTACACTGCTCATGAGAAGAAAGAGCCAGCAGCTCTGAATTGGGACATGCTGTAGTGAAGACAGCTGGAGTGATAAAGAGGGTGTTTTAAAACAGTCTGTTGACTCATACTGTCGGTGTACAACGTGGGCTGTTTTCTGCACCCAGAGCTGAGAAATGGAGATGACAAGCTGAATCTTGTACAAAGCACGTTGAACAGAAAGGATAATCAGAAGCCACCCCACTTCATGAACTTCCCTCCCTACTGCTATGAAGCAATTGCCCAAAGCAGAAGAAATTCCACTTATTTTAATAAAACTAAATATGTCCACCAGATATAAAACACATCAGAAAAGGAACTGAAAATTTCCAGTTGTACACATTTATCTTTAATTCCGAATAAATCCTGTGTACTATTTAATACAGCAAACTCCCTTTTAGTTATCTACTCCTCCCCTTCTTGCCCAATTGCGAAGCTGGGAAAACCAAGAAAAAACGCAAAGTTCTTTACAGGCTGTGCTGTACAAAAAACGTAAAGGCTGATGAGCTTTGCAGTCTTATTATTACGATAACAACTGATAGGTCTGAACAGCTTGTTTATTTGCTTAACCTTTTCTGTGTCCAAGTAGGAGTTCCCATCGGAGTTAATCAGCCGGAGATCTACTCAAGAAGGCAAAATGTGACTCACCTGCATTCAAAAGGAAATAATAATGAAATAATGAAGCAACATCATACGCTGTACATTCCGTCTCTCACAAAAGGTGGGCGTTTAAAACCCAGAATCCTTAGCACTGGGAGATGTCCTGTTTATGGGCTGGGGTGATTGTGGTGTGAATAGGGCACTCTAACCTGCAGGCCTTCAGAAATCCATCTGATAATGCAACAGCTCTAAGACATTACCAACGAAGCTCCTCAAAGACCTGAGGGCAGAGATGTTCGCTATAGGGGAAGGCAAGACCTGGGACGTCTCGTCTGCTGCTCCTGCCTGGCTGTGGCCATTTCCACTGGCAGCCAAGTGTTTACCTTGGCCTGGAACTGACAAACAGTTTACACAGGAAGGGACGTCAGGAGAACAACGTTTCCCTGGTTTGCTTTTCGGCTTCCTCTCAAGTGGGTCTCGCCCAGGCAGGGCTGCGGAGTCTCGCAGTGTTCAGACAGCCACATCCTGCAAGGAATCATCTACTTTGGGGTTTGACAAACCACTTTCAGCTGGAGGAGCCTTTCTGAAGGTATCCCCACCATTAAGCCCTCCCCCCAGTTTTAACCCCAAAATCAACAAGAATAACAATATTATAATTCTAAAAGTATAAACATAAGGGCAGAACTGTATGCACTCTGCAAGGTCTGATTTAACGTGATGCAGGACAAGGCTTGAAAGCTAAAAGTTTCCTGTTCTTGGGACTCTGTGATCTGTATCCAATCAGAAACAAGCTACTGCAGTAGCAGGTTTTGTAACACTGGTCCTGAACATTTTATAATTATTCTGGTCAGTACAGAGCAATCAGGAAGGCACGTTAACTTGTTATATTGAGACTTGTAAAGACATTCAGAGGTCAGCTGCATTCAACATCCAAAGACACTGTAGCTATCCTGCAGCACGTTGTTAGAGCCCATCAGTAACTGGGCTCCTCATTAATTAATGGATCTGGGATCAAAAGGGAGTATAATCCTACTTGCTATTGCTCTCCTTTCGCCCTTTAACTGTAGCATAGCATTACCACCAAAACAGTTAATCTTTGTTAATGTACAAATATACAGCTATCGATTCTAAACTTTAGGTGCTCTCTGGTCTCTCCTCTTCTGAAATTACAATACAGATTATCAAAAAGGAACCCCAGTTCAACTCCCTCTGAGCTTGCAGACTGATTTCTTTAAACTGGGGTGATTTGGGGGTATTCGGTGGGAGGAAGAGAACATTTGCTTTACTGCAACTGAAAACAGATGCAGCTGATGAAGTGATAGTAAGTACTTGAAATGGTCCTCTTACTCTGATCGTGTTCTCACCTTTCTCGCTGCTACAGGTAATACTTCTTCATCTCACTAGCCTGCTTTGGCTACAATTGGCACTTCAAAAAACTGCTATAATACTTTTAATGCTGTACTAAGTTCAACAGTATAGCGTAATTTTATTAAGTGACTTAAGCCTGTTGTAAACGTAACACTGCTCTCAGTTATATATACACACGACAGGGATATCTATTACAATGCTGTCATAGCCGATGCACATTCAAAGCTTTTCAGACACAAAGTCAGTTTATTTAAGAGTCTTACAAGAACAGACTTCCACCCCAGGAAAAAAATAAAGAAAGTGGCTCAGCCCAGGCTGGGCTCTATGATCCAGACACCAAGGGCTCAAGCACTTTCCCCGCAGTGGTCTCTCTCAAGCTGGGATAGAGCTGGGGGGAGCTCGCTCAGCTCCTGGGAAGAAAGGAGACCCCCGCACCTTCCCAGGCTTCTGCAGGCTTGTGGTGCTCTTCTTCTGGCCTCGGCACTGAACCTAGCCGGGAATTCATAGTCTGCGACTCGTTACAGATAAGGTAGCTGGAGGAGGGCCTCCACACAGCAGCCGGTTCTTCCCAAGGTCCCTCGGGATTTGAGAACCAAGATGCGAGAGCGCACAGCTGGCGATTCCAAATTGGGTGGGCAGATAAAAAAAAAATCATTGGGTTTAAAAAAAGAAAGGGTTCAAAACCAAGCGTATATACTGTAGGCCTTTGCACGACTGCACTGGGCCTGCAACTGGGATTAATCCCCTGGGGAGAGGGGGACCCAAACTGCGGATCCAACCCAAAAAGTGAAAGGAAAACCGCTTTGCTGAAGAGCCTTCCAGGTTCAAGGACGAAAAGCAGCCCCTCATTTGAATTCGACCCCAGTCCCGACCCCCTGTGGCGATGAAAGCTAATCACTGAGGCTGCCAGTGATTAATGGGACACATTTACAACCCTGGTCCTTTCAATAGCAAATGGACAGCTCAGCAGCCCTGGCTACTCCCTGCCTGTCGGGCGCAAAGGGCTCAGTCCTGAATATAAAACCAGGCTTCCTCAAAATGGAGTGAGCGCCCCGTTTTCACATGTGGAGGAACAGGAGAGGGAACCGGGCGTAAGGCAGTGACGTCAACAGAGGTGTACATTTCAAACACTAGGGGAGGAGACGGCGCAAAAAAGAAAGCCCTCAATTCAAACCATATCTTTTAAGGTTAAATTACATTAAGCAGACAAGAAGAAAAAAAAAAGGTCCTGCCTATAACAGCCAATAGCAGCTAACCTGAGTCTAATCATGTTAGAGCCTGACTTAAAACCAGAATCAGATTAAGCAAGCATCTGTGAAATGTACTGCAGAAAGATGGAAGTGGGGTAAGTGGGTGGTGTTGGTAATTGAGGGGGTTTTATGATGTCATGTACGAATTCCTTTGCGTTACATCAAGAGCTAGCACCATGGACAGCTGGCACTGAGCCCCTCATTGTAGGCTCCGCCAAGGGCTCCTGGAGCTGGCAGTAGACAGCCACTACAGCAGCACTGCATTGTGGGAGGCGTCGTCCTTTCTGAGTGTTTCAACAGCATCCCCTCAGAATGCTGAGCAGAGCATCACTACAGCACTGCAGCAGAACTGCAGCACTCAAATGCCTGTTATTGGCTGAACACGGAGGGAAGAGTTTTTTTGGGTAAAAAAAAAAGGAATCGTCCAGCAGTTACAAAACAGGTTGCTAAGACGTCACTATTGCGCAGCTTTCCAAAAAGAACACGCATTTCAGTTCTTCGTGGGCTGTTGCTAGGCTATTAAAAGCCTCTATAGGAACAGTGCAGGGGAAAAAAGGCACTGGAGGTGGGTGGGAGGGCGGCTGGGGGATGCCAACGACTGCAGTTACATGCAGTAACTTTCACACTCAGGCAACGCTGCAAGGAATGGAATATTACAGGAACTGTGCTGGCTTTGGAGAAAGCACAAAAATAGTGTTCTCTGCCTTCAGCTGCTTTAATCATACTGCATCATTCCTCTGGTTCCAGGACGGTGGATCTCATACTCTCTGCAGCTCAGAGTGCAGAATGCAGAGCAGTTATGGGGGGAAAAACAGTTCAATTAAATTTTGCTGTATCTGCAGGTAGCAGTTAAAGATGCTCTTAACCTGTGCCCTGTACTGTGCATTAATCCATACTGTATGTATAAATTACTACTTTAAAGCTGATTTCAATAGATGAAGACAAACCTTTGACCTACAAAATGAATACATCCACCTCAAAGACAGAAAGAAGACCAATGGATCTCCTGTCACTGCTAAAATTGTTAATCAGTTTGAGACGCATTAAAACACCAGCAACTGTCGAGCTCTTGAAATAATTCTCAAGAAGGTTATCACAGAAAGATGGACATTCAAGTTCATTATCTGCTATCCCAAGAGGTGCCACAGAATTTCATGCCTACTTCTAGACTTGATCATTTTTTTAAATTTTCCATGAATGAGGCTACAAAACACCATCTTAACTCCTTAAAAAAAGCACACAATATAGCCTGCATAATAATTTACACCCATCTGTTCCATTGTACAAGCAGGCTACTGTAGATATTATCTTTCCATATTTATACATTTCTATGCTGCTTTTTTCTCCCCTGTGTCAATTTACTGAGATTGAAATATACACACAATGTGTATATTTTAATATACATATAAAACAGGTAAGTGGCAAGTTAAAGAAGGGGATAAAACTACAACAGCACAAAGAAGAAAGACACAGTGATTTCCCTGAATCCCTGCTTGCTTATGCTTCCCAGCATGGGCACTTCAAAGGTTTTCTTTTCTACAAGCACTTCTAAAGTTAAACCCTGGGAGTACTACAGGAGCTATCAGTTTCCACACCCTGTGTTTTTTACCTAATAAAGAAGGAATTAAGGTAGATTACAAGGCAGAATATTGGCTCAAGAAACAGTCCTTAAATATGAAGTATTATGTCATTAATCTCTAACATGCACAAACAAGTTTACTCTTGACTTCACAGGCAGATCACTAGCTCAGAAAAGTAGTAGCTGAAGAAATGTTAGAGCCATATCTGCAATTTTAGACAGAATTTAGGAATCTAAAATGCCAATAAGTTAATGACTTACAAACAACATATAGTAGATGCAATAGATATGGGTAACAATGACTATAAAGCATGTTAGATTCTCCTTATACTCATTACTACAAGATTTGTTTTTAAATACACCGGTACCTTTTTTTTTAAATGAGAATTTGATGGTACCAAGCAAAGTGAATCGTTACCCACATTTTGAATAACAAAAGCCAACTGTGAAACTAAGAACCAATATTCTTTGAAATATAAAAATAATAAGGGATAATTCTGAAAATTTTGAAACCTCCGAAAAATATAGAGTGAAGAGGATGGCATCATACTGTACGACCCGATTCATATTTCATATTCACATTCTACTAACTAGTCTGGGTGAGAGCAAGCAGAGAGCCTACGGAGTGGCAGGAGACACGCGTTACAGTTCATCGCGTCTTGCTTCATGTGTCGTTAGCTATCGTGTGCGCTCTTACTTTTCGGAAGCATTTGTCGTTTAGAATTTATCATGGACCCTAAAGGTGTTAAGAAAATGAAAACTGTAAATTTGTCTAATTACACAAAAAGCAAAAGAAGTGCTTACTGTTTATGTTCATTAATGTCTCACTAGGTTAGCAGTTTTTTTTAAAACTAAAACCACAAATGACAGTAGGAAAGTTAGTTATTAGTTTCTTTTGTCATTTTTTTGGTGAAAAAAGTAAAAGTAGTGGTGACACTTTTAGGTTCAGGGACAGATCGTAATTTTCCCCATAAGAAATAAAGGAAATAGGTTTTTATTTTTACGGAATTTCACTACACGAAAGTTTCTGGGAATGAATTGCGTTCAGGTGCGGTTGTACAGGCAAAAAATTACAAGCACTGATAAGTCTGAAAGAGTAGTACTGTTAGCACACAGATAACTTTTTAATGTATGAAGTGTGAAAGCCAAAAGCCAATTCTGCTTGTCATTTTAGTGCTTTTTTTTAATTGTAAAGACTTTTTTTGCATGTTGGAGTTGTGTAAGGGAACTTTGGCAAACAAATCATATTTGTTCACGATGAAAAAAGTGTTTTTTCCCCCCACTTTACCACAAAGCAGTTGTGAACCCTGTGTAACTAAACAAACAAGCTTTTAAAGCTCAGCATTACTCATTTTGGAGGCCTCAAGCAAGACTTCTAAACTTCTGAGAGCAAGCTGCACTACAATAAAGGGCTTTGCGGCACACAGATGGAGATAAAGCTGGTATTAACAGAGAAGGGAAAGATAGAAAGGCCAAGAAAATGTAGGGTTATGAACATGAGGTGATGTATTAAAGTTGTCAAAGTGGTGGTTAGACAATGCCTCAGCCTCTGTTCTCTTACATACCTATATTCACTTCAAGTCAGCTGCAAAATTGGTGATGTAGTTAGTTATACTTCACCGTGTACAAAAGTCACAAGTCATTAAGAGACTTTTTAGAACTTTTATGCTACAACTTAGGGTTATGTCCATGTTTTATAACTTAACAAGGCAATCTTAAAAACATCAGTCAAATCGGTGGCAAGCTCCTGACAGGTGAGTCGGCACCAATTGGATGAGCAGCATCTCATTCGCTGACATTACATCGGTTCCTGCAGAGTCACAAGAGTTGCCGTTTGCCAGCGTTTTGAGTTCATCTGCATCCTACATGACTCAACACTGTCTCAACTAGGAAAGCCACTCAGCCTGGGCTCAAGAGAGTCGCAGGTTTGAGTCGGTGTCATGTCACAAGCTGACTGTGAGCTGACAGCAACAATTGGCTGAGCATTTGAGATGAGTCAGCCATGCCTTCATGGTTTTCGGTTTGCAGAATAGTGGCACAGTCAGAGCTAAACCTCACATACACAGCCTGTCATGTGTTAAGATGAATGACTCAAACGTGAAATTCTTCCCATTTTTGGGTCCAGGCTCTATATTAACAAGCCAAAAGGTGAAAACGCACAACTGCCAAATTAAATGGAAATATAGGAACAATAATTAGAGAACAACATGAAAAGTTTGGATCTCCCTGCACTCCAGAGTTTATCTCTGCCTTATTTTCAACCACGGTCACATAGCAGAGCTATGGCATCACGTACAGCCTTTACGCTCCAGGAATCCTAATAAACGTTGAAATCTAGGAATCCTGATCACCCACAGTTTCAGACTAGGGCCCTAGGGGCTCAGTAAATGGCGCAAATTCCCTGAAACGTTCCATGTTCTTATTAGCTCTAAAATACAGTTATGAAAGTGGTGCTGTAATATGGCACTGCTGTGCCTGTGCATAGGAAAAAAGGAAAAAAGACACTCAGGTGAGCAATCTCAACTCTACACCCTAATTACATGACACCTGGAGAGAGACAAAGGCATCATACCCAGGATTTTAACTCACAACCCTGTGTCTAACAGAGTTCAGAGCCCTACCCACTACCCAACACTGCTTTGGATGAAAGACAAACAAAATCTGCTTTCACGTGATGCCAGCAGAGTAGAACAGAGGTGAATCCAGGTCACCCCAGGTGACCAATTCCAATGCAACCCCTGGCAATCTTCAGCCGATTGAGGAATCCCAGTTACACTTGGTTACAAGTTAAAGAACTTTGCTTTATTATTCTTTTATTGCACCTGGTATGGAGAATGAGAACAGGTTCTTATTTACAGAGCTGACCTGGAGACCCAGTTACACAACAAGGAATTTACTGGAGCAATATGAACACAGGCGAATGCTCAGGAATACACAAACATTCATCCTGAACCCTAACCACAACACAGTGCTTTGAATGAACGACAAGATCTGCATCTGCAGTGGCGTGAATCCAAGTACCAAGAGAAGAATAGAAATCCTGTAGTTCATGTATCAGACCCTCTCATAATTATACGATAACCTGTGATGTCCCTTTCTTGTGCGCCTGTTAACTAATAAATGCGGGGTGTCAGTAAAACACATGGCAAACAGCCTTATGCATATCTTGGCTCTTATCTGTCTTGTTTGATTGTATCTTGCAGAAGGAAGTCAAATGAATATGAACCTATCACACCCAAAATGCAATGCAAACCTTCACCAGCACTGGAGATACGACAAGGCAATGTGAGGGAAACAAAATGGATTTTACACCTTAATTTGTAAATGAAGGTATCTCTTGCCACATCATAAAATGAGTCAGTCTTTAATATACATCCTCAATTGTGATAATAATAATTTATTATGAATAAGAGCACTATGAGCCATGAGTAAGCAATTCTATAGAAAATCATGTGGCATTCCAAGTATTGTTAAACTAAAACTGGGGAAGAGAACACAAAACTTTTCCAGAACTCTGAAACTGGAAAAATAACTATAAATTTGGTATTTTTAAGTTTATCAATTAGCAAATACTTACTTTCCAGTGTTACATTCTCACTCATGCAGATCAACTTTAATGTTCAAGATGCACAACAATCTGTCAAAGCCCACAGAAGATCTTCAGCTGGGTCCTAGTAATTTCTTTCCAAGCAAACTAATCTGAAAAAAAAACAAATAAAAAATGAATTCACTTGAGGTCCAAACAATTTCTGAGCACTGAAAGGACTTAGACCACCAGAGGATAGATTAAACCAGATAAAGGATATACAATAAGAGAATTACAGCATGACTCAGATTATTGCAGAGGTTAAACATGACTAATATGGCTTTTTACACAACAGGACATTTCCAAATTTAGCAACAAATGAACCACGATTAGTACACCTACACAGCAGGATTACACAGTCACACAACTATCCACTATTAATGTGGGCATTTATACTACAACAATACCAATTTTATCACAAATTTGGTTGACTTTAATGGTTGTTTCCAACATGGTGCTCCTATCTCCCGTGTGACATGGTATCCCTTTAGAAAATGCTGCTGTTAACAAAATTCATTTTTTTCTCTTTTATACATCTTTATCGTGTGTACATACAAGGCCCTTTGACTGGAAAGTTCTGCTAGAAGACAGTGTCTGAGACAAGACCCCGAGGCTGTCTGCTCTCGGCTGAGTCATACTTATTGAGTTTTGATACTAGACTATAAGGCTGCAGTCTTAAAGGTCAAATGGCTTACAGAGCAAACCTGATGTCTTTAATGTGATATGGGACAACACACTGCAGCAGGGGAAGAGGAAGGGGATTGAAGATGGCGGTAATATGCGATTTCTCTTGTTTAAGGTTCATCAATTTTACAGTCTAACCAACTTATTAGATACAGCACAAATCAGAACTTTTCCTTATTTTCTCACTGTGGGCCACAGACCAATCAAAGGGTGGAAATAAGACTAACAAAACTTCTAAAACTTACACTAAATAGCTTTACTGGACTCTGAAATAACAGACTGAAAATATATGTGCTGGGAGGTAAGATCACCAAGGAGATGTGAAGCTCTCAGATCAGTCTAGCCCTTAAACACTGCAGAACAACTTGTTTTCCAGTGGAGCTCCTGAATGCATTGTTCTCTGAGGATTTCAGTAAACATGAAGAAGTTTTTCTTTATCTGTCAGCTTGAATGACCCTGTCTGACCTGTTTGGCACATAACTTCTGTGAATAAGCTTTTAGCCAAACAGCATCACACCTACAGCAATGCACGCAACCTACTGTATTTAAGCATGTAGTGCCTCCTACTAAAAGTACAGAAATTCTCTCTGTATTCTGCATACTTAGCAATGTGCTACCTAAAACGAAAAGGCATTTTTTTAGAGGGAGGTGGCACAAGGGAGTAATTTAGCATTTTGAATGAGTCATTTACTCACTCAGAATGAACATCAAAAAAATGTCAAAACATATCTCCGTAATAGTCATCAGAATGCTTAACAGATCATTCCTGCTGTACCATGCCGATCACACACTTTCAGACTTTAAATATCAGAACAATATAATGATCAACCAAAAGCACAAGTTTGTGAGTAGAGGCTGAACATTAACTGTGTTCATTTAAATTTCCTCATTAACCAATGCACCTCTGAGCTAAAGGCTTTATCTCGTTTCAGGCGAGTCAAGGCATGCCAGTGATATAGTCTCTGACTTTTAGAGTGAGATGTTTTTCCTGATACAACTGAGAGCACTTCAGAAAAACTCTCCAGACTAAGCAACAGAGTAACAGATCAGTTGGGAATGGTCTCTGTTTAATTTAGCTACCAACGTCAATCACAAAAAAGAACTGTGAGAGCTAACCCCGAACAGGAGGGGACTCCTGTCATCAATGCTCCTCCTGTTCCTTGACAGTAATTAATTCCAGAACTACTTTACTGATTTTTTAGGATTCCAGGAGAACCGACAGCTGTAACACAATATCTTATACACGAAGAAGTGGATGTAAGAACTGGCGCTTTTCATTTTGTTGCTAAATAGGCCTTCTGATCCTGGTCTGTTGGTGAAATTCAAAATAGTAACACTATGGGTTACGTTTCTTATCCTTTAGGTGCCCCCACCACCATATTTGTGCAAGAAACTCTTATTGAACCACTTTCAGGGCACAGCATTTTTCTCCAGGGTAAAATTCCTTTTTAAAAAGTCCTTTTAAAACCCCAAATCAATTAGTGGGAAAAAAAAAATCAATTTAAGTTATTTTCAGCAAATCAAAATCTTTGAAAATGCCCAGTTATTTTTTTCCAGGCTGCAAAGTGTCTTATACATCCTACTCTCAACATTTTATCAGAGGTTGCTCCGAAATGTTTTATACTAGAACTATTTCCTGTACATGATTACCATTACACGGTTCGACAATTTTTGCTTTGTCTGTGTTATGAGGAAAGGAATGCCCAAATAAAACGCACAGAACAGGAAGCCAAGGGGTAGAAGAACCTTGACATCAAAGCACAGCAATAAGAATACGACAAAGAATTAGAAATTTAAGGCATGAAGCTCATGAAATTAATTCTCAGAACTATGTCAAACCACAACTGTGTGGTACATGCCTAAACTCAAATTCCACTAAGGAGGAAAGCAGGAATGCATTGACAGCCAGGATTGTCGCCAAACCCTAAATTCTGTCACAAAACAACGATGAATTACTTATTAAATTTCCTTGTTCACGCCTTTGTTTTTTCAAGGACCACAGGACAGGTTGTTACACTACTAGCAATGGCAGACTTGTTCATGAATGTTTTTATATCACTTTTTTCCCCCAATAACAAAACATTTTTCTCCACTTCCCGTACTAGTAATAAACTTTTAAAGGAAAATGCCCCAGATTCCACTTTTGAATGAAGATGAAATTGACATCTGAAGTCACAACTCGAAAGGATTACTGAAACAACAAATGAAATACATCCAGTAACTGTGGGTTAATGTGTGGTAATGTGGTAAGTTGACAGGCAACACAATCCGTGAAACCCAGTCATTAGGAGTGCGATTCGCAAAAGTTATTTTGTGCTCTACAGGCAAAATTTTAAAGCCTTTAATTGCCTTGCAGGTCTTGGGTCCTGGAATTGACTACACTGGAACACCTTCTGTGTGGAGTGTGCATGTTGTTGCCAGGTATGCATGGGTTTTTGCTAGACGCAGAGTTTCTTCTCACTTCTAAAGACATGCTGGCTAGGTTACTCTGTGTCTCTATATTGTCCCCGTGTTCATGTGCCCTGTGAAGGACTAGTGTCCCATCTAGGATTTGTTCCGGCCTTAGTCCCTATAATTCCAGGATAACCTGCTTTTGTTCCTCATCCACCTATTATTGTAGCAAAGGTTGTGGCAGCCCAGAATTAACTGCAACCAAACAGAAATGGTAAATTCCGCTATCCTAACACCACCTTCAACGCCCACAGTAATTCACTAAAACATCTCTTTCATTTGGGGGCTTTAAATCCAAATTGATGCATTTCTCTTCACTGAACTCTCACATGCTCAAACTCAACCTTTCTGGCTTTTCAGTAAATGCAGGTGCAGGGACTTGACAGAGGAATTCGGATGGAAAGCAGAGGGTTTTTGGCCATTGATTAATTGAGCTATAAACAAAATGGAATGCAACAGGTAATTACACTATTATAATCAAGCTTTTTTGCTATGAATTTAAGAGTACTGCCTGGCTTTTCATTAGGGAAAAAAATAACAGTATTGCTTTTGTTTAAAACAAGCTGAAATAAGCCACTGCATGCGGTGTACTTTTGGTGTTCGATGAAGTGTACGTATATGCTATTAATTACCTAACCATTTTGTACTCTGCATATACCACAATTCCAGCTCGGGCATGCATGCATTTGATGCAGGCTGATCCAAAATAAATGTGACATTTGATCTCTAGATCTAAGTCATAAATCATAGATCCGAATTCAAAACAAAAAATGCATTCAGAAGGAATACCTCTAAAATGGGAATAAAAATGAGCAGATGTTGTTTTTAGCACTTAACCCATTGCAATTGCTACACATCATGTCTTCCGTCTGAGAACTGGAATTGCTACTGTACACGCTGCAAGAATATACAGGAATAAACAGAAGGCTTTCCTTTTATAGAATGTGCTAACTTCTTCCTTTGGGAATCCAACCTGGTTCCTCAAGAGTGCTTCCAGGACCTGAATCTTTAAACACATCATTTCGGAGAATCACGAAAGTTCCACCAAAGTCAAACTGCCTGCTTTTTTGCGGGGTCTTTGCTGGGTTTGTCTTTTTAGTCCTGCTCAATGAGTCACTTCCACGACACTTGTGATTAACATCCTGTCTAAATCTCCACCCCGACAATAGAGTTTGAACTCTTGATTTCTCTCAGACAGGGAACAATTGCAGTAGTTCCCAGCAAACATCGCCAGTAACAACAGCCGGCATGACTCCAAGGTGTTCGATTTGACATGCGTGGGGGGCTGCTGGACTACTGTGTGAATCGATAGCAAGAACGAGACAGCATTCTTGGAAACCTGGTGGAAACAGACTTAGAAGGGAAACCGAGGGCCGTTCTTAAAAACAACAATCTCCACTCACATTGCAAGAACTGGAGCACTAAAGTCTTCAAGGACACTGCATAAAGATCTTAATGAGCAATGAGTGATGGAAAGTCAGGTAGTTTGTACAAATCCATAACTGAAATCTTTACCAATGGTAAATATTTAGAAGTTGGTCACTGGGGATTTGATTATCATAGTACTTCAGGAAACAAATGTTTCACTCTGGTTACCTACAGCCACTACCTACAGGCAAATTAGTGGGCATTCCAAGGGAAGATCTTCATATATGCCTTTTGGGAGCTATACTGCCTTTTTGAATCCAAAAGAAAACATACAGCAGACAAGATCTGGACCAAACCATAAAGGAAAGGTCAAGTCTTAAAATAAGCCGAGGCGGGCCTGCCGAGTTGTGAAAGAATGCCAAGCCGTTCATCCATTCCATATATACTGCAGATCAAGGGGGAAAGAAGCCCAATCTGGATCTTTTTTGGAAGATAAAGTCATTGGGGGGAAAAAAAACAAATATTTGCTATAGATGTTCGAAGAACTTTACATTAGACGCTGGGGGACCGAGCTTTTTCAATGGCAGCCTCACACCTTTGGAATACCATTCGAATACCGACGATATTCAAAATCTTATGTTTTCATAATCGGTTCCTTTTAATTCCTCAGTAATACATGGTTTTATTGTATTTGATGTTTACTGCACCTTTTTAGATGTATAATTAATGCAAACTGCCTTAAGGATCCTCTAGGTTGGAAGATGCTGTACAAGAAGAAAATTGCTTGACTGAAGACTGAATCTGAAGCATAATGTTACCTGCTCTACTTTCTCCCATTGTTCTGCGAAACGAGGCAACGTGCCACCCATTGAATCCTGTTAAACAAATTGGATCCGTAATAGAGTAGAGGAAGGGAGCTTTAAGAGCTACCAGCAGTCATAAAAAGCACAAATAAACCAGCAGCTTCCAGATGGCGAGACGAGGAGGAGTTACATATGGGCTGTGTGACTTCAGACATCTCGGCTTCAAAACCGACAACACCTGGCCAATATCAACAACCCCCAACCTCAAGAAGGTGAATTAGATCGCATGCCTCTAACTGGTCTCAAAAACCATTTTAAAACGGTCTAAAAAAATTGCAGCATGTTAAAATTGCACATGAACACTGCTTTGCAAAGCTTTATTTTTAGCATCACTTAAAAGGCATCCAGCCTGAGAACACCAAACTTATGCCAAAACTATCTTGCTATACTGTAAATGAATTTAAATTTGCCACATAGTTCTGCATACTTACTTTTAGGCTGAAATGTGTTTTGCAAACCCTGATTAATAGACATATTTGGTTCTGAATATCCATCCATTTTCAATAACCTCTTCGTCCACCATTTGGACGACCAAAACCAAAATTTGGAGACCATTTGGAAATGCAAGGTAAACTAGACAGTACCTCTTTGAATTTTCTCCCTGTAGCCTTGTTTTCATCGGGATCACCAGTTTTCCTCCCAGAGTCCAAACTCCACATGAAATAGAACCCAGGACCCAGGATTGGTAAAAACCAGCATGGCTGCCCTTAACATTATTCACAGTGTTTTGGGCTCAACCACTGTAGGTGCTCATCCCAGTTCAGGCTGAGCTCCATGACCAAGTCATTGCGGGTTCAAGCCCGGCTACGATCAGGATTGCCCAAGCAGCGGCACACAGCAGAGCCTGCAGTGGGTAGGGGGGCATGGGTCAGTCAGGTCTTGTCTTTGTCTGAGACAAAACACGGTGAGTGCAGGGGCTGTCAGTGAGGGGGTACTTTTTAAAGAGGCACGGAAATCTCAGAGATACCTAAAACCTGCGTCACAATTGCTAGACGTCGTGAGTTGGTGTCAGTTAGAAAATATTCTGGAAATCTGCCTTACGCCTGCATAAATGTACCTTGTAGGTGGACTATCTCGTTAATGGTATCAACTCTAAGTGGCTCTTTGATGGCCGACTCTCTATTCCTAAAACAACTTGGTAGCGGGCACCATGTAGCACAGGACACCACAACTCATGGCTTACAAGTCAGCAAAAGCCAGGCCCTTTATTTTTCTGGCACAGCTTCCAAGCTAACATATTTGGAATGGAGAAAATTCCGTGCGGTCCTTTTTCGGACAACTTCTGAACGAACGCTTGAAAACGTGTGCGTGCTGCTCAAACGGTCCCCCTTCAGAAAAGTTTTCATGTTTTTCTTTTAAAAGAAACGCAAGGTTTTGTTGTTTTTTTTTTAACTTGTGCGCCTTTGTGGCGGTGGTGCCCCATTCTTCTTTGAGCTGTGCTCAGTCAACAGTATTTCAAGCCAAGGAAGTGGAGTTTTGAAAAAGAGAGCTTGTATGTTGATACAGGTGTCCAGGCCACCCATTTCCTCTCGACAGAGGCCCGACGCTCTACCCACAACCAGCAGTGTGGAAGTTGAGTCAGTGAAAGAATACAGCTTTTAACACGCATGCAAAACTGTGTACAATTTTTCTAATGCATTGTGTAAAACCAAGCAAATATGTACGGGGCATTAAGAGCCAGTTCACTATGAGAACACACATGATTATGCCATTAGCTCTTTAAACATTGTAATTTTCACTGGCTCGACAACGTGGTGTCACAGATGTTTAACTTTAGGATATAGGATATACGCTTAAATGCACGTCAGCTCAGCATTCACGTAATACATTTTAGAAGCATTCAATTTTATTGTGAAATGGGAAGGGTTTCAGAAACCTATTTTCATGCCCATAATGAAATGTTCAAGATCTTTCTTTCCAACATGGGAGAAAGTAGTCTTGAGAAAGAACTTGAAATTGAACGCTGCCCACACCCTGTGATTTTAAGTGAAGCAACAGAGCTGTAATAGAGCTGAGCTTTCTCCTACAAGTAGGAAGCACGTTAAATGGAGTCTCTTCGGAAGCCTTCTCACCTGTAGTTGCCAGGGGGTTTCCAAATGCTCACCACATTAAGAAAAATTAAGTTATAACTTGGTTTGGACAGCGAATTAATTACATGTTTAAAAAGCATCTACCTCATCAGTAATAAATGGATTCACAAAGACTTTAAAATCGATGAAATCTGTTTTCCTAAATCAAATTCCTTGACTTATCCTAGAACACTTATCCAGGAGAGTGCATAGTGTGAACAAACCCCATCTCTCCGGAAAATGTCCAGTTTTTTTTTTTTGTGAAGTAAGACTTTTCTCTCCTGAACACACGCTATGAAAACCTGACTCCACAGTATGCCGAGGTGAACACAAACCCCACATTTGAAAGTGAAATCCTTAGCAGTCTGAAAGGCAGAGTGTCTTTCTCCAGCGCGTTACACACTGTAATTTTGCTAACACCCGTGGCAAACTCGCCCCCATATCTCCGCCTCCTGCCGTTATCAGCACTTCACTCTGAACCGAGGCTCTCTGGAAGAATCCATCCCACGCTAAGCGCTGGCGAGATCTGTCAAGTGCTCGCAGCTACCAGGGCCTCAACAAGCACTAGAAATCAACGAAAACGGTTTTCAAAAGGGCTCAGAAAACATGGCAACAGAAGCCAAATAAAAAAAGGTGACATCTTCTTTAAATACACAGTACAGCCTGTGGAAACCTCTGCAGTAGAAGCCCATCCACAAAAAACATTTAGGAAAAAAGCAGCCATACAGCACAAAATATGAATTTCTTTGTCCATGAGCACTATCTGAAATCTGTGAAGCAGACACGAGACCGTAAAAGAAATCCTAGAAGAACACTAACATTTCCATACAGTACATTCATTGTCTTCATTGTTTGTGTTAATTTACTTTTAGGATTTTCACATAAATCCTGAAAAAAAAGCACACAATAAGAGTCCAAAATAATGGCACTGAATCGCATCGCCACTCAGCGTCAAGAGTCAAAATTTGTTATATACATGCAGTTAGTTTGTATTCCCTAGCCAAAAACAAACCTTCAGCCAGACGGGAATGACTTCAAAAATATGCCAAAAATCCTTTGTAAAATCCAGCTACAATCTCCCCTCCCTCCGCCCCAACCCTTGACACACGCAAAAAAAGAATAACAAAAAAAAAACCAAGCACATTAATAACACATGAGTTTCCACACAGCTGACCCAGACTTCCCTTTTAAGGGCAAGCGGTTCAAATTTCTCTTTTCATTGACTTCCAAAAATACCCTAGAATCACCGCTGAAACTTCCTTGTGTAAAGAACAACTCCACCCCCCCACCCCTACAAAAAAAAACAGAGTGAAGAATAACAGATTAGAATCGTGGGAGTTAATCCTAAAAATCTGGCCTGTACAGAAGAATGTGAAAAAAGTGGCAAAAATGCTTTTCCGACTGTCCACTCCCCAACTCCACCTCTCTTTCAATCAGCAGGATCACAAACATGTAGCCAGGAGACAAGAGTTTTCTAGGATCAAATATCAGACAATCTCTACAAAGTATTTGTTTCATCGACGTGTCAGTTTCAATGACAAGTATAGAGGGGAAACACAGTCTTTCCTGATGAAGACGGAGATCATCGGTGAGGCACATCACAATTACAAAATGTATGGAATTTTTTCAAAAGATGCACCCGACGAAGAGGAGAGTTCTAAACTAAACGCTCTACTTTCTTCCTCCCGGAACACTGGAAAGCACCTGGCTAGCTCGAGCTCAGAAGCTCTCTAAAATACCAGTCCACTTATTGTAAAGGTCATGCGGTCGCAATTTCTATCCCAAACACACTATCTTGCAAGTGTCACCTCCCACTTACTGAGAAGTATCTTAATATAGTGGAGTTTCGTGTAGCTAAGCTATAACTCATTGCCTCATTAAAATGAAAGAAGGACCAGTAACATTAATAAAAGAAAAAAAAATATCCCAGTGAATCTGGTCCAAAAAACTAAGCCAAGATACAAACACAAAAAAATGAAAACCAGAATGAAGCCAGCTAAGATTAATACAATAAGAAAGTGTTACCTAGAAGACAAGTAAAATGCTCCACTATTAGAAAAATTATCCACTTAAGCTTTACGGTGATTAGCTCAGTCTCAAAAAAAGGACTCAACACATCAGATTATTCATTACTTTCTGTTGACTAAAATAGAAGTACTTATCAGACATGAGAACATTCCCTACCGTCTGTTTACTGTAGCTGAGGAACGTTAGAATCCATCAGCATTATTAAAGGCCAGAGAATTCTGACTTTTGACATATGCAAAGCCCACTGATGGCTTTATTTTACAGTACATATGCCACAAATCCAAGCCGGTACCTTCAAACTTAAGGAACATTGTGCTATTTCCTAGCGTCACACACTTATCGATTTGTCTCCCTGTCTCCAAGATGTTCAACCTTTAGTAACCCAGAAAACTGTAAATTTTTATACTTTCTTTTGCTGTCTCTGCTTTTTGACCTGAACGAAAAGCATCAGAAAGTTCTTCAAGAGCTATGAAAAGCAAACAAACAAGTCCCCTCCTCTACAGATTTACCTCTGATATAGATTATCCCTGATAAGAAACAGCTTGTTGAACTGAGTAAGAACTTCAGCAGCTGCTTACTGAGGGTCCTTCATGGACACTGACACATGGCTCCTCGTTGTCCCGACGATGGAAGATGGAATACAGGAAAAACAGAAAATCTTCAGCAGATTCTTGAAGCCCTATGATTTGTGCATGTGCAGAAACATCACCAATAATGTTAGGAGCCAGCTGCATAAAGGACTGAATATTGACCTCTTCGATACCCTATGTGCAGATAGATTACCATTTCATGTTGGACCAGTCGCCAAACGGCATCCTGTAATGATCTATGCATGTGCTCTACTGGTGTTTGATCCTCCGTTCGATAATGTATTGTACTGGGCTTTCCTTGTACGACCCCAGACAGTTAGATAAACAAAACCTATACCGCTTCAAAGACAATCAGCAGATATAGCAGCTACACAGCCTTTGCCACAAAGAGGCTCAACACTCAAAACCGCTTAAACACTGGCCAACACTGGAAAGGTATTTCTCCCTTTTGGTCTTGGTCTGCTCACCACACATATTTAATCATTTATAACCCTGATACAGCACAGATGAAAGGAGGGATCTAAATGCACAGCAAGCCTTGCAGAAGCACCATATGGAAAATTCATTTGAAAATCATTTATCCAGCCTAATACAATTCCAAGCATTCCACTACACCCATCATCACGCTCACTCTGAAATACTCCCAGATCCTCTCTAAACTTTCCCCGCTTGTGAGACGGGAGCAGCGGCTTCAATTAAACCTCACATGGGGAAGAAGAAGGGAGATCTGTTTTCACACATTCCCAAGCTGCAAAGCGAAGGCCAGGACGATCATCAAAACGAACCCCACAGCTGCTGGATTAACTCGCTAGTGAACAATCTTAAGAATCTAGCTGAGTCTAAACAATTGGTCTTTCCCAAGCCTACAGGTAAACAAGGTGAAGGCTTACAGCATATGCCAGGCGTTTTGGACATCATTACTATTCAGGCGACACCTATGCTATAGGTTGACTAAATCTTCTGATATTTGTCACATCCCTACTATGCGCAAACCGCATAAACCAGCTGTATTTAGTCTTTAAATCTGAAAACAGAAAAGTCAAAGTCAAGATCTGGTCACAGGCCAAGAAACATAAAAATGAATGCTCTTGGATTTGTGTCATGTTCCAGAAATTAAAATTTGGAACAGAGCTACTCAAGTTCTCTCTCTTTTTTTTTTAATCCTTCTACTTAGCCATCATAAGCCCTTTCCTGCAACACTGAATCCCATTAACTGAAAAACATATCTGTGTTTTTTGAGGTTCAAGTTCTGATTGCTGAAATCAACATTCAAGGAGAACTTGTTCCTTTGTGCATGCAGACAAGGAAATCAAACAGCTCCTTTCTGCTTTACTAAAGAAGATGATTGCTGTTTACACTTACCTCCCCACTCTGTTACCAAGTTCACAAACAGCCAGCTTGGAGCAGTCTTATTTTTAACACACAAAATTCCTCAGATTAAATCAAGCACATCTTTTCATCCCACAGGCTTTTATTTCAGTCAGAAACTATTTTTTTTTAGAGTGGGAACATTGGTCTTAAGATTTCTCAGCTGTCTATTTAACTGTAAACTGACAGGCTCCCATTCTTTGCCCAATCCCCGTTACCTGTCTGCTCGTATTGCAGCTCTTAACAGCAGACTACTGCAATGAGCAGCTCAGCTGTGACCCTATAGGCTTCTAGTCTGCAGAAGCTCTACAGAGCTTTTGTGCAAATAAACTGCTTGCAGCCATCTTAATTTCATCTACAAACATATGAGAAGGACACTACCTAGATAAACAGAGCAGTCTCTTCCAAAAAAAAAAGTGTTGCCCATATCTGACTGCAACTAAAGCACGTAATAGGATGATGTAGAAAATACTGCACTCAGATTAGGAGAAACACAAACCTCAGGTTTTAGTTTTGGTGAAGGGACAAGCTCCTTAAGGGCACATAAAGGACAAGGTGTTACGAATTCTGTTCACACTGAGAATTAAGATGTAGTGGTACCTATTAAATAGCTTTTTTCATTTGTGTTTTCAATTAAACTTATATTATTGTTTTTCTAGGTAAACTTTCCAATATGGGTAATTGAGTAGTTTGTTTATTCTTTGAATGGTGACAGAGCTCTTTTTGTAAACCTTAGTTTGTTGAGTTGTCAGATGCAGCACAAAAAAAACGGAGTGAAGGAAATGGAAGATTTGAAAGGAAAAGGAGTCAGACGTCATGTAAGTTATTTCAGGGCAACGGACACTGTAGCGGAAAAGAGAGATGTACAGAGGTTGAGAGAAGGCTGAGAGCTGGGAAACGTTCTTGTGGTCAAAATTCCTCAAATACTGATCTGCAGTTAATAGAATTGCTTTATCTGGGTGTGAGGAATAGGTATTTTGCACGTCAGGTATTCCAAATTGCCATATAAGGTACAAAATCAGAAAGTTTATTGAAAGACAATGATGACTGGGGATGTTCACTGAAAGAACAAGGTGGTTTATAGTCTTTCCTTATTGTTTATAGTGGTTTATAGACTTCATTGCAGACAGTTTCAACATATACTAAAGGTAGTGGAAGTTATTGAAATTAATTCAGAAAACACCTGCTTCATAAAACTCAAGGAAAAATTCCTAAAGGACAGAATTTATGAAGCTTATGTTTAAGTTCCAGAGATGGCCATATCCGTACACTAACCCAAATAGGCCCAATGATTTAATCACCCACTATCGGGTCTGTTAATTGAGGATGATACCCTTTTCCAGGAATGCCTCAATTTTTCCCTCACGGTTAAGTCACTTTCCCCACAAGGAATATCAGCAGATCCTGCCAAAGTCCTACGCAAAAAAAAACAATACCTTAGTGTAAAGCGGACAGAAAGTGTCCCCCCCCCCCCCAACACAGAAAGTACATCTCCTGATAGTTCATGCTATCACTAGTCTAGTTTCGTAGAATTTCAGTTTCAGTTTATGGATCAATATTCCAGCATCGCAACCACAATATTTCACAACATTCACTCCTGTGATAACCTGCACAATTAGGAAGGACCTAGCAGACTTGCTACTAGTTCCAGTTTACTGGACAGTCACGATGAGACAATGCCACTGAAATACACATTCCATATTCTAGCAAGCATCCCCACCCTTGATGCAGAAGTGGGGTCTCACTACCTGGACTCCTATATTACATGAGCATTGAATTACACTGTACTCAGAAATTCATAGCAGTTTCCAAATTACAATTTTGCTGCAGCAGGCTAAAAGTTTTCTTAATCCAAATTGTGAGCTTAAATATGTAAATTCTTTTATTTGCTCTAAACAAGGTTTAGTCAAAAAAATACCCCATCCTTTTATGCCCACCAACTCCCAACGCCATTGTCTTCCCACATTTTTTAGACTTATTGTTCTTAATTGTGATGTTTGAAATTTGGGGTCAAAGAAGATGTCAATGGCAGGCACAATTAAACCATCAGCAGCACTCTCCAATGAGATAGACACAGTGGATAACACCCCATTAATCAAGTTTTCTCACTCATCTCCAGCTCGACTGAGGACAGAACCTAAAACAAGAAGTATAACAGAAATATTCAGTTTGATGTTATTAAATCAATTCAGTATGTGTCAGGCTGATCACAGATCACAGATCACAGTCACTGCTCATCACAGATTTCCTTTTTCAGGCTGTATGTAGACAGCCAGACAGTATAGCATATCAATGTGCAGTCCTGTACTCCTATTCAAACTAATAAGACATATTTCTCCCCAAAATTTGAGTTACCTCTCATCACAAGGCAGGCTTTTGGGCATTGAAATAATAAATTCACATGAGGAAAAGTTTATGGTTTCAATTCTAAAGTTTACTATGCATTTCAAGAGGATGAACCTCTGCTTTCAATCAGTATTTACAATTGTTCAGACACATCCACCATAGTTGCTGATGAACAATCTAACTGTTAAGGCAAGTTAATGTTCCTTAACAGTTCCTACATTTCTTAAGGCTCTAAAAATAGGTCTAAATGTCAGTGTTTAAAAGATTTAAAACACCCACAAAATCTTTATAGGAACAAAGTCAAGATTCTTTGAACCAAACCAAATTCATTTGTCAGCTTTTTACAACAGGCAATGTCACCCACAGGAAAAGAATTTAGAATTCTACATGTTACTGGCTCCAAATATTAGCCCTTTTTTAAAAAATAAATTCAACCACCAGGACCAGCAGTAATATCCTGCTGCTTCCATTTCTAACATCTAAGTGCAGCATTTATTTGCAGGCTGTCTTTCTGTTATAAAATGAAGCCCAGCTTGTGTCTGAGGCAGGTTCATTCACCAAAACCAAAAAAAAAAAATATCATGAGAACCAAGTATAATTTTGTGACTAAAAATAAAGCCTTCAAAAATATTCCATGCCGAGTCAGATGCCATACTGAGGTTAAAAATAGGCCAGAAGAAAAAAACAGCTTTTAACTACAAAAAAAAAACTTTCCCCCCAGTACAGCCAGCAATCTGGAGTGAGATGTGCCATAAGGCAGACTGGGATCTTCATTCTGAGCCCTGGGAATCCACAGAGTCCTCTAGTCTTCCTTGTCACATAACGGAATCAAGAGACTTAACAGGTCTTAATCACAAGGGTTTTAATGTCTTCAGTCACTAAGGAGTGTGGATTTCAGATCCCTACAGACCCCATAGAACCAAGCATGAGGTTCATGACTCATGCTTCTTGAAAAGTCTGTTTAACCTACCAAAGAGCAGAGGACACAACTAGGTGCTCTGGAGAAAACCTTTGTGCTGTATGATGACTGGAATCAACAAAGACTATATAAAGTATTCTGCCAACTGTTTTTGCATGGCATCCAGCTGGCCTGCACAATAACAAAAACTAACCAGTCTATTGAAATGTCTATTAAATATTCACAATGTTTGCAGCAGGCCTTGGTCTTTGTTGAATACAATAAACTACTATTTTTGGGCGACGCATTTTATTAAGTCTCCCCTTGAGGTACAGGAGGCAGGGTGGAGACAATATAAAAATGGTAAGCTTGACAAAATTGTAGAGGCATGTGTGCATATCTCTTCCAACCCCATACTTTCCAATCCTGCATCACAGACAATAGCAATACAGCTATTGCATTTTTCACCTCATACCTCAATGTGGAGCATTTGCAAAACTATTCCTTTTGCCATTGGTGATCTTACAAAAACAAAAACAAAAATGCAGGACTGCTTTTTTTTTTACCTCCTAAATAAATTTGGAACAGTCGATTTAGGTCATATTCTCACCCAATTTGGAATGGCTATTCTTTCCTCCAGAGTTACTTCTCAAGCAATACCATGTGTATAGCACAGGAGAGAAGGAGACACGCAGACACGTTCCTCCAACACGCAAGAAATGATTTAAGCGATTTAAAATCCAGAAAAGGGAGGAGAAGGCCGAGTCTTTTGAAAAGCTAGAAGCATCAAAGTGAGGAATGGCTGTAACTTTTTAGTGACACACCTTTAGGATATGCTGTAACTTAAAACAGCTTTTGTTCCTTTAACACATGGCCTAAAGCAAATACAACTTGCACTCTGTAAAACAGACACTGAATTTTAGAAGTAATTAACTGAGTGGCGGGCACACTTGCATCTATACAATATTTTAGATTTAAAGAGATTTAGTTTGTTATTGTGTTATACGTCTAGTGCTGCATCATAACATACAAATGTTTAATGGGACCACTGTATGCAAAAGAGCCCCACTGAGGAAAGTGAGCAACACCTCTAACAAGGCGGCTCATTCAGAGTCCATGTCGAGCCCTACAATCCACACAGTGCTGGCTCAAGTGTGGCCTGTGTCTTAAGCCAGCTATGACTGACCTTCGCCTAATGGCGAGGGACATGTGGGTGAGCCCACTGTAGCTGGGTAGAACGTGCCACCCAGGGTACCCTTGGCTCACTGCATGCATAGGCTCCCATTCCAACTTTGGGGGAGTTTACCAAACGAAAACAGTTGAGGAGAAAACGCTCTAACAGGATACTGAAAAGCAAAGCATGTATGGTAATGTGTGAAGTATGGTTAAGCCTGTTAATAATTTACTGAACAGTGGGTTTGGCAGAACCCCATTTCCCTATTAAGCATGCACCCGTTGCCATGAGGTCAGGAATATGAAAATCATCTGAAGCTTGAGTCAACATCCTTCTCTTCTCCTCCTGTAAAAGGCTGGCAGATAAATCAGGAGCAGCCCGGCTCCAGGAGAAAGCAGACAATCAGTTATTGGATCATTTACCTCTCCAATCTAGAGATGAAGAAACATTTCTAGGTGCAAAGCGGTTTTAGACTTCTGACACAATTCATTTAGTTTTCTTTATAGACTCGGTTCTACTTTGGAAACGCAAAATGTCACATCTGCGGAACACTTTGGAGAATGCAGCGAGTGCTTGCTAAGGACGTGGTGTTTCACATTGTGCTGGTCTCCAACTAAAAGAGTATTCAGGATAAATAAACAGGTAAGACTATTTTTCCCTCGATTCCTCATTGAGCAACACGTTTCATTAAATTACATCCAAGACATCCATCCACTATCATCAAGCTGCTTATTCCTAGAAGCTTAGGGCGCGAGGCAGGATCTTAAGGAGCATTCTGTAGAAATGTCAACACTGGCTTTTGAGTACTTTAAAAAAAGACAGCTTAGAGATGATAAAACACTTATCTGCAGCATATTTTGCAGCTTCCTTAGTAAGCCTTGCTAGAATGTTAAGAACACAATACAGTAATTCTAATTTAATCCCAGCCATTAATGATATCCATTACTAAGCATTTAGTTATTGAAAATAAAGTGATTAGTCATTTTTCCCCATGATATAATTCACTTGAGTCTTTAGAAGTATAATTAACTGGCTTTCAATGTTCCATGATGATACATTTTTGCACAAAAGTAACTTATCAAATATTTCAAAGGATTTACATATCCGTCCTGTATCTCACCAGAGCATACACAAGACTGGTAAGAAGCATGGTCTTTTTAGAAACATCTGGATTAAGAAAAGAACCCTTCTTGGACATTCTTTAAAAACTTCCAAGATTGGAGTACAAATCTGTTAGTAACATCTGCTCCTTGAAGTGCAAATCTGAAGGATAACAACCTCCAGTTGTTTCCAAACATTAGAAAAGGTATTTCACTGGAGAAAAACAGGTTTGGATTTTAAACAAGTTTGGTCTGGTTGAGTGTATCTGATTCACATGGCAAAAAAAACAACACATAAATAAACTTAGATTTGAAGAAGTCTTCGATCGGAATTTACTGCTGGCAGACTACCCTTTTTTCAACTCCATCTCCCGTAAAAACAGTTTTGCACTGAAGAAATCAATGATGGTCACCCTGTGACCTTTGCCAGGAGCCTCTAGAAAGAAAAGGAATCCAGCCGCACTTGAAGGGGAACAGCAACAACATACCAAACCAAAGTTAAAGGGGCAGCAGCTTCAAGTTTAAATTGTTTCAACTTGATCTCTGATACAGGGCCAGAGAAAAGTTTAGATTTAGATACAAGCACCAGACCAACCAATTCCCATCCCTCTTTGCACTTTGGTGCAATCCTACCTTTGTCACTTGATCGCTTAATAATTCAACTATTTAGTAAGGACATCATGTACAAGAACACGTCATCTGACAGTCATGGATAATAGCATGCACATATTTGCTACATAAACTTGTTTACCACTCAAAAGACAGAAGATAGTGAATTTCACACACGGATACCTTTCCCTTTGTAATGGCAGCAGGCATTGCAATAAAACCGGATGATAAAAAAAATTAGTACTACTGAACCAAAAGGCTAGAAAATGGATTTCAGTAACCGAACTATATTGAACCAATGAGTTACACTAAACGCCTCCATCTCTGGGAATTTCAGCAAACCTAACGCTCACTTGAAAAGCAGTCACTTCGTGCTTGAAACAGGTTGGGGCAGGTGCCATATTATGCGCCCCACCTGTGCAATTATTATTCCGTTGCAGTAACCGAGTTCGTACATATTCAGAATTTGACTTAATTAAAATACCCTTCCCCGCTTCATGGCGTCTGTTGTGGGCAGGAGATGTTCCTGCGATGCTCTTGACAGGTCCCCGCAAGACTGCTAACTGAAAATCATAAACATCTTCAGTACTGCAACCCAAAACATACTTGACGACGATTTGGTGCAGTATATTCGGAAATATGCAGAAGCGAAATGCCATCTATCCTAAAAGCCTCTGCTACAAAACGCACCTTGCACTAACACGCTGCATGCTGTAATTAACTTAAAGTGCCCTCAAACGCTAAATACACGCTTGTCCGGGGCTTTTAAGTGTGCACACTAACATTAAATCAAAATGCACCTCTCAAGGTGAAAAGGGGAAACATGTACACAACTTATGTAAAAGGAAACCGCTTTAATAGTTTACAGTATCTATAGCATGTATTCCTCCCACACAGTTATTTGATTCCCAAATATCTGTACATAAAAAACGAAAGTGGACTGCGTAATCTGTTTCCGTCTTCGTCTATCTGGGGCAGCATTACACGTGTTAATTCTCAAATTGTCCACTGCAACACAAATTGCTATTGCCTAAAATATAAGCGATTCGCAAATCTACGGTGTTAACCGTTCCTTTCAGTGCTAGGTTAAATATTTAATTTCCACAACCTTCAGCAATCAATTGATAACCCAGGCGCATTCATCTGACCTATTACAAGCAACATGCAACACACTTAACTGTAGCCAGTTACCGGCTTTGTGCTACATTGCGATTCATTAGAATAGTCTTTACAATAGCGACAGAAACAAACAACGCGTGTTGTTATTAACTTAGTTTATTGCTAAGTCTCCAAAAACAACGCGCAGCTGAAACTTCGTTTCGTTTCAAATAAAATATTTCCATCAGACCACGACAGTATACTTTTACCGCAGTAAGAGGACCCACTGAAGTACTCTGGCAAGCGTAACACCCAGAAAGTTTTGAACTTCATGTCTCACTTAAAATTGTAACCTCCATTCTTCGAGTCCTGATCTCGAGGCGCTTCGACAAGAAAGACATCGTGAGCGCTTACAAATACATTGTTCTCGCAAGTATTTTTCTGTTCACCGTTCAACACTCAACAAAATTAACGGGCACCCCGCTTCGTCCTCAAGAAAAAACAGCTGACGACCGATCTACAGAATTACTTAAGAGTTTTGGCGCATTTCAGATATCAATTGTGTAACCCCATCGCCTTCAATTTTCCGATTTAAAAAAAAGTTTGTCGGGTAGTTCACGATTTACAGTTTCCTCAGCTACAAGGCACACTGTATCTTAACGCTAATGTGTTGCAGTCGGGGTTTGAAGTGTTGGGAGCCCTAAGGAAGCGCAGCGCTGGCTCTGGAAATGTTTGAAGAGCTAGAGAGGAAAACAAGATGTGTCCAACCCGGTTGAAAAGAAACCTCAAACGACTTTAAAACAGCTGCTCCAGCGGCCGGCGATACAGCCACCTGGTTTTCACAACAATCCCCTTTCACGCGGGGGTTTTCTGGCTGCCGGCTGTGGAACAGGGCAGCAGCGAAAAAGCTCTCCTGCCGCAGTTCAGTCATGCAGTCCGTTCGTGCCAGAGCAGTCGCACACAGGAATACAGTAGCTCCGTTTTCCCAGTCTGTGCCAAGCAGCCTCGGAGAAATAAATCATACCTCCTTACCTTACCATATGGAAAACCGGCGTTTCCCCCTCCAGGAATACATTCAGTTGCGCTGCGTAAACGGACGAGAAAGAGACAGTCTCTTAGTCTTTAAAAAAAAAACCCAACTCCTTTTTTTAAAGTTTCGCCCTCAATGGTACAAGCATAATGCTTCCCCCCCCCCGCGCACACAACCCTCGCTGCTTCTTCCCCTCTTTTTCCCCTCCCAGCTCTGCAGGATCAAACCATCACATTCCACAGATCCTAACAATGAAAAAGGTGGGCTTTCCTCCGCGCAGGAAAAGAACCACCCCCATCGTCGACTACGCTCTGGTGAAGGGACGCCCCTCTCTGCCAGAAAGAGCCCGCCTCTTCCAAAGGAATCGCTGATCTTAGAAAACACATTGCCGGCGTGCGTAAAAAAAAAAGGTGGGGACAGGCTTTCCTGTCAAAAGTAACCACCTCCAATGTTAGCGGAGTCGTGCTTGTCTAGAGTCAGTCTACCCCCGGCAATGTGCGTCACTTATATTGCCCAAAAAAGGCCGGCGTTGGGACTGATTGCGGAGATGGCAGGCGGGACTTACAAATTACAGGACCTGTCGTTCTTTCAGTTTACTGCAAAAAAGGGAGGTTTTTTTTTTTGTAGTCTAGCTCTCTCCTGACTGGAAGAACACGAGAAACAGGGATCTAAGAAGTTGGTGGTTGCGGGAAGAAGGGGCGTGGGGAGGGGGATGGGAAAGAGGGGGGGGAGACTCCGACAGGACTCCGCTGTGTGGAAGTCCGTCGGTTGTTTTTTCAAACGAAACCGAAATTTCTCATCTTAATTTCAGCTGAATTTGAGCGCGCCGGTTAGTGCAAACGTGTTGACCCGCTACGGCCCTCACAAGAAAAACTTTTAAAAGAAGCTTAGCAGTTAATACTGCAAGTTGTTATTCTTGCCTAGTGCTTCTCGGCGCACTTTATTTGTATTTATGTAAGAGTTCTAGTCTTTTCAGTATGTTCATAACTCGACGGTTGACTACAATATGCAATTTAACAGTTGCAAAAAAAACTGCTTGCTCAAGTGAATTAATTCACTAGAGTTCCTTCATGACCAAAAAAGAATTCGATTAACTTGGGTATATTGAACTAACGAACACAGGTAAACATACATAAACGTGTTTATACAAAGGATTTTCAAATGTGGTCTTTAAAACCCCACTGCCTGTAGGAAGTAGAGAGACTTTCAAATACAGTAATTGATCCCTTACTTTAGCGCGCAATTTCATTAATTGCATCTTTTTTATTTTTCACAACAATAAAAAATTGTGGTTTTCAAACATCTAAAGGTGGTTTTCATGGGCAAATCAAGATCTATGACAGTCTGAGAGAACGCAAAATAAAAACTCTAATAAGTAAATTATTCATGGCATTTTCAGACGTATTTGATGATAAAGTAGCCAATTTAAAGTCACGGACCTGTGTTGGAGAGCCCTGTTGTACACAGCACTTCCTAGCATGTTATTCACTGCTTAACATGTTTGCTCCTAATACTATAACAATAATAATTCCTTGCATTTCTGTCGCGCTGCTGGCTGACTCGTGTGTATGTACAGAATCTGCGATGGGTTGCCTGTCTGGACAATCTCAGCCTGTGCCGTTCCAAGTTCCGGGTGCGGTATTATATTTGGTTGTTTCTCAAGGAGGAGTGATACACACCTTGCACTTTCACACAATGAGGAGGGAAGACCGTTTGGCTGTATTGCTCTTGTGAGGTCACAGTGACGCACTGCATCTTTGCTCCAGGTCATCTACATGGCTGTTCATAAATGTCATTCTGAGGGTAAGATACGGATAAATAGGTAGAAAACAGTCCCCCATTGACATAACATGCCTACATACAGTAGCCCAAGGTGAAATCTCTGTCATTCAGGAGTTAGCAAGTTGGGCTGAGCTAAAACTTAGATTGTTTTGATTTGTTTTGGTTTTTTTTTGTGTAGGATTTTCTGGCCATGATTACTTTCTGTTATTCATGAAAAAGTTACAAGCTGTTGGCTCATTTTGCAAAATAATTGGGGATCTGTTGTCAGTGAACCTATCCGCACTGTACTTATTTATCTAGCCTGTCCTTTGAGAGACAGCTCTTTATTACAAGGAGATGTCAAAAGGAAACACATTAATTAATGCAGGAAAGGAATGATGACTTAACAAAGGCCAGATTATTTAACTTGCTGACGCGAGTTACTTTATGAGGTGCTCTTTGTACAGTGGAAAATATACCATCTGAACAGCATTGAGTAAATGCAGTGGGACACTGTTTTACAGTATGGTTCTCCACTGTTTCCATCCAACCAGATGTCAGGATGGTGATCAAAACTCTTGCTTTTAATGAGGAGCTCTAGTTAGTGAACGAAACCCCTTGAGTCTGTGCTGTAGTGCATATTGGTACCAAAATAATTTACACACTTGACCTACAACATTTCACAGTCTTTCTCTGTAGTCAGACAATGCAATAATCTGAACTCCAGGGTGGTCCCAAACAGCAGAAGTCTCCACCTCTGGTCCTACAGGTCTTCCAGGTTACTGGTTTTTAATGATATGCAGCACTTTTAAGTTATTGATGAATCAAGGAAGTACTCTGTGCAATTAAGAAAGCCATGGTCCTGAAGGGCTGATGAGCATTTGGTCCCAGATTATCTCTAAATGGCTTAATTTATCAAATCCTCTGCTTATTTGAAGCCAGTTTGGGAGCCCTTTCACTTTTTAGTGGTGTTTCAGTCTAGTATCCAGTGTCTGATAATTATCTGGCCATCTTGGCTTAAAAAATCTCAGTTCTGAAATCCTTAAATAGTTCATATACAGTAGATACTTTCACACTTTTCTACTTAACAAGGGTATTAAATCCAGTGAGCTCAGATGTTCTGTGCAACATCTTTAAACTTAACACTTTAACTACAGGGAACTGTTACTTAAAGTTCTTCATTGAGCTGACCACAAATCAGCGCCTGATTATTATTCATCTGTCTCAGTATCAGCATTTTCTGTCTGAGTCAAGAAACATGGCATGTGTATTTTTCTTCACCAGGAAATTACTCTTGAGTGAGGTAATACATAGTGTGTACACACAGCACTAAACCACTGTGATTTGGGTAGTTTTATTTTAAATTACACTGAAAAAGTCTCTTTCGTGCCAAATAAAGCCCTATTTCCCCATCTGGTTATTTTTGATTTTCCAGGTGGTCGAAGTTACAGCCAGTGCGAGAAACAATCATCATATCAAGATAAAACTGTATCTTTTATCCATCAATAGTAATATTCAAACACACAATTCCTAGAAATCGTACGACAACATAGTCAGGTTCTAACATTAAACACATTCTGTACATTATATACGATGTAATGTACTATCTACTTTGTGTGGTGTTGTCTGTTGTAATGTGTTGTTTCAGCAGGCTGCTCTCAGGAGATCACCTCCAAGCTCAGGAATTTGACCAATCTATCCCAAGCACTCTAACGGCTCAGAACCGCTCATCATAGACAGCCTCCGACGTAACGTGTCTGCAGTCTACAGCCCAGGTAATATGCCAGTTTTAAACAATCCCCACAAGAGTCCCAGCTAACACTTTGGTCAGTCTTGTTAGAGATTTTCAATCCAAATGTGTACAGACGCATAAAGAAAGCTGCAGGGAAACGACGCATCAGTTGTTTTGCATGACTTCTACTGTCCAGTAATGAATCTTAACCCGTTGGTTTTGCCTTGCTGTTCAAAGACCTTTCTACTTTCTGTTATGTGTGCAATAGTAGTATCATGTAATGTTCCCAACTCTTTTCACAGGGCTGCTGGTGCAAGTGAGATACATGTTTTGCTCGTTAAATATTGAATGTGGGTCTGAAAGAAGAAATAATTTTTTGAAATTATTCCAGGTATTAAGTGTGAAACCAGTGCGAGGGAAGTAAATGAAGAAATACACACTTGCAGCCTCCCCAGCACACACTCATACTATCGATAATAATCCAAATTGCTAAAATGCAAGGTGAGGTCATGCCTTGATCTCCCATTTTATTCCCCTTTCACAGCTTGTTCACTTAATACATGATGGATCCCATTTTTTTTTATGCACAGCCTTGAACAGTATCACACTGCAATACATGAATGCAGTTTCACCCAACTCCACCCACATTTCCTAACCCGTCTCACCCTGTCATTAAATCGTTACAATGATTTTCGTCAAAATTCACTCTGTGTTTGCAAAGAAGTTGACAATGGTGAGGAATGAAAGAAAGCCATAAGGAAGTGGAGGAAATATCTTCAGCCGCTAGTGCAAACAATCTACTGATACAGTGCCTAACAATTGCGGTAATGTTGAAGCAGGATGTGGTAATCTTCTTCAAAGAATTAGTGCTATAAATTCCATGTTTTTTCAACTGGCAGGCCAAAGCATGCTTTGTCCAGTGGATATCACATTGCTTACTGTTTTAAATTCCTGTCTGAACCAGATGACTGCTGAAAAGCACCCAAGTTTAAATTGCCACCTGTGATGGTTGCTTACAGTTAATCCTTTGTTAACCTTATTAACAGTTAACATTAATACTATCTCACCCACAGAAACAATACTAGAATTACTGAATACAATTAAGATGCTCAATAATCTACTCAGTAGTTCAGGTGGGGAGCTGCGCCATTATGCATAGGCTGCAAAGGAACAAGTAATAGGTTTATTCCATGCTGAAAAAAAAAAGAAGAAAGAAAACACAATGTTTCGGCCGTGGAGCCTTCTTCTCACACCTTCTTTTTTTCAGCATGGAATAAACCTATTACTTGTTCCTTTGCAATCTACTCAGTAGTAAAGCAAAAGATGCCAAACTGAGAGCACCAACCAGGAAAATTTTAGTTGTCAAAGAAGCTGAGAACAGCACAGTAAAACTCTTGTCATTTGTTTTGGTGTTGGATTTTCTTTTCCATACATTTTATTTCATTTACCTATTTGGAACAAAAGTTTATGATTGAGAAAACTTTATCTTCCTGCGGGGTTTTGGCAAATTGCCATTTTTGACCATAACCCAATAGCTGGGAGAGTTCTTCTCAGCTGACTAGGATTGTGATGTGCAAAGAATACAAAGTGAAGGAGCAGTTTGTGTTAGTAACACATGCACAATTTACAGCATTTTATTCCTTCATTTTACCAGGCTGGTCAGTTCAGAGCTATTTTTCATGTACTATAACAACAAATAAATAAAAGGCCACTTGTACAGTGGGACATTTATTTATTTTGATCAATCTTCTTAATCAATGAGTGAAGTAACACGACTGGCAAATTAACCCCCCTCAATCCCTACGGCTCAGTGCTGCTGTTTAATTTCTTACCTGTTGCTTCTATGCATTTTCTGACATTTTCCTCTTAATTTTTGAGTTTAGATTTATCGTCAGTGTTAAGCTTGTGGAGCTTACCAAGTGCTCTGTGAACAGAGCTGCACATAACAAATACATGGGAATATGTGAGAGGTAGTAGGAATCAGTGGAAAAGACTTTTATCATGCTGTTCAAAGGCCCCAGATTCAGGTCTCCAATGTGGGGACATCAAACCAGGCCCCTAGAGTATAAACTGTCAATACAGTGCTCTGAAGTGCCATACAAATTTGTGTTGATGCATTTTTCATCGCAGATACCTTTACCAGTCAAGCCATCTATTATAAGACATATTTAAATCTCTGTTTTTAATGCACTGCAGCACTCAACAGGGGTTGAACCTGGAAGGAAGGATTTCATGCATGCAATTTTGTCATGCAATGTGTAGTGGGTGGTAATTTCTGTTCATGAAGGACTTCAACCAACAATTTTGAATTATTTTTTTTTTTGCACATGGCATAAATGACTGAATTGCTGCCCTGACATATGTTCTCAGAATGTGTGTTGTTAAAAAGCGCACACATTCCAGATCGAGGCCTTACATAATTAGGAGAGCTGAGGTTCAATGTCAGGAGTAGGTGATGATTATCTTACAGCGTGGCCAGCCTGACCCCTTAGTTTGGTCACGTTATTAAATGCCTGACATTTTAAAAACATGGAAACGTGTCCCTGGGACCATTACTGGACACCTGTAAATGCAGGTCAGAGATCAGCATTATTTTCTTTCTTCCCAGTGCCCCCTCAGCGAGACAGAGAGAGTGTGGAGAATTCATCGCTAATCAGGCATGGCATCTACATCAGCGCCCACTGGGATTTACTGCCCGCGTTCAAGCCAGTGCTAAATTTAACATACCCTTGAAGCTGCACAAATAGAAGGACACAGGTCCCCAGTCACAGACAGGAGGAATGCGGATTTCCTGCAAAGACTGTGCTGGGGAAAAACAAAAAAGCTCCTACCCTCATTCCAAACTCACTCCCAGTCATTTTGTTTTCTCCAGTCCCGCAATGCAGGATAATTGCATTCCTTCTAAGAATACTGCTGTTAGCATTTGGATTCCTTTTTCAATTGAAATGATTAATGACTATAATGGATTTCAATTCTGTATTAATATAAATGAGGATCTTAGGCAAGCCAGTGCAATCAAAACATATTTTTATCATGAAAGCGTGGAACTTCTTTTACAGTGGAATTACTGTGTTTTGTACTTTAGGACATAAATGGAGATGGGCTGTGTGGGAAACTCAGAGAAAGCTGGAACCCTGTGCAATACAATGAACTTTAACATACTGTAGTCCTATTGTACCAAGATCTGAAGTGAATCTCATGGAACAACAGTATTGATTCAATGATACTGAAGAATTGTTCTTTAGGGCTCAATATTGCAGCCCCAGAGAAGCACATTTAATGAAACATGCTGCATTTGCTTGTGTTTCTGGCTTAAGAAGTGAAAATAGAGAGAATATACACTGAAACGATTTCCAAAGCAACAGCCTCAACCAGACAGTACAATAAGCAGTTGAAGACTGCACTAGGACTAAACAACTTTTTGAGACCCCCCCCCCCCCTTCCTAATTTTAACCACCAGACCATCAGACTGTTAGGATTAATGAAGAGAATATGATGAAAACCTTTTCAAAAACATCTATCAATACACATAGTGTTTACACGTAATAAACACTATTTAAAATGGTCCCCACATATTTACTACAGCTGTTTATGTGGGTCTATTAATCACATTAATATGCACCAAATGCGAGTGACATGATGTCTCAGAGGCCTGCTGGGTGGGGTAGGAGGACAAAAGTGCTTCACTATCTCTGTCACATGCCCTGGGAAGACAACACAAGCCCTAGGGCTGTGTGCTTAAGCTGATAAGGCAAACAGGAAGATTCTTCATGCAAGAGGATACCCCTGTCAGGAAACAGAGCAACAAGCTTAAGTAAGAGCACACAGCATTCCAGAATACGCATACAATAAAACACATGATGTCATGTCTTGTAAACATGTGATGTCATCAAATCATAGGGAGTGTATAAGTAGCTGTTAATATTTATATTGTGTCAAATAAGAAAAATAGGGTGTAATTATTAACACACAATATAGCATGAATAAATGCATATGGAATTGGTATAAAAGCTATAAAAGCATTGTATTTATGTCAGTTTTATATGTACTAAGATGGGGTAGCAGGGCTGCTCAGTAGTTAGCCATTGCACCCTTGCAATGCTGAGGACCTGGGTTCAATTCCTGGGGTGTTATCTGCCTGGAGTTTGTATGTTCTTCCCATGTTCATGTGGGTTTACTGCTGGTGCTCTGGTTTCCTCCCACAGTCCAAAAACCTGCTGGTAGGATAACTGGTTTCTGAGAAAGTTGGCCCTGGTGTGAGTGTGTGAGATGTGATGGACTGGCATCCCATCCAGGGTGTGCCCCTCCTTGCTTTCATTGCTTGCCAGGATAGGCTTCATCTCCCCCGGGACCCAGAATTGGATTAAGCAGGTAGAAAATGGTTGGATGGATGGATATACTAAGTCTGAAATATTAGATTCTTATACTAAATCTGTCTATCTCTATAATCACATAAACACACAGGATATGCAGTTTAAATTTTGATCATTAAAATATATTTTTTTGTCTACGATACTTTTGGCATGCTGGGCAATGTATGGGCCATTTTACAAAGGGGTTTATTCCTTAATACATTCTGATACCATGCAAGAGGATATTGGGTTCAGTGTTTAATATGACCTTGAGTTATTGAGGCATTTTGTAAAATATCTATATTTTTTTCTATTTGGAGGTGTACTTGATTTCAGAAAAAAAAACAAAACTAGGTTATTTTCAACTACTCTGTCATTTTGTCCAAACACACTATCATCTATCTACTTTCAGGTTATTTTGTCAGGTTGATGCTATTTAATTCAACATTTATCATGATTCTTTGAGTCTTTGGTAGCTTTTCTGAGGATGCCTATCCAGCGTTGTATGTCTGGAATTACTTTAACTGACATCTTTAGCCACCTTTAGAGAGATGTAATCTCTTTGTTGTTCTTTGTTTCATCATTTTTCTTACAGAGTTGTATGCAAACTAAGGAGCAGGAAAGATTGAAACATGGCACTCCTGTCTGGAACGCGCCCCCCTTCCTGATTTTTTTTCCGTTGGCTTCCTGTGATCACACTCACCTGGGAGGTAGGCGAAAAGAATTCAGTTTTTCCACAAGGCCCATAGATGACAGCACAATGAGATTACAGGTGCTAGGAACCCAGATTCCAATGTGGAGAACTGGACATAATCATGGGCTTATGCAACCTGGAAGGAGAGTGGCATAGTATTCCATGAGACAGCTGCGATCATTTATTTGTGCATAAATCCATGAAATTCTTGCCCCTGCCAAGATTAAGTGGCTGCCCGATAGTGGATAATGTATAATTCCATGGGATCTATTCATCCTTTCCAGGTTCCTGGTATTTATTTTCTCCTTCAGTAATGAGTAATTTACTATTAATACTGTATTCATTTGTTTGTTTTTTTATATTACTATGTAGTTTATGATTATGTTATTACTATGTTAACATACAGTGAACATATTTACTGAATTAAACACGAGAACAAGTCGTTTTTCTTTCTGATTCACTTGTGCTAAGCTCATCGTCTTGCATATTAAACTAAAAATAGTCATGGAGTTTTCCATTCTTTATTCGAGGTTGTTAAAAGTTAAAAGAGACACTGTGGTGACAAGCAAATTAGAATGTGCAATACTGATACAAGATCACCTGACACTGTATTTAATTGAAATGGGTGTGAATGCACCCTGCTGGGTGTAGCTATGTGTATAAATATAAATACAGCAAGAGAAATGGATAACAGACTTGTCATCACATGAGGTTTCCTAAGATTTTGTATGCATTTTGTATCTACCCTCCAGGTTAATGAATCAAACTTGACTAAATGAATTCAACCGCAGGATCAAAACTGGTAGAGTTCGTCAGTGTACTGGTATGTCTTAAGTATACTGTATGTTTACACCTTATAACTAAGTTCAGAAGTTAGTGAGCTGAATATATTAAATAACCAAGAAATTGAGATTCCTCCTTCTTTAAACAGACGGCCAATGTGGAAAAACATGGGATACAAAATGCCCTTTAAAAGCTGAATTATCCTGGTAAACCACAAAATCCCACAGAGGTTGCTATGCTGACAATGTTCTGAGTTATTTTAAGACTGAGAATCATTCAGCACAAAGGGGTGTAAAACAGAACTTGAGTATGAGGTTCCAGATAATGTCTGTCTTCTTTTCTTAAAAAAAGCTTATTTACATCATTTATGTTATTACTGTATGGATAATATGTGTATATTTGCTCTGATATTAAGTGATTCTGATATTAAGTGATATTAAGTGAATAACAGTAAGAAAAACATATTTGAGGAAAAATGAGTTTGTATTTGAGCCAGTTGAAGAATCTCAAAAATATAAATAATAATCTGTACAACAACACGGCTGTGTTTTTTCACCAAGTGTTTCAGAGGGATTTCTGTGGTCAAAGGCAGGGAAACCTTTAAGGAAGATACGTGAAGTGAAGCTTCAGAAATGCAATGAGAAAATGAAATGACGTTAAGAAATAGTTTGTTCCATCCATTCTTATAGTTCTCTATCGTAAATCTGCACAGTATTTCATTTCATATTTATACCACTATTGTTCCAATAAATTGTCTTGTTTTCGTTATGTTATTCCAAAGGGCTGATCGAGAGTTCAAAGTCAAAACGTGACTTTTATAATATTGTAACTTACGATGGTAAATATTAAGAGGGGCATTTGTTGCAGTTCATATAAACATTCTCTGTTAATGGCATTAGAGTGGGGAGGCACAGAGGCACAGTGGTTGGCTTTGCTGCCTTGCAGGGCTGGGGCTCTGGGTTCAATTCTTGACCTTGGATGCTATTTGCATGGAGTTTGTATGTTCTCCCTGTGTTCACGTGGGGTTTCCTCCCACAGTTCATAGACAAATTGGCTTATGGGAACACTGACCATGGTGTGAGTGTGTGCGTGTCTGTGTGGTTGGACTGGTCCAGGGTATAGCATGCCTTGCACCCGTTGCTTACTGGGATAGGAACTGGCTCATCTGCACCCTTTAATTGGAAGAAGTAGTTAGAAAATGCATGTACTGTATGGGTGCAGTAGAGTGTCATAGTGGCACAGAGTTCAGGTGGGTAGCTGCGTCAGCATGTGTAGGCTGCAAAGGAACAAGTAATAGGTTTATTCCACGCTGAAAAGAGAAGAAAGAACATTTCGGCCGTGGAGCTTTCTTCAGGTGTGAGAGAGACAGGGCAGTAAGCAAAGGTAATGTAGCAGGAGGAGCGGGAGGCGAGAGCAGGGGACAGACAGAGTGGCCAATCAGGTAGTGTGAAGTCAGGGTAGGTGAAGAGAGGTGTGAAATGAAACCTACAGTACAATGAATAGAGAGAATTTAGAAGAAAATGAGTTGTTGAGAGAAGGGGAAAGGTGTGATCCTAGCTGCAGGATAATCTTAGTTTCTATCTTAGTCTTTCTGATGTGGGAGTTAGGAAAACCAGCTTTGAGAACACAGTTGGAGAGATGAGTGTGATCATAGAAAGGGAGCCTGGCACCCCATCTTATCATTATCATATCTCACTTAGCCTGTCAAGAACTTGTGTGCCTGTCAGCCAGATGCTCAGAACCAAGGGAAAGCCTGGTGAAGCCAAAACAATAGAGCCTTATCATATATTAATGCAGAATAAATTCAGAGCGGATAAGTAAATAGCAAAAAAAACTTTTCCCTATTTCAACATTCGAAGAAAAGTAAGCAATATCAATTACACATATTAATAGAATTGAGAAGTTATATTTTGGCATGTTTATATATTCTTATATTATGCAAAATTAACATTTTCATCAGGAAAACTGAACTAGTAGTCATTGTTTCCAGTTCATTTCACAAAATGCTCAACTCTAATGCCACCTTGTGGAAATACATAGAAACAACGTGGTGACTTTTCATAGGACATACTGTACAAATTGCTCTCGTGCTCTGCTTTCATGACCCTCTTATCGACAGGAAAGATAAAATCTAGCCTTTATACAAATTTGTGAATGATTGGACCTTTTAGGTTAAGCCTGTCCATCTGTCCTTGTTGGTAACTGTAACTATGTATTAGACTAATACAGTAGACTAGAGGACAGTTAGTATTAGTCGACATGTGGCTTAACATTCTGCACTACACATCTGCCTCTTCTGCCACTGATGAGATTATCCAAGTTTGAGATGTAAACCAGGGATCTTGTATATGAGATGTCTCATTATAAATATTCCACCAACCTCAGAGCCAAAGATCCTTAATATACTGAGAGGCATTATGTATTTTATATAGGCATTTATACAATTATTAAAACAGGTTTCAGATGAGCTGGGCATGACTGACAAGTTAAAACAATCCATGACATTACCTAGAGTAAGAGCCAGCCCGAAAGAAAGTGTACAGTTACAGTGCTGCCGGTCTATATTCAGGAGTGAGTGCAAATTCAAGTATTTAAATCCTCAAGGACACGGACAAAGTTAAAGGGGAACTGCAATGCTTTTTTTTTAGATTTTGGGGTTGAAAGAATCAGCAGCATTGATGAGTGAATTTCAAACCACAACAAAAATAAAGTTGTATACAGTACCTTGTAAAACATCCAATTTACATCACAAAAAAGACACAATTTCCAGGTATGTGCAGCACCATGTTCTGCAGCATTCTTAATTGAATAGAAATATTGCTCTAGATTTCAAAATGGTTTTGCCACGAAATACTTTTTGTTAACAGTGCATGCAGATCAAGTTGGAGCATTTCTGCAGTGAAAGGTCTACTGCATAACTTTTACTTATTCGCTTATACATCACATACGTTAGTCGCTACGGTGACTAGTGAGCAGGAAGGGCAGCATCACATCACAATTCTTGGGAACTCTATTGCAAGTTTGCGACAACACAGCGACTTACAGTACTTTCACAAAGTTCACAAATTTGTGCTTAATTCAAAGTTTTTTTCTATAATATCAATGAATTTATTTTCTTACTGAGATTTAATAACCAGTCTGAGAAATTGGGACTGCAGTTCCCCTAAAACACAGAGTACAGATTCGGAATCAGCAGTAAAACACGAACCAAAGAGCACAAGCAGAAACTATCAGGAAGTGCATTTCAAACTGAGATCAGGAGGTGCTGCTTTACACTTAGTGTTGCATGTGTCCAGAACAGATTGCTCAGTCATGTTGTCTAAGCCAACATCATGGTTTCTGTAAAGAAGCTGGATGAGTTCTTTGGCTCAAAGAACTACTGTACTAGGAACTGCATAAGCTGCATAAGCTAGAATTAGCTTCATGACAAGATCGTTCCAGATCATTGCGAGATCATTCAAACTCCTTTGTGATTGTTGCAGATCATTCTAGATCATTGAAGATTGTTCCATTCATTTGAGATTTTGGAGATAATTCTAGATCGTCCTCTCAATTCCTTTGTAGGATTATAGTGAATTTTGACAAACTTTATTAAGCATGCTCATGTCCCAAAGTTTTAATTTATGAATGAAAGCGGCTTTATAGTTTTGGTCCCCTTTCCTTCTTTATCCATCTTTGCTATGAAATGGTTTAGCCACAAGGTGGCACAGGGGTGGGTATTACTGCCTTGCAAAGCTGGGGCCCTGGTTCAGTACCTGGGGGGCTATCAGCATGTAGTTTGTGTGGTCTCCCCTTTCTACAAGTGTTCCATTTTCCTCCCACAGTCCGAAGACATACTGCTTGGTTGATTGACTTCTGGGAGAACTAGCCCTGACGTCAGTGTGTGTCTGCGTCTGTGTTTGTCTGCGATGGGCTCATGTCCTGTATAGGGTGTACCCTGCCTTGCACCTGTTGCTTCCTGGGATATTCCTACTCCCTCGCGAACCTTTATTGGATAGAACAATGAGAAAACGAATAGATGGATGGTTTAGTCAAATTCTGCTTCCATAACAGCATAATCATATTCCTTGCTACAAATTTAATTTAAAGATTTATAATTTCAGAAAGCGTGTCAGGTTAATTTTTATTGACAGTAAAAAGAATGGAACAGCGTTCCAGACACCTCGCATTCAACAGTGTTGGTTGCACTATTACCAAATGTCCACCAGATGGCAGGCATGCATTTTCTTCACTTCTAGTCTATTGGACGTTGAATAAATCTCAGTGCGCCGACATCACTCGCATTTACAATGTTATTTCAAAAGATCCAGCTACTTTGCTTTGTTAAAGCAATCATTTTAGCATGTTGTAATAAAGCAATAATTGTAACATGCTGTAAATCACTTATTGCTATGGAATATATTAAGGATTGTCATAAGAATGCCCATTGAAACCATTCCATTCTTTATTAAAAAAAAGAACTGTTGTCAAAAACATCAACCAGGCATTAAAACTTCAATGGCTTTGTTTTTATGTTGCACAAACTCTACAAATTATTCAAATATCCCTGAGAAGGAAATCTTAATTGTGTCTTAAATTTGCTACATGTTTTCAAAGGATTGTTTAAAAAAACAAATACATTTGACATCTATAATATTATATATCCACCACGTAAAATCTTCTCTGTGCTGAAATGGCTTGTGGGATTTTCTATAACTTTTTTTCTAATTTGTAAGAGTCTGGTCACAATCCACATGTAATAATGTTTTTCCCAACAAAATATTGCAGTATCAATAAACTCTTAACTTCGTAGATAACGATTTCTGTCTTTACATAACATCAACATCAACATGCTGAATTTCAGAGAGGTGGTATTATGCATGCAAAGCTGAGTTCTTCTTCATTCTTTAAAGAGTGTGCTGAATACTAATGTTCCCTTTGTAAATTTCCACAGTATTTGTACACCATCTTGCCATCTCTACCTATTCCCTGGGCCTGTTTCATGGCTATTCCTGCAATACGTTGTTTTGCCAATAGCTTTCCGAAGTGACTTTCTAATGGCCTTGCCTGACTCTTCACTGCTCAGTCTTGTTTTTACTGATCTCTGACCCTCTTGGGCAGAAGTCTTTTCCAGGTGTCAGCCAGGTGTTTGAATAGAAGTGCTTCCTCCCTGTAGTCTGTCTTGTAGCCTGTGAACAGGGAATTAGGGAGAAAGGCACTAAAGTGCCACCCATGGTTAAGTAATGAAGTGGGGAGCCCAGCCACCTTTCTCTGGGGGGAGTCCATTCACAGCTAGTGTATACTGTATGTACTGTATACAGAGATGGAAGTTAACTGGAGCACTGGGGGGAGTGGTGGAGTCAGCACAGGAGCATGGCAACTCCACACAAACAACCATTCCAGGATGGAATTGAACCCAGGACTATGGTGGGGTGAGACAGTGGTGCTACCTACCATGCTCTTGTGCCACCCAAAGTGCTTCCTGACTAGTTCATATTGTGTTTCTCCACCTGAAAACTACAGTTTACCGGTTGAAAATGTTTTATTGCAATATGTGTGTTTTACTTGATAGCTTGACAGACCGTGGTGTTGGTAAGGCAAAGCTAAGAGGTCTGACAAATATTGGTGATCACTTCTTTCATGGAGGAGACCTTCAGTCTGCTATGGAATTTAATTAAGTTGCTTGGTCATTAATATATTAGAAATAACCAGACCCTGTCTTTTAACCCCTTTTTAGAATACAATGCATAAAACATCCTAGAAAAACTCAGCGGATGGTGATGATGCACTGAGGGATTTGATGACATTGAATACCTCAAAGACACAGGTTAACTGAGCTCAGTATTGGAATGAATAATACTGTATTCTGGAGAAGCATCCCCAACACACATCTCGGTCCCATTAGACTGTCAAACGCATAAAAGATGGACTAATTTATGACTGCCTGGTGCTTTCATTTTGTGCTTCAGTTACATAAATTAGGCCATCAATTGGGCTTCTGACAGGGAGAAGCAGTGGGACCGAGCTGTTAGAAACACTTGTGTTTATTAATTTGGTGCTTTGTGTGTTCTCACAGAGAATGATTTTTTGGGGAATATTCAGAATGAGTTTCATTAGACTCATTTTTGTTAGACCGTCATTTTAATAGATCGAGGTAGAAGGGGTAAAGGGGTGTCATGTCCCAGAGTCTTGTAAACGTGTTTTTGGCAGACGCAGTGGGCGGGTCGAGAGAAATGTCTTCTGCAAGAGACTTTTTATACTTCTTATTTTGGTGATGTTATTCGGCCATTCCTCCAAGGATCCCATGGAAAATGTGTTAACTCTCCATTGTCAAAAGCCACTTAGAGCAAAGCAGGTTCTTAGTAAATCAGACCCTGTCCTGATAGACAATATACTGTATGGAAGGCAGGATATTGCTTAGATGGGGCATTAGTCCACTGTAAGACACACACACAGGGGACAATTAAAGTTACTAACATGCATTTATGTTATAAAGATTTCTAAATTTCTGAGTTTCTAAGTTGTTTTAAGCATTCTGTAATATGTTTGTGCACAGAACATAAAGATAATAAGAAGAAAGTAAATAAAAATTACTTTCTCACCTTTTTTCATACTTCACACCCGAAGAAGACTCCAGAGCCAAAACGTTGTGTTTCCTTTCTTCTCTTTCAGCATGGAATAAAGCTATTACTGCATGCTGATGCAGCTCCCCACCTGAAAAAAATACTTTCAGTATTAACAGACCTAATAACCCTCAAGAAATGCCCAGGCCTGCCGTGTTTTCTCATATATGCCAAACTTTTCTAATGTCGCTCCCTGTTCTTTATCACATCGTGATAAGAGCTAATTCATTTCCTGTTCATCCTAGGGAGAACCAGGGAACAGCGAGTACTGGAATATTAAGGTGAAGAAGGGAATAAAAGTGTCTCACAGTCTCATTTCAGCACTCCCATCCTTCGCTTTTCTAGTCTGACTCAAACAATAAAATCAGACTTTTTGCACTTGGCCCATTCAACAGTACTTAGTTTTATACGATTTTCGAGAAAATCAGGGAGAGGGCCCGAGCAGTGAGTTTGTAACCATTAGTTAGTAGAAAATGTTAAACACGCACTGCAGGTAGAGATTCTGCTACCAGCCAGTGTCTCATAGGTCGCAAACAACTATGGAAATGGACATTGTTCAGCCCAGCGCATCTGTGCCAGGCAGAACTGTATGGGAAGCAAATTGCTTCTGCAGCAGAAGTGTGTGCTCTCAAATCATTCTGAAAGACTGATGCCGATGTGAAAGGAAAGGTTGTCATAACAACACATATTTACTCAAAGACAGCCGAGAGACAGGGTGTGATGCCGGCCCTCAGTTGCTTTCTGAACTGAGTGTTCCTCTGCAAGAGTGTTCCTCTGCAAGATAAAAGATATCCTGAGGTGTTTATTTCTGTAGGACTTGGTAGAGAGTTAGTAGGAAAAGTTCTTACAAGTCTGCGAAAGCTTAAGATGTTCCTATTGCCAAAAAGACTGAAAGATAGATAGTACTCATCTACGTATTTTTAGTTCCTGTTTTTGAAAAAGTCCGCTCAGATGTGTTACATCCTTTATAATCCATTCCGTTTCACAAATGAGGAAGCTGAGAATCAGATAAGACTGTCTAAATGTTGCTTGTCCCTTCTATTTTTCCTTCTTTGTCTTGTAAAGGGTCAGCTGCATTGGTGTGTTGCAAGACAATGCATTTATTTTCATTTTACAGCATGGGATGCAATCTTGACTTTACCTCAGTCCTTGAAGGACTGCTGGTTTTGATGGATGGACGCTGTTGTGGGCATCTCAATGCAACCACAACTGTGGCATCATTTGCTATGCATCCTTGGTCTGAATGAGTTATTACAATTGATCTATTTTGATCACTGTTAAGGAAATACTATATAAAATATTTCTGTTATGTATGACACCTGCAGATTAATCCTCTGAGCCTTTTCACTGCTCTGGTTTCTGAGTAGGCAGGTGGGTTTTAAAGCCAACTGATCCATATGAGCCAATGCCAGTACAGGAAGACACTTTGTCCTGGTTGGATGTATTCTGTAAAATGTTCTAAATACCTCTTACATAATGTTTAATTGACCGGTTGGTTGTAAAAAAAAAAAACATTTGCATGCTATTAAAATGTTAAACAATTATGTGAGCATCAGTGTTCCTCCAAGCAGAAAATGAAATAAGCTAAAGACAAATGTTAAATGTGGTGTTGGTGAGATATTTTTAGAGGGGGAGCAGAAATGATTAGACCATGTGATTTTAGGAAAGGAAAATAATCCGTTGTTAAGAGAAAGAATCTGGAAGATGGCATGGATTATCAATAATTACAATCCTCCTTTTGAGCCTGGCCAAAGGATTTTAAATCTATTTTTTCAAATAAGATTGCAGACAATTGGAACTCTCCTTCATTTTTTTCCTGGTTCTGGAATTCTTATTTTAGGCTGCAGTCAACATGAGAATGCAGAGGCCTGTTGATGAATATAGACTGAAATCTCTGGTTGTCAATCTCATCCTTTTTTCTCAGATCATGGACTGGAGTTATAAGACCTATCTGGGATCCCAGACCTGTGGGACCTCCACAACCAAGATGGGCGTAAGAACATTGTGACAGACAGGCAGCGTGTATCACTGCCTAAGAGAATCCAGCTGTCAGTTATTATACCTGCTGATACCTGACAACTGAGCTCCTCCTTATTTAACTGGCTGTGTCTCCTGAACAGGTGTGAGGTAACTGGAAGAGAGCCCAAGCATTGCATGCTCTCTGTAGAAAGACAACATGAGGATGAAGAATCTGACTGACCAACTGACCATCAGAGACAAATGAGCCATTGTTTTCTTATCCTTGTTTCACCAGAAAATAATAAAAGAGCACTGCCTTGCTTTTTTTTGTTAGAACCCAGTTGTGTTGTCATTTGTTCCTGCCTGTGACAAACAATGGAGTATTAAAGATGAGTCTTTGCTCGTTTAATTTCTAGTTGCTGCCTTTTAATGGATTCCAGGGCTTCAAATATTTCATCCAGATCCTCGTCACTGTTTGTGTAAAGAAGTGGAACTTTCTCAGTTTCCACTTGTGTCCTTGTTTCTTTTGCTGGTTCTGACATAGTCCTCTGGGCTGACTTTTTAAACTCCTTGGTCAAGGTCTCTTCTAGCGACCTTGTGTTCGAGATTCAATTTCCTCTGTCTGATCCTTAACGGCTCCCAAACAGAATGACTTTTGAAAACTGTCAAACAAAGTGAAAAAGGGAAAGATGCAAAGAACACATTTTCTTCCCAAAAAAAAATAGCAAAAATGTCTCACATCGAGAGACAGGCTATCAACAGAGCTCATACAGGTCTGCCCCCTGCTGAGGTGTCTGTGTCTCTCAGGCAGGGCTGCAGCTCTACATCTGAGGAATAATTATGGCTCAGGTTCAGCCACATACACTGGGACACTGTCTGTTACAAGTTACAAGTTCACTGGCCCAAGTAAGTTTTATTTTCTTTCCACTCACTGTCAGTGTTCACAAATACACCAAACTTGTTAACATTTCCCCTATGTGCTATGTAGCATTGATTGGCTAGTCGATGTCCAACCCTGTAAAAAGCACAGTTAAATTACATCTCCCATGGTTCTTTTTTGGTATGTGGACTGAGTTTTCAAGCGGGTGTAGTTTGCTGATTAGGTGTGGTGCTCATGTCGGAAGTTTGACACTTTTTTTACCCCCTTTGTCCCTTAAAGACATTTCCTTTGGATTTTAAGGAACTGAAATTCTGAAAGTCTATTGTAAGCACAGTTTTTGGAAAGAAACCAAAATGTGTGAGCTGAAGCAAAGAAATAGCAAGTTTCTTTTTTACTATGAATATACTGTATAAAGGACCTAATTTCCCCACATACCGTGAAATTAAAGCCACTGTCAAATCTTTTATTGTTACATTCTGTCAAAATAAAAAAAAATACATTCTTTGCCAGTGGTTTAAAAGTCTATTAATGATGAAATAAAACTTTCTTGGCACCGTGGTGCAGGGGTTAACATTGGTGGCTCTCAGCGCTGGAGCGCTGGTTTCAATTCTGGTCCTGGGCAGCTGTCTGCGTGGAGTTTGTATGTTCTCCCTGTGTTTGTGTGGGTTTCCTCTGGGTGATCTGGTTTCCTCCCACGGTCCAAAAAATATAGTGGTAAGCTAATTGGCTTCCGGGAAAATTGGCCCTAGGTGTAAGTGTGCATCTGTATTTGTGTCTGTGTGTCTGGCCTTAGATGGACTAATGTCCCACGGATAAAACAAGTGTTGGCCTTGATTTTCTTTTGTCAATAATTTTACAACGTGTGGAAATATACCGTAAATTATGCATAACACTAGTGTCAAATATTGTGTGGGTTTCTTTCTAATTTTAAGACGAACATTATATACTGAGTTAGTAAAATGTTTTGCAGCCCTTTTTTTTCTTACATATAAGTTTTCATACTGGTGCATTCATTTAATGCCTAATACTTCATACTGAATTAATGAGTGAAGGCTAATAGACTTTATTTATGTTTTGGTAGTCAAATACTCAAGAAGAACTGTTCGGCATTCCACTATGTTGATAGTAAAGTCTTTTTATTAATCCCCTGTTTTGTTTCAGGGTTTAACTTTTTAAGAGTCTGTGTGAGTACAGGCATTTAAATGAGCAGTTTCGGGTGATCCCCACAGACGTGCCAGCTTTTAGACTTAAAGCATAAAATACAGAGCAATTTAATAGGGTGGATTAGCTGCAAAAAAGTGCAAGAATTGTTTCTATCTTGAAAAAGAAACATGAATATGAATCAAAGCCAGTTCGTCGTAGAATTTCATTAGAATTAAAAACACTTACACTAAAATTCTGCTCAATGTGTTTTCCGAGAGCTTAGCAATACTCTCTGTGACTTGGTTTACTAGAATTAACTAATTCAGAACACAGTTAAATTACATCTTCCATCATATTCTTAGCCGGGTGGACAGAGCTTTTAGGGAGGTGCACTGATTAGGCTGGTCTGAAACAAAAGAAGACCCCTTAGTCTCTTTTTTAAGGGCACTGTTTCTAGATGAAGGTTCTGAAGTTCTAACTTTTAATGTTTATGTTGTTTTGGAATAATGTGGATTATGCAGAGCAAGGTCACTGTACTTTTAAATGACTGAGCATGTGTGTGGAGCTGGCTACACTTCAACATACTCTAATGTATAATGATAACGGCTTGTTAAAGTACAAAGTTTATAGTTTCACCCAATAATAATAAGATGTTCATACAAAATTCTTTGGCGGGATGTGTCCAAATTACTTGACGCTTCTTGTAGAAACTTGTGGCACCCTTTTTGGTACCCTTCTTTAAAACTGTGCTAGCTTAAATCCTAAAGGTTTAAGATTTCAGGAAACCACTAAAATGTGGGCACTAAGAACTGCATGTTCACCTGCAAATTTCCAGCAGTCCCTCATTGTTACGATGTGTCTTTCAGGACCCCATGCAGACAGTAGAATCCGGAAGGGAGCGAAACAGACATGGGGAGGAGATGACGAGGAACTGGGCAGGCTGACGAACAGGGGGGTGTGATGACGGTGCACTGGTGCTCGGGGTGGTGTGGTCCAGGCGATTAAGTCCAAGGGAGTCCAGGGGGAAAACCGGGGGGACATATAAACCCATATAAACCAAATTACCAAAGAAAAAGAAAACAACCACCATTTTCTGCTACTCTTATTGTTCTAAACTAAATAGGAATGACCCTTCAGGAAAGCTGAGGTACCAGTTGAAACTTGTGTCGACTTGTATTGCATTGCACAGCCCCTATACAATCAAGCTAACTGGGTTAATCAGTAAATGTGTTCGTTGCAGATGCAGAGAGCACAGGTGCTGGAAAGAAGGCTGGAACAAATAAGATCGAAGCCCTGATAAAATGGAGATTGGATCCAGATCTACACATTGTGACGGTGCCTGAGCTGTCTCAGGGTTATCATCTTTTTGCACACGTGTCTCCATCAATCTATACGTGCGGGCCTGCTGGTTTGAGTGTTAGGCTATTCTTCAGATCTGCTGTTTAACTCATTATAACACATTGTTCTCTTTCTCTTGTACTGCCTGGGGGTAATCTGGACAATTGCTCTCCTCGATTTGTCAGACAGGCAAGTGGTGAATAACACACATTGCTCCTGTAAAGGCTGTGTTCCAAACAAATCTATTTTCCCTTTGTGCAGACACAAACTGGCACTGTAGAACAAAGTATTTTCTTCCAACTCAGCCTGCTTCTTTACACTGATTTATAAAATCCTGAAGTTTGAATCATAGGGAATAAAACAGAGCCATATTAAAGTTGGAGGTGTATCTTTATGGATTAGAAAAAACTACAGTAAATGAGGAACAACATGGAGCTAGGGACTTATAAAAAGTTTTATTTCGCATATAATGCTCTGCATATATACTTATATTCTAAAATTAAATTTGATGAACTCCTTCAAGTCTGCATTTGACAATTAGAATATTGCATATCCAAGTGGTCAGTTATTACTTTATATTTTAAGGATATGAATTCTCAATCATGTTCAATTTCTATGAGGAGAATACCACAGCAATTTCAGTATATAAAAAAATGTCATCCTTATATTAAAAAAATTGTTAAAAGCTGCTCCCTCTTCAAGGAGGATGAGAAGCTATGGAGTTGATTAATGGCCTTTTCTTAATTAAAAATAAATCCCAGAAGAAATATCTCCGCAAAACCATCATACTAACCAAGAATTTTTAACCAAGCAAGGGACTACTTCTCCCACACTGACTGATTTGAGTTAGTGTGTCTTCTCTTTGCTTCCCCTAAGCAAATAAAGTCTGATCCAGATATTCTAGCTCCCTTAAGGATCTTTACAGCTGTACACATCGTTGTCAATTACACAAAATAGGAAACTTGCTGGTGTGGAGCAGATTGCAAGGGAATTATATTGTGTCAAAACAGTTTGTTTTCTTTGTGTTCTCAGTATGTTTTAGGCACAAAAAGGACTGGCAGTGCTGCCCCATTTCTAGACACAGTGTAGAAACAGGCACCCCTTACAAGATTCCTACTGCAACAGCAGCCCACACCAGGGCGCCCCCTATGTATAGACACTTCTGGATGCAGTAGAAAGAGATGAGAGTCTATAGCTTCGTTTTTTGTTAAGAACCGTCGGGGAGTATCTTTGACAATAAAGGTCCCTCAGAACCAGTTTCAGTGTCCCATGGATCCTGAAGTGGGCACATAACCTTTTTAGTTCACCTAATTATTTCAAATCCTGACAGATGCCTTGTCAGGTTCCCTCTCACAGCCTCCACTGATGGTTCTCATTTCTTCTGTGAACCTCCTCTGATCATGAAAAGTCCCCTGGCCTCAACAGGGCGAGACCAGGTTCCAATGACAGTTTGAGAGTGTGATAGGGCACATTGGAATGACTCAACATCAGCTATTTGAGTTTTGCTTATATGAAAATTGATCAGGTTGAAATAAGAAAACATCTGCAGCAGGACTCAGGAAAGACAGTGACACCTTTGCTGCTGCACTTCAAGAACTGCGAAACATTTTTTTGGGAAACAAAGTTCTTATTCAGTCATTATTTGTGCTTCCTTTCTCCCATTGTGTCTGTTTGTGAACTTTGTGTTTCTGTCTTTGAAGGATAGAACTGGTCTCAATCTGATATTTTTGAGTGAAATGTCGGCCCAGCTGTCTTGATTTAGTATGGCCTTCTGTGAAAATAAATCTTGAGTTGCTGGTATTGTATATTCCTCCAACCTTCGGTTTGCTGTCTGATTAAAAGAATCTGTGTTCTGACACCTACAGTACATATTGGTAACAGAGGTTGGTGTCAGTAGCAGGGTGATGTAGGAGCTCCCTTTATTTTTCAGTCATGAAAAGAACCCCAGTTTCTTGTGAGTGTTACATTATGAACCACTGGAAAATATGCCCTAATAAATAGTAACGATTTTAATACAATGATTTGTATATTCAGCATTTCCCAAAACATGCAAAAAGACCCACAGGAATCACGTTATTGCTTCTTCAGCATAGTTTGTTCAGACTCTCCTTTTCTGCTACTTTTTATTCGAGAGGGTAGAGACAGACTACCTACTTGCACAAGGAAATCTATAAAAATGAATGACTACACAAATCATATTGTACAAGATTTTACAGCTGTCTCCAGGGCTGCTATCGAGCTTGTATTTTAGTTATTTTAAAATTAATGCACATTAATTTAAACAACTCATTAACTCTCTCTGTTAAGGAAGGGGATAGATAATGCACGGCCATTACAACAATTTTCCCATTTTCATTAACATTATTTTAAAAGTTGTAATGTTTTATCTTTATATTTCTTTTGTTTCATTTTTTGCAGTACGCTCTTATCTTGTAATAGAATGCAATTTGTGTTATATAGGATTAATTTGTCATGTGGCATTAAATTAAGTGATTTTTACAAATGTATTTTATAAGTGCTCTGTACACATGGCCTTAGGGTTTTCGATAAATCCAGTAACTATTGCATTTTCTTGCTCTACTGTTGACTGTATTTAAAAAGGTAAGTCTCACCTTTTCTGGTTCTTAATCAAACCTTTCTGCTCACATATTACTGAAAGCCAAAAATGTCAGGTATTGTGCAGTCATCATATTTTGGCACTAGGACACACTGATGGAAAGACAATTTAAGAAATTATACTGTATGTACTGTATGCAGTCAGCTTTAAATAGAAAATGCTGTCTCTCTGGCATCTACAGTATGTTGACTTGGACTGCCCAGACATCTTTTAATCCTACCTCAGTGTACAATATGTTGTTTAATTTCCAGTATCGTCTATTTCTCCTGTATTTTTGGAGAACACAACCTATATCTGCAATTCTTTAGCATATGTGATGCTGAGGGTTTGAATTCTCCTGCGAGTTCAAGAGAGCAATAGTGCTGGGATAGTCTTCAGCTTACCCTGAAGACTGTGAGGGGTGGGGGATTCTTCTTTAGTCAATCTCTCCCCAGTAACATAAAAAAGAAGGATATAAAGAATAAAGAGTCTGACGGTCACTCAGCCATCTTCTAGGATTTTTTATTGCTTGCTCTAGCAATGAAAAAGAGCCATTTTTGTCTCTCAGTGGTTCACCCCCACCATTCTTTAACATCAAACAGTAAACAAGTAAAAAATGAAGACAAAACAAATTGTGCCTGCTGCCAAATGATCATTCCAAAATGCATGACTCCCCCTGCTGGGCAAAGCAATATGTGCAGTTTTGTAAAGAAGAGAAAGTGTCACAGGCATTATTGTGGCAAATGTAGTGTTACAGTGCTTTTCAGATGTACCCCTAAAACAAAGATGCAGCTTAATGAGACTAAGCTTATCTTTATTTTATCATTTGTCTTCAACAGGTGTTGTGGTTTTCTGGCACAGGACAAGTTATTTGTGAGGAAGTGGCTGTTTTGAGTAGGTTACAGTTCAACGTGGCATATGACAGACACTGATGGCCTTCTCTCTATCAATCAAACTCAGAGATTTCTGACCCACCATTAGCTGTGTGGTAGAGGTAATGGTAAATTCCATCAGCAGAAAAAGCAACAGCACATCCTGATCAAAAGGTCATATTAATTAATAGCATACAAAACAACTGATTAACAAAGAGTTCATTAATGTCACCTTATGACGTCAAATGCGTTCTCAATGTCATTATACTCATGAACACATCTGTTACAACATGCTTTTCTTTTTGGGGATAAAGTCCAAAAGCCTGGTGTTTGACATACAAGCTTTTAAGTTAATACACCATGACACTGAAATTAGGTCTGTATGAATTATTTATGACTACAGTCATTTGTAATAAATACGTTTGCTCCTGAACACAGGAATATACTTACAAGGTTGTGCAAGGAAGATTAAATTTCAGATGGTGAATTTCAACCAACAGCGTTAACTAGTGTTAACTAAGCACAACACAGAAAACTATTTTTACAAGAAAAAGTTAAAAAATATTTTTGTGGAGAAGAATTGTTACAGGACTGATTGATAAAGCCCATTCATTTCAAACATGACTGAACAAGCTACCTTTGGTGAGAGTGCTGGTGGCTATGTTCTGTGTAGCATTTCTTTGAGTAAGAGCTCATGAAGCTTGATTTTTGTATAATTTGTTACAAATGTAACATTTGTTACAAAAGTTTCCATAAGCAGCAGTGCAGTCTGAATCAAAAGCCAAGTTGCGTTTGTTGTTTCTTTATGACCCAGGATGAGCTGTTGTTGGCCAGCCTAGATTAGCCTCTCATGTTCATTGTGTGCCAGGAGGGTGGAAGAACATGATAGACATTTCTGAGATGGTGTGAATGTGCAAATGACTCACTGGAATGTCAGCGAAAAAATAAACCTAGGTGATCTGAGAACTATATACTGGAATTCAACACAGCTCCCCCCCCCCCCCCCAAGAACACCATCTGTGTGTCATTGGTTCCTTTTAATCCAGGAGGATTAAATCTACATTTTGTTAAGTGGCAGCATAGGAGTTGCTATATTTGCCATCGTGACAACACACTCAGGAATGTTTTGGGTGATGACAATTGGGTTGCAGGGTATTTTTTAAATCATGTTTTCTGCCTTGCCCCTTTCAGGAGCCGTACCAAAGCTAGTTAAGCAGACAATCAGAGAATTTAATAAAACTAAACCCAGGAAGCAGTGTCAGGGTGATTCACATGAGTGTATTACAGAACACACAGAGAAGCACATCTCTGAGATTACAAAGCTTTATCTAGCGGTGAAGAATGGAAAATAATTGATGGACTATAAAATTTAATCAAACGTCTTTAATTGACCATGTCTTAAAGCTTTTGGGGGTATTGCTAGTGGTATTTACAGCTATTTGGTAAAAATATTAATGTCCTAATTAATTTTTTAAAAGCTCCAAGGAGCTTTTGTAAGAGACATTAGAAGGGCAGCTGTTAACAGCCTTGCTAATGATCGGTATTCATGCCCTGTGGGTTTGGTCGTTATTTTCTTGTCACAGAGGCTCTTGTCATTTTTTTAATTTAGCGTCACTAATGATTTTTTATATTCATTAAACCTACCCGGTTTGGAATCATACCCTGTGTGTTTTTAATGTTTTGGCCCATAGCTGTGAACCCCGTCACCGCACACAGGGGAGGATGAGGAAGTGTGACCTCTGAACTGCCCACCTTTTAATGTGTTACAGACAGCACAGACCCATGGTGGAGGTTCACCGCTGATTGGAGGAAAGAAACATCTTTGATTTATAGCACTGTAAACTAACAAGAGCCTGGCAGGGTGCAGGGGTCACTGTGCTGTTGAGAGACAAGAGGGCTTAGGTCATACTGTACAAGTCATAGTCACCTAGTGATTTGACTCTGGCTGGAACCCATGACCATAGAACTAGACCTGTGCTCAGGTGAGACCATCTACTGCTTGGGTCACTCATGGGCCCAAGGGTACCTTATACTTTACACAGATTCTTTTTAGAACAGTCTATACAATGGAAGAATTTGTTGTGCTCTGGTATCAAGTTCAAATCAAGTGAAAATTTTCACAAGGTTGTCTCTGTTAATAAATTCCAGACAAGTAGAATATTATTGGTAATAACTGAAGAGAAATGATTTTGAAGAACAAAACTAAAGAAACTCTGACCATTTTTTTTTGATAACAGAGTAAGACAGATGAAACTGCAGCCTTCTGTTTCTTCAATAAACTCCTTTTGCTACACCTCATTAGCTTTTATTACACTTTTTTTAGAAAGGCTGAAATTTGTGATCCTTTTTCTTTCTAAAACCTAGAAATAGATTTTGTCAAACAACTATTAACGGCCAGTGATTAATGTTCAAAACCAGACACATGGCCCCCTCCTGTCACACAGAAACATCACTTACCCAATATCTGTCATACAGTATATACTTAAGTATTTATGGGACTTGGCTGTCATTTGATAATGAAATTTGAAGGAGACATGTTCAATTTGCTGAGTAACATATAACAATAAACTCATTTAGTATTTTTAAACTTTATTCTCTTTGTTTGTGCTCCCAACTGTAGCCATTGATATTAAAATACCACATGTTCATTCTATTATATTTTCTTTCTGTGCACAGAATTAAAAAAAAAGAAAGTTGTGCAATATGGCTTCATTAATCAATGATGGTAAGCAATCGATCCATGAAGGAAGTGCATGCTACCCTCAATTCCTGCCTGACTTCTAGTTACTACCTTGGCCTTGCATTTTAAATTTTAAAAGATTGAACACACTATGTTACAGGTTCACTCCCCCTATTGGTATGGCTATTTGTCTGGAGTTTGCTTGTTCTCTGTACTTTTAGACTGTTTGCCAGGAACTCCAGTTCCTCCCAGTTCTAAAAATGTTCAAGATTTTTTACTCTAAAATGTCTCTTTCTGGGGTGAGTGGAAAGGGTTCTCTGAACTCCCCGTGACTAATATACAACAGAACTGAATCAGCATGATGGATGAAATTTGTAGCTTTTGTGATGATAGAAAAAACCCTCCTGATTAAATCGAGAAATCAGATGCATCATCTTCTACAGTGTTTCATTTGTGCTAGTATTTCATTTTGTATCTCTTTGACCCACTTTTAGATTGCAAGTACGAATACTGTAGGTCACAAAGCTAATTTTAGATCCCTGAGTGCCAAATAAGGACTTTCACGGTCCTTGCATATGATTAAATAAACTTCAAATGCAAGTAAAAATAAAGCAAGGTAATTTCCACAGAACCAAACTGTTTTTGCTGAACATTATGCAACAGCCACAGAATGGCTTTACAATTTCTGCAGAGTGGGAGTGGCTTGCAACTGATTCCACAGAATAGCTTGCAGAGACCTCTGAAGAAAACCAGAACTGGTGCTTTTGACTTCTTCTTCCTCCTCTGCTTTGAGAAAGGGTTGACATGCATTCACTCCTGACCTCTATTTATAATTGACCAGCCATTTCAATGATGGATTACATGTAGCATATTATCAATGGGGAAAAGGATTCAGGAGCATCACACATCCTTGTGGATGATGCCCGTTTAAATAGCTGATGCCTTCTTTAGGCATTTAGGGCTCCATCTTAATTTTCCCTTAATGGCTTTCCAAATAGCAGCCATCTACTTCATGCCAATTTGTAGCAATTTAGCTTTGTGCCTGTCTCCCTGTGATCTCTACTCACAGAAGTAAAATGCAAGTTTTGAGAACACTGGCGATTTAAAAAAGAGGAAGGGTAAAAGAACTGTAAAGGATGCAGAAACTCTGAAGCCTTAAAATAAACCTAGAATGACCTCTTCCATTAAAGATAGACCTTGTTGATTTCTTTTCACGACGGCCAGAAGGCCCGTGTTATATACTGCTTTCTTCTCTAACAATGTGGGAGGAGCACCGGCACAAAGTCGACGCCCCGTCCGAGGGGGCGGAGGCACCGGTATGGGGTTAGCGGAAACCGAAAAAAAAACACAGAGAAAGGGAAAAACCAAACGAAAAGAGAAAAATGCGGAGCTTTGCACACCTAGATAGGGACAGTCCAGCCTGGGGAAAAAGAACCGCTTGGGACAGAGGTATCCAGTCTCGATTATCCCTATTTAGTGGGATCCAGACTGGAAACAAAAATTGCGCGAGGTCAAACACAAAATAAACCTAACCTGACCGGTGGAGATACACTGCGGGTCAGGAGAAAAGAACGATAACATAAAAAGCAAAACGACGATCTTGCGCCTTGTGTCACAATCATCCAGAACTGCCGCTAAAACAAAGATTTTCCCCTTGCAAAGATCTGCTGCGGCCCGTCCTTAATTAGCCAGGACGGCTGTGGTTGCCAAGACATCACGTTGTCCTTAATCCTGGGCTCCGCCTCTACACCGAACACGCCCCCGCGTAATGCCACACTTCATACAGCAAACTGTCCCAAACCTACTGGTTACCTTTCCTAACTATTGCAAGAGACGGCAAATTAACACTTGAATCAGCCTAAAAAGGTTTAATTTCCTTAGTCTTTCAGCCTGGGAATGGACATAATTGCTTTTCTCTAGATAGATTCTACAGCAGCAATATTTCTTGGATGGTGGTGATCAAATAATATTTTAATGAGGAAACACCAGTGAATTGTATATTATAAAATAACATCCCATCTTCATGGTACATTTTCAAATATATATTGTAATATTCTATTTTATTGCTTTCACACATTGAAAAACAGATTAAAACGAAATGTCAACATTAAGTCTTTTCCTTTGGTTTTTCAAGCTCAGTGTTTCCCAACTTACATTTGTATTCTACACTTGTCTACATTCACAGCTATCTGCCAGGTGTTTGTCCAGTCTTGAATTTTGACTACATTGTTTGTATTTCATAGGGGTCACCTGCAGTATTTGCTGGTTTTGGTACCAGTTTTGAATATGACTGGTTTACTAACACGACAAGAATCTAGGTGATTATCTTAGATTAGGTTAAGGCGGGGTTCCTAACGCAGATACATGAGGTACTCCTTTAATAACTAAATACATCACCCCTATTTAAAGCAAATGAAGCAAGGATTAGTGTCCTAATGTAGCATTCATATTTGAATGAATAGTGTATTTTTTCTTGTATCATACTGACAACCCTTACATTGTATACTTCTGATGAAAATGTTGCTCAATATGAAAAAAAGAACTTTGAAACGTCCCTCAGTAAAATACAGAAAAGAAGCATCAGGTCCCACTCTCTAAGGCTGTACAGCACAATTTCTATTCTCTAAAAAATTGCTGAGAAAAAAAAAGAGTGGACCATTTTACTGTTTTTGTTTTTTGTTTTATTTTTAATGCCATTCTTTTGAACTTTTGTTATCACTGCTCATGAGGAGCTTGAATAAGGATTTAAAAAGTGCTGCCAGCAGTGGCTTTTGTTTGTCTTGGCTGTGCTGGACACCAGGTCTGTCTTTAACTCATGTTGTTATCTCTTCCAAGAGGCGCAGAACATTCTTCTGGTAAGAGAGACAACCTGTATCTCGATCTCCTGGATTACATTTATCTGCAGAAGCTGGATGCCTATTGCAGGCTCAAAAATGCTGTTCTTCATGGAATGTTTGTGCAGGAGTTTCCTCTGCCACTATCCTAGGATTAGTCAGATGTCCTGTGCACATGGACCAGCAAACTGTTCTCGCTGGACACCAAGGCCCAATTACCACAGATGAAGGGCTGAAAGGGTATGGATGATCCTTCTGTGTTTCCTTTGTTCATCTTCCAGGTCCTTTTAGAAACTCCAGCAGAACTGGGTCTTCCAGATATGGAACCTCAAAGTGACGTGAGATTGGATGACAGATAGAGGATCTACTGTATGTCTTTGCCATGTTTGTGTAGGAATCCCCACAGTAGAGTGGACATATGGGAACACAATAAGTCTCAGTGGCATGATGACATAAATCCCCCAAATTATGCAAACAAAGGGACTACCTTTTTCAAGTTACATTTCAAATTGACCTATATAATCAGTGAGAGTCAAGATTTACTTTTGCACATTACTTTGGATGTTGAAAAGCTGAGACCCCTGCATTGATAAATAATTTATACAGCCAAAGCTTCTTATTCTTTATCAATAAACCTGCTTTCTTCAGAGAGACACATTATGGTTCAAGCTCTGATTCATTTTGATTGAACTACTCTTCCTTAACAGGACTGATTTAAAGAAAAATGAATTGCAAGCATAGGTTAAAAAAGGGATTTTAGAAAAGCCAAGAGAGAGATAGAATGGAATATTGGAATATTGTGGAATACTGGAGGCTAGAACTTAAGAGGTTCTATCAGTAAGACAACAATAAAAGAACCAGTAAAGATTAAGGAAAATTTGTCTGAGACAAAGATGGTAAGCACCAAGGTGATGAAAGGGTTTAGTGTATGATTATCTCATTCAGGTGTTCACTAAGGAAAAAGTCAGCAACATACCTCAGACAGAAGACGGAAGTTCTTTAGAACAGTATCAACATAGAAGAGCAAGAAGTGTTTAAGATACTAGAAAAACCCAGGACAAATACATTTCCATGGGCCTTATGGTGTTTTACCAATAGCATTTAAGGCAACAAGACATGTTATACAGAAGCCATTTATGCAACTCTTCCAACAGGTTCTGAAGACAAGGGTAGTGTCAATTGGAGGAAGAATTGCTAATGTAGTATGCACCCATGAGAAAAGTGACAAAAATTAATCTAGTATTTTCCAATACCTCTGACAACTTTTTGGCCAATAAGTAGTCAGACAGATTGGCCAATAAGTAGTCTGTTTCTTAACTTTCTATGTAACTATGTGACTACTGTAACATGTCAAGTTAAACAAACACTTATTAGAACTCAATTAGAGGATATGGAAATATATCATATATAGAAATAACATCTTAGGAATTAGCCAATAAGATTTAGAAAAGGTACAAGCCTTAAATAATAACAAAAAAATCAAAATCAAAATAAAAAAGTCCTCCAAAGTTGGGGGGGGTGGAGGTGGGTTAAAAAAAAGAAAAGTTACAACCTATAGAAGAATTAAAGATTAATTTTCAAATAACAAACAGCTGGCATTCAGGGAAATGGGTGCATTTGGATTGAAAATTTTGTAATAAATTGAAATGGAGAGTACAGATTAAGTATTTAATGTTCAAATTAAGGTGATGTAATTAGTGGAGTACCAGAGACACATGCACTGCTCTTCCTAATTTATATCAATGATTTAGATTCTGGTACAGTTAGTAAACTAGTCAAGTTTGTACAGTAAATCACTTCAAATCAGGAGGACTAGCAATCACTATAGAAGCAGTAAATGATATTCAAATATTTAGATTATATACAAGACCGGACTGGCAGACGACGTTTATTGTAGATATGTGCAAGGCTTTACATAGAGGTAGTAAAATCATCATTATTAACACAACATGGGAATTAATTAGTTTGAAGAGACCATGTCCTTTGGCTAGTGGTAGCCCTGGGAAACCGTCACATTCTCACAAGGGCTCACAGTTTTCCAGGGTTTTGCCACTCTGACTGCATCACCTTTTTGTGATCCGTGTTAATTATCTTATTATTCAATTACCGCTTTTCTATAAAAAGCTGAGATGCTTTGACGGACTCCAGCGTTTTTTCACAGCACCATTTCACTTGTACATCTGCTCTGCGCGGCAGTCTCGTCAGCCTCAAGCCTGGCCTTCTAAGCCGTCCGGCTCCTTTCCCAGGAAGCATGCAACTTGGTTTCTCCTGTACATGAGACTGTTCTCCAACCAGAGGATATTGTTTGGCAGCCATCCTGGATGTCAGCCCTGATCTGCGCTCTGATCCACAGCCACCTCAAACTCTCGGTGTCACCCAGTGCAGCAGCCTCAGCTCCAAGCCAGTTCGGAGCGGTGGCTCTGTGGCTCAGGATCTGTGCCTGTGGCTGGAAGGTTGCTGGTTCAAATCCTGTGGCTGGCAGAGGAATCCTACTCCGTTGGGCCACTGAGCAAGGCCCTTAACCCCAGCTGCTCCAGGGGTGCTGTATAAATGGCTTACCCTGTGCTCTGACCCCAAGCTTCTCTCCCTGTCTGTGTGTCTCATAGAGAGCAAGCTGGGGTATGTGAAAAGACAAATTCCTAATCCTTCCTAATTGTATATGGTCAATAAAGTGATCTTATCTTAGTTCTTAGGTGCCCCAGCCTTAGCTCCTAGCCTGCTCTCTGCATTGCCTGATGCAGCAGCCTCTTTGCCAACCTGCACCCGTGACACTCCTGAGGGCTGCCCTTCCAAGCCTGTTTTGGTCCTTTCAGGGGTCTCGCTATTTGGGTTCCGTCCGTACCCGAGACTCGCTTTTTCTGCTGGGCTGTGTTTAGCAGCCTTTCTTTCCACCAGGGAAGCAGTTGGTCCGGCTTCTTCTGGGATTGTTCCTCAGTGTTACTGCCTGGCCTGGTTTGAATAAGCCCCGCCGGCCAGTAATTCATTCTCATTTTCTCCTTTCACTTTTCACTCTCCGGTCTCTTGCGCTTGGCTTCTGACAAATCACCACCCATGCGGCTGTATCTAGCCAGGGCATTTCAGACCACATCTGAAAAAGACTGTCTATGTTGATTTATCATAATGAGGGGAGGCGATGAGGAAGGGGAAATTTACTGTTAGGGTATATAGTCAAAAGTTTGGAATTAGATTGAAGGCATGCTATGCTAAAACTTTCACAGTGAACTGGTTAGGCCTAAATAGAAGGATTTTGTTTAAGATGTTGACCACCGTAGTGCTAAGAGATATGGCTGCTCTGGAATCAGTCCAGAGGACAGCCAGCAAATGCATTTTGGGGCTTGAGAGGGCTGAAAGAACTGAACCTCTTGAACAGAGAAGACTACAAGGAGACCTGATACAAGTATGTAAAAGGATGAAATGAATGCAGATACATAAACCAGAGGAGACAAATGGAAACGATGTGGAAGAGCATTAAAACTCAGAACAGGGGGCATGTCTTTACCCAGAGGGCTATGGGAGTCAGGAACAAGAAATGGCTGATTGAGATAAACTAGTAACCACCAAACAGGCAAGACAGATTGAGTGGCCTCCTGTTGTTTATTACTTTCCTTATGTTCTAATGCTTGCGAGTGGTTTTTTTTTAGCGTGTGCCTATTTTTTTGGTTGTTTTACAAAAGGAAAGGGGTTTACTGGGGTGGCCTTTCAGAAAACCTCAATTTTCCCTGACGTTTAGCTGGGCTTTGATGTGCCCGCTTCTGTTTCTGATTAAGTCCCAGTAAACATTCGTACTGCGATCAGACAGCTGTGCAAATTCAGGAAAAGGCCCTCCTACTCTTGGAATGCACTGTCCTTTCTAGGTGATGCACCAAATGGATCAAATTGTTAAATTAACCTGCTGCCCTGCATAATCCAGAAAATAGCAAGCCTGAGAGAAAAGGATAATGTACAAGCCATCCTTCAATGGTAAAGTAATGCCTGTGCCATACATGGGATTATCCGCTATAGAACTGCATCTACAAAAGCAGAATCTAGACTCACAAAACAATCTTGTTTTGTTCTCTTTTTTTCCCCAAAATAAAAGTACTTGGAATAATTCAATTCTGTAATTATTTTATCCTTAAAATATCTCTTCATGGTACATTTTATTCTGTACACTGTGTATTATCAGATCTCTCATTTTGTTTCTTCTTAATCTTGTGCTCCCTTTTTTCATTCTTCAAACAGAACCTGGGGGACATTCACAGCCCTGGTGAGCTGTGCTTGTGTGATATGAATCTTCCTTTTTTTTCTCCTGTGGTGAAATTGTGCTGTTTTCCCCCCTGTCTTCTTCAGAACTCTTGTTCTTTTCTTCCCTTCAGATATCATTCTGTATGCTAGCTCTACACTGTGCCTTTACCACTTTAACACTTGTGCAATCTGTCACGTTCTTCTATCATCTTAACTTAAGCGTTTGGTAACTGTTAACCATTTCTGCTTTAGAAAAGTGATCTTTCTTTATTCTGCCTTTGTCTTTGTTGTACCTCGCCATTATATGTCTGCCACTGTGCAGTACTTTAAAGATAATTACTGCTTAACTAATGCTCCTCAGTGCGGAGGCTGAAAAGGATCACATCCAAGGGCTCTTGCACAGGGTACATTGCAAATCCTTTCACAATTGCAGGAGTTTTATGAAATCCCTGAATAACAGAATTAGCTGCAGAGATCAATTTTATTTACCATGATTCCAAACCAAATTTTATTAGGTGTCTGGCTGTAAATGCAGTGAAAATGCATTTATAAATGAACATCCTGTTTTTGTTAAATTGAGAACCGTTTAAAAATAGGCCATAGTTTTCATAGTTACAGTACCACTGGTACAAAGATTCTGATTAGAGAATAAGGGATAGGAACGTTTAGATGCTATTGCTACTGTACATAAAAGTTTGGTCTTTTTTTATTAATTCCTTTTATCATATGAGTTTATATGTAATAGACTTTTCATTTCTAAGTTCTTAAAGTACTGCTGCTTTTCCTTTTCCCCAACCATATTTTTTTAACATATTTTCTTAGGCATATTTTCGTATCTCTTCCTATCACAAAACCAGTCCTTGGAGAAGGGAAGAAGGGATTTTTTTTATCTCTTTCAAGCAAGGAATAGGTTATGCATTGTGTCCTCAGGTTCTAGCACATACTAACTGTTCCAAAATCCTAGCACAAATTCCCTGAGGTCTAGCACCAGTGCATTAAGGCAGAAACTGAGTTTACAGCTGTGTGCCAAATTTCAGTGAATGATAGAAAAATACATATTTTATGCCACTCTGAAAGCCAGAGTGCTCCCAGGCTGGTGAGTTTAAAGTGGCACAATGACATCTGTGTTCTTTTTTTTAAAATCATATTTATCATGTCAATATATGTATTCTACTTGCTGGTCATTGCAGAGTTTCTAGCCAAGTCTTTTTTTAAACAGCATGTTTTCTGCAAAGGAAGTTAAGAAAATATGAAATAGAAGCCTGTCAACAGTATGGTTATAGAAAATCAGAATAATTCTTGTGTTCAGCTCAAGTCAGCACCAGCATTATTGATGTTGCAATATCCTTCTATCCAGTGAGATAAAGGCCATCTTGTTTCTGTCCTCCTCCCAGCTAGGAAATGACTTGTTTTTCAAATCGAGGTGAGAAACACGCATGCTTATTTTAAAGGCAGCTCAGATAGCAAAAGAATAATCGATAGACTTATTTCCAGAAATCTTCAGTTTTCTGTTTGCCTGGATTCATGTAATAGATAATCACATCAGCAACAGATGTGACTTTCTGCACCACCTGTGAACTCATTTTCCATGTTTCTGCTGCCTGATGAGGGATGCTGTCTTTGTTAGAACATTTCTGTAAACCTCTTTGACCGGTAAAACATGCTGGGTGATATCGGCCCTGCAGCAGTTGAAGCAGAGATCAACAAAGACTACAGAAAAAGAGATAGTTTGCAAAATCATGAAAGCTCCTTTTTTTCGAAGCATTCCCATTCCTCAGGATCAGTCCCCCCCCGCAATAATACACATCTCACAATGCAAACGTCTTCTGTTGTAGACATTTCTCCACATGGTGTTGTGAGGTTATGTTTCAATGCTTTATTTTTCAAACCTTAAGTTCTGTCTCTCCTAGTCCTAAACTACTGGATGTTTGCAGTTAATTTACTCACCACAGCCCCTGCACTGAATGAGCTCTATAGAACTGATGTTCCATGTTTCATGGTCTGCCTGTTCTCCTCAAACCCTGCTCTATTCCTTCTTTTCATTAGTTCTTTTCCCACTTCCTCTATTAAAGTCCTCTTAATTTAATGTAGTTACTCCTCTCAGCCACTACACTAACCAGACTGATAAGCACATCACAGATGAAAGAAGACAACTGCTTTCTGTAGAGATCCCATCCTTCATTTTCTAAACGCTTCATCCAATTCAGAGTTGGGGGGGATGTCAGAACCTATCCCAGCAAGCAACAAGTGCAAGGCAGGATACAGCTTGGCAGGGTGCCAGTCCATCGCAGGGCGCATACAGACACAGATGTGCATCCTCACACCAGGGCCAATTTTCCCAGAAGCCAATTAACCTCCCAGTATGTCTCTGAACTGGAGAACCCAGAGGAAACCCATGTAAACATGAGGGGAACATACAGACTCCATGCAGTGCAGGACTTGAACCCCACATCCAGGAATGCTATGAGGCAGCAATGTTAACCACTGTGCCACTGTGTGGGGAAGGAAAGCATTTTAGCTTGTTTTCACTCCAACTCAACTCTTAATGACTGAAAGTAGCTCAATGTTATCTTAATTGGACTAATTCAAAATTGATTTATTAATTCTATTCACGTCTGCGTGTTTTACATTATTCAATGAAAACAGCAAACTAAATTTGTCTTGGAAATATATTTTTTGGTGAATAATTCTATTTCTATGTAAAATATTTTAGGTTCCAATTTTTGAGAAAGATTAGCTCAGGAGGTTTGGCTCTTCCATATCATACCATTACATAACCTTGAACCTTTCAGTAAACTAATTCTTGAATTGATTGTTAATTGCTTAATTGGATCACTTTGATCATTTAGGATTAGCTGGAACAAAGACTCGCTTGGGAAGCAAACAGAAGAGTCAAGGTTGTCTAGCTGAGTAAACAGGTGCTGGTTGAAAATGCCAACAGTAAGTCTGCTTGAAACTTAATAAGTGTAAAAAACAGACCATCATACCGTGATGCATTACATTTTGTTTTGTGTTTGCAAGGCATTAGGCTCTTTGCATTGCTTTGAGAGAGAAAGTTTAACCTGTTTTTTATTTCTACTTGGACAAGTAGACCTGTCCTAAATGAGTCAGGTCCTTTTATTTATACCAACTAAAACCAGTAGCGGGTGTTTTCAAGAACTAAAGACTTATTTTCTCTAACAGGAATTTTGCGAGGGTCACTATGAGTGTTTTACAATTTTTCTTCTCTGTTGGAAATGGGAAACACGAATGCCCTGAACGGTTTTTTTTATTCCGTCTAGTTTTTGTCATGGTGAGGAGGGGATGTGCAGCAGTTTCTTTAAGTAAGTTTCACATTATTTTTTTGACAGTTTGATCGCCTTTTCTGCTGCGGTTGAGGAGTTTTACAAAGGCATTTTGTTTGTCACTTAGGGCTTGTCAGGGCTTTGTCACTTTGCACTTGTGAAGAGAAAATAAAAAAAAAACAAACCTCAGACATAGTTAAGAAGAGGCATATTTAACATTTAGATAATTGTTATAAGTTAGGGCCAAGCGGTTTTACTTATAACACTGCTACCAGTCTTTGTTTCTACAGTGAAAATCCAATTAAGGCAAAAAGAAATAGAAGTTTTCCTGTGAGTGTGTTCAAGTGTCAGGTGGAGAGTGCTTTTTAAGCTGAGTAGCTTGTGTCCCAGAGTTGTCAAGATCTCCCAGTTCTTTCTCTAATAACACTGGCAGATAATGCACAGTCCTGTCTCAGTGAGCTGGTACAGCTGCTGAACAGTAAACCAGAAACTTTGTATACTTGAAGCACTATTTTAATAGGACTATATAGGCTGGAATAGTGGCCAGTAGGAGGAAATGTAGAGAGTGAATTTTCTACTTGAAAGACGAATTTATTTATTCCTTTCGGCAGAGATTGCTAAATGTGTTGTTGCCAATAGTTTATTAAACCTTATCGTAATCTTTATGGTTTATCCTTTACACTGTAATTGGATTTTATAATGGTGTTATTCTACCAGAAAATTGATTCTTCCAGGCAACAGCAGTTTTTTATCATGTTCCCATCCAATTAAAGATTGTCTTAGAAAATATATTCCCTCATAGGTTTGTTTTTCAGCATCCAAACTTAATGCCTTTTGAAATGCATTAAATGTCTAGGAATGCCTTTTGCCTGAAGCAAGGTAACTCTAGACCATAAATGCAAACATTCATTAAACCAAAAAATTCTAAGGAGATTGTATGTAAATCTTTAGTGTTAAAGGTGGATCTACACATAACGTTTTTTTTTTACTGAAGGACAAGGAAGAGTTCCTAAAATGGAGTTGCATCCATTCCTAGTCTTTGTGGGAGCCGTGATAGCTCAGATGGCCAGGGCCTGGGTTCAATCCCAGGTGAAACTCCCAGGTCCACTCAGCCTGCTTTCTGAATGAGTACCGGGGATAATAGGCTGGCTGGAGTGTGACACTGACCACATCAACTCCACCTCCAGTGTTGGGTGGTCAAGAAAAATGGTGGCCCTTGTCTTCCATTTCCCATGTGCCTTTATGGCCTGAAAAGGGACCTACCTATAGTCTTTGCAGTGCATATCCAGGGGTTACGTAAGTCTTCAGATTGATCACACAAAACATCAGTGCGGCTGTCAAGAGGTGGCATGGAGGTGCAGTGGATAGCATGGCTGCCTCCCAGGGCTGGGGCCCTGGGTTTGATTCCCAGGGTGCTATCTGTGTGGAGTTCATATGTTCTCCCCACGTTTGTGTGGGTTTCTTCCATATGCTCTGATTTCCTCATACTGACGTCTTTTGCTGTGTGTTCACAGAGTTTCTCTTACCTTTCCGGGGTATAGAAGTCAGCTTTGATTAACTGCTTTAATGTCTCTTTCTTCATGACCCTGTGATGGACTGTTCTTCCTCAAGATGAGGTGTCATTTGAGAGCTCTCAGTCCTAGTTTGCTCACACAGCTCCCTGGATTTATCCCTATCCCCTAGCCAGGGAAGCCTAGCTTTCTGGATAATTTCACAAAATCTCACATGATATAGATTGCAGGTGAAATTTGTCTTTCAAAAGAGGGATTAACACATTTATATAATGATGTTTTAATGGCTGTTTATAACTGATATTTCTAGACAGTTTGTCATTCTTCCATTCATTTTCCATTTAACTGGTGATTCATACCTCATCCATTATACATGTCTTTCTTGGCTGCATTAAGTATATAATTTTCTACTAGTGTCACTATTATACTGAAAGTGGTAGACAAAATCCTTTTAATGCTTTAATGAACTAAGTTTTGTGTCATTATATAGAAGCAAAGCTCAACAGCCTTTTCTAGCCAGATGGATTATTGTCTAGCTAATGATGATAAAAAAATAAAACTGCTTCATAAATACTGTTAGGTTATGTGCATGACTCATTTAGTTTCTGTTGAATTGCTCTGCAGCGTTGACTTTTCCATGGCAATTATCACAGAGAAACAGAGGGCATCCACGAGCTGCTGCTTTCAAAGTGTGTGGATGGGAAGTGAGGTTAAATAAGTTACAGGACAGGAGCACAGCGATTGATTTAAACTCAGAAATTCAGGCAGTGTTTGCTTCTTATTTTGTCGAAAGCCATCGCTATAGAGATGAAATGTTTTTTTATATATTGAGAACCATGTGTTTAAATTACATTTCAAAACACGTCTCACAAAAGGCATCCCCCATCTGTCTACATTTCTGTCTTTGAATGTCTTTTTGTTTGTCCCTGTCCGCCATCTTTATTCACGTTTCCGCTGGTCTGTTTATCCACTTAGCTCTGCAATGGACATGGAGCTGTGGTCTGACTTTACGCCATGAGCTTCTAGGAAAGGGCCAGCTTGTCTCAAACCTTATGGAAAATAAGCAGCTTTTTGATCATAAATGGATAGATCTACAATTTTACTCAGTAAAGTAAACTTCCTCCTCCTATCACATGCTCTTTCTCAAATGACAGCAAGGTTTCAGATGGAGAAACAAGAGGAACCTGAAAGTCAGATTTAATGGCGGGTGGGCAGTGCAGGCCCAGCTAGTTTTATTTCATGGGAAAATGCATCCATCCATTTTCTAAACACTTTATCCATTACAGGGTCATGGGGGAGCAAAAGCCTATCCAGGCAAGAAATGGACACAAGGCAGGGTACACCCCAGACAGGACGCCAGTCCATCACAGGGCACACACAGACATGCACACACACTCACGCTAGGGCAATTTTCCCTAGAACCCAAGTAATCTTCCAGTTTGTTTTTGGACTGTGGGGGTAAAATGGAGCACCCGGAAAACAAATATGGGGAGAAAATACAAACTCCAAGCAGATAACACCCCAGGTCTGGAACTGAACCCCGAACCACAGATATGCAAGGATTGGCTCCAGCTGCCCATAGTGTACAATTGTTGAAGACTCCTTTGCCTCATCTTTCTTGCATGCTCCAGAATGTTAGTCCAAATCTCAGTAATTAATCTTCTTTTGTCTCAATGGGGATTTCTGTCACAATGTTGCAGGAAGTGGCTTTAATCTTCACCTCTGCTTTGTCAGTAAATTCTTTTTAGTGTCAGGTAAGGAAGGCATTTTTTGCTGCTCCTTCACTGGAGTCCTCCTATATTCTTCTTTGCATACTCTAGGGATGGAGGACACTCTAAAAATAAATGCTGCGACCTTCAAAATCGATAACCTATTCTAGGAAATGTGTAGATGCATTAGTTCTAATGAAGTCACGGTGGTTTTAGGACTGTAGATCAGAAAACTGGGCCTTGTTATCAGATTATACTGTAGAGTGTGAAGTACACTGATGCAGAGAGAAATAGGAAATACACTGTAAATCTTGTCAGAACCTTTTGCACTACAAGCAAATGGGAGGAGAATAAGACAAAAATGGAATGTGTCACTTATTTCAAATTAATTTCTCTTGAAAGTGATACAATAAGCCAGGCTGATGTGTAGGTAGGTCCCTCTTCAGGCCATCAAGGCCCATGAGAGAATGGAGGGCAAGGGACACCATTTTTTTGACCATCCAACACTGGAGGTGATGCTGCCAATTACCCCTGTAAGGATTAGCCCCCAGTACTCATTTGGAAATCAGGCTGAGTGGACCTGGGAGCCATCTGGAAGGATTTTAGAGCAAGTTAAATTGCTTGCACCTACCACCTGGGATTGAACTCAGGAGCTTCTACTCAGGAGCTAGATGCCCTTGCCATCTGAGCTACCAAAGCACCACCTGATGTGTAGGTGTAGGTCCAAACCTTCATCTTACTATGAGATACTACACTGCTTTTTTTGCCAATTAGTGTTTTGAAATTATTTAAATGACTAAAAATGTTTATACAGTATTTGTGTTTTTATATTTTAGATCTATCCATCCATCTTCTAATGGCTTCATCCAATTCAGGGTCACTAGGAAGCCAGAGCCTATCCCATCAAGCAATGGGCACAAGGCAGGATACACCCTGGATGGGATGCCAGTCCATCTCAGGGAAGACATGCACGGCGAGCACAATTTTAATTTGCTTTAAATATTTGCAAATCAATAGTTTTTTTAAAAAATGCCAATAAAAAACATGGAATTCCAATTTTGTGGAAAGTTGAATTTATTTTACTGATTTATTTTATTTTAAACTGTCAAAGGCCCCAGTATATCTGTGATATAGTGACTAATGTTCTGTTGAAGCTTAATTTGTTTTGGATATTCTTCTGGTTCACATCAATTAATCTCTCCCGTTTTCTAATTAATTAACAGCAGGACCACAGAAAACATTGCTTTGTCATTGTGGGAACACTGATACAGATAGAATTATGCGGACGCTGTTTGACTATATTTGCTGTCGAAAGTTTGTATTGACAACACACTGTAGCCCATTCCAACGTTAACACATCCATAGACGTTTCCCTTCTTCGCAATATTCTAAAACACCCTTGCGGGTCTCAAGCAATTTATGTGGGGCCCTGCAATACAGCCTCATGTCAAACTTATTTACTGTATTCACCACGTTCTGGGTTTCAAATGGCAACATAGCTTTTGATTCTTGCTAAGCAAGTGTGTCCTTAAGATGCTGACCCTTGACTTGTTGGGAAAAGGGTTACTATGGTAACACTGTTACCCAAATTTAGCCTGCACCGTAATAATAAGGGGTTCAAGACAATGAGTGAGGTCACCACCATTGCTTCACCTTGCACCTCAAGAATCAAATGGCGAAACGGCACGTTTGTAACAACACCCACTTATTTTGTCATCCCAACCCTTAACTCACCATGCCAAGGGTCTTCAATGCCTGGTTTTGAAAAAATCAGAAAGCAAGAAAAAGGAACTTCTTTCTTCTGATTATGAGCACCTTCTTCCCTAAAATAATTTGTGCAGTGAATCACACACTTCTGCAAAAGTGTATCAGTGCTGGCATGATGATCCACACATACAGTATTCATAAAGCTGCAGGGTTATTGGATTATTAGAGCATAGCAAAATCTGTTAGGATTTCATCTTTTTAAGTTCCATAAGAACTTTTAATGTTCATCACATTGATAATTAGGTTTCCTGGAATTAAAAACTTAATCCTCTTGTTTTCAGGTGTCATGCATGAAATGAATCAAATGACAGTATTCTACCATAGTGAGCAATGAAAATAACAAATTAATTTGTAGAAGAACAAAGGACGTTTGAGATAAACTATCTAATTTCAAAGAAAAAATTCCTTTTAATTGTATTTCCAGGTGGAAATATCAAAATGTGTTGTTTGTATTGGGAACAACAGGTTATTCAACCCTCCGTGCATTTAAATGTATCACATTTTTCCTTTGCTTTTGTTCAGGTTGTAATGGAGAAAGCTTTTTTCCTCCAGTAAAGATTCACCCATATGTCCATTCATTAAAGTCACAGGAAAATTGGTGATGATGCTTGAATTTGTCATCCGAACTTTGAATAAAAGCAATTAAGTGTAATATTAGCATTACAATGAAGTCTCAATTTCCCTATCAACAGCATTGACTTCCTGAAGACTTTTTAACAATTATTTATGTGGGAGACTTTGGTGCTATTCCTGGGCAACATTCCCAGATTTTGTTTAAATGTACAAATAATATGCAAGTGACACATGGAAATTCACTACACTAATCATCCAGCCTCTGGATGAATTTTAACCACTTTATCCGATACAGGGTTGCAGGGCAACTGGAGTCTGTCCCGACTAGCAATGAGTGCAAGGCAAGATAAATCCTAGATGGGACGCCAATCCATTGCAGGGCAACATAGACATATACTCATAGTAGAGGCAATTTCTTAGAAGCCAATTAATGTACCTTTATGTGTTTGTACTGTGGGAGGAAAAACAGAGCACCCAGAGAAAACTTTGCAAACGTAAACTCCACATACAGTAAGTAACACACCAGGAATGGAACCCAGGGCCCCAGTACCATCAGCAGCAATGCAGACCAATACACTACTGCCATTTCATTATCCACCCCCACTGATCTAACCACATTTCACTGAGTACTGGACTAATGGAGTTTATTTAATTAAAGTTCGGGAGGGATGACAACAACCACGCTCAATCATCCCCAGCTGTCAGCGATTAGCAATCACTCCCTTCGTCCTTCCTCCACCGAACACTATAAATACCAAATGCGATATCTCTCTCCCTCGCGTGCGACTTCTGCATCCCACCTCCACCCCAACTCCACCTCTGCAGCTGCCCCTTGGTCACCTTGCAGGGGGGTCCTGACCTCCTTGTCCTCTGGCCAGGAGGTCGTCACTCAGCCAAGCGAGTTAAGCCAAATATTCACTCCACAACAGTTCGCCACGCTTTGATTTTGGGGCGTTGTCATTCCTCGTGAAATGTGAGAGTAAGATTGTAGTGACTCTGATGTGTTTTCTGATACCTGTGAGCTTGCAGCAACGTTAGAGTGATCTACAGCATTCCTTTTGGGAATACTAACTCAGCCCAGGGCAGTGGCAGTGTGCGACAAACAAAATGAAAGACTGGCAATACTTCTAAGCCTCTCCTATGCTTATGCAAAAACAATAAAGCCATGCAGTTTAAAAAAATAATACCTCTAAACTGGAGAACTGTGCTGAATCCCAGAAGATAGGCTTACAAAACTTGTTTGGTAAAGCTAATGAACTAATTTTACTATAACCTAATGCATTCACTAAGTGGATGTACTGAACAGAGACACTGGAGAACAGCATAATCTTTCTGAGCTTAATAGCTGTTTTCCAGAAATCAGGGAAGATCTTTTTTTTTCCATATCAAGATAGTTTCAGCTGTCAGATGAGGATTAATTTCCCAGAGGGTCTAAACCAAGATTAGCACATTTGTTTTAGTTATGCACTGAGAGTTGAATTCATAGCCACCTGAATTTTTAAAAAACACAAGGGGAAAGAAAATCAATTTGTGAATCCAAATGAGCACTGTGTTCTCATTCTCAAGAAGAGAATTATATTTATCTTTGCTTACCAAGGAAGTTCCCATCGTCTTTTCACCATCCAGCACCAAAAAGATGCACTTTACTGATTTCTAAAAAACATAAATTAGGCTTTGAGCAATCACAATGTTTTCAAGCCTTTCTGGTCAGTGCGTTTATTCAGCTATAAGGTACACTGTTTCTTACATTTGCTGTACCCTATTTTTGCTATCTGCAGGGTTTTTGACAAAAGACTGAACTTTGTGTTTAATAATACTCAAAGATGTGCTTAGCATGGGGTTTGTACTGAAGTAGTGAATTCAAGTTTTTATTCTGCTCACTCCATGCCAGTTGAGAGTTTTGAGGATCAAGCATTCTTTTTCAAATTGCCGTACAGGATGCTTTAGCTATTATCGGTCTTGGTCAATGTATTCTCTAGATCTGAATTGCCGTGACTTCTCTGAGGGGGGCTTTTCAAGCAATGTGAACAGGAAGAATCCACTGAATAATGAAGATGTGAAAAAGGAAAATATCACAATGAGATGCAATGGACAAAAAAGAATGGTTGCAAGAAAATAGATCATCAAAACTAGATTATGGCTATCTCATTGTGAATGATCCATCAATTGAAACTATTTTACCTGTAAACATTTCTTTCTTATAAATTGCCAAAAATAATAAGATATGTGAGACATTAAAAAGACCCCTTTCATACGGAGAGTGTGCGCAACTGTGAATTCCGTAATCCCACATAATATGTGAATTCCCCAGTCCTCATATGCAGCAGGGTCATCTGGTTTTCTTCTCAGTTCAATTGAATTATTTGGATATTATCTGGAAGTTGTATGGACTGGTGTCCCATCCAGGGTGTACCTTACCTTGTGACTTTTGCTTGCCAAGATAGGCTCCAGCTCCTCTGCAAACTTGTATTTGGATGAAGTGGGTTAGAAAATGGATATAAAGTTGCATCACCTGTTCTTTCAGGTCAATCAGTTCCCCATTGAAAATTTAGGATGCAGATCTTCTTTTCATGTTAAAGCAGGGTGGTCAAGATCGGGTTCTGAAGCCTTTACTCCAAATCAGCTCTTACTGATATATACTATATCAGCTCATTATTGGCTCAAATTACCCAGTTTATCAGTCTCTTTAGGCTCTCATGATGTTGCACCATTAAAACCCCTGCAAGAGCTCCAGTTTTTCAGAGCTGGAGTTGGACCACCCTGATGTTTATATTAGATGCATGATATAGATGCAGGCTATGTTGTCTTTATGATGGTACATCAATGTCCGTCATCTGTTTTAGAAATTTTACCATTATTGTTTCATTTGTATGAATGGTAAGCCATTCCAAACTTCTGCTTTTTTCATTTCCATAAACCACTATTGCTCACCAGGCTTGAGAATCAGAGATAACCTTTGAAAATGTTTCGAACACTGAGTCCCTTGGCACAAATGCTTTATAGTTGTCATTTGTGCGTGCATGCATACATTAATTTTGCTTTCAAAGTAGTGGAGCACAGTAAATGTTTATTGCAGAGGTGTGCGCAGAGTCTGATTGAAAGATGATGCCTAGGGCTGTTGCTTGCTCTTTAACACATCCAAATTGAGTAGTGGTGCAATATAGCTCTAGTGCTTCAACTCCTCATCAACATTCTGCCTAGACTACAGAAACATATTAAAACAAATGCAAACCTCTGGCTATTTTCCTTGAAGAATAAAAGGACTCAAATAACCACATATATGTAAATAGGTACAAATTCTTGTAATGCTAAAATGAACATGCCTTCCAGAACAAAAGATAAAAGTACATGTTTTACATTCCCTAGTACTTCTGCTTCAGTGGATAAAACTTTAGCTTTCTGTGCAACTGTCTACAGTAGGCAATGTGTGAAGCACTAAGCTAGGATATTTATGTGGTTATGTATTTGTGTGCTGCATTGCATTTATGTATGTATTATTTCTGAATGGTGCTCATTTTAATTGTGGCTGAGTTAATATGTTGAATGTTGTTTTAATCAAGGAAAGCATATCTTGCATAGGGGGTTAAGTTATATGCTTATCTAAATGCAGGAAAAATCTGTTTCCTAAATGATAATTGTATGCAGAACAGATTCAGTCAGCAAATTGATGCCAACACCCTGTATGTTACAGTTTACTACTTTCAGCTATTTAGAGCCACTGAAATGAGAAATGTGTGCTCCACTCCTCTGTGAGAATTCATGGCCATATGTTAGAATGAAATTGCAATTGTATCCATCAAAGGGTAGAGAAATGTGGCGATATTGATTATTTAAAGCACCTAGAATTACGATGCTGAAGTTTTTCATCATCCTCTGTATCTATGATACTGGAAATAAAAATTTTGTCTGCTGGGATGCATGATAATCACAGCACTGATAATCACAGCACATCATTACTGTGATGAAAAATTAACAAACACATATAGACAGATGTATGTCTCTTTATGTCTATTTACATTTGTGATATGATCAATTTAAACTGTCTTACATCCAACTATGCATTGTCATGTTCTTGCTTTAGCAGACTTCGTGTTAATTTCTTACCATTTTACTTGTGTTTCTCAGAAGGCTCTTGCAGTGCCAAGTGTTCTATCAGCAATTAAAAAAGCATGAACAATCAGCACTTTTACTACCCTTGATTGTTCAGATTCAAAATGTTTCCCTTTACTGACAATGACCATTCCAAACATTACCAAGTATTACCATTGTCTTACCTTCTGAGCTTGTGCTGAACTAAAATTCAAGCAGTTTAGCAAATCTCAAGGACTCCGACATTTTTTTCCAGCAAAACAATCTGTGGCTGGCATATCCTGTCCTGATGAGCTGGTATATCAAGAGGTTTTCTTTACAACTCTACTCTTAGGTCATTATGGGCTCAATTGGACCAATTTCACAACTTCAGCTCTACACATTCCTGAGCTAAAACTCACAGTGGCAGAACAAGCACACCAGGTCAAAACCAGGACCCTGAGCTAAGGTGAATATTCAAGAAGAGACTTTTTATTGTTTAGTTGAAGTACAGAAGTATTTTCTTTTCCTTGCTTCCAGTTTACGTCTTTTGGCACATTTGCAACAGTTCAGCAATGATGTCAACCTGTTGCCGCCAACACAATTTCTTCAAAGCCATCTTACTCTAAAGATTAGAAATGTTATCAAATTATTCTGCACATTCTGCAATTGTGTCTCCTTTTGAAACAAAAAAATATTTTTAAAAAGTAAAATCTTCTTTTGTATTCAACAGATAATCCCTGTAGTTAGAAATTAGAGTAAAGTTTCTTGTTTGTGAGTTCATGCATGTTTTTTGTCAACATTTATTTGAAACAGTGCAACAACTGCTTTCTCAGAATGCAGAAAAGCACAAACTCTGACTGTTTGCAGCTAATTTACACAACCTTTCTGGTCATTAAATTCACCATCTGGATGATTTTTTTTACATTGTGTTCTTCCTTAAAAAATGTGCAGATTGTAATTTGGCATCACTACCCACTGGTAGATCTTTGCCAATGTGTCTTACGCCAGTAAGTGCTAATTGGAGTTAGAATACAGCCAGCCTTTGATCTTAGTTTTTTCCCCTCTGTTGATCTGGGATTGTCAGAGTTCCATGTGTGCAACAGAGGCACTAAACAGAAAACAAATCATCTTGTGTGTGTATTCAGAACGACAGTCTTTGGACTGTAAAAGTGTGCCCTTTGTCATTTAGCTTTTTAGAATGATCTAAGGTTAAGGTAATACATATGGCAGTGAAGTGTGACAGTAGAACATTTACAAAGCCGTAAAAGGTTACTGTTAGCGATGAGTTATTTACAAACCCTGTGCAGGTCTCGAGACGGGGTCCGAAAGCTAAAGTATCCAAGACGGGTGACGAAGAAGGGTAGTCAGTTTTTCCAGGCACGGTCAAATCCAGGTAGTGAGAATGTAGTCAGGCAAACAAATCCGAGAGGAGCGAGACGAGACAGAGGTAGCGAGAAATCCGAAGACAAGGAGTCGTAGGTGAGGGGATACAGACAAGGTAGAGAGGATTTCAAGATAGGAGGGCGAGGCGAGCTCAGGAGGCGGATGAAATCCTAATACCGAGCACTGGTAGCAGTGAGCAGAGGGTTTAAATAGTTGCGAGGAAAAGGTGCGGAATGAAGATTGAATAATTTGGAGTTGATTGGTGACGGCTGTGCTCGTAACAGTTATATTGTAACATCTAGCCATATTTGATCCCCAGATAAACTCCAGATATGAGATTTCCCCAAGTATAATAAAATGGAAAACAGGGGCTAACTACCTATTCTCTTTTCCTTCAGACATAGCTGATTTCAGAAAATAGGTTGTGCAGTTTTGGTCTTGGCTACTATGAACTGCTAAGCAGCTCTTAAGGTTTGAGATTGATGGTCTCATCATTGTCTGTATCTTGAGTTCAGTCCCTGCTCAAATGAGTCTGTCTTATCTGGATTCAACATAGATGGTAATCATGTCACCCTGAGGTGGATCAATAGTGGTTGCGAATGGATTGTATACTGTATACATCACTCATTAGAGAACGTGTGTGTTGAAACCATTCTAGAATAGCTTGTTGCTCTTCATCACTTGTAAGGACACCAACAACATGTCCCTGATTTCACGATCTTGTCCAATAAGCTTGTGACAGCTGCACCTATTAAAACAAGGCAGAGAGTAACACAAGCAGCCATGCTTGACAGCCTGCCATTCATCAGGGTCTGTTATTTCAGCATCTGGACAAAAATTACAAACATTTGTTCCATCTCGTTTGCTCAGAATTATTTCATTTCAAGGTAACTGCAGCCCATTCAGAACATTGCCTACAATGTTAAGAATCTGTAAAGACTGTAACTGAGTTTTATACCAAACTGAGCCTGATGCTGATATTTGACCCATATAAATCATGTAGATTTTCTCTGTAGAGCTTGAAGATTTGTATATGAGGATATACCTTTCAGCATTTACTGGAAAATCAAAAGCAATTTTCAATGATTGGTGCTCAGTTCAGAATTGCCTTATGTAGACATTAAATAACTTAAATAACCTTTTTCACCTTGCTAGGAAAACCCTCACTTAGAGATCTAAAACCCACTGATAGAAATCATGTTTCTTCAATAGGATTTTGTACATGAAACTACAAATCTTGTAGATTTGTAACAATCAGATGCTGTCAGCTTCCTGCAAGAACAAGTATAATTCTAGCAGTAGTAAGACTACACAGTTTGCATTTTACAAGATTTCATGAAACATTTTTCGAAGGAGATGGACTATGAAAAGATTATGATTAGGCTCAGAGAAAAGGCTGAAAGGCAGATCAGGTGGAATGCTGGAATAAAAGGAATTGTACAATATGTGTTTACACCTAAGACCTTAGTGGCCTAAGACAAGAAGGATGAGGAGGAGACATGGCAAAAGCTGAAGGACACATTGCTGAGTTCCCGAGAAATTGCTTATCTGGATGAACTACAGAACAGGGCTTGCTATTTGATGAAGCTGTTTGTGTAGTGGAGAGAGTGTTTTTATAAACTGTATGAAATGATGTTCTTTTCATGTGCCCTTCAATGTGTTATATCATTCCTAGTGAGAGAAGAAAACAAAAGCTTATACAACACAGAGTCTGAATTGAACTAAAGTGCTTAGAGAACTGGGTGACAAGGTAAAATATCAAGAAGAAAGGATGAAGAATGACAGTGAAAAGGATGACATGAGTTTTTCTTCTGGCTCTGAAGCTGAAGGCTACAGAGCATTGATGCATTGATGAGCCCATTCCTCCAATATTAATGGGCTGTAGGATTTTCCTTTGCACGACTTTCAGACACCAGTTTCAACTGTGTGCTTATTGTGTCAAGACAGCAGCACAATCTTCCAACCCAAACTACTGATTGTATGATGAATCTGTAGTGCTCCATTAGGTGTTCCTAATGGAAACAAAGTTTAAATGAGCTGGGGTTTTCTTTTGTAAAGTGGACAATGTGCTACAAGGCACCAGAAATGTTAACTAGGGCTCCAAGAGGACCTAAGCTTTTGTTCAGTGTGTCAGATTCATGGTTTATTTTCATTTCTCATATTGTAAAGAGAAAGAGGACCACTGGTTTTGTACCTTATGTAGTAACAGACAAATAAGTTCTGGATCCCGAGATGAAGTTAAACAGATTTTATTTTTATTGCATGCAAGGAACAACAAAACCAAAGTATTGTTCAAAGTGCCGGTACAAAACTTCCAGTTTATATAGCCCTTTTCTGCCGCTTCTGACGTCGCTCATTATTATGGTAATGGGGGGAGGTCACAGTGTTCGGACAGTTCACAGACTTTGGCCAAATGGTCGGTGTTAGGTTTCCTTCCTTGAGAGGAAGGCATCTGGAATCCTTATCAGTTATCCCCCTTTCCTGCCATAACTCTAAGCCTGGAATGTCTGGTGTCACAAGAAGTCCAGTCCTTGTGCAGAAAGGAATCAGTTAACCCCTTCTTCACATCTTATATCTTTCTTCACTTACAACTGTGTAAAAGGTTATTTCTTTTGACATCCTGGCCTCAGGGTCTGACATAATATACAGTACTCCTGCTGTACATCTGTGACCATACTTGCTCTGGTATACACATACTGAGAAAGGACATGTGCTGAACAAGAAAGTTTTGATCAAATTGATCATCTTTTCATTATCCAGATTTCATTTCATTATTGCTTTGTAGCTATCTTCAAGGATCTTTTCCCCACTCTGTTTACAATCCTGACAAAATCAATTTCAAGTGGGGGTCTTAGACTTCACGTAAATTCTCTTTCCTAAATCATAATCCTGAGCCTTTATAATTTATATATGGTAAAGAAATCTAAAGGGTAAAGAACTATAATAGGATCATATTCCTCACAAGATTGTCCAATCAAAATTAATTAGGTGCTTGTTTCTGAAAACTAGTTGCATTGAATTATCGACGTGCTAAGGCTTGTGATTTTCTGGTTCACAATGGAATTTATGTTTTTCTCCCAAAATCACAGCTTGAAAGCAATTTCAGGAAACTGAAAAGCACCTCTTCATATGCACATACTTTATACATAGCACTCTCTTTTCTACACACACAATTTACAATCAGCTGAAAGATATATAACTTTAGTTATAAGCAGATTTAAAAAAAATGCTGAAAATGCATTGGATGCATTGAGAGTTCAGGGGGGAAAATGTTTTAGCAGGTAATTCTCTTTGTTCCAGAAGGAGAATTGATCTAATTTCCAAACTCCAGAAAAGACTTCCAATTAATCTGCTAAAAGTCTAGGCAACATGAATTGTATTTCTCTTCCATACACACAGCATCTCTTGTGAGTAAACAAACTGAAAGAACAAAGGTTCTTCTACAGACAACGGAGCAAAGTTTATCCTTGAGCAAAAAATCCCTCAGGTTGCATGGGATGCATGTCTTTCTATTGTATGTGCCTGAGTAAAGATACAGTAGTTGTGTTCAATGCAATTATCTTGTCTCTGAATTCTTTATCCACACTTTGTGTGCTGTGCTGGTGGGTTAGAATTAAAATAAAATTTAGAATGGATGAATATGTACCACAACAGGATTAGGAGCCTGCATTAGGGATGCTTCTTTATTGTCCTTGACATGCTGAAGCAAAATATCCTGTGAAAGATGAAATTTGAAATATGAATCTGGATTAATCTTATCTTTCCCTAGATATGGAAACAACACAAAACCAGCAGCAAATTTGCTGAGAGGCTTTCCAGGCAGGTTAATGCATTTCTACTCTTCTACTCTGTAGACCTCCAAAAGTGTCATGAACCACATTCCTACGAGCACCTCTCACCGCCAGCACCCGCGCACTAATTAATCAATTGTCATTCCTCACGCCCTGCCCTATTTATACCCTCTCACTCCACTCAGTCCCCGCTCACTATTGAGAATAACCCTTGGCTTTCTCTTGTGCACATAAACTTCTCACGACCTGATTTCTGGCTACCCGACCTTGTTTTCCTCCTGCTTCGACTTTGTCTCACCTCTCGTTTTGGATTTGGATTCTCCTGACCTGACTCTTGTGATACCCGACCTAGCTCTTCTACCTTGGCTATGACTTTTGCCTTTTCCTTTGGGATTTGGATGCCAATCACTAGTTACCTACAGTCTCTGCGCCGCATAGGGTCCAACCAGGTGCTCCTAATGCCATCCTTGACAAAAATACATTCATTAAAAACTTATGCAGTTAATAATAATAATTCCTTACACTTATACAGCACTTTTCTGGACACTCCCCCCCCCCCACCAATGTGCAGCCCCACCTGGATGATGCGACGGCAGCCATAGTGCGCCAGTACACTCACCACACATCAGCTCTCAGTGGGGAGGAGAACAGAGTGATGAAGCCAGTTCATAGATGGGGATTATTAGGAGGCCATGATTGGTAAAGGCCAATGGGAAATTTGGCCTAGATGGTGGAGTAACACCCCTACTCTTTTTTGAGAAACACCCTGGGATTTTTAATGACTACAGAGAGTCAGGACCTCGGTTTTATGTCTCATCTGAAGGACCACGCCTTTTTACAGTATAGTTTCCCCATCACTACACTGGGGCATTAGGACCCACACAGACACACACAGACTGCAGGGTGAGCACCCCCTACTGGCCCCACTAACAGCACTTCCAGCAGCAACCTTAGCCTCTCCCATCCAGGTACTCACCAGGCTCACACCTGCTTAGCTTTAGTGGGTTGCCACTTGTGAGGTGCAGGGTGATATGGTTGCTGGCTGGATTTGAATACCTTACATCCATACGTCTTACAAATGATAATTGCTTTCTTGGAGTAGAACTTTAAGAAAATTAGCCTAATGTTCTGAAACAAAGGCTGCCAAGAAAGACATTAGGAGGATTTTTTTTTTAGTTTAAAGTAATGAGACCTTAATGTCTATAGATATTTTGTATCCGGATCTGTTTCTTAGCTTCTTTGAGTTATGCAAACACGAGATTTGCAAATATTTTCTTGCTAATATTTTCCAGGCAATTATGCTTATCAAGCAAGAGGAATACCATGGTATACAAAATATTGAGTAAATTTATGTGTGATTGACATACACATCTTGTGGAAAACACCTATATTTCATGAATCCTCTGATAAGGAGCAACTATTTTAGTGACTTAAAAGTAAACTGATACTGCTGTGAAGTTCTAGCCTCTCTTTCTTTGTTGGACAGAATAATAAAATGAGTTATACATTTTCACACACCTATGGTGTAATTTTTTGAGAAAGCATTTCAGATTGGATTATACAGTAGTTTTTGAGAAGGTAGCTTTTGTTATCTGGAAAAAATATAAAATTATTTATTTTCACCCCAATCTCCAAGAAATACGTGTTATCTTTAAATTATTCAAATTATCTTATATTTTCCAATTGTTTTCCAGAATTTCTTCAACATTTTCCATCTATCAAGACGATGAAACAAAATAATTTTTCAGCCCTATGTTACCTGTTGCTAGATTTGCATCTTTAACCTGTTACGAACATTTTCAGTGAAGCACATTCTGCACTTAACTGATGAATGAAAGAATGCCAGCAATAATCCCTGTGTAACCTCTAAAGCTTTTCACAACGAATTCCCCTGGCAAAGTAGCCAAAAAGTTTCTTTAGAAATGTTTCAGTTCTCTCCTGAAACTTGTAGGGTAATTTCTGTTGAAACCGGCAAGTCTATCAGTTTCTTTTGCAAAAAGTGAGTTTAGCTTTAATTTTTGTACAAACTAACAAGCAAAGAAAATTAATTGTAAAGGGAGTTTCAGGATTGACTGCCTCATTATTGATTTTCAAAGAAAGACCCAAAGGCATTATAGTATTCTGTGAACTCTGATCTGCTAGCATACTGTAACTCAACTTAAAAGGCTTTTATCCTTAAAGGAATAAAACTGCAATCTTGTTGGTACACAGAGGATCCATATAAAATAGAATAAGCCTTTTACAATAATTTTGTTAAGCAGTGTAAAATATTTCCATTCATTTCTCCCACTCATAAAAACTAATTACAGCCTTTGCCATTTCTTTATTTGACAATTTAACCTTTTCCTCAATTAGTAATGATGTAATCTGGCTGATCAGTCTCTTTGAGTTATTGGAGAAGGCAAGGTGCCTGTACAAAATATTACAGCTGAGTCTATTGTTTGCGCTACTCATTTCCTCCTTGACACAATATTATGAAATGCGTGACCACATATGCATGCAGGAAGATGTTCTCCTGAGTGCTGGCACTGCCCAGTGAAAGTATTAGGGATTTCATGGTCAGTATGGATGACAGAATGCTGAGCCTGCACTGGACCCCACGAGCGGCCTCCTGGCCCCTGGCTTCTGTTTCATGTCTCCCTTTTCTTTCTTCCTGGCTTTTGTTTTCCTGGCCACCCTGGCTTCTGGTCCTGGTCTCTCTTGTCCTTTTTCCTGGCTTCTGTTTTCCTGGCCACTCTGGCTTCTGGTTCCCTGGCCTTCCAGGCTTCGGGTTCCCTGTCTCCCTAGTATTGTTCATGTTGTTCATCCCCCTGTTCCGTCAGGGTTTATTTTTGTGTGTGATTTTTTTTAATGTGTTTTGTCCGCCCAGGTTTCCCCGCCCGCTATCTCCCGGTCCCGGACTTCCCTGCCCCCTGGTCTTTCTATTTTTTGTGAGTCATTTTTAATTTTTAATTTGTTGTTTGTTCCCCTGTTCCATCAGGGTTTATTTTTTGCTGTGCATGCTTTTTTATGTGTTTTGTCTGGTATTTTGTCTCGCTCCCCTGGAGCCCTACTCAGCCCCCCCTTCCTCTACTCAGTTAAGATTTTTACCCCAGAGGAGAGGGTAACTCTTAGCCGTGGACTCCCAGAGGTTTCCTTTCAGTTAAATTAGGTTTTTCCTCCCCCCAATGCTGTGCAGCTCATTTAATTTGGGGGCGTCAGGAGCTGCCCTTGAAGGGGGGGGGGGGGGGTACTGTCACGCCCTCTAGATGTAGAGGTCTCTCTCCATGGCTAGCCCCGGCTTCAGTGACAATAACAAGGGACTCTAAAGACTTTCCGCTTCAATTTGGAAAAAAGAAACCAGCTGCTCTTTCATGGTATCATAAGATTTTCATCCAAATGCTTTGAGACAATTACTTTTAAAGACTCTATATAAACTATTGTTTATATTAAATAAAAATCAGGCTGCTGACTGAGGACCCGGCATGACAGGTTATCAAAATATCACATTTGTTTAAGGTTATCATTCCATCTCAGACATTAATGACTTAATTGAACAAATTAAGTGGACAAGTGGACAAAAAAAGCCACATCAATGGTGTCTTCTAGGTACTGCTCAGGGCCTATTCGAGGGCTCGAGAAGCAGGGCAGCAGATGACCAATAGCAGTTGGTAGCAATTATACTGGTGAAATGAAGGAGCATGCATTCCTGTGAGTCACGGGGTCTCTAGCTAGTCTGTACTGTGCTTGTGTGACGGCTAATGTTGGACATGCCAGTTACTGATCTCTACATATGCGGCACCCGACTTGGGTGTATGGTTACCCGTGACAAGTGACTTTTGATCTTCTTTGTCAGAGCCTAATCCTCAAATCTCACAGCCAAAATAAGAAGAATCCACCTAATTTAATTTTTCTTGACGTATTTATCGAGTGTTTTGGTATGTTGGGAAATTAAAACTTGCTGAGTAGCTGTGCACCTCATAAGGAAGAGCCTCTGACAGTGTGCAAAAAACTGTAGCAAGTTTAACCACTTTCTCTTCCTGTGTCTTGTCAAACACAGAATGAAGTGAAAGTAACAAACTCATCTTTGAATAATTATTGTATTTAAAGCACTATTGGCAATAATGATTAACAGGCGAACTAACCTCCGAGACAGAGCACACAGATGGAGTTGAGTGATTGCATTACATGTGAATGGTCAAACAAATTAGGTCTGTAATTTAATTGTTGGGTTCAGAAGTTTATGATGACCTGACAAATGTTGATGAATTGCTGCTACAGATGATTATTTCAGTGTTTTTTAGCTCTATGCTCTTGGTTTATACAGCAGGTCTTTTCTCGATCTTTTGGAATTTTCTATAAAATTATACAGACAAAAATCTGAAATCTCTTCATGCATAATGTACATTATTATCATACATTTTATAGACCTGCTATACTGTATGACCTTTGAAACTAGGCTCTATCTGAAGATACTTCATGTTCCTGTGTTGTGTAAAGGTGCATACAGTAGTTTTCATTTATATGAGCCATAAACAAGCAATTTTACAAGGCACTCTAATTTATAATTAAATCACCTTTATTAATGTAAGACAAATGGCTGCTATATTTGGCCTTAAGATACAATCATAGAGCATAGTCTGCTCACAAAGCAGCTGTCAGTTTCTGTGACCACAAACACATAGAGTGAGATTATCAGACACATGGTGCACATTCTGCCTCACTCTATCTGTGTGAGATCTGTGTGTTTTAAGATTCTAAGTAAGATGTATTGAATGGAAAGTTTTCTATCTAAAGAGCTGGCAGGCTAGAGAAAAAATAAATAAATTGAAGCCTGACCTTTAATTGCAAAAGGAGTGTAGCAAAGACATGTCAATGCATTGCAAAGTCACACATTTATCCAACTAAATCCGTAGGTTTGTCATTATTCCCTCCTAACTGTGAGGAAGAAATCACATTTTATACAGTATACATAGCACACTTTTATGCACACATAGTCATGGCTGTTACACCAAAGTGACCAAAATGATTAAATGCAAATTTTGCTGGCCCAGACACTTCCACTTCTAGCAAGGCTGGTTTTAAATTAAGGCCCGTTCATGTTTAATCAAAAGCATCTATAAAATTGATAAGAAGGAACTCTGAATGGCTCATCCAGTCAAAGACTGGAGGCTAAGTGTGGATGCTGGCTCCCCTCCTGAAAACAATCTTGTGCTGGGACTGAAGATTCTGTTATTTTCATCCCATCACATCCCCACATGTGGCAGTAAAGGAAGACAATACTCAAACCCCTGCGATTCACGTGATCACTGGGGTATGAATAAGGGACTCCACACTTTGCTGCCCATTCATTTTTGCTCAAGTGTCTCAATTCAGCAGCCTTTTAGTTTATGTTAGGGACACATTGTGACTATCTCAACTGTATAACCAGGCCCTGGAGGCCAGACGGATTAAAGATGAAACATCTTCACTTTATTTTATTTATGCAAAGGCTAACTTGTTGGGACATTGCCTGTATTTCCTAAATCTAATATATGAAAGACTTCAAAGTTACTAATAACACTAATCCCGTAACCCTCACCCTAAATCACCTAAAGTGTTTATTGGATAAAAATCTGATAAGTTGAAGTTGATATTCTGTCATTAATCTCGACTCCGAGGTGCATCTTTCCTCTAAAATCTTCTGTGTTTAAACAGTGATCTTATACTTTTCCAAATCCAGACTTTGCTCTGCCAGTTTGTCTCCAGTCAAAACATAACAGTGGTGATGAGTAAGAGAAATCGATTTTGGAGTACAGTGGAATCAGCTAGCATTCCGTCATGTCAAGTTGCTTTGACTTTAATCATTGCAAAATATCTAAAAACCTTTACATGACAATATGGAAAACTTCTTTTGTTTGAATTTGTTTCAGCATCTGGCACAAGGGTTTCATTGTTGCTAAACAAAGGGGTTATTTTCACTTGAGCTGGAGAGAGATAGACGTTTTAAACAATATTGCTGTTTATAAATTCACTTTGATATATTGTATCGTACAGAACAGTAATTGCTTGGACTTAAGCATCCCTCATTACATTGATCAGGAAAACCAGCAGTTTATATATTACTAACCTGACAAAAGCACTGAGGGAGAACTGTCGTGATGTTTAGAGAGTATTATTCAAGAGCTTATTCTCTTTATATTGATAGAAGGAATTCATTTAGGACTGATTTTTGCATAAATGGTAGCATGTAAAACCACACTCGCTGATACAAAATCATTAACAACAAAATGTATCCAAAGTTTACTGTTGATTGTAACTGGAAAGTAGCTGAAATGTCTTTGGATGTGTGATTCCTTTTCAACACCAATAGGTCAACCAAAAGATATATTTCTGTGGGGTATGAGATTCATCTTTCTTGAACAAAAAAGTTTATGAGAATTAATATAGTCTGGTAAATATGCCGCTTAAATTAAAAATCTACAACTTATTCCTTTTCATTTGGTTCCAATGCACACACTATGTTATTTTTTCAGATGTCCAAAGTTGTGGTTTGCTCTCTTCTTGTTCCTGGATGCAGTTTAGGACTGTACTTTAGAAAGATGGTGATGGATATAGTGCATTACATTCTGAAGTGGGTTTAAAAAAGTGACAAATTTCACTTCAGCAGTGCTTTAATTACACAGTGAGAAGGGCTAATAAATCCACATTCAACAGCAGAACAAATTCTCTTAATAGATGCCATGAGAAAAGATATCAAGCTGAGAAAAACAACAAATGGAGCCAAGAAAGGTCAATGGCATATATAAACATATACTGTATGGTTTCTGTTTAGCGTACAATATGGTTGTGATGGATTTATGATATTGCAGACTTTAGACCTATGATATTGCAGACCAAAAAACCTACCTCTGGATTCACCCTTAAATGCATTACTCGATGTTCTTCTGACAGAATTAATTAAAAAACAAAAAATTTAAAATTTGAAGTTGAAAAATAAAAAAAATGAATTAAAAATTCTTTCGCAATAGTTTATTTATAGATTTTGAAATGTTGTAGGTCCCACGTATGGCATTCGGAGGAGGAAAAAAATTATCATACCCCATTAACTAGTGCTTCTTTTTCTAAAAAAAAATATTTGTATTATATGCCCTAGGGTCTGAGTCATCGCTTCTTTATATCCATATTTCTTTTCCGTTTGTACCTGCACTTCAGCTTTAATAGCCTGCCTGTTGCTCCCAGGAGTGTCACTGGCAAAAAATTGTCAAAGCGAATTCTGTGCAAGAAGAAAAGTTATTAAGCACAATATTAGCTGGTGTCTGAATGCCTTGCGTAGACAGATGCCAGGTAACCTAGAGGTTAGATTTTGAGCTGTACTATAAATATGAGACGGGACATTTCCTGACCCATGATGAATAAAAAGCAATGTGTCTGCAGGGTATGACTGAAGCTCTTTCTTAATGAGCAGTTGTACTCAGGCAGAGACACGATAATATTTTGCTTGTTTTACCAAACTCTCTATGAAACAGCCTCACAATAAGAGGTTTTTCACTTCATTTTGTCTTGCCTATAAAGAGAACATTTATTTCATGATCAATGACATGATCCTTTTAAAAAGGCTTCCTATGTTAAAGTTTTGGAATATCTATGGAATATGTATAGGAGTACACTGATAAGAAAGAGAACAAACAGAACAGACCCAAAATGTTCATTGGGCTTCCATTCCAATTGACGTCATTTAGAAAAGTTAGTTATTCGCTTCTCCAGCAAAGGGACCTGTGATTCAGAAAATGCTGTGCATTGCTTAATCAGATTTTTCCAGTTGATTGTTTTTTTGTTTTTCTGCTGTTGTTGACAGGCTTACAGTACTTGTAGTATAAGGTTTAAAAAAAATCGAAACCTAATTCATATAAAATAATGCTCTTGCAGACAAGTTGGTACTGTACATTATCTAATGAATTGCTCTAAAGTAAAATGTATTTCTATGTAAAAAGCCATACAAAAAGGAGGAACGGAGTTTCACTATGATAATATACTTGATTGGCATGGTTTCCTCTTTCTGTGATTTTGTCTGTGCTTGGGAGAAAAGGAAAAGTGAGACTGTAATAGGAGATGTAAAAGCATCACTTGTGCAGGACATTTCCAAATGAAACACGCAGGCCTCTTCATAGGGTGTGTACCAATCAACTAAGGACTAATGTGAGGTCAGATTCAATAATCTGCCCCACCCACACCAAATGCACTGCATTGTGTGCATTTGTCTTATTAATTGACAGATATTCGAAAAAATTAACATGGAATGGTGATTTTAAAAGGATCACCTACTGTACAATGTTAACATTTAGGATGTGGCAGTTGCCATTCTTAAATGGAATTCCCTTTCTTTCCTATTAGCTCTGCTATGGAACAGTCCTACCTTACTCTCAAAACCTAATTAACTTTTAAAGATACCACCAGCACCTACAAAATACTCTGTTTTTCTTCCTTCCAGCCACACAGATATCTTTTTATATGTTATGTACTTATTTTAAACTGGGTCCATAGGGATTTGGGAACGAGAAACAAATTTCTGCCAATGTATCATTTCTCATCAATAATGATCTTCAGCCGCTACCCTGCAAACACATTTTTATTTACTGTGGCTCAAGAAGATTCCCATCTCAGATTTGCAGGCTCTACCTAGGACCACAGTGCGGTACAATAGTTAGGGTTCCTGGCCTTGTAACTGGAACATTGTGAGATCAAATCCCCCATCAGATGTTGGTACTGTAACCTTAAAGAAAGTATTGTTCCACCAATTTATACAGCTGTATAAATGTGTGCAAGTGTAAATGACTTTGGATATACAGTATACTGTACGTCAGCCAAATAAACAAATGTAAATGCTCATTCTCATCTGGTTAAAGTGTTGATAAGTGGCCAGATTTTACTGCCTTTCACAGCAAAAGGCCTCAGCCACTGGGACATGGAGAACTCACCAGCTGCCTTATTGACAAACATCATCGCGTATCAGAGTCAGTGGGCATATGGGTCCTTTTGTTCCTCTCATTTTACAGAGAAGAAATATGTGCTATGTTGCCCTTTAAATTTAAAATTGCACAGCTGGATGAATTTATTAAACATGAATCCATTTGTATTTTAGACACGTTCAAATGTTAGGATATCTGTTTGGCAGAAACAATTGGATTATTTTTTAAAGAGGTTCCACGCAGTTGTAAATTTTGTTTGCCTCAGGTAACAGAGCTTCACAAAGTAGTGCTCACTCCTTTCTGGGCTTGTCTCCCCTTGTCACACTGTATGTAGGTACCACTCACATCAACACACATACTGTATGCTTTGGGAAAACACTCAAGAAACAGGTCATAGAGTGAGTATGTATTGGAACTAAGAATAATGGGAAACGATATGACAAAGAAGCCTGAAGAATTTAGGTCCTGGTATTCTGGTCACTGGACCATGGTAGCTCAGACGCCAAGGGTGTCTAGCTCCTGACCGGAAGGTCCTGGGCTCAATCCCAGGTAGGGGGAAGTGATGTAGCTTGTAATTCCTTCCAGGTCCACTCTGCCTGCTTTCCAAATGAGTACTGGGGGTTAATCCTTCTGGCCGACCACATCACCTCCACCTCCAGTGTCGGATGGTTGAGAAAAATGTTGGCCCTTGCCCCCCATTCCCCATGGGCCTTTATGGCCTGAAAAGGGACATAGCTACCATCCTGGTCACTTATGTCCTGGGTTATTGCGTTACAGGTTAGTTTAAGCAAAGCAGTCCAAATCACACACAAACAACTTGAGATGGCATCTTCTGACTTGACATGCAATTTTAAGATTTGACACAGTAGATTATAACGTTAGGCTTTTTTCACTCCTGCTCCTGGTAACTTTTGACTGCAGCTCTCAACTGGCTACCCACTGAGCCTGGTCAGTACCTGGATGGGAGACCTCCTGGGAAGCTATGGTTGCTGCTGGAAGTGGTGTTAGTGAGACCAGCAGGGAGCGCCCACCCTGTGGTCTGTGTGGGTCCTAATGCCCCGGTATAGTGGCGGGGACACTATACTGTAGTGGGCGCCGTCTTTTGGATGATCGAAGGTCCTGACCCTCAGTGGTCATTAAAGATCCCCGGGCATTTCTCGAGAAGAGTAGGGAGTTATTCCGGTGTCTGGGCCAAATTTCCCCCCTCAGCCTTTACTGTGGCCTCCAAATTGTCCCCATGTGTGATTGGCTTGCACTTGCCCTGCGTTGGACTGGTTCCCCATCCAGGGTGTACCCTGCCTTGCGCCCGTTGCTTGCCAGATAGGCTCCGGCTTCCCGCGTCACCGTATGGTATCAATCGGTTTGGCAAATGACATGACATGACATGACATCAAAAAAGATATTTTATTCTGCCAGGGCACTGTGGTATCATATATCATTAATTATTATGCACAGGATATTAAGACTCAAACACACATATTGAACACCAGTAAAAGAATTTATAAGATTGGTGATGAAGATGGAAATTCATCTATTTTGAAGAATAATTCCTTGCAACAGCAGCAAATGATTTTCACTAGAAAGTGATGGTCTTCCCATAATTTATCTTTATTTCAATGTATAGCATCGTTTGGACATAATATATTAAAATGAGGATTACTGCACATTTGGAATGGCTTTCCCAGCTACAGAAAATAAGTTATAGGATGATTTACATTTGACCAGCGCCTGAACAGGAAAGAAAACTACGTACAATAGTATTGACATTTTTCTGCTCTCTACAGTTTCACCTTCCGGTCTCTGTTCATTTGTTTTGCGTACACTGACATGGCACTTTAGTGTGTGCATATTAAGCACACAGGTCCCTCACAAAGAGCCTGTTTCCCTGTCTGTCACCACTTTTATTTATTTATTTTTTTTCAAAATTCTAGGAATCTTAAGGCAAGAAATGATCTTTTATCATTACAATTCCAAAAGTATTTTTTTTTTATTTGTGAGGTTATGCTATACCTACAATGTTACCATGCACTAATAGACATCATGAAATCACTTAGAGGCCATGAAGCACCTTAATCAGCTGCATGATTCAATATGCTAAAATGCACAGTGACTTATAAATCACCTTGTATGTCTATTATACAAATGTGCTTCACAGTACAGTAATAGGTAGTTAAATCATTGCTTTTTCTGACAAAAATGAGAATGGGGCTGAATGAGATGAAAACAAATGATCTTAGTAGCATCTCTTGAACTTCATGAGTTTCTGGAAAGCCTGCTTGAACTCGTCGTTGAAAGCAGTGTAGATCACAGGGTTGATGAGGGAATTCAGGTACCCCAGCCAGGTGAAGAAATCAAACAGAGCTGCGTGAAACCAGCAAGTTTTGCAAATGGCCATCACCAAAGTCACCACAAAGAAAGGCAGCCAGCAGAAAATAAAGGCGCCCAGGATGATCCCTAGAGTCTTGGTCGCTTTCCTCTCTCTGGCAGCGCAGATCCTCTTCCTCTCCAGCACGCTGTCTGCCAGCTTCACCTTGACATTGTTCATGAACACTGGGGAGCCCCCGGGCTGAGGGTGACCCTCTTGGTTGGAGTTGGAGTTGATCGAGCAGAGGGAAGACCCGGCAGAGCCCCCTATGAGCTGGGCGGTGGTGAAGCGCTTCCCACAGGACGATGGGGGCTTGAATATCCTGGATCTGGCAGCCACGTAGATGCGACCATAGAGAATGATCAGCAGCACAGTTGGGACATAAAAAGCGCCGAATGTGGAATAGATCGTGTATGAGAGCTGGTCTGTGTTGACATTGCATTCGGTCAGCTCCTCGTGAGCCTTGGCCTGCCTCCAGAAGAGTGGGGGCATGGAGATGGAGATGGAGATCACCCACACTACGGCAATCATAACCCCAGCCCTGCGGGTGGTCCTTCTCTTGCAGTACTCCAGGGCATCAGTGATAGCCCAGTATCGGTCCAGAGCAATGACACACAGGTGAAGGATGGAAGCTGTGCAGCACGTGATGTCTGACAAGAGCCAGATGTCACACATGACCTGGCCCAGTGACCAGGTCTTGCTCACAGTGTAGACAATGCTGATGGGCATCACCAGGATGGACACCAGGAGGTCTGTCACCGCCAGGGATCCTATGAGGAAATTGGCTGGGGTGTGAAGCTTGCGCGTCAAGAAGATGGTGATGATCACAAAGACATTGGACAGCACAGTGGCCAGGGTAATGATCGCCAAAACGATAGACAGGGAGATCTTCAGACCTAAAATGGTGTTCTCATCCCAAGAGATCAGCATATCACTAGGGTTCTGCGAAGTATTTCCAGAAATGATCTGGAAGGTAATGTCAGCAGAGTGATTGCCTCGGTCCATCATCTAACTGTGCACAATTAGGCTCTGTGTAGAGGGGAGCAGGGGAAGGCCTCATTAGAACCCTTTGACCATTAGGTTCAATCACAATCAAATCTCACATTCTACATTTTGTCAGTAGAGTTTTATAATGATTGATTATATTTCATCGCTCTCTGCGATTTTCTTTCAGACCTGAAGATCTAGTTTTGGTGCAAACCCGTATTAAGTTTTCATGTTGAAGCTCTGTCCTGATAGAGCTTTGGCACTACAGCTTTGGAAGTTAATTATAATTCTGCCTGCATACCTCTTGTTTTTAACTGCAGAGCTTGCACCACCACCACTCAAAGGGTTTGTTTAATTTGCCTCTATTGCATTGTCTTTGTTATTCAAGAACAAGCTTCTGAAATGTAGCTGCTGCACTCTGTACAGCACACCTCGTCCTTTGGTTTTTCTTCAGGGTTGGTATAATTTCCTGCTTATTGAGCAGATGTGGGGTTTGAAATCAGAATGAATGTCACAGAAGGTAGCTTCTCTCTCTTGGACTATGCTGGATTTTTGAAGGAAATAAGTCCACTTGGAAGTTATTAATTCAGAATCTGTGACCAGGCAATAATGAGTGAGTCATACAAAGGCAGACATCTAGTTGGTTAAGTGGCCATGATGACTTAAGTTAACAGAGGGACATTCAGATTGTTTTAGGATCTCACGTTGAAAGAATACATTGATTCTTTTATTTAAAACTGTGCCTTGGCTCAGTCTCTTGAAATGGAGTTTTCTTCTGCGTTCCTGCTAATTCCTCAAACAGCTGTAGTATTCAGTCTGATAGAGCTAGGAATCCATGCGGGTGGTACAGGAAAGAGGTTAGTCTCTATTCTGTGCCAGGTGGAAGACAAGCTCCCTGCACTCTGAAGTAGGTCCCCTTTCTCTTTAGAGAAGTGTGATCTAGAATTGAAAGAGAAAGCACACAGAAAGTTAGACAAAGGCTTGTGCTTGAGCCACAGCACAGAAAGGGGCAAACCCTTCACTGCCACGCAAAATGGACAGAACCTGCAACCAGTGTTACTACTCTGACCAGGGTACTTTTGGATTAAATCCCATCTCTTAATTATAAGTAGCTCAGTCTTTATTAGTTTCACAAAAGTTTTTACATTTTCATTATTTTCGGGTTTTTTTTTTACAGAGCTATCCTAAAATTCTACCCTTAATGTAGCAAAAAACAGTTGACATGAGACTCAAGTCTGGGTTGTTACACTGACACTAAAAGATGGAGGTGGCCAAGGTTCCCAAATGGCGACAGGCAATTGGCTCACCAGGTGTTTTGCACTGAGAAGGGTTCCTTTAGTGAAGTTGCGACTCTCGCAGTTTCCTCGGCGCCTCGTCAGGCTTGTGATGGTAACAGTGAGGCACGTGTCTGTTCTCCAAATGGCACTGAACCTCCTGTGCCCCACTGAGCTTGTAACTGGTTTGGAAATGAGTGTTTCAGTGGGTACGCGGGTCAGAAGAGCCTGCCTACCCTTCTTTATTCTCCCCTTGAGGGCTGTGAGCACACAATTGGCAAATTCAGATTAGTGGATACATGATAAAATTAAAAAAAAAGGCAAATCTAAATTCAATAAAAAACTGGGGGCTTCTCTGTCAAAGTCAGTGCATGCCCTTGTGAGCAAAGGTAATATAAAATCCTGCCATATAGGTCTCTAACTCTGACCCCAGTTAAACAAACTTGATAATCACATGCTGATGTATTCCTCAATAGTGAGCTCTGCTATGTGGTGTGACTTCAAGCATAGCAGTACCATCTTAAATCACTTGACACCAGATTGTCCCTTGCCAATGTGTTTAATGGCCCAGCTGCAAAATGGGATATAAATTGTGTTAATACGTCATATAATATTACTCTTATTACCCACACTGTTGGGAGCTTCAGGCCACTGTGAGGAAATGATGAGAAAATCCAATTTAGCTTTAAATCACCTTCCTCATCACAGGCCTATATAGGTGTCAGGCTGTTTAATCCATAAGTCACTCAATAATTGTTTCTTTTTGTTAACAGATCAGACTTCCTGGCAATATAACCACAGAATGATTTTTAACATGAATAGTAATGCATAACATTGTTTTCTCCAGTGATGTAAAGAGATAGGTCTTGTTTAGATTTTTTTTTTTACTGGATGTTTGCCCAGTGGAGCAATTAGTTTTCATGAGTGCATTAAAAGCTCGGAGGCTGTATTTTTTCCAGTATCTTCATAGCGCATTATTGATTTAAAGGGATAAGGGAATTCTAATAACCTATTAGACAAGCTGTCCTTGTTTGTTAATCGGCAAGTCTGATAACTCACAGTACTAGATGCATTGGCTTTGTGTCACCAGCAGCTTTCAAGCACTTCATTTAAATGTTTTGTTATAACTGGCTGTTATTAATGGTCACCTAATCCAATGTTACATACCCTGCATTGCTGTTTATTAATTAATAAATGGCCATAAGCAGACCCATGAGAGAATTCAAGAGTGAAACTTTTTACAAATTAACATTCTTTAAACTGACTTCAATTGCAATAGCAGCCAGTGCAGATCCAAAACTACCAGAAACATCAAACGTGTGTCTTAAAGCTGTGCTGCAGTGAATGATGGCTGTTACTAATAACCATCACCTTGTTCAGTATCACACTGGTGATGCTTAATGGAAAAGGTTTTGGGCAGAGAATAAGCCCAGAAATGATACAAGTATTGGAAATTGTCTGTATAAGTTGTCTGTTTGTCTGAGCATAGGATTTAGACAATTACAATAAACAATCTCAAATCTCAAACAATATACTTAAGTGCCATAAGTAATTGCCATTGTAGTAAACTATAATTTCTGTACTGGAGTAAAGAGATTCTGTTGCTTGTCCATATTAATGAAGCCAGTTATTAACAGATAGGATACATTCTGTACTAATTGTGTGGCTTTAGATGCAATTATTTGACTTGTTAGGTTAGCTTGCTGAATAGTTATGGAATACAGTATGATGCAATTGGTAAATAAAACAGGATCTGTTGCAAATTATAATCATAGGTTTGCTCAGTTTTCATAGCATCCTGGTTAACTTTTTGTTTTACAAATGTTGGAAAAATGCCTCCTGAGAACCCTGAGCAGCATGTTTTTCTCTGATAAGAAGCTGTGCACTCAGCTATTAGTGACGTTCACTTGACTGGCGTGAAATGGAACAAGTGTTTTACGTTTTCATAACACTAAGACAAGTGATGGAAAAATGTCTAAAATAGATTTTACTTTTCAGAAGCAGAGGAGTGTGATATGTTTTCTTTCTGTGTAACATTCAAATATTTTGTTAGGGGTTTTTATAAGTTGTTAAAATTGAATGGATTCTATAACAGTATGAAAGTACGAGGCCCACTGGCCACATCCTGCCATACAAGTCTGCTTTTTCTTCCCGGCAACCTCTAAAAGTCATAAGCTTTGATTGTAATCTTAAGTCACTTTTTCAATTTTTCTTTGTGAGTAACTGAGCCTTACATAGATTTAGACAGGAACTGAATACCTCAGTGAGGAAATGTGAAAGTCTTTTTGTATTTTGCTCTTTCCTTTGGATAAGTACACATGCCTGTCTTTGCCTCTGGTGGGCCTGGCACCCGAGATTTCAATGGAGGATAAAGTAGAGCCTGTTCACAGACAGAGGAGCTCCAGGAGGATTCAGCAGGGTAGCTATAACTCTGAAGTCTTAGAGGGATGAGAGAGTGGTTTAGTAAGGAGGGAAGGTGCATACAGTGCTGCTATCAGCCTCCCCATATGTAAGCAGGAGTGATATGACACGTTGTCACAGTCTCCTCCTTGACGAGTTTACAGGTGTAGATAGAATATAACAATAACGATGGCACAGCCACAATTGCAAAGATGTGCAATGGTGTTTGTTACAAGGAACTGTGTTCCCAAAGTCCACACCCCAAAAAACAAAGTGAAAACCACAAACTAACCAGGAAAAAAGAAAACAACACAAAGCTGTAGTACAATAATATATATATATATAAATTACTATAAAAAAAATAGATTGTTGTAGGCAGCTCCTATTCTAACCCCCACAATCTACTTTCTCCTATCTCCCCCCCTCCTATCTTGAAGAGCTCCTTTTCTAGGTTAAACTCCTCCCCCTAGAATATTCCACTATAAAGCAAAAAAAATAATTTTACAAAATAATAATCAGAATTCTGACATACACATTTCTTCATTAAGTACACAATTAAACAATGAACATATTATTACCAAAAATACAATATCATACTCCTTTTATGTACATAACTGTTGTTTAAGAAAATACTACCCCCTTTTAATGGTATCTTCGTACAAAATCCACGCATGCGCAATCCTGAAACAGGTACTACTAAGCCCGTCCCTATTGACATGCCAAAGTTTGGGTCCTACAGGTTTGCGGGAGAAACCATTTTGCCGGTGAGAAATCCAAACAGTTTATTTATTTGAAACATGTGAGTTGATCACCAATTTGGTTCATTTCACTTCTAAAACAAAGGAAAACAGGTGTTTGGTTTGAGTTAATGTTTAATTTTGATAATACGGGAACAACCTTACTTTACTTTGCTCTGTGTGCACCCACAGAGCAAGCAAAGCTATCCCCGGAATTTCAGCCTAGTTTGTTTACAGTACGTTGGAAACCAGCGTTATCGCCTTTGTTTAGATAGTGAAATGTTTACGTATGTGTGTGTTTATGTTCATGTGGATACCTCACGAGTGCCAGCTGATCTGAAAACGGAGTCTCCAGTCACACACGTGCTGTGATAAGCAGGATCTATAGATTTAATTTCAGTGCCGGCAACATTCCTGCATGACAAAACCCAGCTACAGGGTAAAAGTGCTTGGAGGGTTTTTAACAAAACTTTGTTTCTTAAACTTTTTTTTCCAATATACTCAGCATTTTAAACATTCCTACGATTGCCCAATAAAATTACTGCATGTGCTGACATCCAAAGGCATTTCTTTTCCATTCCTTAACCCTGCAAAACACAGTTAAAAGCCATGGGTTTATTCACTAAAGTATAAAAGTCACTTTTTTCTAATATTAATCCTAAATAATTTATCTTTCCTTTTGTGTATAATTTGCCCTTTCTTGTTATGTCAACTCAAACTGTTATATCAACCCTTCAACTGGAAGTCCAGAACTCCAACCATTATTTCACATCGTAGCCCTCTGAGAATCCTAGGGCTTTATTGTTATTCGTGGAGTTCAAAATTAGTATGTTATCTGCCTACTCTTTCAGGAAAAAAAATTGGTGGACAGGTACTTTTGAATGATGGAAGAATTGTGGCACACTCTCTGTATGAGAAAAAAAATTCAAGAGTTCTGAAACTGTAGAAATGCAACTATAGCTGTTCTAGAGCACTGGAAATACTCATTAATTAAGTCTACTCATGAAAGAAATGAATCAATTATTTCTATTCATAAGCCCCCAAATTTGGAATTTCCAATTGTTAATCAGTTTTGTGCACTGCTGTGAGCTTTGCACTAGTATTAAAATGTACACTGTCAGAGCCATCTGTTGTTTTTCACACTGCTTGTCTAACAGCGCCCACAGCAAAGTATTGTTCAGAGAAGCTGTATTTCCTTAACTGACAACACGCATAGCTCACAGTCTCCCATGCTGTGCAGAGAAGGATACCCTCTCTGACTCGAAGTTCTCAGCCTGGCAAGATTCTTTCAAATTCTTTGGACATCTTTGATGTTGTTTATATTGTTACAGAGAACATTCCTATCTTTGTCCGTGTTTATTGTTACAGATAAAACTTCTTTAAATTCTTATTTCCAGCTTTCATTTTCTCTGGGTTTAAATCACAGGCATGATTTGATCAGAGTGTTGAATGTTGCTTTGTACTGTGGCTGTTTCTGTGACACAAGTCTCAGTACAGTACTGCTTTTGTAATGTATTTCATCTGTGAAAGACTTTGAATGTTTAGCATTTTCTGTCTGTTCGTTAACCCCCATGCACAGTACTTAACAGCTGTAATGTACACTGTCATAAAAAACATCTTGGATATCTCGGACATAACCAAGACTCATTACAGTATACTCTATATTTGTTACAAACAACATTAATTTACAATTAATTCAAAGTGTCCACTAATGTTCTCTACCACAAAAAAAAATTACTGTTATTTATACACCTCAGTTTGGGTGTGAAGAATCCAAGGTTGTTATTTAGCTATCTTTTATTCGCACTGATCAGACACTTCAAATGTTTATTCACCACAACTTCAAGGTAAACTATACATGAGCAGTGAATATACAGTGTTGTGCTAGTCAATACATCACATTTAACAATCAAATGTAATTATCTCACTGGTTTGTTTTCTACCAAAAATAAAGATTTAGCAGATTTATCCATTGACTTCAAACAGCATAGCTGATTTTGACCTGAACCACAGAATTGTGCTTCTGAATAAAAAAAGGAAGAATATTGAGTAAAAGAAGCAGAACAGCACAGCATGTCTAAGACTTTTGCACAGTGTTGTACAGTACAGATTTGTATAGGTATTATGTATAGGTGTGTCTTCCTGGTACTCTCATATGTTTGTCTAATCCTTTTGTTTAATGGGTCTGATTATGCAATTATCTGCATAAGTGTAATATTTGTAACTTGGCTCCGAATTCTCGAAGTTCCCTTTTAATATACCTTTTAATGAATTGTGTTTGGAGTAATCAACTGTAAAAGAGCCTGAGGAACAGCCTGCATCTATTTCACTAAGAACACAAGTCAAACGTTTAATTGACTGTTGAGGTTAGAAAAAAAAACCTTTTGTATAGAGTGTACAAAAAGAAAGAGAACAAGGTACTGTAAATAGCTTGGAAAACTTCCCTTTCAAAGTAATATGGCACCCACTCTCACCCTGTCCCCATTCTTAGCTTTGAAAGTACCCTTTCTCACTGTTGAGGCCTAACTTTTACAGTCTTCAAAATGGTGCGAAGCATGCACAGTGACTGTGCTAAATTATTGTTTGAACTATTAACTGGAATTGTACTTCCTTCTGTTGCTGCTAAAGTGAAATTAAGAAGCCCTACCATTTCCAATTTTGTCAACATGAAAATTATTAGCATTTTATTAAAAAGGGAATTAAACAAATCAAATTAAGCGACATAAAAGAAGCTCCTGCTATGGTATACAGCGATACAATTTTGAGTAGGTGGTACCTGTATATAGTCTTTTATTTAAACTATTACTTCGCCCCAGTTGTAATTTCTTTCATGCATTTTGCTGGGGGAAGAGCTGGCTCAGATCATGCTGTAAAGAGTTTTTCACAATCACATCTTTCTCTGTGGAGGCTTTCCTGCTGGATTAGTGGGTTAATCCTGCAATCAGAAAATATTTTTTAAAGACGATTTCAAATAAGGAAGAATCTTTGTGAACTTGACTCCTTTGACATATTTCTCTTTTGAATATTGTTTCTTCGCCAGAAGAAGGCTTCCTCTATTTCCAACAGGTTGTTCAATAGAGATTTAGCCCCCTAATTCTGAACCTCTCATATTACCATTAGTTTAGATTGAAAACTGAAATTGTGCTGTCCAATATTCCAATGCAATTTTAAAGTGCTAAAATCTTAAAGATTTTTATGCTTCTTTCTGGTTCAATGACCAAGGGAAAAATAAATTATGTTTTACAGACGTAAGTACTAGAACCCAGTTTTTAAAACTTTCTTTAACTAGAACATCTCAACTACCACTTGGTAGTGTGCTGTGTGCAGCTCAGCAGGGATTTGACTTTTCATTGTAGAGAGAATTCAGTGGTATTGGTTGTCTTAGGAGGTTATATCACAAAGATATTAACATTCAGTTAAGATAACAGACATTTTACCAGAACAGATAATGACTGTATCTACGTTCTCTAATAGTTGGCTGTTGTCAACAGTCTTTACCGTAAACATACATTGTATCTGGCACAATATCGCTGTCTTGTAACATGCATAATACAGATTAGGGTGAGTTAACTAGTTTACATGCTATAAAACCATCAGATAAAACAAGTTCCTGCTCCTTATATCTAAAAAATGTGAACATATTATTACTAAACTGCAGGGAATTACTGATTTACTCTTGTTAATGGCTCTAATTTTTCTACCAATATGCATGGTCTGTAATTTTTGAAATGAGAAAATATCCCTTCACAGATGAATAACTCCTAATCTAGATCAGTTACTTATTGTGCAATGTTTTAAAATGTTGTTGTATTATCAATTAAACTTAATTGCTTTTATACTGTATAGTATTTTTCATATAAAAAGCACTTTACATACACCACTTCATCCATCACTGAAATGCAACCCCATCTGGGTCTCCCATATTGTGTGACCCTAGGCTGGAGTTCGGTGAGCATGCAGAGGATAACAGCACACCTCTAGTCTTAGGAACAGTCATAGGATATTTAATGAACAAACACTTAGGAATTCTGTTTAATGTCTCATCTGAAAGATGGCACCTCCTATAGAATAGTGCTCCCTGTCACCACTGTTTCTCCATGGAAAGAAGCTTTCTTAAGGCTGTCCTGCATCAAACTCTCTGAAAGAAAAAAATCAACTCAGCTTGTCTCTTCTGATTGAATCCCGAAAAAGATTTTGTTTCATTTAGAAGCCTTAAAATTCATGTCTTGACCACAGCCATTTAAGATGCAAAAAGAAATGTACAGGAATTCAAAGCTTGCAAAATTGTTTAATAATTTAAAGTCTGTTCCAGAAAGGGTAAATACTTTCTAACAGCTAAAGGGGTAGATAATGGCTATAAAGAAAACCCCAAATACCATTCCTTTCTTATCAGAATCCTGTCTTGAAGGCGTTCTGAAGGAAATCTTTTGGATTGAAACTGACAAGTGGGCTGAGGGATTGTTTGCGTTTGAGTTTACAGAACATCAGGTTAATAACTTGTGACAACCACTGCACTGTAAAAGTTATTTTTTCAATTACAATTGGAACAAAATAGAAAACATAAAAGATTATCTACAAGCCGTACTGGAAAAGAGATGTGGGATGGAAGTGAATGAATAAAATCTTGTTGTACATAGGAACATTTCCTGCAAATTGAATTTATTTTCATTCAACTGGCAGGGGAAGTCAGTTAAGAAGACAAGACTATAATATAAATACATGTAGGGAATGAAAGTTAAAAGACTTAACAACATAAAATGAGGGATGCTACTCATTATAAACAATATTAGTTTTATTATTAGTTAGTTAGGTGTGGTTAATGAGTTTAAAATTACCTCAAAGGTCCTAGGTTGTGGGCTACATGGTGATATAACATTTAGAGCTGCTATCTCACACCTCCAGGGTTTATATCCAGACCTGGGTGCCTGTCTGGAGAGTTTGCATATTCTTCTGTATTTTCATGGGTTTCAAGGGAGCTCGGTTCCCAACTTTCATACTTTTCCCTGCCTGGAGAGTTTCTGGATCCTCTCTTCCCAATACTTGGAATCTTGTCCAGATCGCCTACAGGGGCTAGAAGCACCTCTTCTGCTTTTCAGTATATGATACTAGTGTCACAGTAGAAAATTAAAAAGTGAGTTTCCATCAATGTTTCCTGTAGTTTCTGAATTCAGTGCCCTGTCATGTTAAAATGACAGTGATAATGGTTCCTGTATTATTACAGGGATTCCTCCCAGTTTTCCCTTGCAGAGGTAGGGGTGTAGAAAGAGAGGCAGGAGATGGTAACTGCAGCTCACTGACTTTATTACTGCTCAGGTTGGGGTTTGGCGCGAGAGAAAGACAGAGGGAAAGGGGTGCCTTTTTTATAGAGGGAGGCAGGGAGAGGGGAAATGCAAAAAGAGGGAAAAGAGATCAGGGTTCAGAGGCTCCAGACAGACCGCCTCTGGGTTGAGACGTTTCATTATTAACAGGGCACAGCCACCTAGCTCATCTATCTGTTCTGGTTGCTCTTAGCTAACGGGGGAGAGGATCTCATTGAGCCATACTGAGTTTAAGGATGTCAGGGTGCTCCCTGGCACCTATCCAGGATAGCAATATGTTTTTATTTTGTAACATGGCAACCACAATTTTACATAATGTTCTAAAAGAGGTCTTTACAAAACTAACATTGTAAATTGCACATCTCCAACCTCAAAATGTGAGCTAACATAAAAATAAAGCACTCCTCTACCTGGTAGGCTGGTTTTGTATATCATCTTTATGACATGTTCACCACAGCTTTAGAACATAGAGGACATGTCTGGTCAATTACACTGTGTTTGGAATTGCTCATTTTCATATAGCAGAGCTCAATATATTAAAGCATGATATCTGTGTATTATAGCATATAAACTTTTTGATAGCATATATACCCATTTTTTTTAGTCTAATTTGGGAACACCCATTACAATCTGAATCACGGCGATGGTGCTTACACTCACATACTGTAGCAACGACGCAAGACCACAGACATGGTCCTCTGTTTCTCCCACCCGATTGAGCCATTTTACAGATTCATGCTTTCACAGGCTTCTAACTCTACATGTACAGGAATAGGCGTGCGCCTCACAAACATCACCACATCCCTCTAGGCACACTGAAAGTCTCTTGGGTAACTGTTTCACTGAGAGATAAAAACTACCTCTCTGGGAAGGAAGTCCATTCGGAGAGATGCTGACAGCCTACATATTTTACCTAAGGAGCAGTTTCTGACACTTATATATTTGTTGTCATACCCAACTGAATAAGAAGACATTCCAGCTACCACCCCTATCCTTTGTCAATTGTATTATGTTTGTGGAGCACTCATGTTAACTTGTCTGGAGTTTGTGTGTTTCTTTTTATCTTAAGTAGCATATTTTGCCACCTCTGTACATGTTGTTGCACTCTAATCTGGTCACATTGTGAGAGGATGTGGTTTGGTTTTAGTGGTGGTAGTGCTCATCTCTTTTTCACTTACAGTATTTTGTATGCCAGCACTTCCCAGAACATTTGGTTCAGACTTGAGTCGGAAACGTCTTACAAGCAGATGCAAGAGATTCAGTTGATCAGTGGGACCATGTTTTAAGTTGGATAACCTATTCAATTTCATGCCTATATTGAAAAGATCAAATTGTCCTTAATAACAAAATGTACACATTCATGGATGTTCTGTATGTTTATATTTTCCAGGTCATGGTTCACAATTTGTCACATGGCAATACATTTTGGTAGGATTGCCTTTGTTATTGTGTGGTCTGAATTATATTCGATATTTATGTCAAGGACTAGACTACAGTTTGTTTTAAAATTTTTACAATGAGCTCTTATAACATACAATACATTTGACTATATGCAGTCACTTGGTCAAATTGGAAGTCAATTTAGCCTTGTTTATGTGAGATATTAGGAATTTGAGATTGAAATCCTTTCTGTGAATTTGTATGTGTTGTTCTGACTCATCATAGGTGATATGTACCATACACTCATATGATATGTCAAAGAAAGAATTACAGAAAGTGTAATTATGTATCAAACATTTTTGACCTTATCAAAATGATTATGTCACACCTAATTATTACAGTAAGGATGAAAATTAAGAAAAACACAGGAGGTTGGTTGGTGATATGACTCAGAGAGATGAGTAACCCTTTTGATACCACTTTCTGAATGGCAATTGGCATAATACCATATATTATTCTGGTATCATGAAAATGGCATGCTTTTGTGTTTCCAAATATGGAAGCATTCATCACTCCATGAAGAGAAAAAATGTTAATTTGATCTAAATTCAGAATAACCTTTGTATTAGCATGATGTTAATCACATGATGATGTTAATCGTAAACACAGTGGGAAAGAATTCAGTTTAAAGTGGTTTTCTATTAAAGTCTAAAGTCATACCAACTTCAGGCACGAATGGATGAAGATGATGGAGTAAGTCTTGAAAAGGTATGGCACGATTAGAAACTACAACAGACCTGTAAAAGACCAAATAGTTTAATTCACTTAAACTGATTTTAAAAGTATAACTGATGCAAAACTTATGTTAAAACTAAAACAATGCTAAATGCTAAAAAACAATGATGTAAAAAGTAAGATGCATTTTTTTGTACAAATGTACAAAAAATACAATTTTTTATGTTTGTACGTAGGGGTGGTAGCAAGTAACATTTAATGCTGGAACATCTGGAGTAATTAAAGTACAACACAAGGGAAACTCAGCTCACTGCAAAGGCATGAGGCTGATATGAGCTTTTTTATGACCAGATCGATCTGTAGTCAGTTGTTCAGCCCTTCATAAAACAAACTACAGGCATTTTGTTTTGGTGGAGCTGTTTGTTTTAGCAGCTGACACCCTCTTTTCAAAATTTTGTACAAAAGTAGCCTCAATGCTGGCCTTAAATGTGTTTATTTTTAATGTGTAATGCCTTCTCCCTTTGTATACAACTAACTGCACAGTTATTTTGATTTTCACTAATATTTAAAGGACAAAAACCAAAACCATTTTTTTTCGAGTACAGCTGGCTCTAATTAAAAACAAACAAAGAAGATAAGAACCGTCTAGAAATCCTGTCGCAGCCTAATCACACCATGTTTCTAAATAAACACTTAGGTAATTTTTTGTGGCAGTATGAATAGTTACCAAGATTTTTAATTAATTTACTTGTTGATGTGTTGATCACATAATTAGTGATGGAGTTAATAACTCTGTTCTTTAGGTCTGTAGCAGCCAGATTGCATGCCGTATGTTGCTGTCCATGGTGCTGAAATAGAAGGCATGCCTTTCCATTTCCCCATGCAATCTGAATTGTGTTGGCTGGCAGTTATTTACTTAGCTTTCATTTTGGAGCCCTATACACAAAGTCATGAATAGTTAACTATTTTGTTCCCGGGCAAACAATATTTACATAAAGCACGTAAGATACAGCTGTAATTATTTGACTTTTAATTTAAACGGATGAGGATGACTAGTTACTTCTCTTGGATGCCAGGTAATGGAAACAATTAAAACTTAATTTGAGAATCATCTGTATGACAACAGGATGCCAGGGGACAGTCAGCATGAATTTAGAAAGTGATAGGCTTTTCTTAAATTGTTAGAGGACTTTAAGCAATAGCAGTAAGGGATATACCAGAGAAAATTATAATATATTCTGTTAGATTAATTATTTTTCTCTGCAGTAAACATTCAAGGAAATACAAGTATTTAGTTTAATAACTGATTGATGCATAGACATGAGTACAGATGAGGGGTGAATACTCAGATTGGAGTTTAATGTAATTCGTGAAGTACATCTTGATCTGCTCGCTTGTTTGGTTTACTAGGTGATTAGGACTGAAGCTCTTTCTAATTTTATCTAAAAGTATCTACTGTACTCTTTTATGTATAGCTGGTATAGCCGGTACATTAGTCATGTTTTTAGACCATACCAGAATAGGATGATCAGAAAGCACTGTAGAAGCTGCAAGTAAAGATTTAGACAGAACCTAAGAGTGGCCAAACAACTGTACACTTAATTAGCTAAGGAGAGGATTACATGCAAGTAGCAAACACATGTAGTTGTAGTTTACGGGCAATTTCATTCACCATGATACAAAAGTAATATTGCTGAAAGCAGGAAAACATCTAATGGACAGCAATTCAAAGTGGGGGTAAAGGAAATACTACCTGGGCTAAAAGATGTGAATCTTTTTATTATTTAATGGAGATGATAGTGAGGGGGACACGATTAAAAATCCACAAGAGCCTTTGACAAAGCCAGGATCATCACAATTTTACACAAACCAGAGGACACAATTGGAAATGAAGGGAAATTGCATTTAGAACAGGAGACAGTATTTAAAGAAAGAGTTACAGGAACCCAACCAGCCTTGTTATCAGAGCAAATTTCTTCGAGGGATGCATCTGGACATTTGTAAATAAATTATCAACAAGATGTACTGTACATGTCTGGCAATGGAAAACCATTAGCTAGATGTCAACATTTAGTGCTGCTTTGTTAGTAGACTGCATTTGAGATCTAAAGACTGTCAGTAGTGCTCTTTAATATGACCCAAGCAGTGTTTTCCATTAGTTCCTTCTTTCAGATGTTTGTACTGTAAGGTTCAAGCATTATTCAAATGAATGCAAATACAAGCAGTTGCAGTCTCCATTTGGCACATTGGATAGTGATGCTGTAGAAGGTCTTAATTAGGAGAAAAATATTTTTTTTCAGGTGCCCTTGTTTGGTATTCATACTGATCCTTACTTTACCATTCTTGTGCTGTGATGCAGATTTCACCCTTTTATTTGATGCATCTTCCAGTTCTAGGTATTAATGTTGTAGGCTTTCTCTAAACGTTCTAGCTGGATGATAGGGGGGGTGAGGACTGAGGAGTAGGGTAATGGCTGATGGACCTGCTATGCTGATTTCTTCTGCTTCACAGGCTGAGGGTGGGCCTAGAAATCAGTTGCATTTGCCTTGGGTTTGATTTTTTTTTACCTATGCATTCTGCGTACACTGGATCGGCACCTGGTTCTTACTAGGCAATGGGGCTTTTCATTTATTAGAGTATACGTGATCAAGGAATGGAAGACAAACACGCTTGATTAAAACACGGCACAAAAATCTTCTCTTCTTCAGATTTCACACATACATACACAGGAGAAAAGGAATATTGTGAATCAGCTCAATGTGTAAATTACACCTCTTTACTATTTACACACGGCTGTTCCTGATGCTGTTCATGATGCACCAACTATTGTGGATTCAGATGATTGATTGATTACACTCCAGTATCCAGCTATTAGCTACTAAAAATATTTTTTAAAAGTTTAAAATGAATAGGAAGATGAAGGTCTGTGATACAGTGCATGTGCCTCTTGGGACTGTTCCATTAGCCTCCTTTAAGAAGCCATCACTCTAGTCAAGGTGATCTGTTTACATATTGTGCTGACCTGGTTCCCCTAGTATTAAAAGTATTATGGTTCATTCCACCCCCACTCCACCTGTCTAGAGTCTCCCTTCCATATCCAGTGATCTAGTTAAAGAAAATTGTTTGCTTCCATGAATGGCTCAGATTGTTTGAGGAGGCCTGGGACATTTACACAAAGACTTCTTCACTGCTGAGTGATCATTTTGAACTTGGAAGCAGGCAGTCAATCATCTCTAAAGGGCAATGGTAAATTAATTAGTGGGGCTGAGACAGCCCACTATATGTGATATCAGAGCATGATGGAAATCCAATGTTAAATGCACTGAGATTTGCTGCTAATAATTCAGTCCACAGTGTAGGAAACAAATGTAATCAGGTCAGTATCCCTGGAACGACTTATTGCCAGTTTTTTTTTTGACACAGAAAAACTTTTAGTTAGGAGCTTTATTAAACGTTTAGCTCTGCATAAAGAAGTAACATATTCATGTGCACTTTAAGCACTGTGAATACATTAAAGACAAAAAATACTGTAATGTTTCTTGATTAGTGAGGCTGTAGTCTACTTGAAAATAAATTATTTCCAGTGATAATTTTCACTCAGACACTGACATAATCCTGAATGGTGGAGAGTCATTTAGAGTATTCTGCAATCCCAATGCAATAACATCTTGGCAAGCTATCAACAGAAATACAATCGTTAGCACAACAGTGTTGACAAATAATTGCATGCACACACACAAACTCATTAAAGCGCGGGCACACAATCCCTTAATCTCTATCATCGGTGCACCTTGTATGTATCATAAATTATGCCCTGATTATGACAGAGGGGGAACTCTTTTTGCAGTCTTAAGTACACCCATGTTATTAAATGTATCCTGATTGTTCATGCAATAGGACACCTCACAGACTGGAAATCTGTTGAGTATAGTGCAGCTAGGCAGAATGAATCTGAGAATGTTCACATGATGGTGGCACGGCAAAAAAAACTTTTAAGGGCAAATCCTTCAGGAGCTTTATCTGAAGAAATTGCATTTGCTTTATTTGATATTTAATCATTTAAGTTTGTTTTACAGCACAGACATTTCTCAAATGCAGATTTAACAATAATTCTGGGTAGACTGATATGATAGTATGACCACGGTCTTGAGCCAGTGAACTTTGCTCTTCCTAATTCCCTAACCACTTTAAGTGCACTCTAAGAAGAGTTCTAAAGCTATGACACTCATCTTGGGTGGATCAGAATTAGATCCAATAACCTCTCAGATACGTGTTTCACAAGACAAAGGCGTTACATCCTTTTGAGCTGTGTGCACCACTATGGACTCCAAATACAGCTTTTCCATCCCAACCCTCTGCTATGTTTCCAAGTGTCTGCAGGGTAAAGCCACAAAAAAAGCTGAGGAAGATTTGGGATCCAATGTAAGAAAACACTGCCTCCTTTGATCAACCCCAGCCCTGTCTGAGACATTTGTTCACGTGGTACAGCAAACTGCAAGGATCCAGTTCCAGACACATTTGATTAAAATTTGATTGTGTGACCTATGATTCAGTGTTCCACATGGCTACATTGCACTATGCCTATGAGCACTGGTGCTGTTTGGAGAACAGAATGTTCTTTGGGCGGGGGGGATTGGGTAAGGTAGGGGACAGCAGTCCTTGTTATATAAAACAGGGTGCTTTGACTAAGCTCTTGAGTCTGTGATTATGCCGACATATGTCGTAGCAACTTTCGGAGGTCTACTGGTAGTGGAGATAAATGGAATGAACATTTGTTCTTTTAACCATATAACCTTGGGTTATACAGCACTTTGCTGAAAACCATCAAAGAAATGTATTTTCTGTACTGTATAAGAAGCCACATTTTCTTATGTCTTTGCTTTTTAAACATCAAGTCTGGGTCAAACTTCAGAACTGAACCTCCACAATTTCAAAATCTGATTTTGAATTAGATTTTATTTAACGATTTCCACTTTCTGATGGATTTGCATTTGTATTTGCAAAGAAATGCCCACTTTGTGGGTGAATTTCATCTACAATGAGGCGCAATGATATATCGAACAGCTGTCCAACTCAATATTGCACAGATACTGCTTTATTATCATAGAACCAGCTTTTAGCCAAGTCAAATCATTTCTGTACAGCAAGTTTCTTATGTACGTGATCTTTAGGTGTGGACAAGATTATGTTTCCTGACTGCAGCATAATGACTTCATAGGGTTCCAAAGTAGTTAACTTTTGCAATATACAGTACTTGCTCATCTTTGTGACGTAGGATAATGAATAGATTTCAAAACACTACTATTTTTAACTATTTACTGTAACTGTACAGGAAATGAGTGTGTGAACTGATAAAACCAGAGAAGATGAATGCCTGCAAAGAGAGCAGCTTTTCATAAAATAATTGGCACAATAAAGGCCTTTCGCCTTTATTAATCGTTGATACAGACAATTAAAGAAACAGCTTTATACTGTAGTTCCAAAGAAACACAAGCATTTTGCGTCCTGCTTTCCTTTACATGAATTCCCAGCATTACTGATAGTGTCTTAACAGAAAGCATTTTAAATTTCAGGATGTGCTTATCAAATAAATAGTAAAAATGATCATGTTAGTACAAGTAAGTGTACGGATGAGGGTACAAAGTTCTTATGTTGAGCAATTCTCCACTGCACTGGAAATTAGTCAATCATAATGACTAGAGCTATTCAGAAAGATTTGATTTTGGTAAGCCTTATTAGGCTAGCTTGAAAATCATTAAATTGGCTAGACTTAGTGCATATCTTTACTCACATACAGTACCTGGCAATTGTGAAAGTGCTCTGTATGATCCATTGCCCAGGTGGACATTCGATATTGTGATTCTTTTTGAAACGTTATTTTATTTATTGATAAACCTTATTATTAAAGTTCTATTAAATAAGATCAATTTCTGAGCTGAGCTGTTTAACACATTGTTGTGATTTTCTATTCTTCATAATACTGGAAGAAATCTCACCATAACCATAATATTTCTAAAAATAATAATATTTAGAATGTAGGTTGACAACTTCTTCTACTTTAATTGAAGCTCAATTTCTATTTAATGTCTGCATTAATTACATAGCATTTTATATTACAGAATATACGCTTAAATTATAAATTGTTCCACAACATTTAAAAACAAATGCAAAACATGCAGTAAAAGATATATACCATGTAAGTTGATAATAGAGAACATAACAGTGACAGATATGAGTGTATTATTTATAATCATCATTGACCGTATGGTGCAGTAATTCTTGTGTCACTAATTACCTTAGATCAGCAGCACATTTCTCTTTTCTTGCAAAGCATCTGGAAGTGTTTTATATTCTGCAGCCTCTATCTGGCATACAGCAAAATGTCTTTATTTTGTGGGCCACTAATGTCTTTTAAAGAGAAGACCTACATTAGATGCCTTGGTGATTTCCACTTTTCATAGAGTGAGATTGCTTGTCACAAATACATCTCTTTTTCAAATAAAGATTGCAGTGATGAAATCTGTGTTGTATTTTCTGTAACATGCTGGATAAGATCACTTTAACTAGTTTAAGCACTTAACTACTTATTCTTAAAGTATTGTATCGTTCTGCTGTGCCTCTGGAATTGGTTGTATACATTTGCGGATAGTCTTCTGTTTCGTGGCTTTGGATGAGAACCACATTGATTGTGAAAGCTTAGCTCCTACATGGTCCACATTAAAGTTAAAAAAAAGTTTAAAATGACCAACAAAGGTATTATGGTAGTGTTGCACAGTGGAACAAAGAATATGTTGATTGTTACAATGCATAAAGTCGTTTTTGATAAACAGATATAGTTTTTGAAGCATGCTACAGAATGAATAGGAATCTAAACAATTCTGAAAGGCATCCAAGTGAACAATATAGTGGTTTCAGTACACTATTACATATTTTCCTTTACACGATGATATGAAATTTACACTGCATTTGGAATTCTATTTCCTGGTTCAGCACATAAGTACTAAAACAAGTAGTTTCTGTATAATGTTGATCAGTTAGGTTAGAAAGTAAGAAATGATACAACAGCATGCTATAGCATATATACTGTAACAACACAATCTCTATCTGGAGCTGTACAACCAGACCATAAATAAAAATAAAGGTTACAAACGAATATCGATATCGATATATCTGATTGAAGAGATGGAAGGTATGTATAATAGTGGAAATTCACACATGGAAGGTTATGGCACTCATTTGACAGGAAAGGCCACAGAAATAAAAAACTGAATCCTGTGGTGCCCTGGTCAACCGTTTTCTTTTCGACAGAAGGAATCTGTGTTAATTCAGAGTAGTATGCCCATTTGTTTCATCTCTCTTTCATTCTGGGCAGCTCTCCAATAGCTTTGAAAACATGTGCACTGTCAATCATGATGGAAATCACAGCACCTGTAAAGTTCTCTCTTGGGTTATGAGATTCCAGCTTCTAATGATCAGAGAACTTTTAGAGTACCTGTCTTCTAATAGGAACATCAGAATTCACCTCCCAACCAGCCTTGCAATAGTTTGAGCAGAGTTTCAGATTGGGATCCAACTAACACTTTAATAAAATCCCGTGGTCCTTTCACCATCACAAGGCTATTTTGTTTTATTTTTTCTGGTGAAACAAATGCTCTTATGATTCACATTTTCTAATGTTAGAGAATATTTCAATATTTCACGACAGATTTCATTACTTGGAGAATTTGGTTCTTTGCTAGTGACTGTCAAAGAAATACAGCATTTTCTTTTTTTCTTTTTCATGGAAGTATTTAAACTCTAGTTTAAATGTTTATATCCTAATACCAGGAGGGGACATGTGTTTTTAAACTTTTTCCACTTATCTTAAGTGTCTAGATGTTTATTTAATTTAGCTTTAATTATATCAAAATTAACAAGAATGAAGCAAACATTTCATTAAAATGTAAATCATTTTAATCATTTCATTATCAATTTCATTCCAATCATTAAAGTGATTAAACGTTCAATCAAAATTGTATATGGTTTTTGAAAAGTAAATATCCCAATGTGTTTTATAAAATGGAGAGGATCCACTTCATCCATGACTGGATGTCACTCTGTAGGCATTCTGTACCAGCAGCCCAACTTAGAAAACACACAGCAGCCATTCTGTACCAGAAGCCCCACCTGGGTGACACAAGCAGCAATTCTGCAACAGCTACCCCATCTGGGAGACACACAACAATCATTCTCCACTGACATCCCATCTAGGTGATACACAGAGCAGAATCACTTAACCAATTGCACTAAGGGTGAAATTGAGGTAGACAGGAACGACTGTACAAACTCAAAGTGGAACCTCTTCCTGACATTAAGATTAATACTCTTTCTATTATGAACAGTACCTCTGGAACATTAACGACTAATTAGCCACAACCTTAGTTTGATGTCTCAGCTGTGAGGTAGCTCCCACAGGGCCATGTTCCTGGTCAACATACTGGGCTGTGTCCTGGAAATTCTGGTCCAGAGGGAAGACTGTCACCTACTGGCACCACTTACTGCAGCAACCTGCGTTTTCTTTGAGAGCTCCCATTGCAGTGCTAACCAGATCCAACCTTCCTTAGGGTTTGAGTTATGATGAGGTCATGTTACAAGGCGGGAGTCGTCCAGTTATTCCCAAAAAGTCAGAATATGTTCTCTAGATTTGCTTGAAGGTACTCATTACTGAACATTCTTATGTTCAAAGTAATCACAAAGAGTTGCCCATTGTAGTTTCACACTGCTTTGTACCTTGTTTCATGGACTTTTTCGGCTTGGGTTCTGAATGGTGATCTAATATACTGTTCAGAAATCAGTAATCCAAAACAGTTGATGGAGTGGTTTCAGTTCTTAAGAGCATCACTGCACTGATGCCGTACTGTACCTCTACCTCTCACACAGAGAAAATGGCTATTTCATTTCCATTTCCATTCATCTTTCAGTTAGAGGAAGACTCATTGTTCTTTTTTCAATAATGTCTGTTAGTGTTTTTTCTTGAGACAGCCGAAAGCTTCGATGTGAGTCAGAATATAATGAACCAGTACTGGGTGATTACGGTTTCTATTACACTAGCTTTGAAAGTAAGTCACAAAGTGCTAATAGTCATCTTAAGAAAGCTGAGACTCCATCAAAGCTCATAGGCTTAGAGAGAATTATTAACCATATCTTGTCACATTGCAGACTGAATGGACCACCAAGAAAGCTAAGTCAGTTTCTGTTCAGCAGAGTCAGTTTATTATTTGAGCTACGTAACATCATCTATAAGAGTTTGGGATGGTTTCGCACTCTTTGACACAATGTACTGTGTTTATATTTTCAGGGGCTCAAATCATGTTTCTGAAAGACATATTTGCTGGTTCAGTTATTCAGAAACCAGTTAACATAATTAATTAATTTGGTAATACAGTAGGTGCATTTACTCGTTTTCCTCACTTCTTGAAAGTCACTTCATGGATTTTCAAGGAGTGATTTGCAATGGTCTGCAGAGATAGAATCAATATGTGGTCTGACCTATACTTTAAAAAATATGAATTCTGGGTTTGTATTACACTTGGTAGACAGTATCTTTAAAGACTGTTAATAGCCTGTTATTAGACTTTTGGATTGAGAGCTCATCTATTGTCATTCACAGATAGAATAGAGTATATGCTGTATACTGCTACGTCAAACTGGGCTATCTTTCTCTTTAGTAACTTATTTAGTAAATCACATAATCCAGTTAAACAAGTGAATGGAGCCTTTCGTACATAAAGTTTTCTTTGTTTTATAAAACCAAAAGTTGTATTTGTTACATAAAATTTTATCTGTTACCTTGTATTCAACAGCGACATTGTGCATAGGGATGTCACACATCCATGAACCTGTTAAGCATTAAGGATTTGTGAAATGCACCTAAAATGCTGTATTTCAGTAGTGTTGTTCAGTTTATGATTTTCATCACTGTAAATCTTTTACAGTATGTTGCTCTGGAACATTTTTAGTGCCAGTCTTTATGAAACATTATCTTGAGACTACATTAAACACATTTTTATTATTCGGTTTTGTTTTGTAAGACATTATTCCAAGCAATAACCATTAGGAACTGTAAACAATTACATATATACCAAAATGACCCCTCCCTCTCCTCTAGGGTCTAGTATTCTTGATTACTGAGCATTTAAAAGAAACATTTAATCAAAGAATTCCTGGCTACAGAACAGATTGCCACGACATACCACAGTGGAAAAACTCCATTGTTACTTTTCATTCCAACAAGCTCATAGAATTTGCTCAGTCAGAAGAAACCTGCAAAAGACCAACTGAAAGGGGGAAAGATCTATAAGCCTGAAAAGGTAAGAAAATGAAATATTGACTTTGGTGTGTATTTTTTTACTAGTGTGAAGACAACAGATACTTTAAAATCTGCTGCAGCATAAATGAACAAAGTCCTTGGCTCTTACTACTGGCAGATCTCCATGTGAAAGACAGAGACAGTCTACCAATTGAATCCTTGAGGAATTTCCACAGCAATTCATTGACAAGTGATAAACTGCAATGCATTTGAATAAAAGATTGCACAGTAGTTTTTGTTATTGTTTTTCATATTTACAGATACGTCTTTAAGTTAATAAATGGATATTATAAACTTAAACTGGCCACACTTTTCTGCTCAGCTATTATTCCACTGACGAGTTCTGTGCTGACAGAGGCTAGAAAGTGCAGTCTCCTATAACCATATTAAAGATTTTTTTCAGTAGTATGTTTGTATAAATTAGATGAGAAATCAAGGTCAAGAGTTTGATGTCCGAGTGCAGGTTTAGCATGAGTTTTCCTTTGAAACGTTTCACATTTAGTAAATACTGCGTCAGAACCTGAAACAAGGGATCTCAGGAAATAAAACAAGCCATTAATGGGCATTTCTGGTCTTCAGCGGCCACAATATTGCCTGATCTCCGCGGTATTTAACCGAATTAATTTTGCAATCAATTTTTGTCTTTTTCTTAACTACCTGTAAAGCCTAGAAGCTCCTATCCTTCGGGGATCAGAATGACGTACCCGTACTTCAACCAACCTAGCATACATATGATCTGCACGCACCGCATTTTGCATAATTAATGTACCGAAAAATGGGATTCGGTTATTATGCAGTGACTGTGACAGACCTCTGTCAGTAGATGATGTTGTTTTGCGTTTTCGTGTTTTTTTTTTTGCTTTCAGTAATGTATTCTCATCTCTACATTATTTATACTGCACTGTTTGAAGGGATAGACCAATGTTTAAAACTGTTAGAAATTGTACACTTCCTTACCTCATGAGACTGCGTTCGAGAGTGAAAGAAGTTCGAATTTAACATTACATTTTTAAATGCAAAAGCTTAACAGCACACAAAACTATATAGCTGTGTTAACGTACCAGCCCACACGATGTGAAACATGATCACAAGACTCTAAACCCATCACGCATGACATGTTTTACAATATTTACAATAGTTTGTAACTATTATTTGAAATTTTGTTATCGATTAGGTAGTTTTAGGTAGTGGGCTACAACTTTTTTTTAAACTGAGAAACTGAAATGTATATTTCTGTATTGTGGCCGTAGGTTTAAGGAGTTTTCAATAAACAATTAAGACGAAGTCACTGGACTGTGTGTACCAGTCGCTTCCCTGTTATAAAACAAAATTACTGCACACAGCCTACTGTAATTCCTAATACTTTGCCTCTAACGGAAGCACTGAGTGACCAGCACAGAACTTCACACCTAAGCATGAGAGCTACAGTACTACAGTCTATATCAATAGGTTCCAACAAAACAATACACCTAAAACGAAGCCTCGTAACTATTACGGAAATACTGTACACGTTAAAGTAATAAAACAATGCACATGTCTCTGAGATGTACAGTATGTAGGGACTACTGCTGAGTATTCACTGGACAGGTCTATTGAAAAATGTTCCGCACGTGTTAGAATAGTGTTTGAACACGAGAATCAACGTCGCTCTGTAGAACCCTGTACTGTAGAGGATAGAAATACTGTAGAATTGAGACGCAGAATAGCACAACTAAAGTGTCCTCGGTGAAGTTATTTATTTACAATAAATATTTGCAATAAACAACAAAAATAAATCTTTTAGAAAACTATTCTAGCAGTTCACAGCTTGAATTTCAGAGTCTCTATTTAAAGCGACAACGTGCCCTTCCGTACATCGAATTGAAATATTTGGACACTGGAATGTGTTTCATTTATCATTACCACAATACTGTATCATTACAGTTGATAGAATTTCTTTTTAGGCTTGTTGGAATTTTTAAACTTGATAAAAATTACATTTAAATGCCAATCGTTTCTTTCGAGATACTGTATGCTGCACATCGAACCCAAACCCAAAACACATTTCTCTATGTATTTTAATATGGCAGCGATCTCCAAAACACTAATCTAAGAAAATTTATATCTAAAGCCATTGAAATGAAGCGGTATACAGACAGGCAAGGTGGAAGTCAAAGTGGGGGAAAAACCGTTGAATTTGACCGTATTATAGAAAGTGTGTCGCAAGTGTGTAAGACTCCTAACAACAAAAAAAGTATGCATCCCATCTGCCTTTTTTTGCCACTGAATCAACAGAATTAACTATGATAATAAAAAAAACTTTTGAAACCTCCAAAACAGGCACAATAATAATGTACATACAGCATGACCTGATACGATTGGTTAAGGAATGTTGAATGTTTAGCTGCCCGTACGTGCTCTCTAAACGTTTCTGAATGCTCTTTCATTTCTGGAAAAAGGAGATGTCGTATAAAGGGAAAACATACTTACTTTTGTTTCCAATGGTATCATTTATAGTGTGGTCTCCTTTTAAGACTTCAGTCGCACTTGAAGCGTGTGACAGTTTTTTTTTTCTCCTGATGAGAGTGAAGCAGAAATGCAGTACAATGGGCTTTAGGAAAAATGAAAAGTCTTCTGCTCTGAAATGCTAAATCTCGTAAAACCGGAGCCCGTGCATCGATCTTCCAAGCAATAATTCTGCGGGATACAGCGTGAAAAGTCACCGCAATAGTATAGAAATATTGAGAGCATCAACTTAACTGTGCATGTAGGAAAAAAACCCAATTCGCTTAGTTAAAAACAATTCTAACGTTTATCTAAGAAATCCCAGATTAAATTCTCCTTTGCCACGGCGCAAATCCATAAAACCAATCTGATTCAAGAGACAGATGTATCAGAAAAAGGTGATATGGTGCTCCCCCTTTCTTTTGGTCGGAGCGCCCGTCAAAACCTGGGTTAGTTGCAGCAAACGAGCAAGGTAAGAACGGCTGAGTCCACTGTAAGCCACGGAGCAGCTGATACAACTTGAAAGCGTTGCACAGCAGTGCGCTCTCAAGAGGTTTTCAGTATAACCAGCGCTCAGTTTGCTCTGTGTGGAATTAATCAGTTACAAGTATTCCGAATTGTCCTCCCTAAAGGTCCGCTTTGTGGGAAACAGTTCGTGAAATAGTGAGCAGCTTGTTAGATGCCGTCTTTCCCCCCCAAACTGAGTGACAGCTGTTCAATCAGTATTCAATAAAGCTGAGGATAATATAATGCAATGTTTTCGCCATCAAAAATGTTGTGGAACAGAATCGTTTAACCAGACTAAGTCGCAGCATCTAAACTTGAAAGGAGATGGTAACTGAATCGCTGTACCTTCTCAGTATGATCTTTTTGTTGTTGCTTGTTTACATGAGCGTCCTTGACGCTGCAATCTGTGCATAAAACATATAGTGAAACGGGTTAAACAGAGACAAAGTCCTGTCTAGACTGCTGTTCTCAAGCCTGGTCCTGGGGACCCACAAACTACTGATTGTCATTCCAGCTGAACTTTCACTTGCATAACTGAACCCTTAATTGATCTGTTAATAGGATTAATTTGACCCTTAATTGTGTTTCAGTTCCTAAATATATTGGAGGTCAGTTTTAACTAGTGTGTTTCATAATTTACTAACGCCACACTTTAAACAGAAGTTTGCAAAAGTTCCAATTACACAACTTGGATTGGGATAATTAAAGCATCCATCTGGAGTGAAACCCAGCAAGTGTAGGGGTCCCCACTTCCAGAATTTGGGAATCTGGATCCCATCCCAGTACAGTTTATGAGTTTGCAAAGACTAGTTCAACTAAAGAGGTGATTTGAGTTAAGAAACTTCAACATAACCTAGTTTGACATTTCCAACGATTGCACTAGCTTCCATAACTGATGTACAGTAATTGCTGTTTGATTGATCGATATACTACAAGTGTTCAATAGGAGTTGAACACTAGGGTGGCACATTCCTGCCTTGCAGCACAGGGGCCATAGGTTCAATTCTGGACCAGGGGAATCTATTACAATTACAATCAATTACAATTGCATCAATTACAACTGGGAATTGATGTAATGACCTGGAATTGGCAGACAGGGAATTGACCCAAATTGTGTTGGCAACTGTATTAGAGCTACTTAAAAATACACCAAAATGTGGTGTTGCAATTTAAATACCTATGTAGTAGGTGGCACAAGCTCATATACTGTACATCTTTATGCTAAAACATTAAGTTCATTATCGAAAAACAATCTAGGAAATTTCTTTTCATCATTGTTATACCTTGGCACTTGAAAACTTCCCTCTGTAACACATTACTCTGCAAAATAATATATGTACGAGGGAGTGAATTATTATGCTTTGTTGTTCTTAGTTATTTCTATATGAGTGACAATTTTGACATTATTTGGCCTTTAAGAATGAAATGGCCCAAGTTTCGGTTTTGAGTTGTTTGTGTTATCAAATGTCTGAGAGAGTGCCGAGCTCTGCAATGTCTCTTGTCACTGTTGGAGTATAATGAGAACCTATCCGAGACTGACAGTCTCCAGTCTCCACACTAATCACCCTCTTTCAAAGCATCAAGATTGCAATATTAACCTCCTGCACCAGCTCAGATGAAATTAAGTGAACACAGGTGGTATTTAAATTGGTGGGCAATTGAGATAACACCTGGGTAAATTTGTGCATATTTATTTATAGAGATTAACATTTTATGGAGTTGATATTTGTATTGCAAACTGTAATTAAAGACATGACAGTGATGAGGGATCTCTCTTGCAAAGTCAGCTTTTAATCGATCTTGGGAAGAGCTAAGGTACTGCTCAGTAAACAGAGAGATGAGTTAAATGAGACCATAGATAAATTGATACCTGCAAATCTATGAAGACATCTTTTGTAGGCTTTGAAAATCCATGTTTTTTGTTTTGTCAAGATGAAGGCTGCAGCGCGAGATCTGCTCTTAAATGAGGGCCATTTCAGGTATTAAAACCCTGTGACAAAAAATAACATACCGTGTCTTTGTTGTCACTAGACAAACATAGACTCTGATGAGTCAAGGATTCATATAGCATGGGTAACAGTGTTGGTTTCAGATTCGCAGTTTGAGGGGCAATACAGACAAGAATATCAGTCTATAATAGCTAAATGAAACCCTTAGAGAGAGATATTGGGTCACGATGCTTATTCACTGTAGCTGAATGTCCTTTGTGAGATTAAACTTTTGTACAACTTTTGACAGAAATAACTCGTCCAGGCTAGCTGTATGACAGGTATCCTCTGTAACCAAGATCTTTAGCTCATTTTAATGGGGTCAGAGTGGCTTCTGAAGTGAGTGCTGATCACAGGAGAGGCCCATTTAAGACAAAAGAGAGGGCGTTTTGAAAAATGAATTTCACATTTTCAAAATAATTTCGGTTATATGCCTTTGCACTGAGAATGCAGATTAAAGATTATTTCCCAAAAGGTCTACGTGTTTTGATTTAATTTCATATTTATCAGTTCCTGCAAAACATACAGTATGGGTCCCTTAATACAAAAGGATTTGCAAGAAGGTACTCATACTTTATTGTATTTGTCTGATCTGGCCAGGGGAACAGTCCTTCAGATGACAACAGTGTAGTGCTTTAATCACTGTTGGGATCTTAATAAATATGTGAACCAGGGCATCAATTCTGACGCTAATCTGCTTGTAAGGTGAGAGCAATGAGCCTCAGTGAGTCACTGCTCCTTACTGGCACAGGTCTTACCAAGCAAACATCCTCTTACCTATAAGTAGGGGTGAATTACACAGTGAAAAATAAAAAGAGATGAAAAAAAGATTTTGATGAAACGTTGGTATTCATTTTCAGTGTGAACTTAACCTCGGTATGCGTTCTTCTGCAGCTCACTTTGGTATGCAGGCCCTTACTCCTTCCCCCTATCTCGGCTTAACACAGCGAGGATGTACCATACACATGGAAGACTGACACAATACAAATGCAGGGTATTACACTGTGCATGAGATTAGTCTGAGGTTCAGAAGTTCAGAATCGAAGTGCAAAATTAAGGGTTGCAGCCTAGCAGCATGGGTCCCACATTTGTGTATCTGTTTTTACACTTGGCTGTTTTTATTCTTTTAATCTTTGTTTGGGGCAATTAGTATATAGCAGGGGGTCTACAACCCTTGTCCTGGAGAGACTTTATAAGTAGTCTTATATTGCTACTACGAAAAGATTTGAAAAGTATGTTAACCTCCTAATTGAGCAACTGATTGTGCCAATTAAGTCATTCAGAGCTCAGCTGGAATGAGAAACAGAAGACCCTACGACTCTTCAGGACCAGGGCTGCTAGATTATCTAATACATTCTATTAAAACTGAATACAGATGTAAGCACTGAAGCGTATCGCAGTTTTGGGCTGTGTTTTTCTTAACTTGTTTTATTGTTATTAATCATTTAATTTGAAAAGCGATTCTCTTGTTTGTAAGGCTACATTAATTAAAGCTCTAGTCTAGTAAAAAAAAAAAAGCTTCATACGCAAGTGAGGAAAGTTTTTTTTTTTTCTGGACTAATTTTATCTCTAATTGGAGTTCTGCTTTTTCTTGAACAGCTAATTAACAGCCACTTAAAGCCATAAAAATGTTAATCAGGGGATGATGCACAAGATTTCTGCATCCATAATTTTTAGCAAAGATTCCATTTAAAAGAAGAATAAAGGTCCCTGGGGGAGAGAGGTCTTGTTGAATTTCTCATCCATTTCTCAAAGATGAGACATTTTCCATATATTTCATAAGGTATAGAACAAGGGAAACAGTGTGGGGACAGCATGATACAGTATATTTCTGCTGTGTGCTAAAGTACAGACTGAAAACAAGTATATTTTTTAATGCATCACAAGATTAAGCAGATTGATTCCCATTTCTGACTTGATTACTTGAGTAGTATGTTGCAGGTCAGGGGACATGAGATTATGCCCTGACTGGGACTCACAGCTGAATACCTCATGATTGGATTTAACCTTCTTTTGAAGCAGTTGCTGTGACACGTTTTTACACCAATCCCTTTATAAACTCTCCAGCAGGAATATGTTGTGTTTACGCGCTGCTCTTGAGAATACAGAAAGTGAGTTGTCTGATATGTACTGTAGAAGACTGTGATGTATACAATACTTCCTGAAGCATCTGTATCTACAGCCCAGCTGTGAAGCACAAAAATTAAATAGTCCATACCCAAGATGGGGAAAGGCTTTATTTAAACTGCTATGCTCTAACTACATTGCAATAGCTCATATACTGTAACTGCATGTAATAATTTACTTTATTTGCTCAGTATCAGTCTCTAAACTTTTTTTAGGATTGAAAATCAACACATTTACAATTAAACAGACTGTAGATCTCAAGGTAACAGCTTTTCTCCTGAAGTTATTCTGTTTATTGAGGGTGGGAAAAGAGGGATGGGGAGGAATGAAAGTTGATTAGGTGTTCTGTAGATTAGAGGAAGGGAATGAATACAGACTTCAGACAAGCAGTTCATCCTTTTTTCCACTTCATTTTTTTTCTAAAAAATAGTAATCATTTTTATGACATTACCAATTCAAATTAGACTTAAATTAAATGCTGGGCAAACCTTCTGTAGGAGGCTTCCTGGCCCAGGCATCAATGAGCAAGGAATACAGATTGCACACCTTGACAGGTATTGGGCAGAAGCATGCAGCTCACTCAATATTTCCTACTGATCTAAGTGTTTTTCATTGTCCGTTGCTTAGAACTTGCACTGTTGTTTTCAGAATGTTTTGCTACTCAGGTTGGAAAGTTGAATGGCATGCAAGACATTTTTTTTGTGAATCAAAAAAGATCAGCAGGGATACACTCATTACCTGTCTATTGTACTGTACACCACAAGACGTGTGCACAAATTCCACACTTAAGCAAGGTGTCCCCGAGGGTCCCATCACATGAACCCTGTGATGGCAATACTGGTCAATACAGAAGACCATGTTATAGCTCTTGCCAACAAAATACACCAAAGCAGCTACCAGACTGCTATAATCAACAACCAGCCACCCCAGTGAAGATCTTTTTATCCCTCAAAAAATCACTAATTATCCCCATGTGAGAATGTGTACTTAATCATCACTAATAACGTAAGCTAATTATAACTTTATGTGACTATTTACAAATGACAGATGCTATTTGACAGCCACTAGCAGCAGCTCACCTGCTCTTACTGCTGTCAGTAGGTGTATCACTAAGAAGGCTGAATAAAGTTTTTTTCACTGCATAGAGGCAAGTGGTTTCTACCCATTGACAACAGCTCTTCCATCTCAATTCATCACAGAGATGAGTAATACACAAATAAGATCTATTTCATGCTTGGGTAGCTTAAAAAGGACACAGCAAGTTTTGAAATGTATGGTCTATTTAAGAAGATTGATGACATGCATTTATGAGCATCAAAACTTCTTTCAGCAATTCTGTTGACAGCTCCCTATTAACATCAGCTTTCACACTTAGATTTTTAAAAGACTGCATGCAAATCCTCAGCTTCTGGTTGCAAGGATGTTGCTGCCTAGTGTTGTCTCAAAACAATGAATATCCGTTCAGTTTGACCAGGACTGTGTGTTAATACACTAATTGGAAAGCCGTGGTTTGGAGAAGGAGAGAAAGAAGAGTGAGTAGATCACACAGCCATCAGTATTCTTAATATTTGTATAGATGCTTTGAAATTGTTATGTGCATAGACTTTGTTTTACAAGGTAGTACCTAGCATTAAGCAAATACATTTATGTTATATATTTATTGCATCCATTTGTATACAGTATAAGTATATTTGACAGTATTTGTAAATATTTCTAAGTAAAAACTACCTAGTCATCCTGACTGGCAATTTAAAAAAAATGTATTAAAAACTAAAGCAGTTGACCTGTTACTTTGACTGTTGGTTTGACTGTTACTTTGAAAAACTATCACATGGTTGAAGGATGGAAAGGATATAAGTTATGGTTTTAGTGTAAACAACCATGAGCTTGGCCTGCAGTAGAAACCCTTATGGACCACCACCCTTTGTTTTAGACACAACCCCCACAAAGCTTTGTTCAGACACCACAACATACAGTATAGTTATTTTAATAATGTATGGTGGTGGTAGGCCACACCCTCTGCCCTTTCACCTCCATCCTACTCTTCCTCTACATCAGTACCACCTGCACCCTTTAACAGAAAGCCACTAACTCCTGGCAAGGCTTGCAACAGCTCAGTGCTTGTCCGAAAATTGTCCGAATATTGTATAGTGTGGGTTAGGAAGATACCTTAGGATGGGATGGCAGTCTGCTACAGGACATGAGTGCACAGAGAAGCACAACACACAGATACAGTTTAGAGACTTCAATTGTCTTTGGAAAATGGCTGGAAACAGGAGCCTAATGGGGAGAACATAAATGGGGAGATGTAATGATATGGAGAGAGGATGGAGAAAGCAGCATTTTGCTGACAGGCTGAAGAATCTGAGAGCTTAATTGCAGCGAAGGTCTGGAGAGAGGCAAGAGTTAATGAAAACAGCCGGAGCAGGAGAGTGAAGGCAAGAGGAGACTGTTGTGAAGGACAGGCCTTAGCAGATGAGCGATAGGAAAGTGCAGTTCTTGGGGCTGATCAGGATAGGATGGCCGTGCAAGACAGTAAGTTTGGTTCTGTGCTACTGGTACTGGACTTGGCAGGACAGATGGGGTGCTTACATGCAGAGAAGATTCGAGAGAGACAGAGAAATACTCAGGCTGAATTCAGGCTGACTGTCCTTCTGGGGAGCTGTTGTGCTGCGACCATTACCCTGGTCAGGAAGTAAGCTCAATGACAGAGCACCAGATCAGTGACAGATCAGGGTTTAAATATCCTGGACTGATGGATAAAGTATGCGTTAATTGGAGGCAGGTGGTTAGGACAATCAGCCTGAGTGATTGGGAGGCGTTTGATTCATGTAAATGTGCCAGTTCCTGTGGAGACTGAGGGCTGTGAGCTCTAGCTTACCCAGTCATAGCAGAAAGTACCCCAGTGAGAACAAGACCCATGACTCATGCCCTGTGAGCTAGTAGTGCTAACCGCCATGCCGCTGTGCTTATTTGATAATTTTCAGAAACAGTTCTGTGACCACATCTGTAAACAACAGGCTTGAAGGGAACATTATCTTTAGAGCCTTAATTGCTATCATCTATAAATGTTGAGTCCTTTACTGAAGTAAATTTAAAATGTGGCTTCATTGGTAATAACACAAACATCTCCTAAAGCCCAGTAGTTACACAGAAATGTGTTTTATAATTAATTTTAAATGGAATGTTTAAATGTTGTGTGCCAGGATGTAATTTTTGGAGATAATGCATGGCATGTCTTTAGTGTTATAGTGAGGGCATTTCAAAATACAGGTTTTCAGTAATAAAAGATATACTACATTAAAAAAAAAACATTAAGGGAGAGTCACTGGGAAAATAAATCCAGGTTGACTATTAACCTCCAAAAAAAACTTTAAATCATTACAATGGAAAATGATGTAGCACATGGAAAAGAGGCTTGAATTTCAAGCACTTTTCTGTTAAAGTCTCTATTTGAAGAGGTGTGTGTATTTTTTTAAGTGGAACCCCATTTTATATTCCAACCATAGGTGCTGGTATTTGTAGCTCATTACAATTGTTATATTTGTCTGTGTTCCACTTTAACTTTAATTAATCTAACCAAATTGAACCTTTGGTGCTAATGAATTTGCCTCCAATGTCCTGTGATACATCAACATAAATTGTTAGTTTAACTCAGAGGGCTTTGTAGCGGTTATGTTTTTGTTTAATTCTGTATTTAACCAGATAAGTTAATTGAGAAAAAAGTCTTTTTCAAACTGAGCCCAATGAATAAATGTTACAATTTCACTTGCATAACTACCTTTCACCTCACATGAAATTATTCTAATGATTATGCATGCATCATGGGGTAGGTTTATTGTATCAGCTAAGAGATTTAAATGGATAGTGATTTGAAGGCAAAAGAAAATTGCTGCTCTTCTTTTCAGCATGTCCTTAGAGTGTTGTTCTATGGCACCTTGTCTTTTAATGAAGCTATTATAAATTAATATAATAACATAAAATAACTTCATACATACAGCTTGTGTTTGTTATGCTCAACATTTGTAAATTACTGTATCTGACACATAAAGCTGCGTAGTTGAAAAAGTATAGTTTTCTTCAGTTGAAAATGGACAATTCTAGAATGCTCTTTCATTTTTGTTCCTGTTGTAGAGAACCTACATTCTTTTTGTGCATGTTTGAAGTTTGCTGAAGCTTTGTAAGTCTTTATGTCAGCCCTGAGTTACACAAATGTGGTTAAAAAGATTCTGTGACTCATGAGGTTGAACTGTGTTTGTACAGTATATGTTACTGTTTGGCCTAATCCCTTTTATTTTTAGTCTAACCTAAAAAGCCAATTAAACAATTAACCTAATTATTATTATATAGACATACAGTATACAGTTTACAATACAGATGATTTTCTTGAGGTCTTGTATGGTTGCTTCTCAAAGCATTCTCTTCATTAAATATACAATTACCTACAGCGTGTATCACCATGAAGCCTGGTGAGATGTTTTTTCAGTCATGCAGTTAGAACTCAGGTAGAACAAAACATAAACGATAACTACAAAGAATTGAGTCTGAGACCTCTGATAATAGGGATTTAGTATGATCCTCTTTGAAACTCTACCTGGGGCTTATTGTCTGTTGCAACGTCCAGTTTTAAATAACCCTTTCTATAAAAAACTGACCTTACATATGACAGGTATATTTTACCTAGGCCAGAGTGGTCTGAATGTGGTAGATTTTCATTCCAGCTGATCTCGTATTGCCTTACTGTCTTGTTGTTGGCTAATTTATCAACTTGGACGGATTCTTTTGCTTTTGCTTTCTCCCAGATCATCAGGTGCTGCTGCTTTAATTTGCAAAAACCTGCTGACACCTTAGCGCCTCAGTACTGCTGCTGGACCAGCCTGATATAGACCCAGAGACTACATTAAGACAAACATTAAAAAAAAATGAACTTGGTAGTGTCTATATTACAGTTCATGAAGTAGAAGACAGGTGACTTTCCAGTTTGAGAAAGATACCAAGCTTTCTTCATTAAAGCTTGTCAAGTTAGAAAGAAAGTTCGAAAGTCAAATAAAAATTCTGTGCTCATCTCAGAATAAGCTTTGTTCCAATTTTGTCTCCCCTCAGGGATCATACTTCATATTCGTCAGTCTGTTTTGAGCTTTGAGCTTCAAGCTTGTATTAAACATCATAATCATACCTCCATGGTACTATACCTCTGTCTGTCTATTTTAAATATTGAACCTTTAAAATTGTATGTGTTGTTTTGTCATGTCTATAAGAAGAACAAAAATAATATATAAAAAGTATATGAAGCAAAATGCATCTATTTTGTGTGCAAAACATGACATGGATTTTAAACAATGTGAACCAAATAAGACGCACCCACTCTCTTCACTCCCAGTTTTATACTATTCAGTGGTGGCTAGTTAAACAGAATTTGACTTTCTTTGGCTAAGAGGTTCCATAACCTTTAATAAGAAGGGTGTAATACATGTATGTGAAGTATACTTTCACATGGAGTGTAGGAGGAACATCAGGAGTCTCCATCCCTGTCCTGAACGGCTGGTGGGTTTGCAGGTTTTGTAGATCTCTTTAAAGCAGTAGTACCTGAAGAGAAGAGAGACGCTGGCAGTTAATCTTGTGCCTTTCCGTGCCATGAGTCCGCTGGCCTAAAGACCCTTAGGCACTCATACAGGATGACTGGAGATCCCTGGGCTACATGGTTAAATACCTGGGAATTAACATGTGCCATGAAAACAGAACAGCACACTATAGATATAGTTTATAGAAAATTGGGGGAATAAAGATTATTATTTAAAATTTTTATGTATATTATAAGCTTATTTTTTGTGGAATGTTAACTTATTCCTGCAAGATTCTATCTGGAACTGTATCAAGAGAGAGAGCAAAATATAGATACTCTACAAGTTTCCTTTCGGCTGTCCACTTCACTGTATGGCAGAAGTACAGTCGCTGCATGTTTTTGCAAACATCGGAGCCCTATTCTTCAGTGTCTGAGTGTGGATAAAAAAATTGCTTTCCAAGAAATTCCATTTACAGTAGCTTAGCCCCATTCCCTGGGATTGATGCACGATGTGAGCACAGTGTGATTTGCCGTTGGGGAAATGCTAGCTTTCTTCAATCCGTCTCAAACCAATCGGGCCCGATTTCTTCTCTTTCTGAAATGTTTTGTTTTTCGTTTCTCTTTAAGTGTTCGGTGTGCAAAACTTTTTTTCTCTTAGTGTTTTAGGTGTATGTTTTTGTGTCCTTAAAGAGACAAAGAATACTCTTTACTTTCTGCATTGCTTTAGATATGAGGAAATTGATGATTTGATAATGTTATTTTTAAAGCTAATTTTCTTTTATAGTTGTAAGTATAATTCATGTTACACGGATATGGCACCTTTGCCAGGGCACCACTGGAATTGTATACAGTAACCAATACAGGGCAAAATCACAACAGATGCTGTGCCTTGTTTCAATAACTGCCTCGTGGTGTTTGTGGAATGGAATTGCTTTGCTCCTTATACTCTTAAGAACCATCATTGTGTGGTGCCCTCTTGCATGTATCAGTTTGCTTCCTCTGTCTTGAAGTTACTGTCGGCAGCTGAGGAGGCAACTTTCAAGGGCTACAATGTACTGTACCTGTTTTCTGAAAACACAGTTTTTTACTCTGCTTATTCAGTTATGTTGCCTGCTTTTTGCCAGTTATGTTGCCAGCATGGTTTTCCAAAGCAAAATGTTGATGCAGCAGCCTGATACGGAATGATCATTGCACGTGTCAGCATGGGCTGGTTTGTTTTGCATGGGGTGGAGAAATGTGCAGGAAATCCTTAGAGGCCTGATTCCTTCATGGAATGGTTTTCTTATCTAGTGCTCAATCCTCAGTCATTAAAAATATCATGCTTTAGGTCCATCCTCAAAGAGTTTAAGTCATTGTTGAACGCCTTGAGGTTTCTGAACAGTTTTTTGGCTCTGGATAAAGATATACAGCACAATTACAGGTAGAAAAGTACATAGTATCAACCATCCTTACGTTTTCAGTATTCATTTTATGTTTTAAAGAGTTGCAGTGAGCTGGAGTCTAATCTGGCAGGCATAGAGCTTCTGATTTTCTGAAAACCATACCATAGTAGTTTTGAAACCAGTGTTTGATATCATGTTAAATTTTATTTCTTACCTTCTAGATTTTTAAAGATCCACTAACACTAAACACTGCCAAATCAACCTAATGTATTACATAATTGCATGCATCAATTAGCTAAGTAAAAGCGCATTTGAAAATAAAAACAAATAGACATATGGTGTCACCAGCACTAGCAGTGCAAAATACTACTTTTGTTTGTTTCTTTATCAGGATTCTTTCAAAACATAAACTAAGATGTCATTAGGTTTTTAGACAGTTTGTTTCAGTCTAATGTGTCTGCATCAATCCTGATCCTGTAGTGCTGTTGTTTTCTGCTGTTTTTCATTTCATCCCAGCACTTAATGAGCTAAATCTGCTTCTTATTGGCTTAGTTGAGCCAATTTATCACCTTCTCCCTTCTTCTTCCTGCTTTAAAGATATTTAGGAACAAGAAAACATTCTAAAATATATATATATAACACAATCAGATATATAAGAAAATGTATATACTGTATATAAAGATAAAATTCTACAAACCATTCATGTTTTATCTGCTTTTTATAAATTAAGTGTAAAAACATCTGATAAAACAATGTATTAGATTTTTAATATCCTGTGTATGTTATCTTTGAGTATGTTAAGGCCTAGAATTAAAAACATTCATAGAAATGTTTAAAAGTTGTTGCTGTGATAGTCAGGTCTTGGGTTTACTTTTAGAATGGTCAGACACTTTAATTTTAGATTCTTACATTGATCTTACATGGATGTGGGTTTTGGCTTAGCAATCAAAGTATGACTTTAAAACATTTGGCCGATAGTCTTTTAGATTCCTTTTCATAAGCGGCCTCCGACTTTCCTTTCACAAGACTGAAAAATTGGAATCGGCCTCTTGAGAAACATCAGTCACCTTGTGTGCCTTAACACCAGACATCACAAGTTATTTTAGTGAGACAGAGCAGTGTTCTAGTTTGCTGAACATCTGGTATGTCATCAAGTTTTTCATAGCCTCTCTACACCCAATGACCTTTGTCCCTTTGCTGAGAATATTTGTATTCACCATATGAAAAACAAAAGTAAAAGCAGACAGCTACAGTACAGACTTTTCCCCTTCCTCAAAATCACATGCTTCTCACTGGTGTGTATAAAGCTACAGTATGGAAAGGTATGAATTGAACTGAAACATGTTTCTCACTAGTCATTAGCCTGTGAATATCTTATTGAAAACACATTTCTTACATTTTGGTTTTTACAACTGACATCCATTCTATAGAAATCTAACTGCCACATTTCAGCAGCGAAGTCTGCTGGTGTGTTACTTATTAAACATAAGTTCTTCGATGCTCACAAACACTCCTTAATATCCTTCCTGCAATATTGCTGTCCTAAATTATTTTATAACACTGGAAGTTGCTTAGGCGTGCCCTGCAATGGACTGGCACCCCATCCAGGATGTCACCTGCTTACCCACAGTCTGTGAAGTAAAGTGCCTGCTCATAGCAAACTTGTATTGGGCTCGGAGGTTCTTGAATATGGAAGGAAGGATGTGACAGTATTTGGAATCTATCAAAACTGCTAGGAGCTCTAATTATAACATGTAGGGGTAGAGAGACTGTTAAAAAGTTTCCTTTAGAAAAGAAATGCAATCTCTAATAACAGAACAACATCTACTGGTTTTAAAGTTTGCAAAATTACTAATGACACTGATTAAGATGGACAGCAGTGGGGTCGTTTTGACAAGCAAATGTTCCCAGGTGCTCTCTTGTTTTTTAAAACAGGGCTTCGTGTTTGTCAGAGTTACTCTGTTACAGTATTCAGCTCAATGCGGAGCTTACAGATTGTGTGGCTGCCCTCCAGTGTTGTTTCATAATGCCCAATATCACCTTTAGAACCTGACTCAACAGTCGTGGGTATGTACAGTAATTTTATGGTGGTGTATTCATCATCGAGCAGTTTATTCTGTGGCTGGAGGGGAGCTTTAGTAACCTTTTGTGTTTTTCTGGATAAGCACTTCAAGCTGCAGTGGAACGCTTCAGCCACACTTAAAAATGTGGTTGCTAGGAGAGTTGATTTTTTCTTTTTGCTTTGTTGAATGTATTACCTAACCTGTATTTTCAAAATTGTAATTTTCAAAATAACACCTGTTATGAATTGGAATTTGCTACCAGATTTTTTTTTCTTTTTATGGACATTCTGAATTGATTTGAACTTTTAATGACAAGGAACTAGATTCTTTTCTCCTTTACAGTGATTCACAATGAAAAGGGTCCTGTCTTGTCACTTGCTCAAGTATATTCTCAGACTCTGTATGTGCATAAAGGTTTACATAAAAAGACAGCTATAGCACTTCGAGGCAAAGCCATTTGTGCAAAATCTTACTTTGTAGTTAAGCCACTAGTAGGTAATTACAATGTCACTACACATATACTAGATAATGGAAAGAGAACATGTTGTGGTAATTTCACAGCATTGAACTATGCAATAGAAAGTCACAGTTCACATGTAACTGATGTCGTAACATCTGATAAATGGGAGATTAAAATGCTGCCATAAAAGCAAATAACTCCATGGGCTCCACCGTCTTATAACCTTCATACAAATCAGATGCCCTGAAATCCCCACCCGAGTTGATCCAGCAACAACATGAGCTTTGCTCATTCTTTGTGTTTTGACCACCCAGCACGACTATCGACAACAGAAAGAAGGTACTGCGCTAGTCACCGACTGGCATGTGGAAATTCTGTGGAAGTGCATTTAAAACCAAGAACGCAAGGCACTTCTTTATCCTAAGGATTTTGGGAGTGTGGAGCAACCCTTCCATGTTGGGGAAGCTGATACCCTGGCTTCCCTCAGTAAACGTCAGGATTGGAAGCTCGGAACAATTAGCTCCTAATTACCAAATGAGTCAGATGGGCCAAAAGGCCTCCCCTTATATTGAACTATTCTTACTTTCTTATTTTGTGCTGTAATTAATGCCTTATTATTCACAATAGTTAAAATTCCTGCTTTGCATATCTACACTCTTGATTCAATTTCCATTTTATGAGGATCAAATTTAAGCATTGCAATTTTGAGGAAAGATCAGCTAACATTACAGTAATATTAGTCCTGCAGTGCTTGTAAGCTTGTCTTGAATCTGTTGCAATGCTTTCGGTGAGACTGGATAAAAAAAAATTAACATTACAGCAAAAAGCATTATGCTAAGCAAAGATGTTGTATTCATTTGGAAATGTTTCCATTCTTTTCCTTTAATATCTTTTTCCCAGCAACTATATAAAGGTTTATGTCTTGAGACCTTTCATTGAAAGTATGTTTCTCCATATGTGCATTGAGAAGGCTACACAAACTGTAGTAACATTGTAATTACAAATTAATGTGAATTGTTAATGCAGCGTAATTGCAAATGAACGGTTCATTATGTGGTCTTTTATTGTATATTCCTTTGTTCCTTTGGCACCCTTCAGGGAGCACTGCAGTGGATCATCACAGCTGTAGAGAAAAGTCACAGAACATCCAGCCTCCCACATGGCATTTGGAAATTTTAGTCCAGAAGCAGTCCTCCAGGCTGCTACTCTCCCTTTTAAACTCTGAGACTGAGTCTGTCTCCTTCCAGGCATCTGAGTCTTATCTGTTTGATCAGTGGAGCATAGGATTACCAACTTACAAGTGTGAAGGCAATTGTTTCATGCCTTGTCTGTTTCTATTGTTTGTTCTGCGTCATATTGGGAGTTTATGAGGGAAGAGTCATGGGATGTTGTCTGAATATTGTCATGCAGAACAGTTTCGCAAATCTCTTGCTGACACAAAACATTTCTAACACTTTCCTAGCTAGGCGGATGCAGTTTGCTCTTTTCTGACTTCATCTTCATTCTTGGGAAACTTTCCTAAAGGACAAAAAGGTTTATGACTATTGCCTTCATGATTTCACTTGTGGTTCAAAGGGTTTCTCTCGCAGCCCTGAGTGACACTGGAATGGCACTCAAACTGCTGCATGATTCAAATGCAGGGAGAGTCGATTCTTTCTGAGCTGAGATCTTTTTTGCATTAAAGCACCAGGAACTGAGGAAATGCACACAGGCAATGCAGTTTAAAGACAAGAGCAGCTTCAATAGGTGGGCTATAGAAATGCCCCTTTCTGTGAAATGACAGAGCCCGTTACATTACAAAACACATTATTGCAGTGAGGGTTAAATTCTCTTTTGTCAGCAAATAAAAACATAAACCCGTGTGCAGTAATTGTAACCGTTTACCTAACATTGCATTCTGTTTATTTTGTTGCGGTGCCTTTTTTGAGAACTAATTAATTATAATGAATTGTAAAGGTGAATATAGTGAAGAGCTTTACATACTGTATAGGGCTAAATCCATTTCATCCACCACTGATGTGAGACTCCCCCTGGGTGATGTGCAGCAGCCGTTATGTGCCTGCAGCCCCACTACACAACAGATCAGGCAGAGAAGTGAGAAATTGAAAACTTAGATAGACCATGTTGTACAAGCCAAGAGTGCAATTTAGCCTAGATACTGTGGTTCATGACCCTGCTCTTACTATTGATGCTATAGGAGCTATGAGGATGGCTCAGTTTAATGTCTCACTTACAAAACGCCACCTTCTACAGGAAAGCATCCTCATTTACAATACTGGGGCAATGGACTGGAAATTCTGAGTCAAAGGGAAAGGTGTCACCTGTGGGTTCTTCAACACTATTTCAGATATCCGCTCCTAACCTTTTCTGTTGGTGACACCCCCAGTCCAAAAAACATTAGCAAATTATTTATTTGTTGAGAATCTGCTAAAGAAGCTGCATCTCTGTACAACAAAAGCCTGCAAAGAAAGTGAAATTATTCAACTGGAATGGTAAGTTAAAGTATCTATAGTGTATTGCATATATATTATAGTATCTATCAACGAATTATTTAATGACATAGCTGTGATATTTTTCAAGGAGGACCCCCCCCCTCCCCCCCACCTCCAACTGGTCCGCAAGTTTTTAACCAGAGGGATGACCCCCCCTCCTTGAAATCAGTTTTTCAAAGTTGGGATGTCTGCTATTTGGAGTAACTACCTGGTTTTCCTTTGAGGTTTCTAATCCCAGTACTGACCAGACTCAGTCTTGCTTTGCTTCAGAGACTTGACAAAATGAAGCTACAAGGTGCTAATAGTGTTGTCAAAAATGAGCAATTTATGTCTATGAATGCTCCTTTTACTAGATAATATCTTGAGACTCATTTGTTGAATTGAACATGCATATCAACCTAAAACGTGCTATGGATAGTGAATTTAAAGTAGAGAAGAGACTGCCTTATTGTTATCCAGTTCTTCTCTGGTATTGTTAATGACATTATCTTAACTTCAGCACTTCAGAAAAAAAATGCTACTGTATCTAGCTGTATTGACTTTGAAGGATACTGTGTTATGTGATAGAAAACCTGTTCTGGGAGATAAAAGGACAGATGTGAGAGTTAAAAAATAACACATTGAGCTATTATTTAGAGAAACAAAGTGAATGACGGCAAATACATTTATTTTTCTTGATGTTTTCGATATTGTCAGGTCAATGTGTTGCTTCCACTCATTTTAAACCCAGCCTGATGTAGCTACATGGCACAGAGGGTTGTGTCTGAATATCTTGGGAATCAGCTTGGTTTCGAAATGGAAACCGAGAATTCAGACCAAGAAAAGGTTAGAACCGGGAACATGATTAAGATCTACAAGCTACAGTTCTTTCATTCATTTTGTAGAACACCTCCTCAGTGTTTCCAGAAATAGAAAATATTATGAGCCCATGTACTGTATATTGTGGGCCTGTTAAAAATTTTGATATTAATGAGTTGGTTCCCTTCAACACAATAGAATCTAGAAATGGCTTTTATATTGGTTAATATTGTTCAATTTCAAACTGATGCCGTGTGAGCTCAAGGCAGAAACAAATCCCTGCAGCAAATACTTTTTCAATAACAATTGATGGCAATCTGAAAAGAGAAGATGAAAGGCCCAATATTGCCATTTTCAGTCCCATACATTGAAAGCAAAGAGAGAGGCACTGAACTGAGATTTTAAGTACAAAAATACTTTTATTTTCTGTACGTTATTTGAATATTTTTTCAAATTTAATTAAAAAAAATAGAAATTGCCTTTGACATTTCATATCTAATTCTATGCAGCTTTTTAAAGGCTGTTTTGCATTACGCTATGTTAATAGCACAGTGTTTTAGATTCTCATGGCTTAATACAATTGTAATAACACTATAATAATTGATAAAAATGAGTTTAGGGTTCACTCTGTTCTTTAGGTTCATTTTTATTGTGTAGTGATATAAAATTTATAATGAAGAAATAAATAGATGTTAAGTTTAGCTTTTATTCATCTTTTTTCCAGCTTCCTTTGATATGCTGTCTTTCACGATCAGTGTATTGGCTTTATTCTAATTTAGTCGCCTCTATTATATATTCTACTCGTATATTCTGCTGAAAAGGTTTTTAGATTGGATTTCTCTGCTTTCAATTTTGATCTAATTAAATTGACTTAACTCACCTTGAAAAGCATTAATTTGAATTCAGTGCTTCCCTTTATTGGTCTTTTATGTACAGTTATTTCCTCAAAGAATCCAGATTGTGTCCTTTTATTTTTTAATTATAAAATATTTAAATATTGATTTCCACTGAAAGGAAACTAAGTTACAAATAAAAACAAAGAGTATGGTCAAATGATGGTCTAATTTTTTAATTAGGTAGATTTCAAATTACAGGAACTTTTATGATGGTCAAAATGTGTTGCACAATGATCTTGAATAAAAGATGTTTCTTCGAATGCCTCACCGGCAAATTCAATGTTTATTGATGGATACTTGAAAAACCAGTATTTCAAAGAGCAAGCTGAACCCATGGATGTTTTTGCTGTACACCACTGTTTATTTGATGTACTTGAATATGAACTAGAGGGCTGCACAGTGGCACAGTGGTTAGCATTTCTGCCTCTCAGAACTGGGACCTTGGGTTCCATTCCATACCTGGAGTGCTTTCTGCATGGAGTTTATTTGTTCATGTGGGTTTTATCCAGGTACTCCAGTGTCCTCCCACTAGCCAGAAACATACTGGTTGGATAATTGGCTTCTGGGAAAATTGGCCCTGGTGTGAGTGTGATGGACTGTGTGTCCTGTCTAGGGTACATCTTTGTCCATCTATGATGGACTGTGTGTCCTGTCTAGGGTACAGTACTGTATATCCTGCCTTGCTCCTGTTGCTTGCTGGGATAGGCTCTGGCTCCTTCCTACTCTGTATTGAAAGGGACGGTTAGATGGATGGATGAATAAACTACACCTCAGATGTTAAAAGTAGAAGGAAGAATTAAGGCAATGAAATATATTGGCCTAAACTCCACTCGGGTAATAGTCAAGAAGAGTATTTTCTCTCTGTTTTACCGACATAGGTTCTTTTACAAGTTGCAATCCTCTTTTTTCCCACTTTGATGAATAACTGTCTCTTGTAGTCTCTCTTGACATCTCTCACAGCTTGTTATTTTTCACGATCGCCTTATCTGATGGCCTGAAGAGGCCAGTCTGAGACAGGCTGACTCTTGCAGTTTGGACATGTTTCCCAGTAGAAAGGACGCTCCTAGTTTTTTTTAACTACTGTATGTTTTATGTTATCATGTGGTTTCAAAGTCCATATCCACATATCCTTGCACCAGACTCTTCCTCCATGATCCTAGATGACCCTAGTGTGCCTTTTATTAGTAAGAAAAGAACATGCAGTAAAGAAGTGTAAAGGGTTTAGACAAAGGATAGGCAGTCTTAATGAGTCAATATATTCTCCAGTCCTTAAAATAATGATTGTTGGCATCAGTAGTTAAATCTGTGTTGTTTTTTTAGGTCTTACTCATTTGCTAATAGAAAAGAGCTCATGTAAAATCTCCAGGACTCTAAGACTAGAGTTGCCCATTCTCGTTTTAGGCTTGAATGTGAGACAGAATGTTGATACTAAGAATGCTTTTGTAGCTAGTTGGCATAATTGGCAATGCAGAAAAGATAAGTGATTTGTTGATTCAGCTTGCTTTCCTACATTGCTGTAAGGCAAAGGATGTATTACCTCGCAGCCTGCTTGTTTAACTTTTCAGAATTGCAACAAATTATAGATGAGCAGTATTTTGGTATTCAGAACAATACAGCTTCTAGAGTTTAAGAGGTGTTATTTTATTATAATGGCTCTGAACCTTCGCTGACATCTGCAGGTATTTGTAACCCCCCTAAATGGAACATTTTGCAAGATGGGTAACTACAAGATAGCAATTACCCGTGACACCTACATCTATTTACAATGGTAAAGAGCAGAAAAAATTGGATTTGCATTGTGCCATCAACCACCTCCACGATGTTTTTTGAATATTATGAAGCAGATTTCCTGAAGATTGACACATGGGAGCTTTCGTCTGAGTCACATCACTCTGCACTATCTAATGCGTCAGCTCAGCCCAAGTTAATCGTTCTTTACGGAGATGATAGCACATTCCTTTCCAAAACCAACAGTAAGATCCAAAAACCATTCCTTTTGTGGTGATCACAAAGGCTATCTCTGGATTACACTCTGTCTTTGATAATGACTGTAATTCTGTATGTAATCTATAATCTGATTGGAATTATTACTCTATTTGCTCTAGATTTCTAATCCAATGCTGTAATTGTACAGAACATGATAACATATTTTGTTATAGCAGATATATCTTGCAAATTCTTGAGTTTTACATCAGTAGCACACTGAGCTAGCACTTTCCTCTGAAATACTAAACAGCTAGGTTTGTTGATTGTTTGACTGATATTGTTCCTTTGGAAACTGGAATACTAAGTTTAGGCTATGTGATTTCATTAACATAGCAGGTTCTCACAGTTACAATTGGCAAAATTATTTGATTAAGATCTGCATAAATATCTGTTCAAAAACATTATTTTAAATATCAGTGGTACACCTAAAGAAACAGCCTAATTCCCTTGAACAGTAACGATTGCTCAGTTGGTGTCAGCATGATTGCAAGTGGTCTATCTATCAGATAATTTTTTTAGCAATCAGTAGACTAGTTCAGACAGACCAAGAAAACGGTTCTTAGAGGGACCGGACCATCCTGGAATGCAGAAGGTCACCACACTGGTCATGAACCATCATATCTGTCTGTATAAACTACAATGGCTACAGCACATGAAATTCTCCACACCTCAAAAGAAGGGCTATAGTTTGCTGTGTTCATGAAAATGATCTGCAAGCTTAGAGGTCATTCAGGGCTGACATGAGAGCTGAAATTGCCATCTTCTTTTATAGTGGCAGAGAGAGAGAGAGGAGTAGAGGAGTGCATTATTCAGTGATAAATGTTAAGACCAACCGCTGTCTTTAACAGACTTGAGATCTGGAAGCTGGTGTGTCTAGAGACATGGGGAGGATTATACTGACTATTCAGTTGTTCAGGCCAACCAGTGGGATGGAAGTGTGATGATGTGAGAAGGAATTTTCTGCCTTTGGCGCAGATATGTTGATTGAGTCCTTGAGCCATCGTTGCTGACTTTCCAGATAAACAAAGTGAGGACCAAAAAGTGCTGGGATTTCAATGACAAAGCAATGAATGTCTTGTTTTGGTTAGCTTTTGCTCCTGAGTCCAGCAGGAGATATCTGTGAGCACCTGGCTGCAGCTGCACAGGAAGAATGGAGGAACCTCCCACATCAGTTTGTCGAGAGGCTGATCAAGTCTGTGTGTTTATATTACCTGGAGGATCTTTATGCCCAAGGAAATCACACCCAACATATGGTCAGACTGATACCTTTATAAGGCTAACTTAATGTTTCATACTGAAAGCTTGTTGTGATTTTTTTGCATGAATTTTTGTTTGTGGCTTCTTTAATTTTGTTAGAGATCTATCATAAAATTTACATCTACCTGGGTGTATCACTATACATAAAGAGTGTGACCATATGGGTACGTGTCTACATTTTGATATACTGTATACATTTTTAAATTTCGATTGGCGTCATTTTGTTTGAAGAATGAGTTTGCCTCAGGAGAGTAGGCTGCTGTGAGATGAGTCAGTGCCCAGAGAGGGATATACTTCATAAGGCTCGATAGAAGGTAAAATCATATATAAAAAAAATCTATGTCACCTGGGAATTATCACTATGAGCTTCTGAAAAATCATGGATGTTCTTGAGATACACATGACCGGAAGGTAAATGCATTCTTCATGAGACAGAATGCAATTTTTCATAGCTAAAATAACCTGGAGCTAGCAATACATTCTCCAGGACAAGAATGAGAGTACACAAGATCCAATGAATGTATGAACAGTAGATAATTTAATTGATCTGGCTTTTCTTTGTGCATTGACTGGTCTACTGGTCAAGCAACTGTAATTACCTTTTGAGGCTTCCGAGAAAATGTACAGTATACCAAGGCACTATCACTCTGTTATTCATAATTAACACTCAACTCCAATTTGAAGAGCTCAGAGCAAAAGTAACATTTCCTCATGTCTTATGGATTATGCGAGGAGTGAGTTCAGGCTTAATATTTGGGGAACAAAAAGGTGCAATGGCATGAAATTTACATAGAGAGCGAATATCTTCCTTGCATCCTCCAGGAACCTCAAGGGCAGTTTATAATCTCACTAAATTGAGTCTCTCTGTTGGATATCTCTAGACTCTAGTCTGGCAAACACTGACACCACACTCAGTTTTTTTTAAGATATGCATTTAATGTTACAAGCCAATTAAACTAAAACTGCCTAAAAACACAAAACTATCAACTCCATATTGCTGTAGAAATATTCTGGAAGTTGTTCAGATTAAGTTGTATATAGAAGGGTTTTATGGTTATTCTGCTAATTATTAAAGTATTTTCACTCGAGGCTCTATAGAATGTTAAATCATCTTTAGGTAAATAGTACTATTTATACTAATCATAAAACTAACCTTAGCCTTACTTCATTACTAGTAATTACATGCTTTATTAACATTCCATAATAACTCTGTTGACAGATAATTGCTGATTAATAAGATGTCTATTAAAGCTTGATACAGTTAAACCTAAAGCATGTCAACCATACTTCACTGGCTTGTTGCATAAGTTTAAAACCATGTCATAAATGAACAGACTGCTAAAATAAGAAGAGGGTTCAATATTAATTGATATTCTGGAGATTTTAAAATGTTTTTCAAGTGCATATAAATTAAGATAAAAATGTGCAGTGCTAGAATAATTCATCAGAGTTGCTGGGAGTGTTTTTTTAAGGTGAGGCATTTTAATCAGGGAATACTGTACATCCCAGGCACTTTCTGATAAGATGCATCTGTAAAATTCTGATCTCCTAAGAGGAGCTGCAGGTACTGCCTGCTCTGCCTTCCACAGTTTGCTAATCTACATTTGCTTCCAGTTGTGTTTCATGAGGTCCTCTGGGCAACATCATTTGGGGGGCAGAAATTGTGCAATACCTTGTCCTCACCCCCAGAGAAAATTCAATTTGGCATTAGTGCTGAAGGAGAAAGATACCTTTTCTTACGTGTCAGGTTAAAATTCTTGTTTAAACAGTTAGGGGCCTTTCGGCATGTGTGAGAGGAAATCCATGTAAAGCTACAGTCTCACAAATCTTAACTTACATTTGTCTTGGGGAGATTTAAAATAAGCACTTAAGGCAAACTGAATCTTCAGATGAAAAGCTCTAAATTGTGCTTTAAACATAAACTGCTTTAATAGCTTATCGCTGTGTTTACAGAACCAGGTACTCTTAAAAAAATGTGGGTGTGTCAACACATTGTTACAAAATCATAACACCTTAATTGCCTGAATGTATATCACATTTTCAAAACTCTTCGGAATTGCTGTTCTGAATGCATGCTGTTAACGAATGTTTTTTTTCCAAAACCAGAATATCCAAATAAATGTATTCTCTAAATTTAAATGGGAGTACTATTCTGTAATACACTACTTGTCTACTGCTATTTTAGCTATAAGCTTAAAAAAGTCAATTTTTGCTAAATCAATGTTGAAGAAAAGAAAAAAATAAAAACAAGCATAAAAATAACCCTTCTCCTTTCCAGCTTGGCAATACGTTTAACAACCTAAGAGAAGTTACAAATGAGAAAAGGCAATTTGGCCAGTCTTGCTCATTACAGTGATAATAGTATGCTAGTCCAAGTGTCTCATCCAGACATCTCTTAAAGATTCCCAGTCAGTCTGTCTCAACGTGACTGGATAGTCTGTTCCACCTCACAACCATTTGCGTAAAGAAGTGTCTCCTGCTTTTAGTCTTAAGTACAGAACATACTTTCTCTTACCACTAGTGAACACAGGTCCTAATTTCACTATTAGTTCTGAAGTAGAGTTCAAGTATGAATTTGTCAAAGCGTTTCCGGGTGTATAATCTTTTAACCTGTCTGTGTAAGACATTTCTCTAAGGCAAATAATTGAACTTGTTACTTTTCTTGGATTTTCTTGGAATATCTATCTCGTAACAAGGTGACTAAACCGCATTTTAAATGAGGACTTATCCATGCATTGTGTAATTTGAACATGTTGACATACGGTATTACAATATCTAATTATATGATAAAAGAAAATATTGGTGAGACAAAAAGTAGAGGTCATAGTTATTTTAAGCTTGCTGATTAATGGGCCCTACAGACTCTTCTCAGTGACTTAACACCCACAGCATAACACCCAAGCATAACATGACCTTTTGTTTCAAATTCTGTCTGCTATATTTTGTACTTATACATTAATGTACATTTCTATTTTATGAATATTACCAAATGCCGGAGAGTTGAAAAGTGGTTCAGTTCTTTGCTCAGAACAATGTATTGCTGTATGATAAACAATTAAAATATTTCCATAGCTAAGAAGGGGTTAAGTTTCAAATCACTGGCTTTAGAGAGAACAACCTTATGGGGATCAAATATATTTCTTCAATTACAGTATATGTGTTAATCCATATAATTAATAGTAGTGGTACTGTAGGTACAGTAATTTCCATATCTTCAACCACACTGGCTTATCTGGCTAGAGTTTACCTTGCTTTCCATGGCTTTAAGCAGAGAGCATGTGATTCCTACCCTGGATGAGACTCCACTCTGTTTCAGAAATTCTTCCAAAAAACACTGCTCCCCACTCATACAGCTGGGTGGATTGGAACAACTGGCACCTTGTCAAGGTACCGGAGCAGTGAATCCACAACCCACCAGGTATGAGCCCCAAGACCTACTCACTGCACTGCCATTATTATTAATAGTAGTACTATTGATTCCCAAAAGTTCATGATGCGTGGAATCATAATGCAGAAGTGAAAATGGCAACAGCAGGAGAATTACTGATGTAAAACAGACAATTCAGCTGGGTTTAATTTTAAACAGAAAATCCCTGCATCATGCAATCTCTGACAGATAATCTTTGCTAAAATTCATTTTGCTGTGCAGTAGTCCTTTAATAATTTATAATGCCATGACATACTCGCAGAATTTGATCTACAAATATACAAAAAAATCAGATGTCTTGAGCACTAAGCTAAGAGTTGCAGCAATAATAAAATAGTATACAGCATACTGTACTTTATTTACACCTTGTTGGCACAAACATAGAAGTCCTGGGGAATGTGGAGTAGAATGTCTAATATATAACATAAATTAATGGCTTGTCTTAATGAGTATGAATACACAGCAGTGAAGAGTAATTTCCAGTGCTTAAAAATACAACACTACCTAGGGACATGTAAGAACAATTTCTAAGAAAACAAAAATCAGTCAGAGCTCAGTAAAAAGAAGTTCACCACACCACAGTGATTAGAGCTCAACTTAACCATTGAAAGTGACACACACACACACACACACACACATGCACACACACAGTACATAACGATTGATACTGACACACATTATATCAGCTGGACAGAAACCATAATCAACAGTAACTACGCAATGTGAAGCTGGCAAGTTGTGTTGTTAATATTTTTTCTCTGGTATCATCAGTGAATCCAGATGAAACCTTGCAGTTTATGCAGGTATATGGAACAATCTTTTTTTTTTGCTCAACAATTACGTATCGGTACGGTGCATCTAAAGAAATGGTTTCAAATAATTCAATGTCTCAGAACGTATATGAATGGACTCAAAACACTTTATAGGGAATGATTATTGTATAACCAAACTTTCTACAGCACAGTAGAGAACATTATAAAGGGAAACTTCAATTTTCGTCTCATCGATTTGGTAAATCAAACCAGGAGAACCATTCCTGAAAATGACCTGGAAGAGGTGAACCCTGCTTTGTACTCCAATTTGTCAAATCAATTACAGGTTTTTTTTTGTGTATTTATCTTTCTTCTCAAACAACCAAAGCATTTCAGGGGGCCAACTACCCTTGCCAATGTATTTTGGTGAATTTGGTTCTGGTATTAGAGAAGAATATACAGTACAGTACAATATACTGTATAATACAAATATACTGTAAGAAAGGTAGAACAGAGCATGACTACTTCAGAGTGATACAGTTAAAGACTGGATTGCAGCAGCCGCATGAATATATCTTCAGTTACTGTATGTTCTTAGATCTAGGATGGAGATACTGTATCTTGGATTTGGCCAAGGTTATAATTTTATCTGTTCACTGTAAAAATACTGTGTATTTTTTTTTTGTTCTGGGTTACTTTGTTCTGGCTCTTAGTACTTATTTTTATACCTTAGATTACATCTTCCACTGCCTTTATTTAGTACTCTCTTCATTCAGCTATGGTCATCTGGAGCTTTAGGGAGAAGTAGCAAGATTTGAATTACTCCAACAGTGCTCCAAAAAATCTAAAGAAAATTTTAAATCTTACATATAGGATTACAATCCAGGGTGTCAATAACTCATCTTACATTCAGGTAATGCTCTTTCTAAGGGCAGGACTGAGATTATTTTTTAATTGTCCAAACATAAAAGGCCTTTTGCTTTTATATTTGGTTGTCTCCAGATCAGCACATACAGTAGTACAGTAGTAATGAAGTGTGTGTAGTGGGGGCATGTTGTTTGTCCCCTGGCACAGCATGGTGATTAAATACCCAGGTGTATTCTGAAAGACAATCCCTTCCTCTTTCAGACTGACACGAAAAATGTAATGGGTAAGCCAGTACCTCACCTACACCAGCAGCCCAAATAGGTGTCCTGTGTTACATGTGTGACATGGGTGCTGACTTCATTCCGCAAGGGTACTATAGTTGAGACTGTGGACTTTGCTGTGTACTGCCCTTGAAGTGCATTAGATTGCTTGTGTTGGAATTCAATCTCTGTCATGTGCACTGAAATCAGCATTTAAGCTACCAGGGGAATTAACAGTATGTTCTAGGGCTGTATTCCCACAGACCTGAGGGATTTTCATCCTGGCTTCCAGGACAGTGTTAAACTTTTTTTTTGGACCAAACCTCAAATATCTATCACAAGCACAGATTACAGTGGCAATCAGCCATTTGATCCGTCTCTCCCAGAACTTCTTTTCAATAAACTATTTGTCAAAATCCCACAGAGTAATGAGGAATTGGCCAAATATCACGGAGCATGAAAATGTTTTACTTGTTGTCATGAGAAGTACAGTATATTGGATATCTGCTACTTGATTAAGACAACACAAGCAGGCACCATTAACTTCTCCTTGCTGCTGGAAAGTTTATCATACTTTATAATTATTATATTATTCATAATTTATAATACCAAGAACAAACAAGCGGTATTTTTAAATACAAGTCTGCTGATGCTTCAACACTGGGTATACATAATTAAAATCAAACTTAATGTATATACAGTAGCTTACGGTTTATTAAGGCCTAACCTTCGACACTTGCAGGTTTATATTTCTTCTGAAAGAAAGCTCAGCTGGCTTCGTCTTTAATTTTTTATAAGGGTCTTTGTAAGACAGCACAATATCCTGTAGAGAAAAATAAACATAAATTGTTTCTTTAGAGAAAAAAAACTGCTATCTTCTACACAGATTAATTTTAATTTCCCTTTCTAAAGGAGCAAATCATTCATTGTCAGGGATTTAAAAAAAATAATAATTTGTGCCACATTTTCAAACCTTAAAGCCTTCCTAAAGCTCCAATGAAGTAACCTGAAGGAGCTGGAGAAGAACTCACTGAGCTTGCCAATTGAAAAATCACTCTACATCTACACTTCTACATCTATAGAATTTTTGAGTGTTCTGTCAGGCTCAGTGACACGATGCCTTTTCAGATCCTAAACAGTAAAGCACTTCTCTATCATAGTGCTATGTAATGCTTGTGGCTGGCATTACTTGTAAATGCAGCACAATGGTAGCTTGACTGTATGACACTGAATAAACTTGCATTAATAGCTTCTCAACATGCGCCCACACCTCCAGCTCTTTATCGATCTGCTGAGGCACTGTCACAAGGTGTTACACAAATACATGAAGGCTGCAACATCAGTCTTGTGTCAAGGTCATGGCAGTTCAGTGAGAGAGGCACTAAGCAGAGGGTAAATGTGTTTTGAAGACACACCATTCTTGTTGGGTCTTTTCACTTCATACTCTCATTCTTAGCATCCTTTGGTTTGTACCTGGGAGGCAGAAATAAGGATAATAGTCTACAGTACATTTGATTAAACTAACTAGTACCTGCTACAGTCTGAACACAAATTCCCATGCAGCATGAGTCTGTGAGGCTGTTGAACAGTCTGGGGGGACAAAACCCTTTCCTCATCCACCTTTCCAGTGGGTTGTGAAAGTGGCACTCCCGCGGAATGAAGGTTTTTATCATCCTGATCCTGATTCGGAAAACTTCAGCATTCCCTGAACAAGCTCACTAGCCCTGGTAAAAAAAGAACAAGCTATATTCTGACTGAATGTGCATCTGTTGAACAAAGCAACAAAGTATTTTGTAGTTCGAGTAAGCAGCTGCGTCAGCATGTGTACTGTAGGCTGCAAAGGAACAAATAAAGGTTTATTCCCTGCTGAAAAGAAACCATGTTTCTGCTGTGGAGCCAAAGAAGGCTCTACACCAGAAGAAGGCTCCACAGCCGAAACGGTGTTTTTTCCAGCATGGAATAAACCTTTACTTGTTCCTTTGCAACAAAGTTTTTGTTTTGAGGAATACTGTACTGGTGCTGGCATTCACCCTGTTTTGTGTAGGCTGTGAATAGTTGACTCTCTGTTCCCATTCTTATTTGTATCACTTTCACATGAGCATGTAGGAATGCTACATGAGTATTTCACATCAACAGAGTAAAATAGTGAAGTCTTTTAAGAAGACATTGTATGGCCACAAGCAAGAATGCAGGAATTTTGCCAAAAAAGCATTAAAACTCCTGAGCATGAATCTCACTGCTTCTCAAAGACGAGCAGCTCTAATGATCCCTATGGCATGAATGTCTATTTGACTTATGTGTATTTCAAGCTCATTTCTGTAAATATCTCCCTGATATTCCTGAAGTTGAATCTAATCTGATTTTGAGCATTCAAGCCTGTTTTGTGATTGTGTGTCTGTTTGCTCTAATGAGATATGCTTACTACAGCTTAATATTTTCAGTGGTGCACTGAATTTATGAAAAACACAAGTGAGTTGGTTTGAATCACTCCCTGAAGATTCAGCCAAATTGCCATGACATTTAGGAAGGTGTGTCTGTCCTAGTTTTGAGTTTCATTTAGGAGACTAAGTTAAATTGTAAATGCCAGTCCACATTAAACACTGTAGCAATGTTTGTACTTTTTCTGTGTTAATACAATACTGTAACGGTTTAGAAAGTCAGCTCCAGGCTAGCTTGAGAAAGAATAAAGTCATAGTTAAGATGAGGCTGTTGACTGAGATGTTATTTAACCACTTGTTAGCTGAATCCAGAGATCTATAATCTGTGTTGCATAATTCACAGTAATGTAGCTGCTGTTGTAGGGCTGCCTGTTTGCAGTAATCAGGTTTATGGATCTACCACAATACCCAGATCAATTAGTAGCTGTGTTGTCCTCATGGGGAGTCTGACTATCCTTTTCTTGGACGATTACACACCACTGATAAGTCTGGGTCAATCATAGGCACATCTATCAGATGTCAATGCTGTTGGCATTCTAGATATGGTGAATGGTTGAATCCTCTACCCCGTAACGACATAAAAATTGTGGCATGCCTTCCACCAATATTTGTAGAGTACCATCTCTCTTTGTCACTGGAACCTGTTTGCCTTTCACTTGCACATATCTCCTTTGCAAGTGCAGTGTTGCATGCACACATTTCTTATTGGGCATGTGTTTGCCATCATTTGTCAAATCATTACCAGAAGGTCATAAATAGTGTAAAACACATCTCCACCCCTCATGGTATTTAGGCAATTGATTAGAGTTGCAGATGATATTGCCTTCAGCATATGTCAAAAGATCTCCAGTTACTTCCCAAAGAAATGCTTCCTTCTTCCAAAGACTATTAACTTATGTTGATAAGTTCATTGGCTTATGGGAAAAATGGCTCTGGTGCGTGTGTGTGTGTTTGTGTCTGTGTGTCTATCCTGTGATGGACTGGAGTCCCTTCCAGGGTCCTTGCACCTACTGCTGGCCAGAATAGGCCCCAGCTACCCCCTTGTCCCTGTATTGGATAAAGAGTTTAGAAATTGGATGCATGTGTCAAAGATACAAAAATGGTATACCCATAGCTCAGTCAAAAAATAAAATTTCATAACCAGAAAATGACATTTTTATGGACATTCCATCAATTCCCGCATTAAATTTACGCTACTGTTGTAAAAATATTTTTTTTAATCCTGACAATGTAATAATCTTTTAAGCACTGAGAAGGAATCAATTGCAATATCCAAGTGACTCTTTTTTTGCACGTTTAATGGGACAGAATTGTAAAACCAAGGTTTATTTGCATACTAAAACTCTCCCTGTGGAATTTTGTAATTTTCTGTACCAATAATTGTTCTCCAATCTGTGCATTAAATGAGTTTTGAATCCTTCCTTGAACTGGCACAGCTTAAGTAAGTACTGGACCTGTATTAGCATTTTTCTGTCTTCTTAACAAGATCTTGAATTATAATCAAGCTCGTTTTTGGGGTGCGGATTTACATTTTTCTGATTAATCATGGCTCCATGAATGTGACCTCAGGGGGGACATGGTGCACACTAAATCCTGATGTTCAACGCAAGCTTGGAAAACAATTGCAGGACAAGAAGTAAAAAAGGTGTGTATGTTGTCAAGGGAGTGGAGGGGACAGATGCCATCTAAGCTGTTTTTCCAATGAACAAATTCTAAACAGCAGTGCAGATCATAACTGGATTTGTGTTCCTCAGCTAGTCCAAAGTCAAAGTCCATTTCTGTTTTTTCACCAACTATTTAAAGTGTTGGCAGGTTAGTTCTTTGTCTTTCTTGTCTCTTTCCACAAGGTGCTCTAAAGACAATGTTTTCCTTTTTATTTCTGCTCCATGTGATCTCATTTACGTTAGTCTCAATCACATCCTCCTGTTGTTCGAAGGTTCTCTGGGGCTTGTACTGTAGACGTCTGTCCACTAGATTAGCTGTATGTACTGAATCTCCATTTCATGGTATTATAACATACCCAATGGTATTATAACGTACTTGCTCTGAATGCTTCTGCTTCACATTGTTACATATTAAATATATAAATAGTCTACATGAATGCAATGCAGAAATCCTTTTAAATTACACCATGTACTTTTGAACGATTTTACTTACATTACCAGAATCTGAGTTTCACATCCAGTGCATACACTTTTGTATCTGTTGATAGCTTCTTCTGCATGCGGTCACAAGGTGAAAATGATGTTTTTTTAATTTCTTCCACATCTTCCGTCTCTCTCTTCAGTTGCCCACAGTCAACAAATCCTAACTAATGACCAGATCAGCCACAGCCACAGCTACAGGGACATACCTTCGTGAGGAACACTTTCAGACTAACACATGAAGGAAAGCCACAGAAAGGCTCATTCCTACTGGAGATTAATCCTAAAATATTTTATCTGACTTATTTAAAGCAAATTTAAATGAATGATAAAAAATGAAAATGTTCTTTGCACAAGCATGCAGATAGTGTGCCCTGAGGTTTTTTTTTCATAATATCACAACTTAAAAATGTGTCCCAATACCCTTACAGGGTTATTTAATAAAATTGCAGACAGCAATTCTTTAACTTTTCTCATCTGAATCCGATTTTCTCTGACCATTGTGGTCCTTTCCCCTGTTGTCCCCAATCCCTATCTCTGGAAGTCTATTAAACTCCAGTGTCGGGTCTTTAACTTCAGCTCAGTGATTGGACATGACTGCCTGTCACTGACATCAAAGAGGTCACTCTTCATTCCCTTGACCCCAGTACAGTACCTTGTGTCTGGATTAACTCAGTCTGAGAACTGGCATGCAATTTGCTTCACTTACGGAAGTCAGCCAGCATGCCTGATGGTTTAGCAAAGTGCACAAGGCCTGTTGACTTTGAGACTCCATCTGATTTCCACTTCCTCCCACTTGTCTTTTTTCTTCCATCCATTTTACCTTTTTAAGCAGTGCTACAGTACACCTTTCAGCCTATACTTACACAAAACATACAGAATGAGAGTGAATGCTTAAAGCAGTGCTGTAAGTATTTCTTTCATATGCTTCTTGAAGTGGTTCTTTATTTCTATCTTTGCGCATGTCATTAAGGTCATCAAGTTGTTTTACAACTAATAGACTGATGGACAGTGGATTAGAAAATCATTGGCATCTTTGATACAAATGAGCAAAAAAGCCATAAATAAGCAGCACAGATAATAACTATATTTTAAGCCCCCCAAATGAGAAAACTACAGGCTCTTTCTCAGCATTTATACACTATACTGTACTGTATACAGGTACGTGTGTGTTTGTAGTTTTCTAATTCCTCTTGAATTTTATTTTGGGATTTAAGCAGGATAGTCAGGTGTCCCCATTCTCATTCCATTCAGCTCAGTCTTCAGCAAATTCCCTCCCTGGAGGGGAACATTATGTGTAGCTTCCTGAGAAGTATATTTTACAAAGCTGAATATAGACTTTTTTATTCAGATCCTCCAAAGCAATGTCTGTTTTTTTGCCCCGGATTTAGACTATTTTAACAACATAATTTTGTTGATACTCAACAGCAATATCCTTATTAAAAGTTCACCTAAACATATTGATATATCCCTTTATAAACCATGGATATATTAAATATATGACATACCTGTACTGGAACAAACACAGCCACTGCAATAAGAAACCGAGAAGCTAATTTTCTTTCCAAATCTAAATCAGATATTTAAAGTAAGTCCTCATCTAGTCAATTGTGGACTCTGGGTTCTGCAGTGCTTGGGACAGTTTTGCTTTCTGCCTGTCTCTTGAGTTTAATAATGTACTGAGATTAATAATGTAACACACTCAGTATAAGAAATGGACATAACACAGTGAACAATGCAATAAGAATCAAATGCATGCTAATACTATGCAGAAATGTACTGTAAATCAATCCAGCCTCCTTTAATCCATGCGTTCAAAAACTGGGAAGTTATTAAACATTTCAACGACAAACATTATGACAGCTTTAATGTAATCTGATGCCTACCTACCAGAGCAAGATCTTACCTCAGATTGTACCACTAAAGTTTTGTTCAGAAATATTATTAGTCCAAAATATGATCTCAGGTGCCTAGTACTGAGGTTATGGGACACGTCTTTAATGCCCTTTCAAGAGAAAAAATGCAAAATGGCGTGTTCAAATTATACTGTTGTGAATTCACTTGTCAAAATATAAGGAGCCACCAGTCAATGACTAAATAATCTCAGTGGCAGGAAAAAAACATGGTTGATTCTAGGAGTAAGGGATAGGTTTGCATAAACATCCTTCGCCCCTTTGCAAAACCTGCCTGCTACTATAGTTTCAACATAACAAGCTTAGCTGAAAGTGATCCAGCTAGAAGAAATGGATGAGATTGGGCTGCAAATATTTCAAAACCTTGTGAAAAACATGGCACATGCTGTTAAAACTGCCATGTTGCATAACACCAACATTTGATGAGTTCCTAATATTTTAGCCAGCAAGTGTATGACATTTCATAATTTGTCATTTTCCATTCTTCTTGCCATGTAAAACAGTTTGATGATTGATTTCATGACAAAAATAACATACAGTGTTTACTGTATATCACATATTAATCTGTCAATTGTACAGTAATTCTGAACAAATTACTTCAGATTGCTATAGACAGAAATAATCCTTCCACTTGTGCAGGGTAGCTGCGCATGCCTTCCAGGCCTCCAAGGAATCTGATTATGTGGCACATTTTCAATCCAGGGGAAACAATTCAACCTTAAGTTTCCAAGAGAATGGGACAAAGGCAATGTAAACAAAATGACAAACACAAATAAAGATATCGCATCACTTTATTGTGGGTAACGGTTCATTCCTTCAAACCAATTAAGCAGCAGTAATTACAAATGTTTACACAGAAAAGTAGAAGCAATTAATTTAAATCCTCTGTCTTGACTGGCTAATGAATGAAGAAGGTGTTCATTTATTAACTGACTGCCTTTTGAACTCACTGTGCCAATTAACCCATTCAGTGGGGGAGAGACTCCAAATTGAAAAAAAAAAGTTTCAGAATACACATTCATTAACTGATATACTGTATCTGTATCTAAAGTGTAGTTGAGACTTCTCATAAAATATAAAATGTCCTTTTTAAAATATGCTCATAATTTTGAACTGTTTGGTAGGTTGCAGTGTCACTTTCAACAACGGTATAACTAATTCCTTTGCCTTGATTTAAGAAAGTGAAATGGGTGAGATAAATAAACTGTAAAAAAATACCTGCTCAATATTGGAACAAGTAATAGGTTTATTCCATGCTGAAAAAAAGAAGAAAGAGAACACAACGTTTCGGCCGTGGAGCCTTCTTCAGGTGTGAGAGAGACAGGGCAGTAGGCAAAGGTAAAGTAGCGGGAGAACAAAGGCTGGGAGAGAGGAGGAGTGAGAGGCGAGAGCAGGGGACAGAAAGAGAGGCCAATCAAGAGGTGTGAAGTCAGAATGGGTGCAGAGAGGTGTGAAATGAAACTTCCAATGAATGGAGAAAATTTAAAAGAACAGTAGTCTGTCGTTAAGGGAAGGGAGAATGTGTGATCCTAGCTGCAGAATAATTTTAGTTTCGGTGGTCTTTCTGATGTATGAGTTCGGAAAACTGTCTTTGAGAACACAGACGGCGAGATTAGAGTGGTCGTGGCCGTCAGAGGTGAAATGAGAAACAATGGGCTTGGAGAGATCTTTAATCAATTAATGCTGTAATCTAATCTATTAATGCTCAATATTGATTGTTTTTCATGTAATGGGCACATTTAATGTCTTTGCATGGTCTATGTAACGTGTGCCTGCTATGTTAAAGAACACAGGACCTGGGATTTGAAGTGGTCCTGAGGTTCTACAAATAAAGAGGATTCTTCTAGGAAAAAATGCTTTGACTTCGTCAATAACAGTAAATGCTTTTAATTATTTCCAAGTTGTATACCCTGAAGATATTATAAAATAAGAAAATGTCTTGAAACTCTCATCACAAAATTTTAATTCGAGCTTTCCAGAGCCTAGAGAACATAACACTTAAAGATTTCTAATGCCTTTTTTCCTCTGAGAGCAAAGTACAGGCCATCCTGAAATAACCCTTGTCTATTGATATGAGACTTGGAACTACATTAACTAATTTTGGAATTCTGAGCCTGACTGTATGAGGGCACCCTGTTCCAGTTCTATGCAGACAGGAATCCATAGTGATTAGTTTGAACACAGATTCTTATGCATACTGTATGCTTAATATGAATTATCAAACACAGGGGTTTCTCTTAACCTGAATGTGATGATATAAAACTGTGAAAGTCTTTTGTTTTCTTTTGTTCTTTCAGGACAGTCCTGTCCTTCTATTTGTAGGCACCAATTGATTTTTGTCTTCCATTTTGATGTTAAAATATGAAAGCAAAGTGCAATATAATAATTTGCATGCTGTTGAAGTTGATTTTTTTCTAAAGCAGTAGTCTTTTCCATTATCAGAAAAACATGTATTGAAATTTCAAAAATACGTACCCTGTGGCCTTTGTTGAAAACAAAGACATTTTCCTGATGTCCAGGTGTGGTGGAGTATTTATGGCTGCGTACAGTGTTGGAAATGATTTCTTCATTTCATTTTCGATTATGAATTTGAAGCCCGGTATAAAGGGAATCATCTATCATCCCCATCTGTATTACTATCTATCTATAAAAATAGGATATACAGCTGAAATATATAAAGCATACATCAAATGTTAACACAAACATGCAATTCTTATTTTTTCCACTTCTTTTTCATTTAGTATTTCTTTCACTGGCCTTCATCTCGTCATCAGAGCGCCCTGAAAGATGATGGACACCTCTGGGGGTGACTTCAACATGATGAGCGCCCTGGACTATACACCCATACCATTCACTTACCAAAAAATAGCTTGTTTTAATATTGGAAAAATGTGGCTGAAATGTACGATTTGTATATGTAGATTCCTTCCAGCCCCTGTTGATTGCTGTTCTTCTAAAGTGCGTCTTCTAAGCCTTTTCAATTAGTTGGCTTTGTACTTTCTATGTCTGGTTTCTTTCACATCCTGAAGATATTCAAGTTAGGTGTGATTGGATACTCCAAATTGTCCAGTTTGGAAACGTTTTCATGGGGAATTAGTGCTTTGGGGTTTGTTCCCAGTACACTTAATGCTGGCAATGGAGAATCAGAGTCAACTGATCACAAGGGGCTGAGTGGCCTGCTCTCAATTGCTCAATGTTCTGAGGAATATGACACAGCCAGCTATACCCTGACAGACCAGACTAGGCTTGCTGAGCAAACGCCAGATACAGTGCACTTTAAAGTGACTTTAAAGTGGAAGCTGAGTATAAAAGACTGATTTTTGTGTCAGCAAATATTTTTGCTAAATTTCATTTTCTTTGGTTTTCGCTAATACAAAAAAAAACTTTTTATTACTTTGCTACAGAAAGTAATTTTCTCTTGAGGCTCCTCAGAAGGAGTTACAAGGATTGGTGCTTCTGTTCTGGGTCTACTAGTCAAACAAGAGAATGAGGAATATTTTTAATTTTTAAAATTGCTATTTTGGGATACCTACAGGGCACAGATAATGGGTTCTATGTATCATTCTTTGTCTGAACTGTATCTCATAAAAAAAGTTTAAGACATCCTCTGAGGTGGTGATGTTACACTCTCACTTAAACACTTCTCTTGAGTCTGTTCAAAGTACTTTTGCATGCATGACCATAGAATTTCATTGTAAGGCAGAATACCTACCTTTGATTTCTAGTAACATATGGCTTTAATTCTCTTGTTGTAAGCCCCTGGGCATTTTGCAAAACTTTGTTCTTACCCTTCCAGGCTTATCTTGGCTGGAAATTTAGAAAAAAACTTCAAACCTTGTAATAATGCAAGATTGACAAACTGCATAGCTGAATGTGTACTGCATCTGTAAATAAATGACTGAACTTCACAAGCACGTTTTATTGGTATAGTAAAGTATGTCACCTACAGTGTGACCACTAAATGCAGGAATTACTTTGCTTTATAGACAACTATGCTACCTAGCAATTACAAAGGGTGCTAGGACACTTCTTCCCTTACCACACTTTCTGTTCATCTCCAAGATGCACACACTGACCAGCAACACACACTAGTATTGTTTAAGTGATTTTTTGGTTTTCTAGAGATCACAAAAAATGTCTACCCAACACCCAGGGCACATTATTCAAACCCAGCTGCAAAGGACATACATTCTAGACCAGTCACAAGCACCCCATTGGACCATAGTTACCAAACCCATATGTCGAATCCAGTCAGTAACCCTTGCCTATTCATGCTACAGAGGAGGAAACAGTGAAGTTCCAGACATTCTGTTCAACCCCTAGTGTTCCCCCCTCTGCCATGTTTCTTAATAAGGCCTCTTGATCCCCCAAGGTGTGGAAGCATCCCTGAAAAGCTTTGGGTGTGTGCAGAGTCAGCTGTCCAGGGCTCATTCAGAAAATGGCTGTCCACAGATGGCCAGGAGCAATGATGCACTGTTCCATTGCAGCCTGGCCTCAGTCACAGCCCCCCTCTCAATCACAGGCACATTCAAGCCTCTGAATGGTGTGGTGATTGCCCAGCACCTGTGCTAAGAGGGCCTTTGATCAGGGTGGGAAAAGCAGACGATAAGACGTGAAACTGCATCAACCTACAGCATCAATGACCCATCAGTGCAACTTAACATCCATACATCCATACACCTCGTGCCCCCCACTACACCCATTTTTTCACTAAATAAGAGGAGCTAAACTATTTTTTCATTTAATACAAGTGCAGTGTATCTTCTAATAGATTTATTTCTTTTTCCATTGTTACAGATGTAAATGTCTACTGACGTCTTTTTACCCATATAAAATCAAGTTTAGTAGCCATTGACAACTGTTTTGCCCTTGTTCATCAGTGTGACATAGTTAACTTTAACCATTAGTACAGACTATATACAGTATTTCTCAGAAGGGATGGAGCTAAGAGAAGACTGTTCCATTTCCTGTAGCATTGTGATTGGATTATGAGCTAATTAATAGTCATACCCATAATTCATTTCAACTTTTGAACTTAACTCATCCCCTTACCTGGGAATGTGTTTGTACTAATAGATCTGTAGATCTGAATTACTACAGAGAATATCAAATAGCTCTTCCTGTTTAACAACCTTGAGACAAACATGAAACGGCAAGAGCTAATTAATAATTCCTATAAATCATATCAACTGTGTGATCTTAAAACTCATACAAACCTGAAAGGTGCTCCTTGGGAGATAGACAGATTGATATCCTCAGGAGGTCTTGGTGTTGGATGTGAGGAAGGCAGGAGTGTTCTAATGCTGCACAGGTTTCAGTGCTTTGACAATGACCTTCTGAAACTTCATGGCACTAATTGCCTGCCTTGCCACGCTTTCTTAAAATTGACCTTGAAAGGTCTTATTGACAAATAATGTTAGCAGAAGCATGCACACACACATGCACACACACATACACCATTAATACAGATTACACATGTTCTGCAGCAGGTAAAGAAAAATGAACATGCAACACAGTAAAATTGCTCATGATTCCTCTTTTAAATACCCCTGTAGTTTGGATTTAATCAAGTTTCTTGTTGAACATTACCCACTCAAACGCTAGCTCATTGCATGTTCTGCCTCTAGCTGCTGAAGCTCTGCTGTGGCTCCTTTTAGCAGGTCTGGGATGAACAGAAGAGCCCGGGGTGTATTAACACAGCTGCTGAGAAGACAGGGCTGGTGGGCTGGCTGTGATGAACAGGACCCCAGAGCGAAAGGGGCCAAACAAAAGAGGGAACAGAACTCCCTTTAACGAATCCAAAATGCAGCTTGATGTTTCCACTTGTATTCCTGCAGCTGTTGCCCGCTCTTCCCTCCATCTCTGGCTTGCGGACAAAAGACCTGACAGTGCTGCTGCAGATGTGATGGGGGCACTGACACACTCCAAGCGATGGCTCAGTGCAAACACGGTAAGTACACTGGAAGGCTGCATTTCATTTCCTCCCCCATTTTAAACGAATGCATGAAGTGTCTGAGGTGGAGGGGCTCAATGGGGAAAAATAAAAAATTGTTCCAAAGCAGTCGACACCCTGAGAGGGCAACAGTTTTAAAAACCCCTTACTTTGTTTGGATATCATTTTAAAAAATTTCCAAACTAACCTGAACCTGTGACTCCTATTGCATGCGGGGTGACTAGAGGTCATTCTTGGAATTTCACACTTCCGACAGTAAATCAAACCACCAAATCAAAAACCAAACCTAGATGAGAATGCCATCAATACGTTTCTTGGCCTCCACAGAACTCTGGAGATGTTTACTGATTTTTCCTGTAATGACATCCTTTCTTTTATTTCCAAATTTCATATTTTATTGTTCTCCATGCTTATCTTGGGAGAAGGTAAAATTCATGTTTTGCACATTTTGTGCTCGTTGTTTATGAGGTTGGATAGATTTCAAAGCCGAAAGCAGTCATGAATAACTCTGAGGGATATACATTTTAACCATACACCTGTAATAGCACTAATTCCAGGAAGGAAAAAGCCGTTGGGCATTTTATAGTATAAAGATCCTACTGTACTGTATATACTGAAGTTGAAGTTCCCATGCGAGTATTGAATTACATTTGGTTTATAGTGCTATAGAGTCACTTATAAATTTGGCTCTGACTGATTTCCCTTATCTGTTTTTAAAAGCTTTCACTTGTCATCATTAGAAAGTTTTGAATTAATGTCTCGGATATTTAATGAGTATAAAGGGTAGAATTTGGTAAGTCCTAAAAAGAATCGATGCTTCAAAAAGGAAAGAAAGAGCTCAATGTATCCCAATCAGTCTTAACATTTTAAGAATCAATTCTCATAAAGGGCCAATACAACATAGTTTGTACAGAGAGGGTTATGGAGGTCTTTTCAAACTCCCTCTGTAAAACACACACATTCAGAGTCATACTGCATATTTTTTATTTTGGTTGGAACATTAATACAATGTAATTAATTCAATGCTTTCACTGATAGCTTCAGTTCCAAGTGATGAGCAATACAATCCTTATTTGAACTACCAATCATCAGGTCACCTAGATTGTCAAATATCACATTCAGGTCACATTTACAAGTGGAGCTACTTAACAGTCCCACGCATAAAGTGATTCAACTGCAAAAATGAAGAGATTAACTATTTTTGGGTTTACGTGCTTGACCAAATTTTTGCAGACTCTGAAACTCAGTTTGGCATTGTTAGAATTGTTTTCTTCTGAATTGTTGTCAGTCTTCAACTGATTGTTTCTGGGCAGTATGGTAATAGTATTCCATAGTATTATTACACAAAGAAAGGGGGAAGTAAAGATATAATATGCTCAGAAATAAACAATCAGGGGGCTTGATTGACATTTTGAAATAAACTTACTTACTTAGACTGGAAAATTGACTAGGAATTATTTTTGAAATCCTGTTTGCTACAATAACTGAAGTCTAAAGTATCTTTATTGCCTCTAATGTAGGTCTAAATGCATCCATTTTATTTTTGTACATTAAAACTTACTCTAGCTTTGCCCTCTAGTGTCTTCTACATGGAGTATGCATAAAATTGTGCCCTCATGGATCTTGGCTGGGTTCTCCAGTTTCCTTATCTCTCAGAGTAATACTGGCTGGCCTAATTAGTTAAAGTCCCTGTGTGTATGCCTTGCAATGAGCTGGTGGCTTATCCAGGGTGGAATCCCACCTTGTGGCCAGTGCTTCTGGGATAGGTTCCAGACTTATCAGGAATAAGTGACTTTCCGGCACTGCATGGATGGATAAAACTATTGACTAACTAGAATCAACATCTTATTTCCTACTGTACAGTATATACTGCTGTGATTGAACATACACAGACAGCTTAAGTAAAAACATTTTAGATATCATTGCAAGACCTCAAGTTGCCTCTTACAGAAAATTGTAAGTATTAACAATACTTATATTTGAGCCTTTTGTTACTTAAGTAAAAGCACCCATTTCCTGCACATTATCCCCCCAAAAATATGGTGCTTAGAAGCAGATGGTTGACCTATTGCTTCTCGATCTTATTAAAGTATTAAAATTCTCATTTTAATGAGAAGCAACACTGGATGATTTTGGTTGGACATTTTATTCGGTTATTCAAATGGCACTTCAGCAATGTGTGTCCTACGTATAATAGTCCTGGTAAATGTGAGAAATTTGTTTTGTGGTTGCTATTAATTAGTCATCACCCATGTACCTACATTATTGCCTTCCCCCAACACACATACTGTACACACACAGTCATAAGACCTCCATTAATCAAGATAATTACTTTATTAAAATAAAGAGGTACAGTATAAGGACCTTCCTGAATATACAGTATTAAACTCATTCTGTACAGTTTGTCATGTCACAGTCTAAAGACTGTCCTGCATTTACTTCTGTCACTCTGAAGGATCCTTCTGTAAGGTTTAGCCTTACAAAATCTTGCTCTTTCCTAATGGAATTCTTTAAAGATCAGCAAATGCTTACCTTTTTATTACTAAAGCTCTCATCAAAACTAGTCGCTAAGCCCAACATATTAAGTGACATAGTGTACAGTATGAATATCATTAAGATTTTTTTGACAACCAGAGTCAAAAGTTTCAATTTTAATAGTTTTGTTTCTTTTGTGACTTGCAAGGTGGTAAACTTGGAGTTCTAGGATTTACTCTCTCTTTTCTTTGTTCATAAAAAAATATACAAACTGCTTTTTTTGACGCCTATCTTAACTTTAAGGGGAGATTACAGTCGCTGATTAGCAGAATTTTGAAATTGTAAGTGGCATATGTGACTTTGTTGGCAAGCTTTTCAGGTATAGTGGAGCAATTCATCCAAAAATAAAAAATGCCAATTTAACATTCCCTCGGGATGTAATTTAGGATAGCTAGGCTGCCTGTGTTAGTGAAACCAGACATTTCTAACCTGCTGTGACTCTCATCAATGTGGCACAATACTGTCGGCGATCATACAGTTGCAGTCTTTGCAAACACTTGGTGCACGAAGTCTCCTCTAGGCAGCTTAGAGCCTAATCTTCAGTGAAGTCTTTCAAACCTCAAAAACTCCAGGGAGGCTTTTGTCTGCCTCAACAGATCCTACCAATTTTCTGTCCTTTCACCATTTACACTAGTGTCATTTTATGTCTCTTTGTACATTTGCATAAGAACATCGATATATTGGGTTGGGAGAGTACAGCACTGTGGATAGCATGTGCAGTGATTTCTTATTCAGGCGTGCAATCATACAGTCCTTATTAAATACTTAAAGAAATACAGCAGAGCTACTTAAATGTACCTTCCATAATAGAGAGGAGTATGAAGAGGCTCTGACAATGACTTATTTCAAACTGGAGAATTGTGATCCCACAATTATTTTAAAAAAGAGCCCATATTTGACTTGGACAGTTTTTAAAATTACTTTTATCCTTCTTTAGCCAATATGGAAAAATAAATAAATCAAGTGATGAAAAATGTGCTGATGAGAAAACTTTTCATAGATCTCGTCAGTAAAAATAAGGATTTTGCATCAAACTTTGAGCATTAACCCGATTGTCTAGGTAAGCTACAGTACCTTAGTTACAGCAGTGGAACCGTACAGAACATCCTACACAGAAGAAGTTCTGCTCTATAGCCAAATTAAATCAAATATTGTATTTGTCTCATCTGTCAAGTTATAAATCCAGTATGTGATTATAGGTATTCATTAGGTAGAATGGAAGAGGCCCTGTGAAAACAAATCTTCATACAATATCTGCTATATGTTTAGTATAACAGTCAGAGGGAGGCATTTGGGAGAACAGTTTTAAATCTGTCAGCTATATTAACTTTTACACGTTTTGGGACCATGTTTTCATTCTATGAGACCTTTTATTTTTTAATGCTAAGGTTCCTAAGGCGTTGTGTCTAAATTAAGTTCTGCCATCTGTGAAATCACACTACCCTTGTCTTGAAATATGTTTAAAGCAAAGATATTTTTATTTTTTTACCTGGGGAAGAGATCCCAAGTGACCTGTTTGCAAAAATGCCTTTTCTGCATCATCTGTAAACATATAATATGCCTAGTGACAGCTGAGCTGCTTCACTGTATTGCCAAAGGAAGTGACAAAACCATGGCAGGCTGAGGTGTCTGAATGTTTACCCACAGTACAGTGCATTCCAGAGCCTATGCACAACTAGGTGAGCCATGCAGAAACCAAAATGCTTTAGGCTGTTGTTTTTAACAATTCAGATTTTAAATTATTTCTGAAATGAAAGCTTTTGCTAATCATAAAACTGCATATTCTTGAAGTATTAAAGTCATCAATGGAAAATATTTTCTGTTTATATTTAGATTTTTGCCCCTCAGACTGAAATCAATCCATGCAGTCATACTTAATAGTGATCTATTACAATATCAGGTGAACTTCCGACAGTGTGATGAAACTGTATGGACATACTGTAGACACCAGAAGAGCTCACAAAGGTTCATTGTGTAGAAATATTTCACTAGATAGATCCTATTATTTCACACTCTTGAGGGAAAGAGAAAAATACAGATTCTGGGCTATCTCCCTCTATACAGTATATAGATAGGATTCTCTTACTCATAAACAATGATCTGTTGATTGAAATATAGTATCTCAAGCGTCAACAGCAGAGTTGCAGGGTGTTAATGTTACGTGCATTGCAAGAAAGAAGAGCCAGGTGTCCGCATTAACACCACGGTTCCTTAAGGAGACTTATTTCTTACCATGTTGAAATGTGCTGTCATTGTAACCACTATGTGGTTCTTGTTTTACAATGCTCAATAAATACTTTTTACAATTCTTGCTGGTCTTTCTTTTTGACGACATAAGTCAAACATAAATACCGTGACACTGTGTAGTGGGAGGCGCCGCCGCGGCGAGCACCGGAAAAAAAAAGTCAACACACGCCGGGCGAGGGGACGGAAGCACCGCTATGACCCTAGCGGGGACCGAAAAATAACAAAAAGTCAAAAAGAAAAGGAATGGCTATGCTGTGTCACCTCCAGGCTGGGATTTCCCCGTTTAACGGGGTCCAGCCTTGGGGGAAAAAAGAGCCGCTAGCACAGCGGTGACCGGACTAGATTTACCCCCTTCAGAGGGGTCCAGTCTGGTGAGCAGGGCGCGTAAAGTAAAAACAAAACTAGAACTGAATGCATAAGAAAATTGTGTGTGTATGCCTGTCCCGCTGGAAGTGCGTGATGGGACAGGCAAAAAGAAAAATTAACCGAAAAGAAAAACCTTACTTGGTTACACTTACACTTTTATATATATACCCACACCCACGGGGATGGCTCTGCTCATCCCTGCGGGACCTGTCCAATGTGCCTTTATAGGACCAGTCCAGGTGGGGCTCATCAGCCCAAACAGCTGGGACTACAAAGGCGAGGCGTCGCCCTTCTACCAGGGCTCCGCTTCCACACTGGACACGCCCCCGTATTATACCACAATACATTTTCAGAAACTTCCTTGAGCATCGCCAGTACTGTTTAATGTGAAGTCACAGACACTTCTTACTATACAGTACATTTGTTCCGTTTTTAAGAAACCTTTGGACGTTTACAATTTCTTAGGTTTTTGCTGGTCTGCTCTATTTTTTTGAATACTCAACAGATCTAAAGCTTATACTCCTTCTGTGATGCCATGACACTCCGTTGATTTTAACAGGAAACTTAAAAGATAAATTTTTAATGATCCTTATTTCCCTAAATTTAAAGTAATGCACAGGCCTGGTACTTGGTGTCACAAACCAAAGGTCTAACTGGTGTACACTACAGCCTCACTTTCACTTAATCAAAATGCATTTTAATACATTCCATCTATCCATTTTCTAACTGCTTAATATAACAGCTGCTAGTACACTGTCCAAATAGACAAAGAAAAATTAAATCTATCTAAATTCTTCATGTCTTCTTATGTTTTCTGGTTTGGAGAGCCAGTCAGAAGTCACCCCATACAGACTTGATTTATTATTATATTCATCCTGTATACTAACATATCAACTCTGAAGACTATTAGAATACTACACCACATGTCAAGATTTAAAGTTCTGTTACTGGATAAAACGTTAGCAACATTATCAGTAAGAATTTGTAAGATACTGTACATATGGATCTGCAAACATCTGTCTCACACAGAAAGCCGATTGTTCCACCAAGGCTACAGTGATAACAAAAAGAAAATATTAAATTTAGGTTTTTACAACTGGCTTTAACCTGGCTAATTCAGAGAAAATGCTCACTGCTCTGTATCTCCAACCTTTACTGCCTTGTTCTCTAAGAATATTTATGTGATTAAGGTTTCAAACTTTGCTTTCCTTTGTGATTGTGTATAATACGACAATAACCAGATTATAGTTATCTCACTATAATTCTATGTAATCTTTTCAGGGTCAGAGTCTTCTTTTTGTGTCTGTGGACTGCCAGTTGCTCCTTCCTATAAATTAATTTCCAGACAATGTTTGTTGACATGGAAAACCTTATCCAAACCGGTATATAAATTAGATCTGAATGCGATCATAACACTTTTACTAGATGGTATCAACATCATCACTACAGTGGATATTATGGCATGTGAGCGTAGATTTTCCCTGTAAGGTTTATTTCCTCTGGCATCAACTCCTGCGTTTTTTATAGGAGAAAATGAAAGCAGCGAATACGATTGCCACACATAATAACACTCATCTATGCTAATGATATTTGTCACAGCATTGCTCATTTTAATCAATAGTTTATTGCTCTAGGTGCTTGTCTGGGTTGAGCCTATTTATAATATTAATGTCTCGATTATGTTTATTAATGGGGACAGAGATGTTCCTCTTGGTTTTGGTATGGGTTTTTTTTCCCAGAAGGTTCATTACATTCCTGTAAAGAGGATGTTTTGGGGAAATTAACCAGATACCCTAAAATATTAATCAGTCTACAAAAATTGTGATTTCACTTAAGAAGTCCCAGCCAGTCTTCAGTGACATGCAAAATTAAACATTAAATTGCCTGGTGCATTGCTTGCTTTCCACTACCCTCCTTCCATCTCTCTCGTTGTACCCACATACAGACTCAAACTCTCACTCCATGGGCTACAGTGAGCTTAAAGCTGTAGCTAAAGAAATAAAAGCAGTATTAATGAACAATTCATACTTGTTCTTTAATTTAAGGAACAATTTACTTAAACAACAGGCATTTATTTTCATTAAATACCAGATACATTTTAATTAGAAATAACTAAACACACAAGCGCAGCTGTTGCCTTCAGCACTCCGTAAGATAGCTTTGTGTTCTGAATTTCTAATCTGCAAGGGCCTGAGTTAAGATACGTGAAAAACATTGATAGAATGAGAGAGATGAGATGCCCAGACCCTGGGCAGCACAATTTGAGAGGCTTTAGAAAATTTTCCAGTCAGATACAATTGTCACCTATCTGAGCTGTGTTCTATTGCTCCAAGGTAATACAGTGTATGTAGAAGGTTCTAGGGTATACTGTACAGACTCTAGAATGCACTTCCATGTTCTCAGTCCAGTGGACTTCAAGAACTCCAGCATGGAGAGCTCTAAGAAGGAGAAAAGATGGAGAAGGGTGAATTTTAATCATATCCCAAGCCATCTGTCACCTTCGTATCACATTAGGTGTGACAAGTGCCAATCACTAGGCAATCTAGGTTCTTCTCAATCAAGCCTTCCAGAGAGAGATTTGGCACTGTCCCACTTTTTCATCTGGGCGGTTTTGCCAGAGGCTTGACTGACTGCTTTTTGCTTTTTCCCCTCATTGCGTACGTTTAGACCACATTTCAAGGTCTTAGTCGTGTAGCACCACCTTGGATTCCATCACAGTATGACAAATGGGTGAGAAGTACTGAGATGAAAGTCAAGAGAAGGACACTTCTTTATATTGTTAGTTACGTTAACATAATCCTGTTTTCTCCTGAATATTAGAAAGGTACTGTAAGGTCCCAGAAAGACTAAACAATGTTAAAAGATTGTCAATACAGGGTGCACAACATATACTGTAGCTGCTAGAAAAAAGGGAAGATTAACAGTGATTGATTTATTTATTTCTTTTTACATTTTGTTAGTGTGGCATTATCTGAACAGTCAGAGTACCATATCCTGCCACAAAATCCCAGGAGCAATCCTGCATTAAGCAAACTCATTTTCAAAGGAAGACGTTTTCCTATTAAAGAGGTGTGGCTTATTTGTCTTGCTTTTTTCAAGGTTAAAGTCCAATGAACAGCCTGCATCCATTGAAATTATATTTATAGAGAAACAGCTGGCAAATAGGTTAAGAAGTTAAACAAATATTGATCATCTTTGATAGTACTCCTACACAGCCAAAAACAGCAACAAAAAGTACACACATTTAATAAATTAAGTCATTTATATTTTCCATAGTTATATATTTTATATAGTTAATATGCAGTATAGTGCATACAGAAATTAAGACAGTTGTTTACATAAATCTTGCTTTGAATATTCTTTTAGGTTTTACTATACATCAAGCTCTGGACAAATGGTTCTCATGAAAAGGGTTTCAATTTCCCTGTCATAATCTTAATCTCTCTTTAATTTCCTGTGTACTCCTTTTATATTGTTATATTTTCTGTGCTCCTTTTTTTCATTTAGTCTACACGGGCTGTTCTCTGTATTTTCTTTTGCAAAGGGTGGAATGCAATTTGGGCAATTATTAAGGTCTGAAGTTTAATAAAGAGGTTTTACAAATGACAGATTCGTATTTGATTTCGCATTAGTACAACACAGTTTAAAAGTTTATCATATTTTTTACCAGCTAGACCAGGATTCAACAAGCTTTGGCACCGTGGCAGATAGCTACCAGAGAAGTGTGAGCAATAGCTGGCAAATACAGTGTTTTCCTGGCACAGCAGTGACTCCTGTGACCTGCTGGAAACCTCCATTCTTCCAGTGGTGCCTGCAAGAGTCTCCAATCCTCCAATCAGAGCCAACTAACAGTACCTGCAAGGCACTATCTGTGCCTCTGACAAAAGGTCATGGCAGGGATTCTTGGTTATTCATAACTCCCTCTAGGTAGTGCAGTAGCCACAAAAAGAAAAATGCTAAAGATTTGAATGTCAAGCTTTATATTATTATTGTATTATTGCAACCAATGAAGTTGCTACAAAATAACCTAATTTCTTCCTTTCTCAGCCAAATAGTTGGGGCCTACGTTATTCCATCAGTGCAAGTATTCAGTAAAATGAATTAGAATATATAGGTTTAGAGATGAGAGGGTTTTCATTTACTGTAACAATTATAAATTAGAACACTAAATTGCAAGAGTGCTTTGGCGACTGTTTGGAATTTATCAAATGTGATCATTTACAGTAGTTCAGGTGGGTAGCTGCGTCAGCATGCGTAGGCTGCAAAGGAACAAGTAAAGGTTTATTCCTGAAAAGAGAAGAAAAGAAACACGACGTTTTGGCTGTGGAATCTTCTTTGGGTGTGTGACCTTCAGGTGTACACAGAGGCCCAATCTGCTTTGTCAAGGCAGCTGAAAGATTATTAGACATCTTTAATAATACTTTATTCTAAGTGTAATAATATACCTTTCTGCTACACATGTAACATGTCACACAGTATTATAGAGCCACCTGATAGTGCTACTGTATACTGTATGTGGCAATAGTGACCTTGGCTGCTGAAGACATTTACAGTATGCTGAAATATAGGGAAATTGGGAAATATAGGTACCTTAGCCCTGTCTCTTTCAGAGAACATTGCATTATTGTCCTGACCTGATATTTACACTGTGTTTTTAGAACTGTGTGTATTGGACGGTGTTAATCTTTGGGCTAGATGGGAAGATATTTTTGCATATCCCAGTCTCTCCATACAGTTGTTGAGTGTATTTAGTGCAGTGAATTTGATGCAGGACCAGTACCCAGGTGGTACCAGGGTTTTGACACTCTTCTGTAGCTGTGACTTTTGTGTTTCTGCATGGCACTGTACTGGCATGCAGAAACAACAGGCTTTGAGGCCTAAATGTAAACACACCAAGGAAACAGCTCAAAAATCAACTTGCTCAAGGTCCTACTCCATGCTAGAACCCTCACAGTGCTCATTAACACCCCAGTTCAACATGAAAACTGTTTTATTTTCACTCATAGTTTATTACTTTGAATGCTTGAAAGTTTATATGAGTCATTGCCTGGAACAGTCAATTGAATAGAACAAGTAAGTAAAGGATTTACTATATGAATTCTAAATTAGCAAAGCTTGTATCTCTCTTTATGAGGCTTTAGTTTGATATACTTTGCCAATAAAAGTGGTGTTGAACTAGTGTAAATATCACTACATTATAATATTTAACCTCAATATCACACCCATAGGTCCATTGTTAAATTGCTGTGGTGTTGATGTATACACCCTTATATTTTTCTTTGGAAAACAGATGGCAAACATAAAGATATTGATTCCCAAGGAACAGTGAAACAGATGTTGAGCTCAGTACATCATTTAAAAGGAATTGTAAATACATTCTGTGCTGCTTATGTATATCATCTGACTTCACTTGCTTTCTGTCTACAGTGACACATGATTTAGACTCTCATGAACTTGAAGCAATGATTTGATCTCAATACAAATAATATTATTCAGAGGACTGTAATGGCTAGAATGGAGATAAGTGAGTGTGTTAGTATGGTTTTATTAGAAGTCTTTGGAGAGGGTAATTCATAAGCACAGTGAGCAATGAATGCCTTAGAAATTATAAGCTTAGCACTCTACATCCAAATTGGCATGTAAGCTAATTCAGATTTAGAGATAAAAAACACCAGTGGGAGGCTTAACTTTAATTAGGAATAAGGAACAGGCAATGTTTATATTATACAGGTAGATGAAATATTATAATTGCTCTGGAGAAAAAACAGATGCGTGGACTTTCATATGTGAAAGAGTGGAAGGCGTCACAGGTATAAAAAATAAATTAAAAGTGTTTTTCTTTTTTAAAATTATTCAAATTATCCTTTTGCTCTTGGTGCTGTATACTATATGGGTGTTTGTGGGAAACAAAATCTATGTTCATCCTGGACTTGAATGTGAGACAATCAACCTGTATGTAATAACTTCAACAAATCTTTCTTTGTACTGCATGGTATTCCTACTAATATAAGCAGTATGAATACATTACTGGTATGTATTCCATGCATACTTTAGGTTAATAATACCCAATATGAGGGAAGCACTGAACTATTGGTGACTGAGAGGAACAAGCACTTCAAGGCCCTAATGTGGGATACTTTAGGTGGAGGCTCTATATGGCATTTATATGGGAATTCTGCACTTACACAGTTCTCATGTGTAAGTCTTCATGAGCAGCCTTATTATAAAACACCATTCTACTAGGAACAAACAATGCTGGGTTTAAAATTACACAATTTTGTTTAGTCAATTTTTCATCAACAGTGTGTGTGTGTGTGTGTGTGTGTGTGTGTGTGTGTGTGTGTAGATTTTATAGGCTCCTTTAAAAGGGACAGTGTTATTTTCTCTCCATTACAGCCTCCCTCCAAAATAACACATCCTGTGGAAACAAGAAAGATGTCTTCAGCCAAACCCATATTACAATCATTATGATTTGCACTCAAACAGATGGTACCAACAACTAATGTTACACACAGGCTGTCTGTGGGCGTTGCCGTGAAATGGGTTTTGTTTTCAGTGACTGTTATTTTGGAGACATTGAAAAGAATTTGCGAAGAAGGACCCACCTGCTTCTGTGATTGCCAATGAGTCCGGGTTGATAGAGGAAGGGCACATTTGCATTTCAGCTGCCAGTCTTATGCGGTGTGCATCTTTACATAAACCAATGGTTTGAGTTTGTATTGCAAATGCCTTTGGATTCATATCATTGTCATTTCTGAGCAATGAAAACTCAAATGTTTCTACATGATTGCCAGTATATTTTAAAAATAATCTCTAGCCAGATGTTTATGCAACAGGTTGTCATAGGAACAGTGGGTGTGATTTTACGCTCATTGGTTTCTAAATGTGGAGTTCCTAAACTAAGTGGGAAGAACATCTGTTAGAGGAAGCCTAATCTTTTATGAAACTGCATGGAATTAAGCTAATTTAACTAACACTGGGATGTATCAGAGCAATACGGTGGTACAGTCATTAGCATTGCTGCCTTACAGCCTTGGGAACCTGGGTAAAGTTCTCGACCTGGGCTGCTTTCCCTGTGGAGCTTGTATGTTCTCCCTGTGTTCACATTGGTTTTCCATGGGGTATTTCGGTTTCTTTGAATGGTCCAAAGACATACTGGTAGGTTAATTGGCTTCTTGGAAAGTGTGCCCTGGTGTGTGTGTGTGTGTGTAAAAAAATACTTCTTACACAATCAAACGTTTTCCTACTTAGCTCATGATTCAACCATTGAAGTCATTTAATGACTCCTACTAACCAGAAATGTGAGGTGCTCATTAATAAAGAAATTAACATAAAAAATTGCATAGACCCTTGGTTGATGCAGTTAACCTTTTAGGTCACACTCGTGGTGGCATCCATTGTACAAACAAAAAGTTAAATTAGTAATGGTGCTAATTCCCTCCTTTGCATGCAACAAGTACTGTATAATGTGGCATTGCACAGTGTGCTTCCAAAGTCAGCTGATGTGACCACACACACAGAAATGTCTGCTGTAGAACATTGGTATTTATGCATGTGAACTGGCCCAACAGGCGAATCCAAACTGGAGCTAAGTTAATTAGTTTGATTCTGCTGTTCCGAGGGAAATGGAACCCCATGAGGCCCGAGACGCATAGTCAGGGTAATGTGTATTTATTCCTGTATGCCTTCTTATTCCCTCAGTCTCATCAGGAGCTGATTGCAGTGTCTGACCCTTGATGAAAGCTCTGATCATCTTGCTCAGCATGCGGCTGCACTCTGTAGAAACGTATTAAGTAATGTCATGCCTGTACCAGGCAGGTTCAGAGCCCGAGCACTCGACAAGCAAACTCCAATGTAATTGTTCTCCCTTCAGTGTTGCAGAGAGGCGGGTTAAATCAGACAGCCACAGTGAAGATTGTAAAGAATGATTAAGCATCTCAGACACCGAAGTACTATAAAATCTGGCATGCTCCTCGTTTGCTGGGTGCAGTGCTTAGAAAGCCAGCATCACATAATTGTAAAGTCATTTTGTAAAGGATTATGGCCGGTTAATTTAAGAAGACAGTCAGCTGACCTTTTTGCTGATATCTTCTTGTTTGCAAACTGTTTCCTTTGCCAATTCTATAGTTTGGCATACATCTCTTGTTGTAATTTTAACTCATTCTCAATCCAGCTCTGTAACAGCAGTTTTTTTACCAACGTTTTAAGTGAAAAGATTATTTAATATTCTTTATCAGTGACAGCTGAACTTTGCTGGATCACCTGTGCTCTATGTACTTTAAGAGTATCACATCTTAGTGAAAATAAAAGGCTTCTGAAATTAGTAGAAAGATATTAAGGCACTCAGCAGTATTTTATAAATACTTACTAGGTGGTAATTACTTAATTTAATTACTAATCCCTGTGGTAATTACTCAAAATAGAACATTTCTTATTCATGTCAGCACAACTATTTTTGCAGCATCAATTTATTTACTGGATTATTTGGACATACAGTAAAAAGGATTTTATTCTTACTCTCCAAACATCCCTTTTACAGTATACAGTATAAGGCTCACCGTGCTGTCACTGTCTCACTGTCAGGCAGTTGCAGCTCATTGTACAGCACTTCACATAAACCAAGTACCAGTACCCCCTTTCATGCATAATTTCTCCTGTGGCCTCAGTCTGACACTCTCCAAGCTGCTTGAGAGCCAGGTTAATGCAAAAACCTTGAATTCCTGGATTAAAAAAAAACAGTCACTACTAATGTGAAGACAGCTTCACTCTATTTTATCATCTGCAATAATCTTAATGATATTTAAAAACTAGTAAAAACTGCGTAGCTGTCCTATAGCAAAGGGTTCAGCAGCTGAATTAGAACTTCTGTTTTTGAGATGCTCCATTTTCATATTTATATTTTAAAAATAATTGATTGGCTGATTTGAAGCTTGTCAAAAAAATAATTACTGTACACCGTGCCCTTCTGCCACACAGTACGTTCTGTAAGTTCATCTTACTCAGTGCCGATGTTTGTAGTTCCTGTATTCTGTTGATGGAAAAAGATTTGTCTGACAAAGATGATCTGGTGTTCAGCATCCATGCGCACTTCATGAATTAATCATTTCAGTCTTTCAGAATGACAGGCTTTTTATAAGTCAAAAAACACTACAGTTGATAATTACATTAGCCCTACTTGACCTTTTGCATAAAGAGTTTCACTCATTTAATGTCTATGGATAGCACATCACTAGTACTTCCCTTTTCTTGCTACATTGTTGCATGTTCTTATTCTACATGGCTAAACCTAACCTTTCAATAGTTCATTAACTGGATGATGGCACGGCTCTAATAAGTTATTTACCAGCATGTCAATTCCTTTTTGCCTCTCATTATTGTCCTAATCTTCAGAGAAGCCTGCAACTGGACAGACATAGCTCTGAAGAGCTGTATTTGTGATTTGTATTCCAGTGCTGTTTTGTTCTTGAAAGGAGCTGTAACTAAGGTTTAAAATCTGCATCTTTCCAGTGGACTTGCCTCAGTGGCATTTTCACAGCAATCCAGTCCACCATTGAACTTCTCTTATCGAACAGAATGCGGTTTCTTTTTTCCCCCTGAAGATGCAAGGCTTTGAAATCACTTTTCCATTCCTTTCTTCCTTCAGCCAGTTTAATTTCTGTTTCTCTAGGTGGAACAGAGAGGAATACTCTGATGAACACTAAGACAGAAACAGTCGGTGATACTGTATACTGAAGTATTCCGTTAAAATAAATGTGTGACTGAGAACAGACACTATAGTATTTGTTGTATTGTAAAAATGGAGATATAATTACAAAAAGCCTCAAAATAAGTCTTAAAACAGTTGCTTTGCATATTGGGCCTGGAGAAACTAAGCCTTTCCTCAAAAATCATATTCCAGATCAATGTGTCTTAAATTTGAGTTAAATTTGAATCTATTTCTAGATATCATTAGATTATTTACATACAGTATACTGTTCTACACAAGCATCTAGTCTGCTTCTCACTGTGTAACTCTTCAGCAACAGTCATAGAACCCCCACCCCACTAGAATGCATACAGGGAAAAATGACTGAATTACCCACACTGTTAACTGCCCTTTAACCATTGGTTTTAAAAAATGGACAGGGCTTGCATTTTTCTTTAGACACAGAAATGCCTGTCTACAAGTACAGTGTGCAATTGGTGCGACCTGACCTTTACCAGATGTTGTAATGCACAGAAGGTCAACAAGCTTTCTTTGCAAAAACACAAATAGTATGTGAAGATATTGTATAAAGTGAAAAGTGTTCATTTTTTGATTATCATGATACTGAAAAGATATGCATGCTCTACTGCTTATCAGGAGAAGTACAGCCCCCTGGCTCAAATCAATGTCCTACTCTGACAACCTAAAAGAGCAGAATCTTTTCAACCATTTGACAGAAAAGGCTGCCCTTGAAGGGAAGGTAGCCGGTTTGAGTGTTCAGAATCTGCAAAGGCATTGCTGAAGCCAACTCATTGGACTTATCAAGAACTAACCGAAACACAAACCAGAGGACACAAGAGGTAATTATAGGGAAAAGCAATTAAAGAAGTGGAGTAGAACAAGAAGTCCTTTGTTACCCTAAGGGTTGTGGACGGATGGACCAGTCCACTCAGCCATGTTGAGTAAGATTGTATCAAAAAATGCCTGGATAAGATCCTCAGAACAGTTAGCTACTGAAAACCAAACAAAGGCTGAATGACACCTTAACATATTAATGTGTTTATTATCTACAGTACATATTGGGAAAAAATGTATTGTAAAACATAAACCTGTCTTCTGCACATTGCAACACTATTGTTCTTATAAAAGTGATGACTGAATGTTAAAGCCCCAACTTTTCTCTCGGATTTCTTTCGTTTTTCCAAACACTGGGCTGCATCAACCATTACACGGTGCAATTAACTGCCTGACAGCGAACCTTATTTTTCAATTAACAGAGCTCTTTCTGAATCAATTGGGAGTATCAATCAGCACAGATGCAGTAACAGCAGGTTCAAGTAATAGTAAAAAATAAAAAGGATCAAAACTAATTAACAGATCCCAGTTACCTTTCTCAATACATTATCCACTGATAGCTTAGACGAGCTGTGTCAATTTAAATTTAGATGCTCATGGGACTGAAGACCATGTAAAAGCCTTGTTTCTACAACACAGTGCTAAATGAGATACTTCTCCACACATCCTTCTCTTCATTAGTAGTTGTGCTAACCTTTTGGAGTGCATTCAGTATTTAGTTTTCACATTATATTACAACTGTCAATGACATAAATCATATTATCTTCAGCACTTATTGGAAAAAACATGCATGGAATAGCACAAAGATTATTCTAAGGAAGACAATTTAAAAAATAATTTAAAAGCCTCAAAAACATACACCACCTCATAATATTTCTATATTGACTTATTTAATGAGTCATTAAAACTAATCCGTATTTGCCAGTTTCTTTTTCTCATAATTGTTAGTATTTGACATTTTTAGAAGCAGTGCACATGGAGTCTAATAGAATTGGATGCTTAACAGGTCACTTAAATATTCATACATTTGTAGATTCTCTGCTTCAACCCGATGTAAAAATAAATGAGTAAAGTTTGGAATCTTCAAGTTAGATAGATGGTGAACATTTGGGAGTTTCAGTGATGTACTAGTTAATAAAAGAATTCATTACCAATGTCGAATCCAGTCATATTTTCTGGAAGGATGCATTTCAAGTATCTGAGGGAGAATCTGGCAGTCCATTTGGGGATTAACTTAATGTGGCCATGTTTGACTTATTCAGGCTTATTCTACTGACCTTAGATACAGCCACAGGAAATACTGAACTGCCTTCACTTTTTCCACAAATTGCCCCTCTTGGTATGATGGGGAGATCATGAAAATTTGATAATATGATAAGCATACTGTAATTGTGTCCACTGGTGTGGTAGACTTTTAGTTATAGAATTCCAAGACATTTTATGACCTTGCCTCTCTGTACAGTATGTTTTATATTTCTTCTTTTTCGTCTTAGTATAGTGTTCACAAGGGGTTAAATTTAAGTTACCATACAAAAAAAAGCAATAGATAAGATTACAAGATTCCAGTAAAATATAATTAACAAAATAAATGCCAATGTAATTAAAGCAATTTCAATTTAAAGAAATTAAGAGGAACAAAAAGCTTTTTCTGTGTCGCAATAGAAGACTGCTCATTCGTTAATGACTCATGTGAGTATATTGATTTTCATTTTTCTACAATGTTTACACCAGAGCGGTATGTAACAAGATGTGCATCAAATTACTTTTTGTTTCCGAATGCCGTTGTGTTAAGGCAGCTCAAGTGAAAGTGTGAAGTGAAAGTCTCACAGCTGATACACTCTATGAGTCAGCTAATGGGATGACATTTACAGGGAGCGCTCACTTGAAGAAAGTTTTGAATCGAGCTCGTTTGAAAAGACCTGTTGCTGCCTTATTGATAAAATAACATCATTTAGTAATCATGACCCTGTTGAGGTCTTCTTGCTTCTCCCACGTCCGGCGCTTACAGATAAAACATGAAATACAGAGGAAATGAATCTTACTGCAGAGAGTGAATGCTTTTAACGGATGCTTTCATCCCAAAACTGCATTGCCCACCTGAGTTGATGGAGCTGGGCATAATTTGTATTTAAACTTTATCCTCAAAGTCTGCGATGAAATAACTCTGCAGATGTGGCATTATATCTTCAAGAGTGCTGGGCAAAAATATAACAATAACTGCGTGAAAGCAATCTATGCAATATGGGTAATGCAAAGTTTTATCATGTTTTAAATTTGCCTGACAGTAAGTGTCTTGCCTGCCACTCTAACTTCAGTAGTATGGGTTTTACATAACCCACAATGTGTAAGAGAATTTCAGAAACATCTCTTGAGGTATACTTGTCAGAAATAGAGGTAGAATATATCCCCGGATAAATACAATTTTGTCCCTCAATAGAATAAGAAAATAACCCCAAACTGAGGAATAATGGGTTTCCAGTGTGGCATTACGCAGGGGCGTGCCCAGTCTGGAGGTGGAGCCAGCTGTCCTGGCTTTTAGATGATGAGCCCCAGCTGGGCAGGTCCTATAAAGGCACACTGGACTCCCCCCGAAGGGATGAGGTAGGACGGAGTTTTACGCCAAGAGTCCCAGAGGGGATTGCACCTGCGTAAGGCTTTTCTTTTCTTTTTCTTTTTGCCTGTCCCATCACCTCTTTCCCCAGGGCAGGGGCACACCTTTTTCATGCCCCAAGTTCTTATTTTGTTTTTGCCTTACGCGCCCTGCTCTGCCACACTGGACCCCCATTACGTAGGGTACGTCCAGTTTGGTCACCGCTGTGCTAGCGGTTCTTCGCTTTCCCGGGCCGGACCCCGTTAAATAGGGTAAGCCCAGCCTGGAGGTCACGAGGCACAGTGGCACACCGTTCTTTTTGTCTTTTGGTTTATTTTTCACTGTTATTTGTTTTGTGTCCCTGCTAACCTCACACCAGTGCTTCTGTCCCTTCACCCGAGACATTGACTTTTTACCGTTGTTCGCTGCGGTGCCTCCCACTACACCCGGTCACACCAAGTACAAGTACTACAGAAATAAATAAATCACAAGAAGTTGCAGAAGCAATCCCTGCACATCTTAGTGTCCTCTGCAGTCAGTCAATGACGACGGCCAATATGAATTTCTAGTCCAATCCTGCCACTCTGGTTGTTCCACCCTTGTCATCCACTCTGCTGGCTCTGACTGTTCCCTAGTGATATATAGAGCAAATACCTGCAGCCCATCAGCTCTTGTGCCAGACCTGGACTCCCCCTAAGTGACTCATTACTAAGCCAATAACCATAAATAACGCAACTGCTTTTGCAAATTGTTCATAACGACTCAGCAAACCTGTGATCCCCAGACTGAGAGTAAGAGGTCGCTTCATTTTATGGTTTGATTTTTTTTTCCCCAAAGATCACTGAGGCATAAAAGAGCTCACATGTGAGAATAAATCACTCATCTAACTTGTTTTTTTTGCTAGGCATTTTATTGAAAATAGGCAAATTTGGTATGTTGATTAACATTTGGCATCAACAGGTTTGGCTGAAAAGGAACTAGACTAAGAAAGTCACAGGCTGATACTAACAGAATGTCTGGCTGCAGCAGAAACAAAACAAGCTGGACATCTGTGACGCATGCTTTGCACCAAGTTGCAGATGCTGTCTTGTAGAATTTTTATCCCCTTACTTGTGTTAAGGCTGGACAAGCATTATCCTGCTTCTGGTTTCTGAGCTCTAAATACCACACCTCATCCCAGCTCTTTCAACAGATGCCCAATGGGGCTCACATCAAGTGAGTGGGACATCCATGGCATAGTTATCGAATGCTCCTCTCACAGGGGAGCCCCTGTCACACAAACAAAATGAGGACATCCGTTGTCCTGCTGTAATACTGTTACCCCAGTATGAGGCAGCTTTAAGGGTAGCAGATGAGGTCTTGGGACTCGATTAGTCCAGTATAGTGCGGTCAGGCTGCCAGCAATTCATTCGCTGTGGAGATGTGGAGCAGACTTCTGCCCAAACCATCACCCTTGCTTGGTCTGATAGCACACAGCACATGTACACAATACCTTGGTAAAGACAACTACTAGCAGGTCAACCTGAGGTAAATTATTGTAGGCCCCAACACACTGGTGACACAGAAGCACAGTTCCTTTTTGTATTTTTCATTCTTGATTTTCTCCTGGCTTGAAATTCAACAGATTAAAGAGAAGGTGCAGTTCCAGTTTCTCAGACTGATTATTAAATCTCAGTAACAAAATAAATTAATTGGCAGTATCACAACATTTTACAAAGTCTAAATTAAGCACAAAATCTTGAGCTTTGTGAAAGTACTGTATAGTCCCAGTGCTGTCACTCAGTCAGAGTTTGTGCAAGTTGCTACATGAGATGGCCCTTCCTGCTCACTAGTTGCTGTAATGGCTAATGGAATAAGTACAGGTTGTGCGGCAGACATTCACTCCAGAAATGTTCCAGTGTGATCCACATGCAGATTTAATTAGTTGTATTTGTCCACAAAATTGTCCTGAAGTTGAGAGTAATGTTTCTACTGGATTAAAATATTCTTTTAATTCTTTTTGATTCTTTCTAACTCCGAAATATAAAAATAGGATTTCAATTCCCCTTTAAATCACCTCATCATATATTCCCAATCAACCTTCTCACGAATGAAAATGATTTAGTCCTTATGCTATAGCTGGAAACTTGAGTGTATTAGTCTCAGTCATAAGTGATTGGATAATCCAAATTGACACTAAAAAGATTAAAGCAATATCCAAATCCTGTAAATTTTATTTTTCTATAAAGATATACAGTATGTATAAATAGATTGATAAGTCTCTTCTGAGGATTTTTATACCTTTAGTTTCATATTTATCAGAAGTGGTACAGGTTTTCAACCCCACAATAATCTGTTCTAGTACTTGAAGACCTGTCTTTGTCACAAATTCTGGCTTTTAAAAATAATGAACCAGGCTATGGTGCAGTGTTTTTTTAACTCATCTAGAAATTAGAATTATGACAAAAGTTTACTGAACAGCAAGATTTGGCCTAGTTAAAATGTTTTGCAAAATGCAAAGCTGATAGTTTATATTAAATGTCTGAAACATTTTGTTGAAAAATGGCAGCTATTTAAAACAACTTTGAAATCTCAAATTCTGTCACATTATGGTAATGCATTCTTACAACAGATGATGTGTATTCAGCTTGGTTATTTGTTTAGTTTAGTTTTTCCAAATGTAGCACAGTTTTTTTTGTCTCAAGTGCTAAAAATGCCTCATAGCTTCTGTTCCACAAAACGCATTCAGCTCATTTGATGAAGATGCTCTTTACGATTACTATTACACATTCTTAGAGCTCACTTCTGGATGTTAAACAAACATTCTAAAATCAAATCTTCAAATGTGCTGAAGTACAAAACATATCATCACTGACTCTGATCCCCTGATCTCTGACTAACTGATCGGGTTGCATGAGTTGTAAAGAGATGTCATTTGAATCAGCCTATCCTTCTGCTATTCAGGTTATCAGCTAGTCCAGTAGTCCAGACATCGCTGAAATATGTACACATTTTATGTGCACCTTTGGTAAACAGGACTTCTTTCAAATTATTTTTTACTCATAGTCCTGTATGATGAACTGCAAGTGCCCGGGGACATTTTGCTATAGTTGTTGTGTAGTTTAACAAGGTGTGCACAAAACAGTGAAACTATGGTGAGATGTCTTTGAATAAGATGATCTTCTTTCAGCTGGTTCTGTTTTTCATCATGCAATTTACAGATTGCAGTGTGTTGCTTAACACTACAATTAGAATGCTTGGTTCCAGCCTCTTTCTTTATTGGATAATGTTAATTTTATTAATAGTTTTGTTCATGCTGTTCTCAGACAAAAAAATAAATATAGATTGTTTTGTAGTTCATTAAACCTGATAACTCATTCTCCTCTATTTTTCCATCCATTCATTTTCAAACCCCTTGATCCAATACAGAGTTGGGGGGGGGACGGGACGTGGATTAAGACTGGGGGGGCAGGGGCTGGAGCCTATCCCAGCAAGCAACTAACACCAATCCATCACAGAGCACACACTGACACAGACACAAACACATACACACTCATTCCAGGGCCAGTTTTCCCAGAAGCCAGAGAACCTACCATGTTTTTGGACTGTAGGAGGAAACTGGAGTATCTGGAGGAAACCTACACAAACACAGGGCAAACATACAAACTCCACACAGATAGTACCCCGGAGTTGATCCCAGGGCCCCAGCACTGCAAGGCAGCAATGCTGACCACTCTGCTACCGTGCAGTCCTCTCCTCTTCCTTCTCTTCAGGTGTGAAGACACCTGAAGAAGGCTCCACAAGCTGGAACATTTCTCGTTACTTCTCTTTTCATCATGGAAAAAACCTTTACCTGTTCCTTTGCAGCCTACGTATGCTGACGCAGCTACCTACTTTAATTGTTTAATATTTTAAAAAGAAAAAGCTTTCATATTAACTTATTAAATGACATAAACTAGCTTGACTCTCTACCTGGATTATTGTCATTTTCATTATACAGCAAATTATGCATTATAAAGTCATTTTTTTTCTAATAATTGATGTTGTTGTGTAACAAAATGAGTGGGTGGGATTTAATTCCCTTTTAATGTCATCAGGCCAGGAGTTATGTGAGCAATGCCCAGACAGAATATTTCTGACTACTCTACTACTCTTTGCAAAAGCAAAAGACAGCTTCCAGCATCAGCTGTCAGTATTCAGGTCAAAGAAAATGATTAAAACCGAAAGGTGTCGATGAAAATGTATGTGACACAAGAAACTGCAATACACTGGCTGGAAAAAATAATCAAATATTCAGAGTCAATAACATCAGTTTTTAAAAAAAATTATAGATAGAGGGCATTCCTAACAGAACAGTTAGAAGAATTCTTCCAGTCATCCCTTTAGATAAAACTGTGAGAAGCTGCCTAACACAATCACAGAAAAAAGTAGAAAAAAACAATTGATATTCACCCATGGAAAGTGAAGACAGCAAGGTTATGCAAGGGCAGGAATTGAATTGAACCATTATATATGGGATTTATCAGGTGGGAGTAATCCTCAACTCAAAAATTTTATCAGTTCAGTAGAACTTACATTTATTCAAAAAATATTAAACTGCTTGATTCATATATCCCGAGTTTTGCTTCTGAAGGACTGAGCATACACTTTGAATTAAGAAACAAAGTTTATGTTTACTGTTTAAGTAAAAAAAGCAGTTTTCTACTGTTTTGTTGTTTTTACAGCCTTTCACTCATGTGTCATGTCAGTAACAGAACAGATATTGGGTGCTGTTGCAACAATGAGGACTTGACAGTTTCCTTTTGGGATAGATTCAAAGGCAGCATATACAGTACAGTAGCATTGCTGTCTCTCAGCCCTGAATTTACTCCTGCAACAGTGGTGAATTCCACTGTAGCAAAAAGCTCATCTCCCATTAATTCAACAGCAGTGGACATGGTTCGCTACCCAGCCATGTTTATGAATCTGATGTCCTTCATTCAAGATTTGGCTGGATGAGATCCTTGGATTCGATTTGCTCCTGAAAGAAAAAAAAACAAATGAGCTATGCAGACCAGATGGCTTCCTCTCATTTGTACACATTAAGGGACTGTACGTATGTTACTCTCATGAGCTCACACACGCCCAATAAGCTCTGTTACTCCTATATGTTAGGCTCAGTTGTGTGTCTGTCCATGCCATTTAGTTCCTTACTGGAATCAAAATGTGAAATTAAAGACCTGGCAGATCTCTTAAAGGACAAATCAGTTTATTCACTGTCATCCCAGGTGTGAGGAGCAATATAATGGCCTGGTGTTGGCAGGGGCATTTATTTATTTCAAACGGCATCATAACAAAATAAAACAAATAAACCCATACAATTCAGCCTATAAATAAATATTTACGCCCGCTTCACATTTCCCTGGGTAAAAATCAATTGGTATTAACTTATTTTCTTTAATTGTATTCAAGAGTTCTGAGGCATAAATACCTTTCTTAACTCGCTGATTATTCCTGGCAGGCGAGAAGTGGTGTCCCTGTGTAAATTGGGGAGTTTGCAGTCTCTTTTGAAATGGAGTGTGATGAAGCAGATGTGATGGCATAAAATTAAATCAACACAGCATACAGCGAAGCACTTTATAACGCAAACCTTGAAATATTAATTTCAAAGGAAAATGTGGATTTGCTGATTGTGGTCCCTTAAGAAAAAGTTAACATTACAGTTTTAAGTTAATATTGTGAACTTAATTTCTTTTACTATTCTGATTTTTAATCAAGGAAACGTAAGCCAAAAGCTCCATTCCAAAATATTCACACTTTTATTATAGCAGTTATCTGCATAAAAAGGCATGTGTCCTTCGTCTGTCAATAAGGTGGTTATGTCTCAGAGAGAATAAGGAGATTTTTTTCTTGCAATATGTTTCTAGGCTATAAAGCTTATTTTGTCATCACTGAATTAGACACAGGCTTGTGGTAGTGAATCATTTAGTGAAGGTGCTGATCAGAGACTAATGTCAAGGCTTTGGCAAGTTAGAACAAGAAATCAGAGAAAATTGTTGCAATCCCTTCAGCTGCTGAGTGGTGTTTTTAGATTAATAGAAATTCTGCAGTAATCAAGTTCTAGAAAAGCATAAGAACTGACAGAGATACACGTCATGGAAAAGGTGGCTTTGAATGTTGGATAAAAAAAATTGTAATAGTTCTGTCAAATTCTAATTATGATGAAACAAGTCAAAAATATAAGTGATAGTGTATTTAATACTTTGGTGTTAATTCGCCTGGGTGAGGTGATTTTTGAAAAGTACTGTCATAGCCCCCCTCATTTATGAGGAATTAGCCAGGGAGCTGCTACAAGGGTGAAGATGGAGTGGCGGGAGGCGCACTACAAAAGATGCTTGCAGAGCTGTGGGGAGCCAGGGAGTATTAATATGCTGGAGAGTGGAAGTGCAACATTTAAATTTGATTGACTCCTGTATTGTGGTTCAACGTGCATGATAGGGGTTAGAGGGCTCAGATTGTTCAGAATGAGCACCTACAGTAGCTGAGCAATTTAGGAGCCCAACGCATAGCTTAGTGTAAACTTTCTTGTTTCGAGCCATGTGTTGGTTAGAGAAGAGAAAGGCAACAAGCTCTACTCATAAGCACCTAGAGGGATTTATATTCTTTCCTTATCAGGACAAGATAGAGATTGAACCTGAGCGGTAACAACAACACTCACCCTAAAACACCCAGTTCGATTGAATGGCTATAGCCATAATAGATGACTCATATACTGTATATAGTCTTGAGTATTATCATCTTTTTAAAAAGCTTGCTACTTACAGTATATTGAAACTTTAAAACACTTCCTCATCCATGATAAAGTCACCCATCGCTCAGATCCTTGTGAAGTAGCAAACTGGTTTGTGAGCAGTATGTAACACCTGAGTTTGTTGTTGTCAGAGATCCTCTGCTAACAAACACAACAAAGGTGAATCACTGCGGTAAGATTTACCAGCAAAAGCAGCAAGTTCAAAGCCAAGGCAAACTCATGGCCATGGAATGAGAGGTTAACACACTGTTGACACTTAAAACCTCTTTTATTTCAAAACCATCAGGTTGTCTAAGGATTCCTAAAAGTTTTGGAAATGCTGTAATCCATCTGCTTTCTACTGATTAAAGAGTTGGGAGCACTATCTTTACAATGTTTCTTTTATCAGACATTGTTCTCTTCCTATCTGTCTGTGTGGTGACCTTCTCCCCTTAACCAAACCCAATCAATCAACAAAAGCAATAACAGTTATCTGAGGGAAAGACATTCTCTCTTAAGCCAAGACTTCTTAATTTATAGGACAAGTAGCACACAATTAATTGAGCCAGCCAACAGAGGCAAATTACACCACTTTATAAATCTTGTGTAAGACAGTAATGTTACCACCCTGTAGTGTGATACCTTTAGATCTCTAAAGCTGTGTAAGGATGGGAGACCTCCAAGGACAACCTGCTTGCTGGAGCAGGTGGTGTTGTTGTATTAGTAGGTGGCACTCTTCTCTTTGAATCACAATTTCCAAACCAATATCTCAGTATGGTGACTGTGTACTCTGTTCTGTAGGGGGTACCTGAAATTCCTGAATACCTGGCTATTTTAAAAAAATGTGGTAAAATCCATAAAATCAGGGTTGCTAATCCAGGTTTACTAGCTAAATTCCATATTACTCTTGTACCATCTAGCATCCGTTTTTTTAATCCCTCTGAATTAAATCAGTGAAGTAATTCTCTCTTCTCTGCCTGATATGTTGTAGTGGGGCTACTGGTACATAATGGCTGCCATGTGGCACTGACGTGTATGCTATATTTCAGTGGTGGATGTGATACAAAACTTTGGACTCAATAGCATGATAGAAATATAAGCAATTCTTACTGTTGACTTATCTTCTTATCAGCTGAAGCTCTTGTATTTCACTGAGGTTGAATACATGCCACTTCTATTATGCATTTTGTACTCGGTTGGCAATAAGCACAACCATAGTCCTCATCAATGGCCTCCACTATTAACAAACCCTCCAGTATTTACAAACCCAGGTCCTGAACGATGCACTCTCATTAACTAAACCCTTGCACTTGCATGCCCAAGCGTGCAGAGTATGTTTTTGGAAGGCCCTAGGGAGAATCTTGTGTGTACAGGTTCCTCTCCACCAGTTCTGATGCTGACAAAGTGACAAGATAATAAAATGGAGATGGCGTCTGTTTACTCTGATGCTCCCAGATGGAGTGGCATTCAGATTGAGAGCATTTGTTTGAGAGCTATTGAGTGATAAGGGCAGCAGGACCAGTGGGGAAACATTCCTCACAAAACGACATCTTTAAAAAACAATCCCCAAAGGCATAAAATTAAGCAAATTATTTATTAAAGTTTTTAATCAGCCAATTAGATGTACAATGTGTGCAAGATCACATAATTTCATAAATTGATAGCTCAGAGTTGGAGTTCAAATCTTATTGTAGTAAGCAGCTCGACCTGATTTCTTTATTAAGTTAACAGCCTTTCTTTTACTCTCCATGTTAACCACAATTATGTAACATACCCAAGTGTTGCAGAACGTAATTTCTTTTACGAGGTCATAAATGGTTATCGGAATGACATCACATTAATAGAGAAAGCTTGATTGATTTGCTACACATATGAATTAGTACTGAACATGAATATAACATTTGCTGTCATATTGGTTGCTACATGTGCGATTCTTTACTTTTAATTTGTTTACTTCACCGGAATAGCTGCATTCTTGGTAAAAATGTGCATGTCTTGTGAAAAGCCTAATCATCATTATATGAAGAACATTTAATATTTTATACACTGTACAGGCAGATGAACACAGGCTAAAGATACAGTATTGCTGTTTTGTCTGCAGACATTTAGGTTTGTGCAGCTTTCTTTGTTTTCCCTTCACACTTCACATTTTTTGTCCTGCCAGAGGAAATAGCTGGAGAGGGAAATGAAATCGAAGCAGAAATAACAACAGAGACTTTCATATACAATGAGATTATATACAACATTGTGGGATAGAGACGATAATGTACTTTAACAACTTGTTTAAAAAAAACTCTTGTTGAGTTTTTGACAGTGCCCTAACAATTGATAACTCATTATAACTTCTTATCTACGGCTCAAGTCCGTGGTGGCAGTAGTGGGATGGAGGAAATTTCGGAGTGCTACTCCTGATGCAGTCAAAGTCTTACTGCTTGGTAGCCTTTGCTTGTTAACCTGGAAATGACTATGAGTTTTGTCAACCAAGCCTCAGTTTGCACCATCACAGTTTGATAGGTAAATATTAAGAGAGATGTGCTCCACAAAAAAGAAAAACGATAGTACAGTATATGCTGGTCTTGCATGTTCTTGCATTAAAACACCATTTGTACTAAAGTCAGTGACCCTTTAAAGCATGCATTTTTCTATAAACACAGCAGGTGCTTTTTTTAAAAAGTCTCACTTTCAAGATATGGAAAAATATCTGAAATTACCATCATCCATGATTTTGCTTTACACAGAGTGATTTTATTTTCAACAAAACTTTGAAAATAATACTGCAGGTTATTTTTACAAATATTTCCAAACTTTATTTAAGATTTTCTGAGTTCATGTGTTGAGAACACTTTATAAAATAAATGATTAACTCCTAAGTAGATGGAGCTACTAAAAAAAAAATATTCTTTGTACCAATTAAACATGAAGTGTAATTTAAATAAAACAACTCCAGAAAAGCAGGTGTATTTCATAATCGTTATATTTTATAATTGCCAAGTAATGAGCTCTTATTTTTATACTGCTTCGACAAATGGCACAAATTAATAAGGGGTTTTTAATTCCTGAGTTTTAATTGCCCACATTAATTTGTCAGCTTTAATGCATAACTAATTGTCTTTTCTCAAAGGTATCATTAAGTTATTTTAAGAATATTTGGCATGCTAGTTAGTCCTTGTGTGTGCATTGATCTTTAAATTTGAATGCTCCAGCTCTTATCACCCAGGCACCCCTTAAGGCATTGATTGTATAATTCAATTGCATGCTTCAAGAGTTTCAAACAGTCTATAGTTTGACCATGTCATCTCAGATTAATCTGGTAGGCTAAAATACAAATATTCACAAGATAGTGTGCAGTAAGAAAAATGTTAATGGCATTTTTTCTGTGGAGACCAATATATTTTGCAATATATAAAAAAATGTTCTTTGCCCATGACCTGGAGGGCCCTTGATAACACTCTTACATGAAAACATGGCACAGCAGTTTCCATAGATCCATTTCAGGTTTTAGAAACTGAAAACTCTTGGACAAGAGAAGCCAATGTAAAAAAGTATTTTTTATTATCCAATTTAATTCCACAATCTTTTTTATGAGATCCTGTCAGGTTTTAGCTACAAAATGTTTACCAAGTTATAACAGAACGTCTGCAGCCTATGCTACATACAGTATATAATTACAGTCCTTGAAAAGGTTAGAGACAAAGCAAATCCTGTTAAATACATACACATTCAGAGCAGTAAATCCCAAAGTAAATCATGCATTTAATCAAATATCAGAATTTTAAACAACAACTTAATGTTTTGAAAGTGGATAAAAACATTTAGCGTCTTATCCAAAAGCTTTGCCTAATTCACTGTTATACAGTACATTTTGGGCATTTTTTAAATTGGATTAATGTGATGTCAAAACAAGTCTCAGGTTCCTCCAAACTTTCTTGATTGAGTTGTCATACCTGCCTGTGTGTTTACCCTAGGATAAGAATGAAGTGTGATGCTGTTAAAACATTTGTTCAAGTAATTTTGAAGCCAGAGAGAAGATTCCAGTATAGTGAATTATGCTAGTATTAGTAGCAGCAACAGCAGTATTATTAAATGTCTAACATGCAGAGAAGTGTCACTTCAAGAACAGTCTTTTCAGTCTTCATATCCAGTGTGGACCCAGGTCTGGGTTTCGTTACAGCTGAGACCTGTTGTTTTAGATACCAATACATGAAAAGGGTAACAACTGACATATCTCTATCAGTTTAAGAGGATAAGAAAAGCATACTACAGTAGTTCTAATCAAACTTTCACTAGGCCAAGATGATGGAGTTACAGTATAATCCACTTATTCTTTCCCATACTCATAAAAGCGAGGCTTATAGGAGAATAAGATCCCTTTGTCTATTTTTGTCAGAGCCATTGTTTATTAATGATACAGCTGTAAAAAAGCTCTTTTTTTAAACTCATGCAAAGTGTAGATGTTAGAGAAGGTGCCGACAGTCTCTGGGATGCCCCACACTGTGTGCCCTTTGCTTATGGTGTCTTTTACAGTCTTGAACATAAACCCGCGCTTGAAGAGACAACTCCTATATTGGATTTTTGGTAATTCCTCTCAGCATGAACCTTCTCCAGAGACAGTTGTTCACTCGAGTCTACAATGAAATTCAGTTTGGATTTAGAAATGGAATTTAATGAAGCCTAAACTTATTACTGTAGCATGAGTCCCTGGAGAGAAATGGTAAAGAGGTACTCTGATTTCGATCAGGCAGACAAGGAAACACTTTGTCAATGCTTGGGCAGAAGTAGACATATCCATCAATAGCTGAAAGGTTACATAGGTTCTCATGCTAAAAAAAAAACTCATGGGGCTACACATAAGATTTTTTCCATGCCTTAGGGAAACAAATTAGTGTGTTGATGATGCTATAAGCTATCTTTCAGTCTTGTCATGCTTTCTTAAGTAATTATGAGGAAGGACTCCTAAGGAATAATAAGGATCAATGCAATACTGCATTTTGGCATTAGCTGAAAATTGTCTTTTTTTAATGGATGAATAGGAATAAAACGCAGATAGGTTAACAAGTCCAGAGGAATACTGCTTCATCCGGGGGGTGAAAAAGTGATTGAAAACCTTTTTTTCTCTTTTTTGTTTGTCTTTTACCAGTTACATAAATACCAATAAGCTTCAAATAATAGGTTTAACATGAAGAGGAAGGATCCAGCAGTGCAAATAGAACTTGCGTAATAGGATTAGCTGACTGTGGTGGCATTGACAGTGCTCAAGTGGGTTAAAATATACAGAAAAAACAGGAAATATGACTGAAGCCACTGCATAAACTTGACCTGCAAACTTGGGGGCAGAGGGGTGCACCTACCCAGCCCATCTATAGGTGGTGACTGTTATCTGTGAAAGAAGTGGGGTTACAGCCTTGTTAGCCATCTTGAGGGATTGAGAGAGAAGACATGTGCTCAGGAGTTACAGTATACAGTTGATGTGAAAGTTATGTACAGTATCTGCTGCAATGTGTATTCAAAAGGAAATAGGACAGAAGTTAACATTTTGGCACTAAGCTGAATAACTGTTTATATATTTTTAAAAAATCAAAGCAATATCAAATACTAGTGAAGGCATATTTTACTGTGTAAACATATTGCTTTCAAGTACAGAACTGTTACCACAAAGCATTACAATATGATCTGACAGGAAAAAAAATATTTTAGGTCTTAGTAAACCCTGAAGTTTCTTCATGGGACATGGGTTTTGTGTTCCATCACCAGAAAGATTGTGTGTTCAGGCATCTGAAAATCCGCATGGTTGCAAAATCATGTTTGCCCTTAGCAAATACTGCTTCAAATATTGACCAACTGAAAAAAAACTGGGTTAAATTACAGAGAGATGAATGATTTTCTTTTTAATTGACTCCTCTGGCTGGCTTTCAGACTAATTTACTTCAGAAAATTGACTTTGACGCCAAAGTTTAACATGCTCCCCATAAAATGTGTATGCTCATTTCAGCTGGTTAAATACCAGCCTTTGCCTCCCAATTTAAATCCTCTGATTGAAAAATCAGATCTGCTTAAATATAAAGCATTCCAAGCTGCTGTGCAAGGCATGCATTTCCTATATTTTCTCATGTGATCTTAGTCTATATACTGTAGGAATGGCACTCTGTACAGTAGATGCCCCTTAAAGAGATTCATGCCCTGAATACAATCTCACACAGATCTCATCAAGTAATGTGTATTTACTTTCTACAGTGAGCATCTGTGTTGTACAGACCCCCTATCAAGGACTTAAATTCAAGCACTTTGCAAACACTTTCCATCTACAACAACTTTCAGTGTAAAAATGTCTTATTTATTACTATAACAAAGTGATTTTGGACGTTTCTCATCAACATATCACTGTCGAATGACTTTTAGACCTCTGACAGCAATGAATTTGAAAACACAAGTGGAAAGCAAAAAGAGCATTGCTAGTAAAATAATTTCTACATCTTATTACATTCTTATCAGCATGACCTAACGAATCCAGGACAAACTTAACTTGCTGTCCAGACACTTTTGGGACCTTTGAAATAAACTGGGGAGTTTACAGAAATTGCATTAACAGAACATTTCCATCTCAGCATTTGTGAGACACGGAGGCTGCATTATACATAATTTAGCAGGAATTGAACAGACAACAATTAGAAATTGTAGTTGCTCTAGAAATCCTACAGCAAAGAACCAGATTATATACAGTACAAAAGCTACCCTACAGATTCAAGCTGTTCCTCCCAGCATACTCATGTTCGTTAATTCCAGAACTCCATGGATCCCTTACTTAAAATAAGTACTAATGTATTGCAATGGCTCCGGGAAAGTTTCAATAAGGAATTTTCTTAAGATTTATTCTGTATCATTCTATTCTATTACTCTATGGTCCTACGAAGTTTATTATTGTGTTAGCATGTACATTGTGATGTTGAACATTCCCTGTTCCCAGAGTTCATTTAAGACCAAAACATACCTTGGAACCTGCTGGTCAAAAACCACCATTCTTGGACCACAATAACTGAATGTTTTGGAGAAGAAAAGATAAAATAAATGTAATTTCAGATTCACTAAGAATGCTTTTAAGAAATGAATTAGTATAATTGCATAGAAAGGAATCTGTTTTGGCAATTATCTGACAACTATAGGATGGGATAATTGTCATAATTAGATATATTATTTTGTACATTTTTCTGGTGTACACTTTTGCTATTAGCAGTAGATATATATGTAGAAATGTCAACTTCGTTAAAAACATAAAGTGAGATATGAGCTGGGTGAATTGATATAATGTTTAAAGTTCCTGAAAATACTTAAGAACAAACAACTTAGTTTAGCGGATGTGTGTTTTAGTCCCAGATCTTATATCCACACACAAATCTAGGACAACTTTAAAAAACCTGCAATGCCTTGAGAATTACACTCTGAATGTTAGTCCCAGATGAAGGAATGTAGGAAAAACAAGTAGAACAACACCCTGTAGCCTATCATTCAATTAGCTCTCTATGCATTTATGCACTCCTGATATTCCCCCTTTTTTCTGTAGAGTAACAATTCCTCCCTGTTCATTGGTCTTTCTGCCTGTCCAGTAATAGTTTAGATCAATTGAAGCACTGGCCGCCTCTAACAGTCGGAAAGGGAGGCACTGCTTCTATGAACTTCTAAAGCACTTCATATGGGAATTCTTTTCCTTGTGCTTGGACTGCAGAGGTTTCTCCTGGACACAGGCCAAGGTAAATGACAGGTTGATCGATGATAAAAGCTTGCCCTGGAGAAGTCTTACTTGAATTGAGGGGGATGAGGTGATTCTTCCAGAGAGTGACTCTTAAAGGCCTCATTATAGACAGCAATGAGATATCACTTTTCTAATCACAGGTCAAGTTACACTGCTCAGTGATATGCTGAGAGACATGGAAATGAAGAGTTGCAATTCCAAGGTCAGATCCGATACTGTAAGTTGACTCAACCCCAATCATTTTCTATCACATTGATCTGCATGACTTTCAACTGTTTATGTTGTGGTGAATTCATGATCTGAAAATTCAGAAGCTTACATCATACACACACACACTGTGTTAAGATCACAAAGATAAGGGAGGTAAGCCTGAAAAGTGTTAATCTGAACTTGTTTTTAACATTTGCTGTCGGGGTAAACTCAAAACTTACAACTATGGAATGGCTACCTGAGGATCATATTATAAAATAATTTGCAAAAAACACTAATTCTGAAACTATAAAGTTTATTTTCTGGAATTTTATTTTCTGGAATCATTATTCCTTAAATGCACCTGTAGCTTAAATCCATTCTCATGCATTTTTTCCTGCTTAAAAAGTGTTTTTTTTTTGTTTGCTGTACCTGCTTGAGGAGTGCATTTTTTACCTTTTGCTTTAATCTAAAACCTTCTGGGTGGAAAAGAAGTTAGACATTTCCTGCTGGGTCTTGTTCTGCTTCCAAGTGATGGGAGGAAAATCAAAGGGGGTGTACTGCAAATGTTGTGTTCAGACAGGTGAGCAGCAGGAGGTAAGAACTACTGTCATAAGTGCCTAGACAAATGGACTCCTGTTTTGTTCTCCGTCCTAGAATGGTTGAGAAATTGTGCATGCAGAAAGTGCATTCGAGCAGCATCTTTACAAAGGCTTTTTCTGCAAACATCTATCCATTTTCATAAAGCTTTGTCCAATATAGGAACTTGTCCTGGCACACAATAGGTGCAAGGCAGAATACACCTTGGACTGGAGACATTCCACTATAGGGCACATACACACAAAATGGAGTTTTTAATGAAAGTTCGGGAGGAATGAAAGCAGCCGAGCTCATTCGACACAGCTGCTGCAATTCTCACCAATTCTGACGTAAGCAACCGGTCTCCATATATATCAAACGTCACCCTCTCCTCTTCCTCGTTCGTTTTCTGCATCCCTCTCCACGTTTGCAGCTGCCCAATTGGTCGCATGGGGATCCTATCCTCCCAGTCCAACGGCCGGGAGGTTGGCCCTCAGCCAAGCGGGTTACGCCAAATCTCCACATCTCAATAAACGATTCTAATTTCTCCCAAGCTTTCGGCTGCCGTCGTTCCTCGTGAAAGAACATATACTGTAAGTGCCTCATAGAAATGAAGGCACCCAAGTGTAGAACTTTCTCAGTATACCTATCACTAAGATGAACTGTTTCTAATTATCTTTTAAGCTTAGATAAGTGGTCTGTGTTGCACAAAGTTAAAAAATGTTACCACTTGTAATTATAATATTCAATTCAATTCAATTTATTTTTATATAGCGCCTTTCACAACAAGGTTGCCCCAAGTCGCTTAACAATGCAAGTGACCATACAGGATACATACAATGTTAATTGTAGGAGACACCTCCTGTATTGCTCCTAATGTGAATAAATAAAAAACATGCAAGGGAGGTAAAGATTTGGGATTATAACCATTAAATTTAAAATTATAATGAAAACTCTTACATTAAATAGATAAATTCTGTAACCCCCTTTTAGACAGACTAGTATTGTAGGTAAGGTGTGGTTGAGGTTCAAACTAAATTTGTTATAGATGGTAAATATTCCATTATAGTAACTTGTTCCACTAAGAATGTATTGTAACACAACAGGGGTTCAGGTGGGCACCCTTGCCTTCTGCCTACACAGGTCAGCCCTGCTCCGTGGGGGACGCGAACCCGGGCCTCCGGCGTCACTCAACAGGGACCCAGCTTGTTGAGCTAAAGAGAGATCTCTCTACAGCCCAGTGGCTGTAGTCCTGCTATTACAGGGAAGGGCGGTGACGTCACCGCTCTGGTAAGCCGGCTCTTACACACCACTGACGGCCGTATGCGTCACAGTATGTTTGTCTCTCATTTTGTATTTTATTGATTAGTGACCCGCAAGGGTTGAGCACCAATTAGCAAATGAGAAATGATCTGCACAGATGACCTAACTGTATCAATAAAAATCCCACACTACACATGCAACAATTTACTCTATGCAATATCAGTGAGCAACATGCACCAAAAACAAATGGAGGGCACTCATATAAAGGCAAATCATTTTAGCTGCATAATATTCAACACATTTACAGAACATGTTTGAGTGTTGTACAAATATTCTACATAATCTGCCACTTCCACAATGTGCAAATACTGATGTAAAGAACAGGGTGTTAACATTAACTGTAAAACAACGTCACTTCTGCACACAAGTTTCACAGGTAGTGCAAATTTACAGTATAATACACTCCTGTGAGTTCCACTAAGCAGATGAAAAATAATGCACTCATACAGACATTATCTAACAGAATTTCTTGTTGTTCAGTGTGTTTGGTTTTGACAGATTTTTATTGATTACTAGTCACCATCCACTTACAGCTCTGGTAATAGCAGTGTACAGTAAATAAATTCCTAAATGCATTTTAATGGCCTGAAGAGGTTTCAGTGCAGAAAAGCAATAATTAAGTACTCACTGTCTATGTATGCAGGAAGCCTTTCAATCCTAGATTTTCAGACTACAGGGCTTATAATGTGTGGCACTGTGACAAAGAAAGCTTGTCCCCACTAGCAGGAATATAATTAAAATTAATTACATCTCCTAGGGCTTCAGGTGAATTGAGAAATATCCAACTGTAGGCTAAATGCCTGCACTCTGCAAAAAAAAAAGAGCATAGAAATCATTTTAAAAAGCCAAAAGCTTTTTATTGAGTCTTTTGATTAAATTAAAGTAATGGGCTGACTGATATTTTACACAACGTACACTTCTGCTATTACACTTAACTAAACAAAGAGCATTTCACAATGACAGGCCAAGCAAATCCCAGATCTCTGCCTATTCAAAACTGGTAGAAAAAGGGAAATATGCAGCTGAATCCAAAACACCATTGCCCTTATCACAAAAATGTAGTTTTCTAGAGTTAAAATCAACACTATTTTACAAATTTTGAATACAAAACATTCTAGATTTACGGAGGCTTATTAGCGCCACGGAGAATTAACTCGTAACTTGAAAGGATCTCGTCTTCCATACTAGATAAGGTTTCTAGTTAAATTATTTGTATTATGTTGGAGCATACTATATTTATTGTCATTTCAATATTGCGTACCTGTATTTAAGAAAGTATATTGTATATGCTGCGGTGTACGTCTTTGACAGCATTGACACAGGAGTTTCAATATTTCAGGAGTTTAATACATGTACTGTATGTTACGAGCACCAAGAATGTAATTGCAGCTTACACTAGTTATGTGCCTTTTTATTTTGTTTTCAGAACTTTGACTTTTCTACAGTATATCATAGGATGGGTGAAATAAAACTAAGCTTGTCATTCATAACTTTTTAGCTCAATGTGACCAGAATCTGGAAAACGTTATCATAGAGTTTCAATTCAAGTTAAACTATGCATGAGCACCAATATGATGTTTTGAAGCAGCCAGTCCATCACACTTTCCAATGAAATCTAATTGCATCATTATCAGGTGGAGCTCTTTATTAATATAATTTTTTTTCATCTCTGCAAAAGCAAAAAGTTACCTTAAGATTAAAAATACAGATCTGTCAAGATTAACTGTTATTGTAAAAGAAGCCGAAGAGTTGGCCACAGGATTGTGCTTCTGAATAAAGAAGAAAAAATATAGTGAAAAGACTGGGACAAAGCAACATTTCTAAGAATAAAACAATGTAAATAAAGATAAATATGTTTAGCATTTTCAATTAGTATTCAAAATTGCATTGAACTTCTACTCTAGGGATGCTATGCTTTGAAATCTGAGAATGAATTGAATAACTTAATGAAGCTTAAAAGATAAACAGAAAGTCTGTTGGCAGACCAGTAACGTGAACATTAGAAAGGTGGTTTGGTTTGTGGTTGTGCTAATGACCTTAAATAAACAGGAGAGCTCTTACCCGGAAACAAACCACACAGGGAACACTACTGAAAGTGCTTCTGCAGAATAAATGGCTTAATTGGCATGAGTTGCTGATTAAGTTGAAAAAAAGGAATAGTATCCCTATCAATCTTTTCTATCCACTGGGATGAGCCACGTGTTCATGCCACACTATGCTAATGAGCAGCTCACTGCTATGTTTCAGGCAGAATTTATACAATCTTCATTTTTCTGATACTTCCATTCTAATTTGACATGGGATCATCAAACATCCTCACTGCACACTTTGCCGTGCCTGTTTTCCTCTTCTTTGTTCCTGACATTGAACTGCTGAATGAGTAGGAGTTTTTTTAAATGATAACATATCAACAAGAATTGTGCACTTTCATTAAGCTCAATAACTGTAGTTTCTATGCTTGTCAGGTTTGAGGTTTCAAGTCTACTGCTTTTGTTTTCACCCTATTACCCAGGTTGAGGTTACTCAACCTCCTGTGAGCATATTTCCTTTAAAAACAAGTTACACACATCTCTTGAATAATTTTCACACACAGAGATTTAATGCAACCACATCAGGTAAAATAACAAGTTTTCCTGTTTATTTTAAATATGTGCATATTCACAGTAGTTTTAAATGTGTTTTCTTTGTTTGTGAAATGAGTGGAGACTGTTAGTCATCTCTAAAACATGAGAGAGCTCTAGGCTTCGCTAGACCTGTGCAGTCCTCTCTTCACGATGACAGCACTGCCATCCAAATTATCCTGCAAGGAAAATGAAAAAAGAAAAGGTGAAAATGAAAAATAAGACATTAACATCTAAAACACAAGAAAAGGGAGACATGACATGTCAGAGGTGTGCTTTTTGGTGAACCAATTTTTCAAAATTATAACAAAATATATACGAAAACATTGCCCTGCATCCAAAACATGTATTCTACCCCTAAATAATTATCTACATTCAATAATTGTTACGTGGGACTGATACATGGCCATGTGTTCACTCACTCCTAGCTTTTATAATATCTGAATGGAATATGTCTTTATAAACAGAATTTTGAAGTTCGCCTGGAGAGATTAGACTTTCTTTAAATAGATGCAAAGATACAGAAGTGTCAGGACAGATAAAAGACAGTGATCGCTAAACAAAGAAGCAATTTCTCATACAACATAATGGTGAATTGAATACATTGTAGCTTTTCTCTTCAAGTGAATTTACAGTAGATATTCTTACATTCGGTCTCTTTCAAAACCCAAATGGAGTGGAAAGAGGAATCATCTTAAAAAATTCAAGTGAGGGAACTCATTCGTTTTAATTATGGAAACACAAGCTTGGAAAGATTTGGGAAAATATCTTATGTTCCATCCAATTGAGTCAGCATTTACCTCTTTAAAAATGTACTGGTTCCAAGGTATCTAAAGTATTTAATCCATCTGGAGATAAGCCAGTTTTCTCTATTGCAAACATTTCATGAAAAAAATGCAGACTTACATCAGTTTACTTTTACATCAGATACTTTACTACATCAAAAAATATATAGCAGGTGAGGTAGGGGTTGGGAACTTATTTGCAAATAACATTATCAGCACTAAGGAAATCAATATACTGAGCATACATTAACAAAAATAAATTAGGAATGGTAGACTGATGAAACCTTCAACTAGTGTTTTCTGAGAAAACAGAGAATTACAAGTTGAAATAACTGTCCCTCGAAATAAAAAACTGAGAATAATACTTTCTGTCTTTAGCAATAACCCCCCCCCACACACACACACACACACACAAATTTGCAGTGCAGTCAAAAACATCAGAACAAAAAAGTCCACCTGAGTGAAAAGAAAAATGCAAATCAGCTTCTATTTGTTTTAGCCAAATAATATCAGAATAAAAACTGCATAAAATATAATTAAGAACATGCCCTGTAAAACTCAAACTTAAACTGCATTAGGGCAAATGCAAGACTTTTTGTTACTTTGGATGAACTAATAAACAGAAAAAAGTTGTCAGAGAATTACTGTAATATAAAACTCTGAGTTGGTACTATTCTATGCAAGTAAAAGGGAGTAAAAGTCTTAAGGGAATGCAGCATATAAGAATAAAGAAGACATCTGCTCTTACCCACATGGGGAATCACAGTAAAGCAATTCTGTAAAAGATCGAATTTTTCAAATGCCATAAAAAAAGAATGTTATTCCATCTGATCTAAATTTCTCACTTCTGAAAAGGCCTAACTCATGTGGGCAGTCACTGAGCTTTTTCCTTCAAAAGCAATTGTTTGTCACTGTAGTAGTGAAGCTTAAACATAACTACTCAGGGCTTGTTGCAGCCTCCAGAAGAGCAAGATTTGTAAATATCGGCCTTTCCACTTTCAGTTTTGTTTCCAGAATCTCATTGGATTGTTTGGTTTACTTCACTCCGAATGCCCCTCTCTGTGAGTGATTTTCTGTCTTTCTCTTAGTTTCCAAACATTTTGGCAGTATTACAACACAAATATTGTAAACAAAAGATACAGGAACAAAAAAAGAACAGATTTCTAAGTGACTTTTGCAGCTCTGCCAGTACAAATACCGTGAGCAACAGGCAATTCTTTATAATTTTTTAAACTGCAAGTGTGTTTTCTTTTATCAGCCTTTCCTTTTCAACCTACCCATAACAATTATATATACAAAACTGAACATCCATAGTAGTATTAACAAGGTAAATAACTGCTTTTTCTTAACAGCTAATAATAATTTAATAATTAATTGTTATGGTTCTGGTTTCCTGTCGCAACAAGCCCTCTTGGTCAATTAATCAGGGAAGGTGTTGACCTCGCACTTACTTACTTACTCACCACCTCACCTCCACCTCTTAGTATACTTACTATATAGCACACTTTACTCCAACCAGATCTCTCAGGATTGTTTCCACTGTGAGCTACCTTCTCGCTTTGCACTTCTCGCTTCCCTCCCTGTTTTTCTGACCCTCAGATGAAGTTTACTTTTGGATTACGATTTTGGGTTACGGTTTGGATTTGGCATAATTACTACTTTGGCTTTTGACTTCGTCCTCTGATTTCGTTTCGGATTTGACCTTGTGATTCTACTTTCACAAAGGATCCATACCTTCATCACTTGTATTATAGCTGATGTCGTAACATTAATATAATGAATAGTAAAGATTAAATGGTCAATATCTCCACATTTACTGTTCTAATGTAGATACTGGGAGCCATTCAAGATAGGTTATTATTTATACTGCTGTGAAAAGTCTTACATGTTTTACATTTTTCTACTCTTTTACTTACTATTTCACTTATATAAAAATAATCTTTTCACTTAATATAATAGTCTTGCTTTCAGGCTAGCAGCAAATCCTGATTCATTTGTATTTTTTAGTAGAAAATGTAGCTTTCTATCTTTTTGTATGTGTAGAGAGGAAGAAATGAGTTTAATGATGTACAGTAGTACTTTTAATGTTATAATGTTATACTAATGTAATGATGTTAGATTCCATTGGTAAATTTGATGGATTAGCTGCTATAACACTTCATATTGGCTGCTCATGTGTAGTTTATCTTGAATTTATGTGCTCACATTTTTTTGGAGATTCTGAGTAAAGAGAATTAAAAAAATTTAAATCTAAAATCTAATGTTTGAAGAGGGGATGTGCCTTGCGTGCCAACATTGAAGCAAAAAACAGAAGTTACTCTATTTCTCTCTTAATGCATCAATGTAGTGAATACGTATCTCTAGACATCCTGTTCAATCAAGAAAAAAGGATATTTCTCATCATCTTTGCTTCATGCTCCGAGTAATATTATAATCCACATTTCAATATCCTCAGCTACATTGATAGATGGATGGATGGGAAGGTGAACAGAGGCAGACTGATAATATTCACAGTGTTCCTGTTATTTTATTTGCAGTTGAGCCATTGATGGACAGTTGTTAAAATCTGACAACCTGCTTTTTCTCTGGTTACCATTACACAAATCGTTAATGGCATGAAACTGACATAACACTGATGCTAACTGTGCATGTGTGGATCAACAAAATTCATTGATGATGATAATCACTGATGAAATTGGGTGCTTAACCCACCCTTCACCGCACACTTTCATTTTCCTTGTAATTGTAGTAGTAGTAATATATACACAAGACACCAAGTGGTTCCTTCACAAGAAGTTGGAATTGATGGGGATCGTACAACAGTTTGAGATTTCTTGAGCTCATCTTTTGCCAAGGCTGCCCAAAATATAATCTATCACAGAACATATGACCATTTGAATATATGAAACATGGCATGAAAACTTGTCAAATACTTGGGTTTTAAGCACAGGCTACATATTTACATTTCAACTTGCCTGTTGTTGAATTGTGCTTAGAGTTACATTTTATTTTTCATTTGCATTTGTGGATAGTTTTTTTTAATGTATGCAGAACCACTTTTGGACATTTCTGTGTGCATTATAAGTAAAGTTATTATTGCTTGGAAAAGAAAGTTGTCTAATAACATTCTAAATTATTTAGCATTCATCAGTCATGGAGAGTGAGTCCTGAAGACCTCCAATGTAAAAACCTTACAGAAACAGAAATGTTTGTTATTTCAATTAAACATTTTGGGGCACCCCATATCTTTCTTTCATATAAACGCTTTGCTCTTCTCGCCCAGCTTCTACCTGTATTAGAAAAACGAATCCCTTGGGTGTTGCAATTTTTTTAAGAAAGTTATGACATAATGTATTGCACATGCTGCACTTAGATAGGTGGTAGAAACTGAATAACTGTACATTTTGTAAAACATTTCTTTAAATTCCTTAAATCTGCTGCATTCTACTTTGTGAATATTCTGTCCCAGTAAAAGAGTTGAATGGTACCCATGCCTGCTGAAGATAATGCGCATGAATGGAGAGAAGGAAAAGCAATGATTTCAGGTTGCTATTATGAGATTAGACCGCCCCTAATTAGCACAATGTAATTGCCGCTGTGTAGCTGAGCTATATCCATGCATGATCTAATTACAGTCTCTGTTGCTCCGTACAAACATGCCCTACAATCAGCAAGCCTGACTGTTATTTGCCAGAGCAAACGTTGCACAGCAGGGAATTTAATTTTCCTCTCAAGAATGTTTTCAAACTTTCCATTAAGCATTTGCGATGGTGATTCTGGCCCCAAGATATTTCTGCTCAAAGACGGTGTTCTCCTCCTAGAAGTTATTCCACTGAGAAAGCTTTACATTTGTGCTTACATCTACTGAGAGCTCTGAGAGAATAATTACAAGGTGAATGGAGCTTTGGGGTGAGGGTGAGGGGGGCTGTTGTTTTAAAAAGCAGTACAGCTCTGTGTGGAGGGCATAACCTTGGCTGTAACTGCAGAAGTAATTTTATTGGATCTAATTACACCTCCACAGGGATTGGATTCCTTCATATAATTCTTTAAGAAGTTAGATAGATAGATCTCCCCTCCTTTACCCACTGGCTTTGTATATGATAAAACAGATTGAATCTAAATGTGTTTTGGAGCTAACACTGGACAAACGTCTAGTTTGTGAACTATCAAGCATTCCCAAAACATTCTGTCTATTTTGGCGTGTATTCTTTTATATTGTTTTATCATTTCACACACTGTTAGGATACATCACATACTGTAACTAGTTGGCCATTACACCTAAAGCAGGTTCCTCAAATGACTCCAGCTAAAATACAGTAGTAATATTGTTAGAGAAAGGTACTTATTTTCTGGGCATATAGCTACAAATCTATTCAAATCTCTTGCCAAAGGCTAAAAACTGATCTTTGAAAAAGATTATTTCAGGGAGGGAAACTATGACAGTGCAGAATCAACCAAGGATGTCATTTGTAACTGCTTTAAAGACTACTGCTGGCCAGGAAGCCCTATGGTATGTGTGCCTACTGTATGTACAAAAACACCCTCTAAAATTCTGGGAATTATTTCCATTTAACAAATGGATGCTCAGCAGTAATTATTTTATTTTTTTGTCGAAGTAAAAACAACAGGGAAGGCAGCTAATATCGCATGCAGTAGCAAGAAAGACTTGATGAGACAGTCCTTTATCAATGCCTATTAGCCTATTATTTCTCCTAAAGAAATGTTGTGTAGTGTAAGAACATTTTTATTTGTAAGACATTTTAAAAAATGTTTTTGTGATAATCCTAAATTGGTTCACAATGTGTTTAGACATTGATCAAACTACTGTAGATCCATTCAAAAAACCAAGCATTTTCTAAATCTAAATGCACACTGCATGTACTTCCCTTCCTGTAGACCTAGAACTTCACATGCACAGAGCTGTAGCCTTCTCCCTGTTTGCTGCATGTTACTGAGGATGATACAGTTGTACTAAAAGTGGCAATTGCCTGTAAACCAACAGCAGTTCAAAGCCATTTCAGGCACATTTCCCCTCTGCTCCTGGCTTGCTCTGTTCAAATGACAAGGTGCCTAAAAACAAATGACAGTGACAGCTTACAGGTAATAGTTAAAAAGTGCGAGACTGTTTGCTAAAGCTAGAAACACAACTGAAGTCAAAAAGTCTGTTGCTCTCCCCAGCTCCTGTTTAATTTGCCTGAGCTGTTTGCAAACCATATTTATCAGGGGTCTAATTACTGACTCCAATGGCCCAGAGTGGGCTGCCAAGCATACAAATGAAATGCTCTCAACAACAGAAATGTGTGTGAATAACGGCAGTGTTGCCAGTTATCTTTTTGTTTCCCTCTGCAGAGCTGCAAGCATGTTGAGATGAACCAACATCTAGAACTTGCTGAGTTGCTTGTAAAAAATATTGTCAATTCAAATGATTGTTATTCATGCTTAACCAGTATTTTGACTAATCTCTTTCCAAGTAAAAAAAAATGAGTCTTGAATCACATTGCACTTGTTTTCCTTATTCAGGTAGAATAGTATTACCTTGTCGTTTGCCTTGTCACTCCAGTTTATGTTCCTGGTGCTCCCAGTTACTCAGATTATTAACCAGCAGTCAGAAATTGGTCTCCTTCACTTTTAAAATCAAATCTGTCCTGCAACACATGCATACATTTTCAAAAGTAATATATAGTACCAGTTTCTATAGAGATGTCCCAGTTTGCTATAGAAACCTCTATATGTTCTTTTCAGAAGGAAAGATTGTTGTAAAGTGAGTCTTGATTTTGATACTGAAATAAACATATACATACGTATCAGATTTTTGGTAATTCACCCAGAGACATTTAATTCATCTAATTTCTTATCATTTAAAAAGAAGAAGAATGTAAAATATTTTAAAAAATCAAACTGCTGTGCTAGAAATAACAGTCAGTCTTTACAAAACCATTGCCACAGCATGCCACACATTTCAATAATCAGTCTACTGCTGCACTAGTTTGCTGCTGTGTTCCAGGAGTTTGTTGACCTTGTGTTTCAAGAGCCATTGCCTGTGATTCTTGAATCAGTTTAGGTTTCCTGTCACGGCTACTCACTACAATATCCACAGTGGCCTTTTGTAACTCGTCACTTGTAATTTACTGCCATTCCCTGACTTTGATTCCTGCCACACATCAACAGCTTTAGAAGGAGGGATTCTGTGTATTACATTAGCACACAGAGCTTGTTGTGGTCTTTCTGAGAACCAATGTAGTGTCTGAGATCAGGGTCAGGTTTTAAGAGAACATTCAGGGTGTGATATTTCAGGAAAACAGCAACTGGCCCATGGAATCTATTTTCAGGTCTTTCCTTTTATAAACCACAGTACAGTATGTGTGGCTGTAGCATAGAAAAGATTTCCTTCATGGTAAACAACTATATATTTCCACGCATCTTGGACATTGGTTCTCTTCTTATAAAACAATACCTCATCCAAAACGTTAGTACAGTATCAAACAGAAATGACAGCTTACTTTCAAGTGTTAGCTTGTGCCATTATGCTTAATAATTATGAGTATATAAGAAAAATATCAAACTGAACTGACTTTCAGCTTCACTTCTGAAGCTGAAGATTAAATTTATGTTGTGCAGAAATAATCACAAATTTAGCCATCTAGTCAGGTTAGTGTTGTTTTTCCCCCCAACTTATTCTAGGAAGTTTTTCATTCACTTGTAGTGCTGCTAAACAAAACGCATCACTCACATACAGTATACCTTTAAACAGCTGGAGTCTGTTGCTGTTTTTACACCATCATGTCAAGGGAACAGTTTGCTGCATTTGAAGTGGCTTCAAAAGAAAATGTTATGGAATTCCTGTACAAATTGATTGCTGACTATCCTTAGTGAATAATCAGTAGGTACGTACTGCAACTGAATAAAAACATGCTAACCAGCACAGTTAAGCATTCTCAACTACTTTTATGTCATTGTTTGCAAGTGGGAAGAGGACATATTTGGCTCATCTAGTTTGTTGTTTTTTGGTAGCTAATTGATCCAAGGATCCAGTTTCTTTACAGACGTGATGGTACAGCCAGGAAGAGGAGACTGCTCAAAACTCCTACAATCCTTTTGTGTAAAAACATGCTCCCTTTCTCAGTCTTAAATGTGTTCCCCCTTTGTTTTCTCTATGTTTTGTGGTTGGCGGTAAAAACATCAATCAGGCTGACTTTGTGACTTTGAGGATTTTGAAAACTTCAATCAAGTCCCTTCTCTGTTCAAGATTAAAATGATTCCATCCATCTTTTAACCTGTAGGACTGTGTTCCTCTGAGCCCAGGAATGTACTGTACTTGGTTTCACATCTTCACAGTGAGGCAATGTTGGTTTTTCTATCATGGTAGCCAAATATGAACACTATATTCTAAATGAGCTTTTACTTGTAAAGTCTACATGTTTAAAGTATGTGGCACTTTTTCTGTAACAGTTCTGTTGCCCTGAAGGGCTTGGGCATTTTGTTTTGTTTCCAGAATATCTTCCGGATATTCTTGTTTTGTTAACTGAACATTCAATATGTGAAGGGCACCTCTCGATGCAAGGAAAGACACGTGGGTTTGGGATTCATCTGGCAGGATTATTAATGAACACATGGCACTAGTTTGCAAAGCTTTAATGGTCCCTCATCAATAACTCCTGGGTCACCCTGTCACCTCGTATGATTTACCAAAAATTAAAAGGAACCTATCCAGGCACTTCCCTTGACATAGCAAGTAAGTCACACTGAGGTTGCATAACGATATTTTAATTTCTCAAATGCGAGGACCATTTTCCCCCATCCTCACAATATTAGAGTTAATATGTGGAGAAATCAGTGAAGCGCTCATGGATAAAATGCAATCCCAGCAATTAGTTAAGAAGATTGAAAACTAAAGAGATGATTTATGAAAGCATATGTTTAAAAATGAAAATACTGAACAGCATCGGTAACATCTACAGAAAGAGAAGCAGCTTATCTTCTTCTTCCAGACAAAAAATGATCTATTTAAATGAATAGATTTTGACATTAATTATTGAATATGCAGTTAAGTAAACCCGTTCTTTCAGGAATGTGAAATAGATGGCATGGAAAGTGAACTATTCTGAGTGTCTATTGGCTTGTGAGTCTAGAAGCAGTCCTTGGGATTCTGTAGTATTAGTGTTTAAATCATTTGACCTCACAGTACTTGAATGATACCTAGGATTCAGTAAATTGTAGGCTAAAAGTGAGCCAACAGGATTCACTTGAGGTCCAGTTTGCGTAATGACAGAGGTTTCTTTTTGCAGACAGTTATTTTTCATTTCTCAATTTTTTATTGAAAGACGTTGTCATTTCAATGACAGAGAAAAAAAACTAAAACCTATAAAGAAAAGTAAGAAAATTAGTGAAAACCTTTTAGTCTCTCCAGTTCCTCCCTGGGACTGTAAAAAAATGGGTTTCGTAAGCACGTTTGGCACAGCACTTTCCTGTCAGAACTCGACAGCCTCCTTTACACATACTTTCATTCTCTTTGAATGATCTAAATTGTATATGAGAGTAATGTAGAGAGTAACCCACACAAAGAGAGACTGTAGAGGGTGGAGGAAAATGATAGGTAATGGAGAGATGGTTTGAGTTTACTTTCTGAACATGGTATTTGCTTTTGTCAGTTACCAGGAGCTGTGATTTTCATTGTAGCTGCCGACAGGTATAGTGAGTGGTGCTGTATTTCAGAAAAATACACATAAGAAACAGAGAGCAGAAAGAACGTGCTGATATTTGCTAAGATTCAGCAACTAGATGAGTTTGGAGGGTAGTGCAGAGGACTAACATTAATGTCTAAAATCTGTGCAGTGTTTAGTAAAAACATCTACACTGGCCATATGGTTTTTCAGATCTCTCATAATGGAGTCATTCATTCTCCACAAATTGTGATAATGCGTTACTGTCAAAATATTCTTAATAGAATTTGTTTGAATGTGTTTTTTTTGCAGTTGAGGTTCCAACATTCCAAAATTATGTCGTAAAGTTGAATCCTCTGAATCTGGTTGGAAGATTTGTTGTTTAATTTTACTCTGACTGCTACCATTAAAAGAAATGTACTGTATAAAAAGCACACAGATGGAACCCTTAATTTAGTCTTGTGATTCAGATTGTTACTCTCCTGCTGTCTCAACCGTTATCAGGCCTTCTTGCTTGTTTCCTGGATTATGATTTAGCCCTGCAATTTGGATTGGAGTTCTCTCTCTCTCTCTCCTGAGTCCTGCACAGAATCTATACTCCCTTTCCTGCGTCCTGTTACAGCAGCCTTTCCTACTGTACAACGCAGTGAGACCTATGTATTTCCTTAATGGAACAATTAAAGGTTAATTCCACACTGAAAATCAGAAGGGAGAATCACAATGTTTCACATGTTGAGTCTTCTTCAGGTTTCGTTCTTCACAGGTTTTTTTTTTTGCAGTCAGTGCTTGGTGACACAGCTCTTCACTCAAACAAATTAGTTCCTTAATGTTTTAGAGAGCTGGCAGCACACCTGATTTTTGTGTGTCTGGCAGAAACTGGTCTGTAGTCTAGTAGTCTAGGGAAAGTTTGACAGCCGAACTTTTGTGACGTCTGCAGTGTCCAAAGATATCCATTCTGATTATATCTTTTCCTACATGACATTTATCGTAACAAAGGAGGCTGTTCATGCTGTGTCTAAGTATAAAAGCATTTAGAAGTAACCTAAGTTCTACAGCAGAGCCAATGAGAGAACGCTGATGTCTCGCTGCTCTCCAGGGAGCTTTTAATAAAAAAATTATTTCAAAACTACTGTACACTGAGCAGTGCTGTGACTTCCTGCAACCCTACTCTACTAACAGAAGATTGCATTGGTAACACATGAACTATTGCACTAAATGTGATGGATTTTATTAAATAATAATTGCAGTCTGATCATGCTTCCTCCATTTTCACTCCGAAACACAATTGTGCCATTAAAAAAAATCTCTGACAAGATCTTTTAGACCAGATTAGCTCATATTGAAAGTAAAAAATACATTCTCAGTTGAAATATACTCTCTTTAATGCTAAAAGAGGCAACTTCATTTGCCTATAGTCCCTGTTGAATTTCATCAGAATTCATGAACATTTGACTTCATTAATATCCCCACCTATACTTCTCAGAAACAATTAATTGATGAATGCTGACACAAGGCAGCTCTGTGGCATCAGGTTACTCCAACTCATTAACATGCCTGTGATCAATAATCATGACATGCCCTTCTGCCACAGACTTGGGAAAAATCATCTTCACTTCTTTGAAGGGCCTCTGGATCTCAGTATATTAATGAAGAGGCTTCACCTAAGGTGAAAACTCATTGACGTTTGACATGTAAACAGAATTTTCAACACCTTCAACTCTTGGGTCTGGTGACAACTGAATAAAAAAGAGAATGGAATATGTCATGAATACATTCTTCCTTACTCTATTGTAAATTCTGTAGGCAAATATTCAATCAGCTGAAAAATGTCATAAAAATGGTACTTAAATGATTGTGCATTTCAGGATAGTGTAGGCATAGGGTTACAAAAACCATTATACACAGACTTCAGTTATGTATCGGTTAGTTGTATTTTAAATGACAAATTTAACACGGATTACCCAGGAGAAAAGCTTTTGTTAAACATTTTCATGGGTGTCACTGTTGAATACGATTACTGAAAAGAGCAATATAAAATATAAGCAAGCAAAAAATGTAAGACAGGAGCAAATGATCATTCATTAGAAACCTCACCAGGGCCCCAAAACCCAGCACTGTGCGAAAAAAAAATGTCTAAGCAGTGTGGGAATGCTATGCCTAACTGGAGTTTCAAATGAGCACTTCTGCAATCTGTCTCTAAAGCCATCGAATCATTATATTTGAAAGAGTTTCACAAACCAAAAATATTAGTCTAAAATAATGGGAACCACTGAAAAAGGTCTTTGGTCAAATTTGAAATGTGTCAGTTGAAAAACACTGTAAAAATGGTATTTAAATGATGGTGCGTTTCAGGCCAGAATAGGGTTAGGGATACAAGAACCATTAAATGTTGACTGTAGCTACTCTTTTAGTTGCACTTGAAATTACATAATTAAGAGTTTACCCAGTATAGAACAGGTTTTCTTTCAGCTTTTGAGCTAACTCACTTTAGGAATACAATTTCTGAATCTACCATTTAAGCAGTCAAAACATTCCAAAATAAATTTGAAGATAGAAGCAAATTATCATTCGTCCAAAAGTTCACATAGGACCCAAAATCCAGTACCAAACGAAAAAATATTGTACGTCGTGTGGAAATGCTAACACTAGCCGTGGTCTCAAATGAGCAATTCCATCAAAATCATCAGATGTGAAATTGTTTCTCACACCAAAATATTTGAATCTAAAATTATGAAAACCAATGAAAAAAGCTCATGGAAATTTACCAAATTCAATACCGTATCTTCTTTAAGCAGGTTTTTAATTACCTGAAAAACTATAAAAATGGTACTTAAATGACCATGCCTTTCAGGCCAGACTAGGGTTAGGGTTATAAAAACCATTAAATGTTGACCTCAGTTATACTTCCAGTAGTACTTGAAATGACAAAATTAAGAGAGTTTACCCAGTAGAACATGTTTTATTAAAACTTTTGATCTGACTCACTTTTCAAACACAATTGCTGTACAGGGCCACATGCAATGTACTGTAAGCAATCAAAATTCCCCCAGATAAATTTGAAGATTGAAGCAAATTATCAATCGTCCAAAGGTTCTCTTGGGACCCCAGTACGGGTTACAAAAATAGTGTGGGAATTCTAAGCCTAACCCTAGCTGGGGTCTCAAATGAGCAATTCTGCAACCTGTCTTTCAAGCCATCGAAACATCAGTTTTGAAAATGTTTCTCAAACCCAAAAATATGAGTCTAAAACAATTTAAATCACTGAAAAAAGCTCCTGGAAATTTACCAAATTATATACGGCATTTTCTTTAAGCAAATTTTCCATCACCTGAAAAACGCAGTAAAACTGGTACTAAAATGATCGTGCGTTTCAGGCCAGACTAGAGTTAGGGTTACAAGAACCATTGAATGTTGACCTCGGTTATATTTCCAGTTATACTTCAAATTTAATAATTAAGACATTTTTCCCAGTAGAAGACATTTTCTTACAGGTTTTGATCTGACTCACTTTTCAAATACAATTTCTGAACAGTGCAAATTCTCACTCGTTTTAAGGTTCACTAGTAGTAGTAGTAGTAGTGTAAGAATGCTAACACTAAAAGTAGCTGGGGTCACAAATGAGCAATTCTGTAATCAAGCCATCGAATCATTCGATTTTAAATTGTTTCTCAATCCAAAATAATGAAAGCCACTGAAAAAAACTCCTAGAAATATACCAAATTCAATAAGGCAAATTCTTTAAGCCAATTTTCAATCTCCTGAAAAAAAAATGGTTCTTACTATACAGTATATCTGAACCTCACCAGGCATCGGATTTTGGTGCAAGATACTGTTCATATGCACTTGAAAAGAGCTGGAAAACATAATTTAATTAATATTTAATTGGATGTAAAGATATAAGACATCAAAATGTAACAAAGTGCAGTACTTTAACATTGACATGGCTGTACAAAGTTTGTTCTGTGCCTATTCGGGTTGTTTTTGCGATGAAGTGATGAATGGAGATCACTTCCAATAGCGGTTTGGTGCTAATCGTACAGCACACGATAAAAACACGCGTGAATTTCAAGTCCTGCTGTCACACTATTGAGCCTGATTTGTCATTGAGGAATCACTCATTAGAGGTTCTCCATTAGAAAAAAAACTTTACATTTCTAGCTTGGCTTGAAGAAAAACGTACAGTATGTATTTGATAAGATGAATATACACCCACAACAAATCAGGAAATACCACTGAATACTCTGTTGGACCTCTGAGCAGGAAGAACACATTTAACAGGATGTGGCCTGTATTCCACAAAGTTTGTAATATTTGCAGTTCTGCCCCTTCCCTTCCAGCAGGAAGTGAGCTTACGATGGCAGTGCTGAGTCTATAGCGACATGATTGAATCACATGTTCCACCAGCTGTGCTACTTTTCTGCGGGACTGAGATCTTGTTCTGAAGAAGAAAGATGATGGAAGTTTCTCTCCTGCTCTTCAAGTTAACCTGCTGCTGAGAGGTTCTATTGATTTGACTAAAGGGTTCATTAGCCTTCGTCCAATGAGTGTAAAATAATCTCCTGTTAAATGTGAACAGTGGTCATTTTTACTGAAATGAAATAGATGTGTTTCTCATATCAAGCTGAGACTACAGTACATACCCCTCTGGTATGTTTACATTTTTAAAGCAACAAGAAAATATCTGGCTTGCAGAAAAGACAGACTATAAAATATTCTGTACCGCTTACATGCCTCCAAAGATACTGACACAGAAGTGAAATATGCAAGCATTACCAAACTAAAAACCAAACCATATATTTTGTTTAAAAGCACTTACTTTTTCTCAGTTACTTACGGTGTATTTTCTTTGACACACTTGCAGGTTACCTTTCAGCAGCATTTTAAGTATTAACATACAGTATATTAAGTATTATCCAGCTATACATCACCTCAAGTCTGTTCAGCTGCCACAATGGTATCCAGTGTCAACAGTTTCTCATTGTCTAGTCTAGTAGAATATAGCATTCTTCTACCTTTCTCTACATTATGAGATCTTTTTGCTGTCTCTTTTTATTTGGATCAATAGCACAACAAACATGAGAAAAATAAACGATAACAGTTTTTAGATAGTGGCCACACATTCATAAAGGATTTTGATTGAATAGCGCAAAAACAGTTGGCTGTCTTTTATAATTCCTCTTGTGTCCTGCAGTGCTTAATTTTTAGTTCTGCCCTGATGGTGTACAGTAATTACACATTCATGCCATCAATGTGCTCTTTGTATTGGTGAAATTTGCATGTACAGGGCTGAATCTTCAGATGTTACTACTGTGCAATTAAATCAGAATCATTATGAAAGTGTGTTGCTATTATTTCATAGACTGTTTTCCTGTTTTATAAAGATGACTGTGCCATTTTCTTTGTTTGTGTTTAAACCTTTCCTTTGTCTTGGCATTTCTGTACTTCTGAAGATCTGAAGGTCTTAATTTCACAGCAGTCTGTCAGTAATTAAAACATGGACATAACACAACAGTGTTTTCATCTAAATACCTTTGCATAGATCCTTTCTATGCAGTTAAAGAATTTACCTAGAAAGTGTACCTGAACTTCTCATACAAAATCTTACAAAGTCTCTAGGACAAATACTGTGCAGCTTTAAATATTAATAAGATGGATGTTCTAGTGTGAATCTACAAACATTCTCATGGAAACTTATTCCTGACATTAGTAAATAGACAATTTTCCCCAGTTGGTCCAGCTGGTTATGTTTTACTTTGGTTAGATCCTAATGAATGTGAGAGAGGGATGAAATATGTAGGGAGATTTGGCATGATGTAGCAGAGGGAATGGCAGAATAACCAAAAAGGAGAGGTTACGCAGTGCTGCAGAAGGGAATATGAGAGAGATATATGAAAGGACATCCCGTGTGCGAGACTTACATACTGTACATGGGTGAGCAGAATTGTGCGAGATAAGGATCTAACCTTTCTCGTGAACTTATCTTACAAACTCAATGTGATATCAGTGTGTTGATGTACTTCTGTTTGTTATTCGTGTATGACAGCTTTAAGAGTCAAATCTGACTCTTATATATCTGAATCTGAGAATAAAGTAGTATAAGGAAAATGCATGAAGATACAGTATTATCTCTTCTAAAAACCTAAAAATGTATTTTCCGTGTGGTGACTACCCCTTGCCATGTGGGACTATACTTGATGGAAAGGCAAGTTTTGATTATGGTTTTCATCAGTTTCTACATGTTGAGGAACAACAAAGCTAATTGTGATGCACATTGTTCTTATAGACAACCTAAGTGAATATTTCCCTTAACCAGCAATGAAACAATGTCACATATACATACTGTATACACTACACATTTCAGATTTACATATTTAGGAGATGATGACATGGAGGCACAGTGGTTAGCATTACTGCCTCACTGCTTTATGACTGTGCCCTGGAGTCATATTTCAGATCTGCACAGAGTGTGTGTTCTCCCCATGTTCACACGAGTTTCCTTCTATTGTCCAAAGACATATCGGTAGATTCTGGAGGCTTCTGGAAATATTAGCCTTAAGTTGTGAGTATGTGTATGTCTGTCTGTGTCCTACGATAGACTGGCGTCCTGTCTAGGGTCCATCCTGTGCCCATTGCTTGCTGGGATAGGGTCCACCATGACGCTGAATTAGAGGAATTAGTTAGATGAATGGATAGATAGGAGAAACCAACCCACCTTAAGGAAGAAAAGTCATGATCACAGATACTTCAACCTAAAGAACAAGGATCTAATCCCCATTTAGGTGAGATCAGGTATGTATACTGCCAAAACCATCACAAAAGTGTCTTGTGCTTGAAGTTCCTCAATCTGACACCTGCACAAGGATTTCGTTTTGTATCTCCTTGAAGACTTTTCTTAGAAAGTGGAATAGTGGGATTTCTCCCTTCTGTTGAGAATCCAAAATCCTTGTGGCAGCACAGGACTAGCTGAGCCAAATCAAAAACCCATCCATCTACTTTCTTGTCAGAGTGAATAATCCGAATGGTAATTGAAAAATAAGCAGTGTTAATTTGCAAGCACAGTTCAGGCAGACATATAAGCGAAGGCAATTATCATTCATGCCATGCTACATTGAGTACAGAGCCATTCCATTTAAAAAAAAAACACATCAGCCTCATCCTCTCCTTGTTTCCAAAGGGGATAAGGAGATTGGAAAATTGACAAACAGCTTTGGAAGTGAAAAAGAAAGGAAGAAAACAGTTCTGACTTGAAAGAATCCTTTATTTTTTGTGTTCTTTGTGCATTTTTTTCTATCCAGTTTCTGTTTTCTCTTCTCATTTCTTTATTGCACTGTCACTGTCAAACGTCTATACACCAAAGAACACAGGACATGATAAATTGCGCTTGCCTCGGTAATCAGTTTTAAATAATGTGAGATGTTATGCATACCTGATTGTCAAAATCAGTTGTTATTTAAAGCACCAGTATTCTGATGATGATTAACGAACACCATACTGGTCAGTGTTCTGATTGAACAGGCTCTTATTACCTGTTTCATCTACTGTATAGATGCAATTACCCTACAGTTCGGGTGCATCTCTTACAAGGTGCATATGTTTGTGGTTTTTAAACTCTCCCTCTAAACCAGCCAATTCAGCCATACATTGCAAAACATGTCAAGTGTTGAAACCCACTTGTTTCTTTCATTTTATTTCACTGCTCATCAAAATCTACACACATTGCAAGCAGTGCTCCTTCCTGATTATGTGTCGTTAGTTCAATTGCAAAACTTTGTGAAATGTACTTATGAAGTACAAAAACAGAAAAAAATGCGTGTGGACAATTTAGAAGTTTTATTTTGATAGGAATGGCACCTATTCTTTTGTATTTTATCTATATGTTTCGTGGAAGGCATTTTGTCACAGGTCTCTCCAGTATTAACTTGCTTTTTGATGCAAATGAGGATTTTTTATTTTTTTTATCTCTGCTTCAAATCTTAAAACATCCCATAACTATCTGGAGGTTCACAGCATTACATTGCTACTGTATGCTGTTGATTATACATGCTGGAGTCCTTGTCCCTTGACTGCACATGTTCTGTCTAAATTACGAATACTGACCCTGTGTTCTTTTACTGGATTGGCTAAGTTGATGCACATCACTGCATTGAAGTGACTCTTGCTCAGGGATCAGCAATACTGGTGCTGGTGTGTCTGCAGGTTTTCAAATAAGCAGCACCTGAAGAACTGGGAGAAATGGCTACAGTAAATTGGTTCCAGTAACCCACTAATGAGGCAATTTTGTTTAAGAGCTAAGCTGGAATGAGAGCCTGTAGGCATCCCGGCCTGCCCGTCACTGCTCTGGATGAACCGTATGGCCCTGTTCAGGTCTGTACCGTGAAGCACACCAGCATTGCAGAATCTTCCTAGTGAGTCCAGTGTGTGAATGTAACCAGTGATAATTTGCAATGTTTTCAATTTTCTATTCATAGAGACATATAGGTGATTTGATTTTAAATGTGGCATATGTAAATTTGACTAATATAAACTTTACCTTAACTAAAACAGTTATGACATGATTGATACAGGTTTTCTTTTACTATCTTCTTTTCTAATGGTGCAGTGCAATTGTGTTCTGACTAAACTAATAGAGGTGCTGTCATTCACAGAATCTGATCTGGATGCTCTTATCAGCTGATGAATATTTCAGTGCAAATGCCCTGTATTAACCATTATAAATCATTTATAAACGGTGGCCATTGACATGCTTTACGATATAGTATTCATTACATTTATTTATAATTCCATTCAAGGGGAGTTGTACTCTTAGGAATACATATTGCTGTATTTGTGTAAAGTCATGTTCTAACTAAAATTTATTGTCATTCTTTCCATCATCCAAGGAATGATAAGGCCTATTTTGTGAAAAACTGCATTGTATTAACAACAATAATTATTTTCCATAAGAATGTCTGTAGCTTTTTTTTATCATTGTCATTTGCTCAATACTTTTATGTGTGTTTGAATTAATATAAATCATTTTTGGTTTTTAACAACAGCTTCTTTTTTATTTTTTTTGCAATTAATACTGCTGTCAGTATCAATCCTGACTTACTGTATATCAATGACACACAAAGTGACAAAAAGTGGTTGTAGGCAGCTAAGCACAAGAGGACTTTTAAAGTACCCCAGCTAATACAAAAAGATTAATACTCAAAAGTGTCATTAGTAACATCATACATATTTTGGCTCTTTTGTCAATAGATGACTTAATGTAAATTATGAAGGTTAAGCTTTGTACTGGATAACCAGATTTGGAGCATTTCAAGAGTTGGCAAAGGCCAAAGCACTTAAAATAATTTTTGGGGGGCTTTATCAAATGCAAAGTTAAGGACTTGTGCTGGCAAAATGAGATTTTCAGTCACTATCGGCTTGTGATATAAGTAAAATCCTGAAAGCAAGACTCTGGTCCATCTAAGCTGCTCCATTCTGTGTGAGAGGGGCTGGAATTGAGCCAGGCAAGCTCTGATCAATAGTGCTTGAACAGTAAGATTAATAGGAATTTGAAGGTGCCTCAGTGGATTCTCAGAACTCTATAATGCACTGTCTGTCACTCACCACTGCCCCTGCCCCCAAGGATGCTAGCACTAACACAGATCTTCTGCGATTACTCTCAGTGCCTGCTGTGTGGGATATAACATCAGTTATTCCTGGCTTAGCGGGATACATAGACAAGCCATCTTCACATGTCAGCGATTGGTTGAACTGCAGACACCAGGAGAGACTGGTATGAATGTACAGGTATATGCGATTGCCCTGAGTTGCTGAAAAGGTGAAACTTGGCCAGCATCCTGTGATTATATCCTAAACTTGAAATCTGGCGATAAAAAGATTTCTGTCTGTACCGGCTATGTTCATTCAGTTTGGAATCTATTTTGTGGTAGCATTTTGCGGTAGGGCTTTGTGCTAGCAGTAATCAGAGAAGGGATCACAAATATGTTTTGATCTGCCTTAACACTACAGCCAGTACTCCTTAAAATTAGGAGAGTCTTTCTTCTTTAGCAAGGTTGATGTATCGCAAAACCGATTGACTGGACAGTAGGGGTGCTGACGGTAATTTGCTCAGGACCATTGCATACTTTTGCATGTTACAGTTCACAAATGGTCTACCTGTGCTCTCTTTTGCACTGCTGGTGCTGAATCTGTTTAGGTCTTCCTTTTCTATATGATTGGCCAGCACTGATCTGGTATTATTCAAAGCAATCAGGTATTTCACCTATCCCTGCATTTTTTACATCATGTGCTGGAAGTTCAGTACATTCTCTGATATGGCTATTGCTGTGGCACCAAAGACAGGAGGTGTTGAGCTGTGATCTCTGGAGGGAACCAGTGCTCAAGGCCCTTCTGAAGCAGACAGAGGCAATCAAATACTAAGTGTAGTCCATTACAACTCCTCTGTTTTTACCTGTTATTTCACCATCCCCTGGCCACATTCCTGTTATAACTGAGGTCTGTGATATTTATGAGCAGAGGGTATAAATGGACGTTAAGGGCACTGTGTACTTGAAACACATGAAAACTGAGGTTTTGTATACAGTATCCCACCCACCATGGGAATCTGATTTCACTGGGATCCACTGGGGAGAAATAGATAAGGTAAAAGTAATCAAATGAGCAAAATAGGTTCCATTCCTCCCAGGAATTGTGTAATCATTCTACAGAATAGTAAACTATGGAAGGATGCCTCATGGCAGACTGAAAGGAAGTTAGGGATGCAAACCACCATGGGACAGAACATAGGTGACACCTGTTGATTCATGAACTACTGATGCATTTGCTTCTCCTTCAGTCCATTTCATCCTGCTTTGAGAAGCCTTATCATGAACTCGTTTTCCATTAACTACCCAATTACTGTACAGCTTCAGCCCATACAATAACAGACAATCACGCAGAGCCCATACAGCAGGAAATGAAATGGGCAAAAAGTGACATAACTGATACACGCATTCGGAATGAGCCACTCCATTAAGATTGCATTTTGAAACTGAGCCAACCAGTATATCATCACTTTAAAAAGGGTATACAGATCATGAGAACTGAAGTTAGAGAATATTACTGCTTCCAGAATATTATGCTTCTTCTTTTATATCACCTAAGGTTTCATTTAATGCTGGCAGACCCAGTAATGTTTCTGGCAGCGATCTCAATTAAAACTATAATGCACACAATCGTAACAATCTAGAACATTTTCTAACATATCTAACACCTACTCACTCACCTAGTATTTATTCTGTAATTAATGTAATTAAAAACAGCATCCAGTAAGCTTCAATAAAAGGGTTTTTTAAATTGCTTTACAGTGGCTTTTTCTATGTGGGTGAAGTTTACTCTCCAGCCTTCAACACCTCCTGAGAAATGTTGTTTGATAGAGATAGCTACACTTACCACCTTGCACAGGGATCACTGCATTTCATGCTAGGAATGTATTGATAGGTTACTTGACAGGCCAGAAGCTGATAGTGCTGGTAAACCCAGTTACTTGAGCATTACACCAATAATGGAAAATTATTCAATATGTCTTTTACAAGTTATTGAAATGCATGCTTTCATAATGTATAATCCCGAAACACAGCACACAATATGGAAGCTGGATGGTGTTGATCAGTATCCTTGATAACAACACACAAGCATACTGCAGACTGCACACCTTGTCTGTAGCATCTGGAGGTTACAGTCAAACAGTTACAGTAAGTCTGTCTTACAATCGAAGACAGAGGTCTGCAGCCCGAGTTCTAGGCAGACCCAGACCCTTTAGTCTCATAGATCACCTGTTTATAGGGATCAGCAACAAATGTAAACTATAGATGAATCAAAGAAATATTCCATTCCATTACTTGAAACCTGAAGATTAGTCAGAATTTAATCCTAAATGATCTCTACTTTTCTTAATATACAGTAACAAAAACAAGTATAAAAAATCACCTGTTTATAACTGATTACAATTGAATTGTTCCTTTAGTAATTAGCAATTTAGTGATGATCTACAAAACCTGCTGGTTTTGAAACAAACCAGGTAAGGAGGGACTTCTCCCCGAGCCTTCAAAAAAAAACTCAGCGATCTGAACTCACCTTGCCTGTACGCATAGTGAGAAAGTGACAAGCCTGCTCTGTCACAGTGGCACAGAAGAGCAGTGGTTAACATTGTTTTCCAGCACTGGGGCCCTGGGTTCAGTCCCTAGGGTGCTATTGGAGGACTTACTGTCTGTATGTTCTCCCTGTGTTCATATGGGTTTCCTCTCACAGTCCAAGTTAATTGTCTTCAGGAAAAAAATGGTCCCTGTGTGAGTAGTGTATGCTTATGTCTATGTGTGCCCTGTAATGGACTGACATCCCGTCCAGGTTGTACTGTATCCTGCCTTGCATCTGTTTTTTGCCGGGATAGGCTCTGGCTCCGCTGTGACCTTGTACTGGATAAAGTGGTTAGTAAATGGATGAATGGAAGGAAAGTTGTGTTCTAATCTTTACAGTATCTTTGACATCTAGAGGATACACCTTATAAAATGACATTGTTAATGGCTGCCTTCCCATCTAATCCCACTGTAATACATTCTGATGTACAGTGCTCTGACAGCAGTATCTGCGTAATACTCTATACCTGTGCAATGGCAATATTCTATCACCATCAGAACTGGCTTCATTGGGCGAGATTTGATTCCTAATTGCCCTCCTCCACAAAGGATGGCAGACATCAGTACTCATAACCAAATGGCCTCACCGGAGCTCAGTAGCCCCAGACAGAGTAGTCTTCAAAGCAGGGTTAAGTCTGACTGAGAAAATATCATCTTATGCAAGGTTAGGACCGCAGAAAACTGCAATTACCATTTGCCCCTTTGTCGTATAATTTGCTATGTTCAGGACTGGTTTGAAAGTAGAGTAAAATTAAATAAATGGAGTATTGGAAACCTACATGTTCTACACAAGAGGTGACTACAGAGGTACAGAACACGAGTGAGAGTGGAAGTCCTGTAACTCAAATAATCAACATTCCACACAGCACCTCAGTCTGCTGAGCTTTCCAGATTCTCCCTGAGCATTGATCAAATGAATCAATATGCCTGTCAAATACAGCATAAGATTGTTATTGGAAATGGAACAAAGATCAACCACATAATTAAGGCTATTGCAGTATAATAGAAGTTAAAGGGCAATAAAGATGATCGCAGTAATTGATCGGGACTACCTACAGTATACCTATGCTATTCACAGGGGCTTTTAAAATCTAAGTTTTCTGGGAATTGTGTTACCTTTCAGCAAACAAGAGACCGAATTTCTCTTCATGCATGGTGGAGACAATTGATTTGGGATCAGCCAGTCTGAAGCTGCTGTTTTATTTCTCACTGTCAAGCTGAATATGAACATTAACTGCAATAACACTTTGCGAAGAATTGACTCTCGAGCCTGTCAATCGGTAGATCGATTAATCGATCGATCAAACTTTTATTTTGTATAGTGCCTTTCAAGTTGAACAACATTTAAAGACATTTGAAATAGGAACAAAAGCTCCAGCTGAAATCTGAAAATTAACACATCCGATTTAGTGGTAAAGCAACTACAACAGCTTTTATAAGTAGACCATGTGTCATGATTGTAGACCCTCCCCCTTAAGGGCACTCCGGCTCTTTCACTTCTGTCTTGATTTTGTGCACCTGCCCCCTGTTCCAGCCTCCTATCCAGCCCACCTTAAAAGCCAGACGCTCACTCTGTTCCGGGCTCCGCATTGGTTCCCATACCAGGTGAGTGCGGGACCGGTAGCGTCTGGACCCGTTCCCCCCGACTCTCCACCGGAGCCCGCTTCGGTTTTTAATCCTGTTTGTCTTCATCTCGGATGGACCGCCCGGCTCGGGACATTTGCCTTGTCTTGGATTTCCATTTGGACTCTGTTTTGGATTGTTTGCCCTGGACTCACCCCCCTGAACACCTGTGCACTATGGACACGCCCTCTGTTTTCATTCCTGACTCCTGCATGCTTTTTCCCCTGTGTTTTCCTCACTCATCCCCAGATTGTGTTGTCTGCATAGGGTCCCGAAAGAACGCCTACGTTACATCATGAAGCTGTTAGTATTTTAATATCTTTCTCATCAGCATTGCCTCCCGTCATTTATGGGTTTTTTTAATTCTAGTAAAATAATACATCTGGTTGAGAAACTGAATAAAATGAAAAACTGAGAAATGCTGCCAGATGATGCCAGACCTCACTGTTTTGATAGTAGGGAGAGCCACAGAAATCAGCGCAATGCCTTTCAAAGTTATATTTTGACTCTAGGCTCAAAATACTTTTGGAGGATAGGGAGGTCTGAAAGAGTTATGTCGTCATAGCAATGAAGGAAGTTTAGCTGAAAAAAAAACAGTTGATTTCTTTTACATGACCCTGTTCAAATTGGTAGGCGGTGGGTGACGGTATTAAACTGCACAGCTGTGATTTGCAGCCATTCACCTCTTTCCTGTGGAGTCTTGTAATGGGTTGGTGCTGTAAGTTGACAGCTGGTAGTTTAAATCTCGTTGGAAACCCTGCTGAAAATGAAATGCTGTTGTCCTCTCATGGGGTATCGTTTTCCCTGGCCTGTCCAATTAGCTTGAATGCTTTAAAAAAGGAGCATAAATTCATTGTGAATTGCATTAATCGGCAACATAATGCACAAGTAATGTGCCTGGCTGAAGGGTGACTAGCCTGGAGCAGAAGAACAGGTCAGAGGGCCACAGCAATAGTAGACCATAAAAGCCTCAGCTTGGAAGGTTTATTGCCTTCATCTGCATTTAAGACCCATGTAGGAACTTCAATAGCAGTGATCTAAAGAGCTTTTGTATTCGGATCAGTAGTTATAATATTCACCTATAAGTTGAGTCTGTGATTATTGATTTATCATTGCATTTATTTTAGTCTGCACCTATGGAAAGAGGTAGTGCCCCTGATTTCAATCTCTTGAACAGTTTCATGTGGGTTTTTTTTGTTTGAGAGCTTTTACTGAAAGTCTTCACCATTCGCCACATGGTGTTAATCAGAAATGCACAGCGTACATTTCCTTATGTTTGGATTCTTCAGAATTATTCTATTCATATTCCCTATCCCTGGGCCAATCCTTATCTTTGGTATGCTGCATGAATAAATATTGATAAGATTCAGTGCTGAATTCAAGAATCCATGCCATAAAACCTGCATTAGCATCATAGCAAATGACTGTTACAATACACATTTCAAAATCTGGGTATTATCCTTTGGCACTGTTCATACAACAGGTTTCTACATTGCAGGGTAAGTTAATCAAGATATCAAAATCATAAAGTACCCACGCAGTGAAAAACAATGATAGGTACTGTGTTTGCGATCTTGAATGAAATAAACCTTTTTTAGTTTGCCTTGTAGTCTCAGTGGTCCTGGTAGTACTGCATTGTAATGTAGCTTTACTGCACAGCAAACAGGTGGAAAACAGTCTTGATTTATGTTGTCTAGTAAAACATTCAGTAATCAAATGCACACACATAAAGCTCAATATCCAGGGACACAGTCTAAGGTTGTTTTCCAGTTTGCTTTATTTATCATTTTCAGCCCTGCTTTTCTATAAAAACACAAACATATTGCAGTGTGTCTGTTGCTGTGCTTTGCATTATAAAACTTATTTTTCAGCTCAGTCATGATTCACATAGACACTTCTCTCACAGTGACGCAAAAGCTGTGTTTTTCTGGGATCCACATTTATAGACGTTACCCATCATACTGTCTAATTCTGTGATTATTGATTGCATTCTTTTAACTATGCAAAATGATCTTGACTTGTTGCACAAGCACTGTATCACCTCATTAGCAAGAGAGTGGTATGGTTACAAATAATGAGGCCAAGTAACCTGTGGAGTATCAGACCTGGCCAAAATTCACAACGTAAAATGTGCAAAATGATATTCTAATGGTTATGTACAATCAATGGTGTGGGCAGGAACATCTAGTTGCTACAGAAATCCAATTGATTGATGGAAACCTGACTGCGTGGAACTCCTTGATCAAGCCCTTGGCTCTCATCTACTGTTCTTCCCATGGGCTCATCCTGAATGAAAACCCTTCAGCCGTGCAACACATGTCATTGTGCTATTCATGTAACCCCGGATTACCTGCGTGACAAGAATGAGATTTATTCTGTAGATGGCCCTACTCACCAGAGCTGAATTTCGAAATGCATCGATTGCAGTTGTGAAGGACTTTTCAACAAAAAGAAGCCTTTTTTTTCACCCACAGACCCTATGGGGCACTTTTGGGTGAAACGGTTGTATTATCACTGCAGCACGGCCTGGTAGAGTGTTGTATTATTCATATGCTGCAATCTCCATCAGGACTTTCCTCAATGTAATCTTTAGACAGGTTTCACATCCTTCCTTTAACCAGTGCTAACCACTAACCTTTAATGAAATGATGTGCATTTACCAGTCTCAAAAGTCCTCAGACACATTATAAAATATGGGGCAATGCAAAACAATGTAATGTAATTCACACTTGAAGAGATGGAAGAGCCAGAGCACTGTGTATTGTACTTTTTCTACTTTTGCTGATGGAATTAATCTCTGCTTATTCTTTAATATCTGCAATACAGGGAACTACAGTATCTTTTGCAATAGGTCACATATACAGTATATATCCATGTTTATACATAGTTTAACATTTGTCAAAGATAACTTTTAACAGTTGTTTGACTTTCAAGAGCATAGATTCATTCTTCTGGGGCTCCTCATTTTAGAAACTTTTCACATTAGTTTTGATAATAATGCAAATATCCCTGCTGCGCACCCATTCTGGCTTATGATGTACTGTACTTCCAGAAAAATTAATTTAAGCATTATAAAAGTGAAAGAGCAGCAGGAGTTTCAAGTTGTGTGGTGATATATATTACTTATGCATGTGTGAGGATACAGCAAGCACTATCATCTTTCCATCTTTATGATTCTGCAGTCTTTAGTAGAAAGCAGTTGAATATGTTTTAGTAAGTGTAGTGCATTTACAGAGAAGCACCGTTTTCCTATATAAAGCTTTTCTTTCTAAATGGATTATTTCTATCTTAAAACTTATAAATAATGTAACAGAATAATTTCTGGACATTTATATTCATGTAATCCCTGTGAAATGTTGCGTTATACTTGAACTTTTTCAAGATTCCAAATGTTAGTCTAATGTCATCATGCAGAGATATAATTATGTTTTGAGCTGCTAAGACTAAAAGCTTTCCTTTGACACAGGCTTATTTTTCAGGGCACATACAAGAATAAAAACAAGCAACTGTTTTGTAAATACATTCAAACTTTTAAAAGTTTCAAAGTTCTAAACTTAAAAGTTTATCGATTCACCAGAATGTTTGAAATAAATCTGTACTAAGAGACGGTGAGAAACTATTGACCCATAACGTTTTGGAGCAACACTTCTTACTGAATAGTCCTTCCACTCAATAGTCAGGGGCAGCACAGTGACACAGCAGTTAGCATTGCTGCCTCAAAGCACTGTGGCTCTGGTTCGGTTCCTCAGGTGCTATCTGCATGCAGTTTTTGTATTCTCCCTGTATTCTCATGAATTTACTCCAGATGATCCAGTTTACTTACACTTCCACAATCCAAAGACATACAGTACCAGCAGGTTAATCAACTTGGATAATCTGGCCATGGGGTGAATGTGTGTATGCTTGTGTCGGTGTGTGCCCTGCGATGGACTGGCGTCCCATCCAGGGTGTTTCTTGGCTTGTGCCCGTTGCATGCTGGGATAGGTTCCGGATCCCCTGCAACCATGTATACTGTAGGATAAAGCAGTTAGAGAATGGATGTATGTACAGTAGGTATAGATTGCAAGCAAGTGAAAGAGTGGTGACCCTAAGTGATGCAAGTAAAAGATGTATAGCAGATTTGAATGTATGCAAAACTGACAAACCAGAAGTGCGGTAACCTGTGCACTCTCTTCAGATAAAAGTAAATAAAAATGGCAAAATGCAGTATTTGTGCTCTATGGGGATTCCACAGCTCCCTAGATAAAGCTATTCAATAGCTCTTTAGTTTGCTAGAGCAAGTTGAAACATATTACATGTCTCTGCTTTTCATTGTCCTACTCCTGTGCTGTATATACAGTAAAAAAAAAACCCAAGACTGACGGGAAGTGACAGATACTCTGCTCAACTTGAGACTCTTAAGGAACTTGACCTCTGAAGATTTCCCAGGAGTCAATTTCTGGAGCACAGCGTAGCCATCTATGAATCTGAGAATTACCAGAGAATGACAGTATACAAGCAATTTATCCGCACTTGAGCAAAAATAGCAAACATTCTTGGAGGGATAAGAGAGCACCAGTTGGATTTTCGAATAATTTAGTTCACTCACTTTCATCTTAAGATCCAAGGTCCCCCTCAGAGACTCACAGGCTATCCAGAAGGAAGCACAGGGAAACCTTGCACCCCAAGTGTAGCCGAGTGTAAAATCATCACTCAATGGATCTCATCTAACAACACATTCAGTGAATGTATTGGCATGCTGTACTGCATTTAATAATTGGTAATGAATAGTTTTGCCGCTTATAAAAATTACAGAATACAGTTTGATTTTGATTGTAAATTGTGGGCCTTCATTGAGAAGGAGTCTTAAAAGAGGGGTCCCCCAGCCAGAAGTGTTTAGATATTGTATACAGTTCTCACAGCTGTATTTACAAAGGCTTGATAGATCCACAGCCTCCACACAGGATTATACCCTGACTGTTAAAGGGAGCAGATGGCTTGCCTTTGTACCTCATGTAGGATAGTCATACAAAAAGGAGGATATCTGTACCAGGGGCACTGAAATACTGTGGAGCTATACTGTGAAGTGGTGTGGATGTTTATACTGCAGGGTGGACTGGACCCGCTGGGGGACAATGCGTTTTAATCATGGGCACAAACAAAGGTATCCAACACTGGCAACTTCAGGTCTATAACCTCTCTTTTTACGAGTCCAGGGCCCTAACTGGTATTCAGTGTTGCCCCCTAAATGTAGGAGCACAGGAGCACTCCCACATACAGTACGTACTAGGTTATTTTGTGTCAATAGATGTTTTGGTTTATGTTTGAAAATGAGATCTCAAAACACGTCTAGTAAACAACAAGTATATGTTGAAGTACAGCCATAAGAAAAAACTCGCTCACAGCAGCACATTAAAGCATTCAGTACTTGGCAAGAATTTAAAATGAGAGAAGCAGGCTCAGAGTTTAAAAGCAGCTGTGAGGCATTTTAATGTATTTCATTCTGATTTTCATTTTTTTTGTGGCCCTATCTTCTTTATGAGGTAGCGCAGCCTTCAAATTTGCTTTGGGAATTGATGTAACTAAAAGAAAAAATTCATTCATCATGGAGGTGATTTTATTAAAATTGTATGGTATGGTAGTTTAATATTGGCTTTACATATAAATAGAAAATGTTGCATGGTTGGAATGCGACTCTGTTAAGGTAAGATCATGCAAGAGCAGAGGCTGAGTTTTTGCTTATTTCTTTCCCATCTGAAACGCTGTCATGACTAAAATAAGTTTGCTGTTTGCAGAAAGTTACTTGCATTGCATTGCTCACAAGTAGACATGATAAAATAGGAAAACACAAACATAAAACGGGAAATGGAGAGTTTACAGTTGCGCTCTGTCAAATCCTAAGCAGAGGGCCACAAGTGCGGTTTCTCATCTCCAGAAGAAAGCATGCTCCCTGGAAGCATGAAAAGCCTACAGAGACAGTAGCTATGCGCCAACACCTGTCTCAGCGCAGGAGCTGCACTAGGCTGGTATCCCAGGAGCTAGACAGATGGACAGAGGAAAGGAAAAGGACCCATCTCCCATGAAGGAGTGAGCCCTCTTTCCTCCCTACAGCAAAAGTAGCCAAAAGAAAACCTAGACAGAGCAGCCTACCAGTAGAACATAAGAGCAAAAGAAAAGTTCTACATTAGAAGGGGCCATTAGGCACCTCTAGCCCATTTGATAGTTAGTAGCTAATTAATCCCCGGATCTCATCCAGCCATCATAGGCCGATTTCATCTAGCCAATTCTTCAAAGAAAACAGACTATTGCCTTCAAAAACATGGCTGGGCAGCTTGTACTCCCACAATGCTTTGGGTGAAGAAGTGCCTTCTGTTCTCAGTTTCCATAGTTCCCTCTGTGTCCTCTGGTTCATGTTTCACTATCAATCCTGAAGTCTGCTGAGCTGAGTTTGTCAGAGTGGGGGAGAACATTGTGGCGTCTAGCTGTGAGCTGGTGGCAGCGTGACAGTAAGAGTAAGTTTCTCTGAGTGTATAAGGAAAACTACAACAGATTCATGAGGAGAGCAGTATTACTAGATGTACTCAGAGAAGAGCTACTGTATTGAATGGAAAAAAGGAGCAACTATTATTCATCACTCATCCTCATCACTCCCCACAAAGGGACGTAAACACTAGCAATAGCCCCAGATGGGGCCTTAATAATAGTTCACAGTAAGGGTCAGGGCTGCTGTGGTTTAAAGAATTAGAGGAAAGGTTAGGTGTTTGACTTACGACGTGAAGTGAACTACAGAGTCTCTTCGAATGTAGCACAGAAAGTCTGGACAGGACCTTTTCTACCAGTCATGTGGCTAGGTAATTTTTGTATGTTTGATGATCTTGTTGTGCTTAATGCTTTAATTTTGCTTCAACTTGTTCTAGTGGCTATTTATGAACTTTAATGGTGCTATGCAATACAGTTGTATCTCTTTTCATTCCCTGAACATGTCATGTGGTTGATGAAATGTCAGTCCTCAGCAGCTGACACTGATATCAGAATGATTTCAACTTTGGTGTAGTTAAAGACTGTTTCTTCTTTACAATGTTGAATGCTTTGCTGAAGGAAAGGAGACCTGAGGCAGTGTTTGGGGGGAAATTATGTGTGTACTGAGTTTTAATGTTCATCTACCAATCTGAAACAGAGCGGAGAGGCTGACTGTGAAGCTCTAGTTCTGATATCATACATCATCCAGGTGAGACCACACTCAAAGGATAAGTGACAGTCATGAGCACTGAGCTCAAGTCACTTTCAAAAGTAAACGAACTATTCTGCTTCCTGTGGAAAGTACTTGAAGTAGTTATAACATGCATACCAGCCGAACATGTACAATTCTCTCTCTGTACAATGTCAGTTACGGGATGCTCCCTTTTAGTAATACTACAGAATAGAAGGAATCTGTAAGGTGGTTATTACCACATTATTACAAAAAAATCTTGTTAAATTTTATTAAACACCTAATAGATGCAACATTTTTTTTCTTTTTTAGCCTGGAAAAATGATATTTTAATTAATAACTATGAGAAAAAGGCACCTACCTTCATCTTGTGATAAGTGTTGTATTTCGTTGGTATATCCTATACCTAAAATATGCCTTACAGATTTCAACTTTAAAGTGTTCCCCACTTTTTTCCAAAACTGCGCTTTTCTGGCTCTGTTATGTGTGCACTGCTGACCTTTTCTGGGTTATCCGGGGGCAGCAGTGTGGGAGCAGAGAGTGACCAAGAATATTAGACAGAAGCAGCCAGACCAGGGGTCTTATTCTAGCCTCACTTTTTCAGCTCATATGAACAGAGAGACAGCACAGGAACCCTCACAAATTGAGATTCTATAATCAACAAGAGAGAGAATGAGCAAGACCCCTCAGGTGTCATCTTTCTTATGCCTTTAACAGAGGAAAACATCTGTAGTGAAGACAGAACCTCCCTTTTAAAACTGGCCATTTTTTTCCAAGATATAATCATTAAAAGAATGCTATTGTTAAATGGGCTATTCTGAGCCTGTCAGTTTGTGACTAGCTGACAACCCAGGGGCCAATCGATTTTTCTAGTCTTTAAAGAAGAGCTTTGTCGAGAGAGAGAGAGTGCTGAAAAGGTTTTGTAATCCAACATGCTCAAGCCACATTTTTAACAAGAGCTGAAGAACAAAGGGTAAAGATTTTGCCCTTAAAGAAGGCAAAGATAAGATGTAGGAGTGTGAAATAAAAAGATAAAATGTAGTGGAGGAGCTGGCGTTGTTCAATTTCCTAAAATCCATTGACTGTGACAAAAAAATAATTGTAGCACCAAAAAAGTGTCCATTCATTCATCGAAAGTTTATTTTTTGAATTGCTCTGGCTTCTTTTAATATCTGCGTGATATAATGGCAGATAACCATTGCAAATAAATGGTCATATTAACATAAAATTCCTACGACCAGTGCACCAAAAAGTTACAGTGATGATGCATTGTCACCACAAATGCAATAACTGCCTCTAAGACTTTCTTGTTTCATTCTTTTTTTCAAAACTTTTCTGTGAGGCGATTTTATTAAGGTCACTGAGCAGTGAGATTTTTCCCTTTCACTACTGTATTGCCATAATATATTACCAAAGGCAGGTTTTCTTTTCCCTTCTGACTCACTCATCCATAGACTCACACTGACTTCTTCAGCATGCTTCCCAATGTTCATTTCATTTTTGATTCATTTAATAAAAAGACATTTTCTTAATTTCAGTGCTGTTCTTGTCACATGTCACAAGTTTTTCTTTGGAACCCACAGAGCATTGGGTTATCTAACACATCAGGGAAATTCATGGGGGTGGGGGAGTTCAATGAGTTCTCAATTTTTGCTTGTGTTTTCTCTCTGAACTGTTTTGTTGAGGTACACCACTGTTTTTCTCCAGCTAGTGAGACTGAAATGCAAGAGTCTTGCTGAATCTGCTTTCTGCCTAATGAACCTTGAACAGATGTTGGTAAAACCACTGAGCTGGCAGAGTGTCCATTTAGAAGAGCTCTGTGGGAGAAGTGAGAGGTACAAAACCCAGAGACTTTCCCCTGTCCATACTGCTGTAACTCCAAAATTGCAAAATTGCCTTGGGTCTTTTCTTATTTGCCGAAATAGAAAAATTGGAAGTGACTGTGTGTAATGATACCATGGTCATGCATGTTAACAAGTGCAACCTCCAGAGAATATCCTTCTAGATTACTTTCCTCAAAAATACTGCAATTAAATTATAATATTGACTAGCTTTCTGTAAACTGCTATTGTCTTTTTCATTGGGAGACTCTAATTTTAAGTATTTATCTTTCCATTAAAATACTTTAGCATTACAGGCTTTTTAGCAACTCTCCATGCTGTGCCACCCTATGTCGGGGATGTAGCTCAGTGGTAGAGTGCATGCTTTGCATGTATGAGGTCCTGGGTTCAATCCCCAGCATCTCCATGTGCTTTATATTGGCAAACTTCTGTTCAACGATTTTTGCCAGCAGCCGTATCACCCTGCAACTCACAGCTGGCAACCCACTGAAGCTAAGCAGGTGTGAGCCTGTTCAGTACATGAATGGGAGACCTCCTGGGAAAAACTAAGGTTGCTGCTGGAAGAGGTGTTAGTGGGGCAGCAGGGGGCACTCACCTTGCGGTCTATGTGGGTCCTACTGCCTCAGTTTAGTGACGAGGACACTATACTGTAAAAAAAAGACATAAAACCAAGGTCCTGACTCTCTGTGGTCATTAAAAATCCCAGGGTGTTTCTTGAAAAGAGAAGGGTTATAACCCCAGTGTCCTGGCCAAATTTCCCATTGGCCCTTACCAATCATGGCCTCCTAATAATCCCCATCTATAAATTGGCTTCATCACTCCGTTCTCCGCCCCACTGATAGCTGGTGTGTGATGAGTGTACTGGTGCACTATGGCTGCCGTTGCATCATCCAGGTGGGGATGCACACTGGTGGTGGTGGAGGGGAGTCCCCATTACCTGTAAAGCGCTTTGAGTGGAGAATCCAGAAAAGTGCTTTTATATAAGTGTAAGCGATTATAATTATTATTATTTGAGCTACATAAAAGAATACAGACATGTACACAGACCTTGACAGATCTGCCTGCCACAGTTAATTGTAATTTGACAGGCGCCTTACAGGAGAGTTAGCACTGACTAGAGAAGAGAAACATCTTCCAACTGACAGCACTTAGTGCTTGCAGGCACCTGGCGAGCCCTGGGGGGTGCTGAAACGCAAGTAGGCAAGGACTTAACTTCTCGGCTGAATTAACCAGCTGTTGCCCCGCGTGGCACCAATCAAAGGATTGATTATTGTTTTTGATTGGATTCACAGGGCAATTAACTGACAGAACGAGGCTCGCTCTCGGTTGGTCTCTCAGATAAACAATACAACCTCAGTTCATAGGCTTCTGCGCTGACAAAAACACAAGGCACAGGGGGCATTCCCCTGTGCTTCCCCAGCTTGACAGCAGCTACAAAGACGATGTGTGAAGAGGAAGGCTGATTGAATTCAGGCTCGTCAAGTCCAAAGGAAATTATAATTTCACAATAAGTCACAATTAAGTTGTGTAGTGAGGCCCAAGAAGGGAAGATGCATCAACAGAGAACAGAATATAAAAACTAGCTCAGCAGTACTAGACAGGAATCAGCAGCACAGACATGGCGTTATTTAAACTGATATCACCAAAACAGGGGTCTTCCTTCAGCTCATGCGATGATATCCACTGTAATCATGCATGGCAGGAGTTTAACATTCCTGAACACACAAGTGGATTGCAAAGGTTACAGACAATGGAATCTAATCCTGGCTAACAAATTTTTTAATCATCCTTTATCTCCATCTCTTATGTTCAGTGATGCATTTTTATCTACCGGGTAACTCTGGGGAAAATATGTGAAGTGATTCCAATCAACATCACATCCCAAGCTGGAAAGCTGGAGCTGTTCACCTTGATGGGCTTGCACTAAGCGTTGACATTTCTTGCTTTATGTAAAAGCTTTTTCATCCCATGTTAAGTATTGCACATGCCTCTAACTAATGGTAAAACACCCATATATGTAATTCCACACCCTTTGCAATTATCCATTGCAAATCCATTGCACATTCCTGGGGGCTGTTTTGATCACTCTCCTTATATAAACGTAGACTTGAAATGACAAGCATGCATGTAATTCATTACATACCAAAGAGAAATTATTAGATAGTGTAGGTTCAGAGCAGCATTTTATTTTCACTGGTGAAATGTTAATAGTGGGTTCAAAAATATATATGACTTTTTTCAGCAGTCATAATAATCTATGATTGAAAATGCTTACTGATGACTTAACATTCCCGTTAAGATGTTCCCGGAAGGGAAAAGCACCTTGAGTTACAGTATGTGTCATTTTGATTTTTTGAAGGGACTGGAAAATAGGATTTTGAAACCCCATGGTATACATAGATACTTTTAGCTCTTCTTTTAACTTCACTTTGCCAGTAGCGCCATGATTCCCGATAAAGGGATGCTATTGTTAAACAAGGCACAGCATGTTTGCATTCAGAATTTATTTTCATTATGATGCAACACGCACACTAGATAAAAAGGCTCCAAAGCTATGCTTTGTTTCCTGAAGTGACAGCTTGTTTAATTACACTTATAAACACCCAAAGAGAACACGGTGCAGAAATTTCATTATGTGAAAATTCTTGCATCTGTCACAGGGGAACGTAAGCATTCTGCTCCCTGTGCCCAGACTGTGGCTGGCAAAGCTCTGTGCTCAACTTGAGTTTGCTGGAGCCTTAGTACTGTCTATTGAACAATATGATCACACAAAGAAGGTCGTGCTCAATAAATTAGCTGTGTGTCCTGGACTTCACATACCAGTGAGGTTTTAGTGAAATTCATGATTTGAAACAGAAGGAAAAGTCTAGCCTTGAGGATGCCACCTAGCTGGAATACACTCTTCTCACTAATGTAGTTACAGTACGATGGATGTATCATGGTTCCTTCCGATAAGATCCAACAGCTGGGGGTACCACCCTATACGAACCAAAATTATACAGTAGCTAATGTAGCAGCATCAGCACGCTGGATTTGAGGAAAGCTTGTGGCAGCCCAAAAGGTGTCAGAAGTCAAAATGTTTCTCGTCAGTTCTCCAGCCCATTTCGCTGCCAAGCACTTGAATTTTAGAACTGGTGTCTGAAACCTAGCAATTTTAATTTGCTTTCTTCACCCGCAGTCCAGAGTCCAGTCTCTGAGTACATCACTTTCTTAATGCAATGGATTTTAACAACTTTAGCATAGCCTCTTTATAGTTCAACTCCGCACCTCGTTCCAGTACCTCTAATAGGTTTCTTAATTGCTTCTCTGCATGACACTGATCCTGATGGAAACAGTGCAAAAATGATTTGATATTCTCTTTTCCTAAACTCTCTCTCTCTCTCTCTGTATGCCTTTGAAAAGATATTAGCCTGGTAAAATAACTCTGATTAATTAACTTGGATAGAAGAGAACTCTGGCCTCCTACACAAGAGGATCAGAAGTGATTGGACTGTGCACTGAGGTGCCTCACAACAGTTTTTGAACTGAATTTGAAATGAATCAGGAACAAAAAAAACTTTCACTCAGTGTCACCTATCACATTTGGAACCACTTGCACCTATGAAGGAAGTCTTTAAACAGGCCTCTTCCAATACCAAGGGCAAACTAACTTACCTCCCTCTCCAGGAATGAATGTCGCAGGTACAGTACGTGAATTGTTTGCCTTTCCAGCTAGACCTGAAAGAAACTTATGGTTCATTCCCGAGTACTTGTTTCTAAGCTGTAATGCTAAGAAAAACAAAAACGGGTATCAAGAGTTGTGACAGCTACTTAGAGTTAGATTCTACACACAATAGGCATAATTTATTTCCATTAGTGAGAAAACAAGCACATAATTTCAATCGAAGTAGGGGGGGAAACTGTTAAATTGATGGATACCAAAGACTATGCCTGAACAACTTTCTCACCAATTTTAATTAAGTGGTCACAGGTGCTATGCAATATTTCCCTGTGACAGCTGTTTAAGTGTTGTACTGTACGTCGTACGTATAACCAGGCTCATTTTTCTGGGCCAAGACTATCATTCACAGCAGGAGCTTCTTCTTTTCCTTGTCTCAAAAACTATTCTCTCAGCCGCAATTTTCTTTTCCCTGTAAATGACAACGGCAGTCCTTCGGGTGCATTCCTACAACGGCCCGTGTCGTATTGGAAACAAATGGAAAGTTCACTTCCCACTTTCCACAGGGCTTCCCACTGGGGTCCAGGGGTCACCTGTTTGTGACCCCCAGCTTCCTGCCACACTCCAGTGGGACCGCAACCAGTCACCAAGAACACACAGGGCTTCGAGCCCTTTTCTTGCCTTCCACTGTAGGAGGCTGGGAGAAGGACCTAAGTAGACTGTGACTGCTTATTTTCAGAAATGTTTGTTAGGAATCAAATAACTATAATGGAATATTAGTAATGCAATTAGTCACTTGGTTATACATAATGTTCAATGCATTCTGCAGCAATGTAGTGATGAAATTAGTAATCCTGCTTTGATTACTAAAAATTACTGCTTTGAGCCAAAAAATGTACAATTCTCCTTGAGTGATCTTAATGGGTTTTTTACTGCTGGTTGCAGAACCTTCTGTTTGAATTACAGTGCACCCTACCGTGTTCCTTCATACTTCTGTTTGCAGGCATCCTGGGCACTGATAGAGTAGACAGGACTGCTGAAAAGCAATTCAGGTTTCAAGCCCATCAAACTATGTAACCAGACAGATAGTAAACATACCCCTTCCAGGATATCTGACTACATTTAAATGCCACAGATTAACTCAAGCTTGGAATGCACTCAGAGCTGCAATTTATCAATCCATTTTCTTGTCTTGCATTTATTTGAAAAAAATCATTTTTAATTTATTTGATCGCTGAAACCGCTAGATTTTAGGAAACATTTTCTGCATTCTAATTTCTAAGAGTTTTTTTTACGCTTTTCAGTTTTGAGACCCCTGCTCCACATACTGTATGTTTAGCTGCATGGTGGCTGTTTGGAGGACACTTCAAAGAGCAGAAAAAGTCTCGTCTTGTTATCTCTCCATAAAAAGCATCTTATTCTGGCACAGCACTATTATTTCTTTTGTTTCTCGCAGTGAGTAATCATGCAAGCTTAATTAAAAACCAAAGCTATTTTTTTTTTAATTTGCAGCCTGTCAGAACTGCTAAGTTTTCTTCTGCTTCGTCAGTAGATCACCCACTACTTCAAAAACAAGCTTGTCAACTGATATTTGGATTTAGGAATAAGCCACTGTTGTCCTATATTATACAAATGTCAAAAATAGCAATCCAACGACTTGAAAAGGTATTATTTTATTTCCAGACACAGGCACCGAATTATTCCCATGTGTGTTTCCCCACAGAAGAGGAGTATTGCTAATAATACAGTATTTTCTTTAAAAGGGAAATAATTCTGCAATTCTGTAGCAGGTAGAATGGAAAAAATGTCAATCACCATGACTCATTTTAATCTGCGAGCATTAAATTCCCGAAAGGACATTGTTCTGCAGCAAATTCTGGGAATCATCTAAGAATGAAATTGAACACATCCAGCTTGCTGTTTCTGTCTACTGCGTTTAGATGAGTAGTCATATTTGAATTATTTTGTATGGGACAAATTCAGAAGGGTGTATTGTGACATTTTTGTTTTGTCTTTTTTATTCCCAGAAATGCCTGATCTCAAATCTGAATGACTTTTAAATAGTGAGCATAAAAACTGATATTTTTCAACCTAAGGCCATTACAGTTTTTTTTAAGTGGCAATACATAAAGACCATGGCACTGGTACTTTATTGGTAGACTCTGTGTTCCTCTCTCACTCTCTCTCTCTTCAGATTAAATTATGTTCACACTCTTTGTCGAGCTCTCAGTGCTTCATCTCCTTTGCTCTGTGGGTAGTGAACCTGCTTTGCCTGATCAGGATCCCTCTCAAGCACAAAAAGCTTTTTGCAAGATCAAACTTATTTCTGGAGCAAGCATAATCTTGCAGGGGTTTAGTTAAAGTGTGAAGCTTGTGACCACGCCACTGCACAACAGGGCTGGGAAGTGTGCCTCTGTGCTTTAGAAGTTTTCATCGTCTACTGCATTTTCCAAAGGCTGATTCATATGAGCCTGAAGGAAAGTGTTTCATACTGAAGAGAAAGGAAGTGCGCCTTGCTTAAATGAAGGCCTCCTGAGACATTACCGCCATCCTCAATGGTATTTGGCATCTAGTTTAAAAAGATGCCCAATGTAATAAGATCGTGGTGCTATTCATTCTTTCTGCTTGTGTGTGGAGATTGGGAGACTTATGGAACTTGACTGCCTTTACCGGCTCTTACTCCTCATGGGAGTTTCTTTGAACTACTGCTGATGTGACCGAAATCCCTGTTTCACCTTCATCTTTTCAGCAACCAGCTACTTGCCTCTTACTTTTCTTATCAGCCAAGAGGCTGCCTTGTATTTATTAGGTACTGATGGTAACAGAGTGCTGTGCAGTGGTAAAGCGAAGGCTAATGGATTAATTAGTCTCTCTGTGGGTGCCCCTTGTGTGTCCACTCTCTTGTTTTGTTTTCAAAGCTATTTCTCAAAACGCATGTCCTAGACACGGAAGTCCTCCTTGGGGGGGATCTGAAAACACTTCAGTGCGACAGAGTAAATTAGATTATTCATTTCTGTGTTTGGTATAGCAGATAGCTGCCCTTTCTTGCTATGATGCTAAGGAATGGTCAATCTGTCTCAACAGTTAGACATTTAACCCCGACTCCTGCGGACTCTCATACGAATGATTCTTTAAAGGTTGCTGTGCTGTTTTGGCAAGGCTTTTAAATTTCTATCCTCAATGTACATTTCAATCGATTTGGACTTTGGCACCTCCAGAGTTGAAAATAAATGAGTAAATCAAGTCAATTAAAATTGATCGAAGAGCTAACAGCTAAATAAATTAGCACGTGAGGTTGTCCAGCTCAGGGGACTGTAGCTACGCTGAGCTACACATAGCAACTTGTCAGCAAATTTCTGTCTTCAAAGTAGAGAGACATCATAAGGATACACCAACTCAGGAGAAGAAAGGACAGGTTCTTTGCTCTTGCAAAACACGTGTTTCTTTTGTATCTCTGCAGCTGTCAGTTTATAAATAATCCTGCTTCTGCCTGCTGCATGTTAAGAACGACTTCCCTGCACACTCAAGACCGGGGCTCTGCTGCTGAATTAAGGAGTCACCTTGTGAGTTTCAAAATAGTTTCCACACAGTTTATTGAATTGAATTCTGCTGTCAAATGTTTCAGTATCCATAGGTGCATCTTCATTCACCTTCCAAATAATTGCAGATCGGATGCTACATAGGTCAGATTTTCTAGATCAATTCACCACACTCAAGCCCTGCAGCACTACTGTTGAGTTCACAAGATCTGGTTGTGTCTTTCATTTCTTACTCTCTCACTCCTTGATATGTTTAAATAATCTGATGCTCTGAAAGGGTACAGATATCAATTAAAAAAACATTAACCATACCATCACAGATAGGTCCAACTACAACAGTTTTCAAGATTTCTCAGTACAGGTACAGTACACAATATATCCAAGACCTACTTAATATTACATTTTCATTTCCAATTTAAATTCCTCATGTAAAAGATAAGTCAATATTTATTTGGGCTCCCAGTGCTTCATCTCCTTTGCTCTGTGTGTAATGCAACGTAATGCAAATACTTTTAGCACTTTTGAGACATGAGAGAAGAATTACAGGATGCTAACAAATGGTGTAGACATTCTCCCAGGTGTTCACCAGGAGAAGGTTTCAACTGCTTATTCAGGAACGGAGGTGATGCACTGCGAATGTTGTGTGATAGTAAACCCAGTGCATGTGCCGGCGTGATAATAAACAAGCAGTTTTGATAAGCAATATATGCTGTGAAATGAAAGCCAAACACGTCCGCCCTGCTGCATTTTCTGTTGAGATGATTAGTAAGTTTTAATCTGAATGCATGGTTTGTAGTGATTCATCTTGCCTGGGCTGTAATTCACTATGGTTTAGCTTATCAAATCATTTTGACTGGCAGTGTTCAGAAGCATACATTTTTGTAAATCAAAGTGTTTCAGGGTAAAAGAAAATTCTGGTATTGATTACAGCTCCAAAGGTAGCAATTTCAAGCTGAGAAAATCTGTCATTTTCCTTGGCAGATGTCTGAGGGCTTTGGATTCCTTTAGGTTTCTGTATAAATGTACAACCTTGACTTTGCATCTGGTCCCCTAATTCTTAATCACTTGAAATGCCTCTATAAATACAAGCTTGCAGCAATCACGACATGGCACTGGTTTGAGCATGAGATGAATTGATATATTGCATGCAGGAGAAAAAACGATTTGTCTGATTGAGGATTAATTCCAACACATCCTCATTTTTACATTCCCTGGACCAGTTAAGCTGTGATTTCCTTGCGTATTATCCATCCATCCATACAATCCATCCATCTCCAATGTAATAATGCTTGCATTAAGGTTTGGAATTACTAGCCATCACACAAAGCTGCATCTTCCATCTGCTGAATATGTAATGTCTAAGATGAAGGCGTGTTCTGTGCCTATTTTAAAAGTTTTGTATTATTATTCATGCTGGTTGCAAAGATGATGAGAATCTAGCATCAACGAGGATCATTTTTGTACATCTCAAGTAGCCAAGAAGCATTTTAGAAAATCATAAATAAACACCAGCCATTGGGCAGTATTGGACTGAGGCCTATTACCAGATGGGGACTCTTGCTTTCTAAAAAACCTATACACTTGTTGAAAGATTGCATGTTGTCCTTCATGACAGATATGAATTACCTTTAAGCGTGATTTATTTTTTCTGGTTCAGTTGTATTTAAATGTGTCTTATATCTGTTATGCTGCGGTCCCCGAGATCTCAGGGTAGTGGAGAATGTCAAGCCGAGCTCCAAGTGCAGGTTCACACAAGGAGCCTCGGGAGTCTTGGGGAAAGCCAGGTGGCACTGAAGCTTAATGAGAGATAATGAGCTAATAATGCAGACTGATTGAAGGATGGAGCTGTATGAATTAATGGGAGATGGAGAAAGGTTGCCTAGATGCAATGGAGAGGCTGGTTTAAAAACGGCTGACTGAAAAATATATCCGCTTAGAACAAAACTGCATTGATGCAGCGGAGAGACTGGCTTGAATACAGCTGTATGAAAAAGAGGCAGGCTGGAATAAAGCTGCCTGGATAAAGTGAAGGCTCCCAGCAGAACGAGACCCTCTGGAACAGCAATAGAGAAGGCTGGCTCTGAAAAAGACAAAATGTGAAAGATTACAGCCACAAAAAAAACAGTAAGGGCTGAATGAGTTCAGGTGGGTAGCTGCGTCAGCAAGTGTAGGCTACGAAGGAGCGAGTAATAGGTTTATTCCATGCTGAAAAGAGAAGAAAGAAAACACAACATTTCGGCCATGGAGCCTTCTTCAGGTGTGAGGAAGACAGGGCAGTAAGCAAAGGTAATGTAGCATAGGGGAACAAAAGCTGGGAGAGAGGTGGGGCGGGAGGCGGGAGCAGGGGACAGAGTGGCCAATCAGGTGGTGTGAACTCAGGATAGGTGAAGAGAGGTGTGAAATGAAACCTCAAAGGGCTGAACGCCCCTGCTGATTCAGCACTGATGAATTCAGGAAAAAAGTAGGCATTTGTCAAAGTTTCCGTACTGCAAAGGTTACCACTGAGCACTTATCCTAATGTCAGAGCACTGAATAAGCAGGGAAGAAGCCTTAAATAGTCTCAATGTCTGGCTAAGATTTGAAGGGTCTTCCATATTTGAAAGATTACTGGTCTCTGGGAGATGTGTCCTGAGCCAGTTTGCATGGGCTCGGAAGGTAAGCTGAGAAACCTGTATAAATGCGCTGGTTGCCTGGGGCAACATCAGGAAGCGAGCCGCTCCAATCCATCAATATCTCTGCTTATTTTAGCAAGGGAACACAGTTATTTTAAAGTGAGAAATTTAGAGAAGTACAGAATTCATAGGACAAATGTACTGTGTCTACTTAAGAGACAATTTAGTGCAACAGAGGAGAAGGAGCTTGGCTGGGATGCCAATCAGAAGGCTGTGGAGCTTGAGCCAGGCAATGCCCAGAGCCGTCCCCAGAGTATGACCACAGCTCCAGGCCTGGGCAATGATAGGCCCTGCACTGTGACATCAAAATGTCCAACCCTGCGGCATGCTGTGACTTTTCTAACAAGGCATGGAGCAACATACATCCAAATATGTAGACGTATATGGAGAGGTATTAAATGTGAAACACATTAAAAATGTAACTTAAAATGTTTTCAAGGCAAGCTATTAACACCAATTATTTGGCGGTTGCACATCACGTATACAACTGGTGTCCCATCCAAGGTGTACCCTGCCTTGCAACCATTGCTTGCAGAGATAGGATCTGGCTCCACCATAACCCTGTATTGGATAAAGCGGTTAGATGAACATCACATATACATGTTTATCTTAGTTAAACTGACTTTCTAGCTGTCTTCTCTTCCCTAGGCATCTGGTTTAAACTCCTGGCTTATCAGCATGGATACTAACACATGTCTGATTTTCAGTGCATAATGTTAATCTCTGCTAGGAAAGTAAAATGTATTACTCATTTCCTTTAAAATTACTTTCCTTTACTATGAGCCACAGTTATGCAGCTCCCAGATTGCTGAAGACTGAAAAATCCCAAACCCCTAAACTCTTTTTTCTCCCAGCCTTTGTCTGACCTTGGTTAGTAATCTTCATCTTGCCCATTCATGGGTTGCTGTTGGCTAGACCTATGATTAATCTCTCTCTACTTTTGTTTCCTTACATTGCTGTTAAAATCCAGTCACGTTGCACTTTCATTAACAGACACCTGACTGTAATGCTGATGTTTTGTTCAGCTACAGATCTCCCTGTCCTCTTTTCCAAAATGAAACACGTTTTCTTCCTCATTGCCACAGTCTTGGTTGGCTGCTTCTATTTTCCCCCACTCTCCTGTAGAGTGTCTGTGCAATATTTTCACTGACTAGACTAAATCAATAATGCTACCATGTATGAGAATAGGTAACCTTACTCAGTCTTTCGTTGTGAATTTGTAAGAAAAACTTCCTAATCTGTTTCGAAGAACACCATGTGAAAACTCTCATTTCGCTGCAGAGATGTTATCAGGCTACTTTGGGCATTGATTAACCACATGTGACATAAGAAATAAAGCACCGAAGAAGATTACTGTCACTTCAGATAAAAAAGACTTTGCAAAAAGAAATAGAATTTAACACCATCGTGCTACTTAGAGATCAGAAAGCAGTTCCTTCATTGCAGCAATTTGTTTACTCAAATCCAGAATGCTTATGTTTTACAGTGGTGTTCAGACAGACACTTGTTATGGACATCCATAACAAAAATATTTCTTTTGGTGAAGAAAAAGTTGAAGAGAAAGCATTTTTGAGGGTAGTTAAGAGTAATGCATTCACAGAGAAATGTAAGTGTGGATCATACATTAAACTCCCAATCATTCCACCCACACTACCTGTGCAGGATGAACCTTTCCAATCTAGAAGCAGAATTGAGGTTGTGCCACTCGACAACAGCAGACCCGCAACTCCCAGTAACGTCTCATGTGAAATGACCTGTATGGCCATGTAGTGCAGGTACGCAATGTGCAGAAGCCTGACTGCTTGCACCCCTCTTCTCAGTGCTAAACGAGGTATCTAGTTTCATTAATGGAGCCTTTAGGAAAGCTGTGTTTGTTCTCTACATCCCTACTGCCCCCTGTCTTATGACAGTAATACATTTCAGTAGCATGGATGAAGTGAATAAGAGTTGGCTACTCCAAATGTGAGCCAGAAAGAGATTAATTAGCCGGAGAATGTCAATTAGTAGCACAATAATGTAAGTGGGCCTGAATAGATAAGCAAGGAGCAGGCTGTTCTATAATGGCATGATGAAAATCATAAAGAGTGCCCTTTGTACAAGAAGAACAAAGCGAGTTCCAGCCACGCATAATTAATCTGTTCCTACTTCTTATTGCTGCAAAGAAATAAGAAAAGAAAGGACTTGAAAATAATAATTACATGAACACTTTAAACTTTTTTTGGAAATATTACACTGCAAATTTTGCTGAAAGCTCCCAGTGCTGAATCTGTCTGTGATTAGCTAGCCAACAGAACCCACAGACAGCAGTGTGACCAGGCTGGATGTGATCGTCCCCAGGTGGCCCAGATGGGAGAATGGGGGAGTGGTGTTGCCCCCCAACATGTACAGTAGATGAGTGATTACACACAGTGTATCTAGCAGTGATTTGTACCACTTACAGTGCCTATAGTAAGTCTACATACCCTTTCCAAAGTAACACATTTAGTGGCCTTATAGCCTGAAATCGAGACACATTAAATCATAATTTATTTAACCCTTATTTACACATTGTAACACATAATCCCTGAAAATCAAATGCTCAAACATTCTGAAGATCAATTACAAATGAAAACCTAGAAAAATGAGTTGGATTAGTGTTCACACCCCTGAGTTAGTACTTGGTGGAAGCACCTTTTGCTTGAATTACAGCTATTAATTCCTTTTGGATAGGTCTGTACCAATGTAGCGCCCCTAGATTTGGCAATGTTTGCCCATTACTCCTCACTGAACTGTTCAAGCTCAGTCAAATTGCAAGGAGATCGTTGAAAGACTGCAACCTTCAAGTTATTTCACAGATAGCTAAATACCTTGGGAAACCACTCATGGCTCAAAACAGGGCCCCATTAAAGAAATGTTATGAAAGTTCAGAGCATCTGACAAGTTAATATACTGTGAAGACAGTAAACAAGCCCCTCCTTCCACCATTGACCCCTGGCATCTAGTACACAAGCAGCCACATTAACAGAATAAGCCCAAATGATTCCTCGTGCTTTTTTTCTTTTATCAGCTCCATCTGGTACTGTAGTGCTTGATTGGCAGATCTAACAACCACAGAGGCCACAGACAATCAAGTCAATGAGCTCAATCCAATTAAATATTGTATAATTTTGCAGCAGAAAAACACACACATTCTTCACAACTGATAGGTCACACCCTAACGTCATAAGGCAGTGATAATGCTATGTTGTTATGTTTTGTCATTATGATTTTTAACCATGCTTAACAGAAACCCAAAGGGTCACATGTCAGAAAAATCAAGAAAAGATACAAAAATTATCAAACTGAGCTTTTTCACTAAAGGTATTAAATTGTCATGTAAGAAGTGTCTGATTCAGCACAGATTATGTTGCTATTTTTCTCTCAAGAGTGTCTCAGAACTAGCTGAGTGATGTGTTTTTTTTTTCATTTAATAATTCATTGTGCAAAAATGCTAGACAGTGCCAGAACTTATCAAGGAAAAAGATCTCCTTTTTACAGCTCTCATTCTACATTCTCACAACACTGGTGGAAGATTTTATTGCTTCCCTTCACAGGTTTAATTAAAATCTTTCCTTTCACAAACAAAGCTGGGTTTGGATGAAATGAAACAAGACACTAGTTTTTGGGGTACTATTTTAGTGTCGTCATACAGAGAAACGTAGACCATCAGTGTCTTCCCTGGTGTGTTCTGTGTACTGTATATATTTATTTGATCTCTCTAAGTCTAATGGTTCAATGCAGGGACCTCATTCACAATTTTAAATTTTATTCACATTTGTATTATTTTTACTTGTGCATAAAAGGATACAACTTGTGGAAACACAATCTGAATGCAGAGATAAAAAAGTTTGGGCTTAAATGTATGTTTTGGTGTCTATAACATGTTTTAACTGTGTAAGGAAGACTGGAACAAAATAAAAAATATTCTCAACTTACATTTTCAATGAGTTTGAACACATTCTCACACACTTACAGAACAACATGAAGATAATAACAGCAAATGGTTATTGATCCTTTTCTGGTAAATGCTCTACTGTTCAATAATGAAATAACATTCCTTTCCCTGCAGGGAGAATGGTAAAGAAAACATTAAGAGTTCAAGTAACTGTTAGTAAAGATTTTTTAACAAGAGCAATGAATGATTTTGACAAGGCAATCGCTTAACATTACTGAGTAGAACTGATGGCAGAATATGCATTAAATTGTATCTCATTTCAAGTTGGAATTCAAGGCCAAAGTGAGTCATGCTTTCCTAGCCATCTGCAGTGCTGTATCACAAAACACATTTTCTATGCTTCTATATCTTCTCATTTTTTGTCTGCTGTTTAATATGAGGTTCACCAATGAGCACAGACTACAAAAGCCATGGATGTTCAGACGCTCCTGGAGAGTTTTGAAACGGACAGATTGGTAAGATGTTTATAGTTGGTAGCACAAACGTGTTAGGTCCGGAGGTTTGGATACCAAATGTCACAGAGTGGATGATCCCCACTGGTCCACTGTCCAGGATTTCTGTCCTGTTTAGCATACCAGAGAAATCGCAGTGAAGCTTTGCTCATAGTAAGTGCCAACTGAGATCCACCAGAGTCTTTGTGATGCATTCCAATGAATTAGAATATGAGGCAGGAAATGTGTTTCACCCATGTTGTTTTAAACTGTTAATTAATCCTAACAGATCTGTATTTTATAGACAATAAAGAAGACTTCTATCTTTATGAATGTGTAAATAAAAGTTTGGAAGGTAATGAGGAGGAACACATGAGTCAATTATATTTGATTGGCAAATGTGATGGATCAGCTACTACAACAGTTCGTACTTGCTGCTCATGTACAGTTTACTTGGAGTCCTTTTGATCGTGTTTCTGAAGATTCTGATCAAAGCGAATTTAAGATCACTAAATGGCAAGCTTGGTTTCTTGTCACTCAGATACGCTGCTTTAATAACTAAGGTGTTATGATGGTAGAAAACAATATTACTCATCACATAGAAATATCGTAACTCCTGATTGTTGATTGTGTTTGAAATGATTTTCAAAACCTTGTGTAAGAGGTGCCAGTTTTCAAGCAGATTTTGCTATGTGCAAAAGCCCAACTTGTGATTCATTGAGGTGTGTCTCATCTGGAAAAAGTGCATATTGAGGATACTCTTGCATGGTTTGCATATATGCTGTGTAGCTATACATTATGAATAATTTGACAATAAAAGAACCAGCAGGCACCTTTAATTAAATTATTTATTGAATGCTATGGTTGCTCTCAAGCTATTTTTCCTAATACATTTACACTCTTTTACTGCAATGTCGCATAATACATGTTTTCATTGTATTTTTCATTTTATATATATTATATATATATTAAATATATATATTTATTTAGGTCTATCCTCGTTAATGTTCTGGTATAAAACTGTACCTTAGTTTTTAATGTCTGGATGCTGGACATAATAGAACCATATTAGTAAATGTAGCCATGTTGAAGAATTGGAACCTGCAAAAGATTAATAACAATAATGCTGATTTATTTTCACAGTTTCAATCATTTTCAGGGTAAATATTTTTTGCATCTTGTTTTTTAGCATACTGTATGTCTTTCTGACTTTGGAAGCTATGTACTTGGTCTGAGATGACTTTTAGAGAAGATGCAGCAGATGCCATTAAAAGGTTTCAACATTTTTAGGCATTTAAAAATCTTGTTTCAAAATGTTGTTTATTTTGTTACTTTGAATACATTATTAACCCAGTTGTATGGGGTGGACTGGAATCTCTGAGCCCAACTGCAGTGTGAAACCTTCAACCTGTATGTTCAGAGGCCTGGTCACTGCTGTATTCCTGCCTCTGTTAAAAAAACAAAACAAGTTTGGCCTTAATTTCAAAGAAAGTTTTTTTTTGTTGTTTTTAGTGTGAGGCTGTGTCAGGTTGTCAGTGAGTTTGAACACCGCACCTGTTCTGCTAGACATTGGAGGGTGGTGATTTGCCCTGCTCTATATAGCTAACCTCATTGTGTCCACACATATCCATTAGTAGGAGAAGCATAGCCATTATACACATAAAGAAAGAGGAAATGCTGAAAGAGCTCTCAACACCCTGTGTTTGCCAGAGCCCTATCTGTCAATGGTACTGGTGCACTGCCTGCAGATTTTGACATGTTCAAGATGCATGTGATTAAATAGGATGCCAATTTTGGGTTCCAGGCTCTAGCTAGTTTAGATTCCCAGCATGTCAGCTTCATGTTCTGAATCAGATGGTGTTTTTTTTCCCTTTCTGAGAGAAAGACCAGAATATATTAACTTATCTCCACCTTCTGTGTATGAAACATAAAACTGCAACTGGCTGCTACATCCTAGGGAACTAGAGAGGAGAAATCGAAAAATGTACCAACAAATGGTTTTCTAGTCCTGCTGAGCTTAATTTAACTCGCAGTTTAACATCTCCTAGCTGTATATTCTATGACGTTACACAAGATGAGAAGACTACAAAACAGCTTTCACTTTTCATCTTGTGAGGCTGAGAACTGCAGGTGTTTTCTTTTTGATATTTTTTTCCTTCTTCCTGGTTTTCTCCACATTTTCTAAAACAAGGTTATGTACATGTATCTGATTGAGCTCTTTTATTTTTTTAAGGTTACTGTTTGTAGTGATTTCAGGGTTTTTTACTGAGAGCAATAGTTAGAATTTGTAACAGTAAATTGAGACTACTTGACTACTTTAAGAAATCAATCAAACATCATAATTTACAGTCTCACACACAGATTCTAAACATACAATTATTATTATTGTAATTATTATTGTATTTTGATGTTATTGATATAACATCAAAAATATGTATAACACAACAAAACACAATAGAATATATTTGTGGAACGATTTGCCATGATATGAAAGGCTGACTGTTTATTCAAGGATTACAAGAAGAATAGTTAACTTTAGAGTTATTATACATCGACTTTAAGGTTTATCATCTAAAGCTTTTAGCATACTCAAATAATTGCATTATATTCATGTTTTTAGATACAAATAAATGAGCATTTTCTATCTTGAAATATACATCAAATGTGCTTGTAATAATAGTTCAACTCTCAAGAATTATAAATGTGAAAGAATAATTTTTATATCAAAGTTCTGCTGCCCAATGTTTGAGTTTGACCACTGAGAAGAAGGAGCTGGACTGGATTGGTCTGTGGTTTGACTTGACAGCTGCAATTACTGTGAGGCCACGAAGCTGCTTGGTTGAGACAACACAAAGACTGTTCGAAATCTTTAATAACACTTAATTCTAAGTGTAATAATAGGCTTTGCCATTACAGTTATATGGGACATTCTTCTTTGACCATTTTCATTCTTGTGTGGAAATAAGTTAATAACCCTTGAATAACTGTTAGAAAATGAGTGTTACTTCATAGCTGCTAAGACCTGACAAAAAACAAATACTGAATGAACTAATAAAATGAAAATGGGAAAAAATGCAAATCAATTTAAAGTGACAAAATTAAGTTTTTAATAAAGAAAAAAAGCTCATGGAGTGATTTATTTGCAAAATTATTGCAGAATCAGTAGTTATTTATTGTACAGCCTGTGTGCAAGACATTCTGATCATTTGTTGGGAGAAAGGTTGTAATGTAGCTTAAAAAAGAAAAACAAATCTGCCTCAATTTCAGTTATCTCATTTTCTGATAAAGCCCTTGTAGGATGTGGTATCCCCCAGGATGTGTGGGAGCCCCTTTGTGTAGAGCCAAGAGAGGCTGCACATAGTAAAGTCCTGCAGCAATAAGCAGAGTCTTTGACATGAAACTGGATAAACTAATGGCAAATAGAGCCAGTTCCAGTTAGTTTGCAACTGAAGGTTTTGGAGTTGCCACACAATCAACAGAAGACCAGTTGACTCCTGGAGAAAAATAATAGCCAGGTGGTGAAGCTGGATGCCGTGGGCTCAGTGAATTGAAAAATAGCTAAATCCTGCAAGCTAACAAGGAGAACAAACCTATTGGAGTTCTTTCAAGTGCACTCTGCAACTGCATCAGCTAACATTCTCCTTGCACTGTCCAGCAACACTCTCATCTCACTTGTTTTCAGTCATAATTGTAATATAGGTCTTTTGTTTCTTCATAGTTGTGGCTTCATTGTTTCTAGACTGTTTTTCTTACTTTACTGTTTCTAAATTTGGCTTCATTCCCACTTAATGAAAGCTGTCAAGCTAATGAGCCGCAGACTGAGCGATTCAGGTGAGAGCTGCCATGGTACAATCAGGTGAGCCTTTTCTCTCTCCCTTTCTCTGTGTATGGCATATGCCTGGACAATCTCTCTCTTTAATGTGTATACTTTGCTCATTGTACAGATGACACTCCTCTTTTTAAAATATAATTTCCCCTTCATAAATAGATACTTGCAATAGGTTCTGCTTTTAAGAAGAAGTAAGAAGATATTATTGATCATTTCCATTATAAAGAAATGGGAAACTTTCTTGGAAGGACTTTTCCCTCTGAGAATAACACCCCCCCCCCAGCCTTGTTTATTTAAACAGAGACTCCCCAATATATATACACAATATTTTAATCCTGAAAATTGGGGAAAAAAACTTTTATCCTCCACACTGATGTATGTGTTGGCAAAGCAAGACTTTCAAGACTGTATGTATTGTGATGCCACATGGGGTAGTTCACAGCAGGGGCACAGGTTCTAAGTGGGTCCCTGACCAAAGATGCACCAAAGAAGACCAAAGAAGTCTGAAATCAAAGTATATTTTATTTGTAATTAACAGTTTACACTGCTGGCTTATTTCTGGCACACCAACAATGGTGTATAAGGCAGCTATATGCAGACCTGTAGAGTTATTATAGAGGTTGAGCACAACACCTTATGTCTTCAGTCTTAAATCTGACTGGTGGGTGAGCAGCTGGTGCTGTAGTACAGTAGCCTGTGCAGCAGCTGTTATTCAACCCAAAGGCTTGTTTTATAGCCAAGCAGCTGGAAGGGTGAGTGAGTAACTTAAGCTGCAGTAGTGGGACTTGTGCACAGCAGTTAGTCTTCAGCTAGAAGGCTTGTATTATAGCTGAGCTTCTGGAGTCTTCAGCCCTGAGGCTGGAATGATGAATCAATAACTTAATCTCCACTAAAGTGGCTTGAGCAGCAGCACAACAGCTAGTTTTCAGCCCAAGGACTTGCTACTGTATTTAGCTGAGTGGTTTAGCAGCCTGTGCATTACTAATAATTAATGTGATGATCCTGTTTGTGTGCTGGAGCAGGATGCACAGCTGATCTTTGCTCCAGTGACTGCCAGCGTTAACCATCTTGGTAGCAGCAAATTCCAATTGAGGTGTCAGGGAAAGTATTGCCTCTCAAAGAACCCTGCCCCTCACAGCATCACAGTAATCATTGTTTCGGAGAAAAGTAGGGTTTTGAATGCATGTAGGGTTACAGACATGACAATCAGTTATTCCCTTTGTAATTCATTTGTGAACTCCTTAATCCAAACAGGTAATAGTTAAGGGTTTCAGTTAAATAAACAAGTTTGAGATATACTTGAAATGTGCAGTGTGCCATTTGTTTATGCCTGCAGCTGTACATGGGATTAGTTTCAGACTTCAGGGGCAGTGGAAGTTTGATCCCAGGCTGAAAACACCTTTTCAGATTGTACAGTTTTGATAGGAGTAGCATTCCACGCCATTCTAAAAGTTTTTTACGCATTTCTCATGTCCATTCTAACCTTTTTCTACAAATTTACCTCACTCATAGAATGCTTGTGTTCTGCCAGGATTGCTTTTCTGGAGTATGATGACACCATGATTTACTGTACAGTATATCAAGTAAGAATAATTATTCAATAAAAAATGCAGTGCCTTGTTTAACAAGTTAGCTTAAAACTTATATGTTGCATGTTTTTACCTCCAGGGATCCTGTTCATGTAATGAAACTCTTTTGAAACCTCATGACACGTTACCTAATATGTAATTTTTCTGATGGCTAGTGATATCTTGCTAGAGCTGCAGTGACAAGCACTTACTTTGTTGGGCATCTAAAATAAAATTAGCTCAGTACACCTTGGGGAAAGAGCCCAGATGATATCTAGATGGATCACCTCCAATTTGCAGGTTAAGTGGTTTCCTCTAGTAAACTCTTATCAACACAAGCCATGCTTCAGTTCTTTAAATCTGATAACAGTTCATAGCATTGACTAGCACTGCACCTTAGCCTGTATCAGTTGCTTCTCACACCGAAAGCAACAAGACCAAAGTGGTGCTGTCTCAGGCATTTCCAAATTTATGTCTGTTAATTCAGGTAGTTAGCCTTTTATCATTTTGATGACAGACGTTTCTTCTTTTCTGTTATAGATTACATATTATTCATTTTAAGTATCCGAGAAGGCAGGCGCGGTGTTGGATGCTATCAAATGTGCTCTTGTAATGAAATTCGCTGACAGAATGTATTTAGTCAATGAAACTGAAGGCCTGAAGGAGAATATTCATTTTGTTGTGCTTCTTCTTTTTCCGCAGCAAAATTATCTATACAGTTGTCAAAAACAAACCCCTTTAAAAGGGCCCCTGATAGATATTTTTCCTGATGTTTCAGCAGCCCACATGTGTCCTCATCTAGAACGTTGTATTCAGTTCTGTCCTTCACATGTTTAGGAGGGCAAGGCATGGAATGGTAAATGAAAAGCATCCATTAAGCCCCAAAAACCGGGAGATTCAATTGAGGTCTGGAGAAGATAGAGAAAAGTAAACAAAGAACATAAACAGTAGTGGACTCTGAAAGTACTTATAATGTGTAGTAAACATTGAGGACTTGAATGGGAAAAACAGAGGCAGGCACTTTTAGAAAATAAGCTTAGGGCTGAACCATGCAAAAAAAAGTAGCTTGTTCTTCTTGTAGTCTATCTTCTTATGAGCCTTAATGCTCAAGAGAGACAGGGCTTGTGTATTCAGAGGATGAGCTCTGCTCCTTTATTTTTTTTTCTGAGTGAAGTATGTGACGTGCTTCAAAGCAGCCTCTCACAAGGTCAAAGACATTCCGATGAATAGAATAAAACAAACACAGAAGCTTATTGAAAAATCTGGCCCCTATGAAAATCTTACTTATTAAAACAGTGGACAAGCTGCATCTCTGCTTTCATCAACCGCGGTTCCTCTTCACCGTTGTCTGCTGCGTATTAAAAATGAAATCAGATTAAGAACTTTAATAAAGGGGATCATTTTCTGTGCTGATAGTTGTTGTTTTTTCAGGGCAGCATATTCTCCTCCCTGATTGAATTATTTCCAGTCCCTTCATGCTTGTCTTCTCTGTAAAACAAAACCGAACCATTGGTTTAAAAGCATTTCTTGCAAATTGCAAATGAGCTTTAACATTCAGTCCTTGTGGAGGCATTGCTCCTTCGCTGCCACCAGCAAGAGAGTCTTTTATTTCTGTTTAAAATGAGTTGGCATTTTGAGAGGCACTGAAGCTAGTGCTCGCCCCTTCCCCTCCCCCATTCCATTTTTTCTCTAATTCAAATGGCCATCGCCTTACCCACAGCTGTAATGCATACTGCTGCAGACCCTGAATGCATTAGCACAGGATGAGGGATCACAATGTGCTCGTGTCTGTCTTGTGCAAATAGACGTGATGTTATAAATGAGCTGCCCAAACAGTCGTATTGCTTTATGGTAAAATATCCTCGGGGGAAGAACAGGCATACACTGTCTGTGGAGAATTATAGATCTGCGTGTTCTTCTCTTGCTTTGAATTTTTGTTTTTTAGTTTCCTTGTCCAGATCTAGGAGTAAAGCTCTGGATGATATAAAATTATACATAAACCTTATAAAAAATATAAAAATATAAAATTGAACAATAATACATATTTGCTCAATTCAGACACGTGTGTTTAGAAATACAGCCAGCATGTGAATATGTCTGTGCATTTTTTTTTTACAGAATTATTTTGGAATGAGATAGAGAACTTCTTTCTTGTGATTGGCAGTCTTGCTGACACCGAACCCACCGTTGATCACCTGACCCGTTTTTAGAAACTGGTCCTTATGATCACCCATCTTTCCACTGCCCCCCACCCCCCCCCCAGCCAGACAGAGAATTAGTGATGAAAGGATCAATTTCAGAGGCATGCATGTAGCCACAGACTGGCACCTGCAGACAAGCCTCAGTGACATTCCTGGCACCATGCTAGAAACATGCTAGAAACATGCTAGAAAGGCCCATGGGAAGGAGCCACAGTGGCGTTTCCTCAGTACCTCAGTAGCTGTCCTGCAGATGAAGTGCTGCCTTATGAGATGTGTGGATAGATAGCAGTACATCATGAAAAAGCCAGAAAGCAAAACGAATGCAGCAACAAACGCAAGTTGCTCTCAGAGGGACGTAATGTCTATGTTGCTATCACAGCAACTTTTCCACCACTTGGGGAATCTTAATGAATGGTGTCGATGTGAAGAAATACACGCCTTTAGTTTTGTTGACACCCAATTAAGGGCAGGATGAAAGTCTCTAAGGCTAAAGTGAGAAGCCAGGGGGAAAAAACGGTTGTGACTATCCCTGGCTATCATAAACAGAGCCCAATTCTTTCCACACTGAGATTAACCCAAACAGTCATTCACCTCACTGGCAACAAACCAGCAGTTCTCATTCACTCCGATGAGAGTGCAAATGGATGTGTACAATTTGCTATTACATGCAAAACAGTAATAGGGAATGTGACAAATTGTGGGAATGCTCAATCTGTGCTGAGTAATACAGCATATATTTTTATTTTTTTTACATTTTCTGCTTCCTTTTTTTTAGAGAAGGCAATCTCTGAATCATTGCTAGGTCTGGGGCTCAGCACTCAGGAAGTGGACCCAGCTAGCCACAAAGTGAATATCCCTAATAAAAACCTTGTCAGTATTTTAAATGTGTGCAACGTCACAGCAGACTGAAACCATTGTAGTTTTCTTGGATAAATATATTTCCTGTTCCTGGAACCATAAAAGTAGGATATCATCACCTTCATTAACACCCACGTTTATATTTTTATTACTATCACTACTGCTACTACTACTAAGAAAATGACCACTTCTAGGCTGATATTCAATTAAACAAGATTACAGTATGTGTAAGTTAAGGAAGTAGCTGAAAAAAGCAAATACTCCAGGCATATAGGAGAATAATGCAAGTGCTACATGAAATCACACAGATGGTTAACTCAAATTGTACATATTCATCTAGTAAAAGCCTGCTGTTCATTTAAGTATGTTGTATTTAAAGGTCTGGTTGAAGTAGAGAATTTGAAAAGGAATATATATGACCTTACGCCATAAAGCTGATTTTTCAGAAGGATTTGTTTTATAAATCTGCTCATGTGTGTGAAGATATAAAGAGTAATAATATGATCTAAAGCAATCATCACAATACTCTGATGCAGAAGCAAATCAGTATAATAATTTCCTCTTTTTTTAAACAAAATGCCCGTTAAGCAGAAACCTTTTGCCTGTGGAATTGCAGGTACCCACTTTACATTAGTTTCCAATCTAGCACTTCTTTGTAAAGAATTTATAATGCTATTTGGAATCTCTCCTAAAAAACTCTCTCATTTAGCCTAAGGACTTTGCCACCTAAAAACTGAGGCTTATTAGTTGTGTGACTTTATGAAAGACATCTGTATCACTACAGTGCAGTGTTTTAAATACACCTGAGCAATGTTTGCAGTGTTATTGTAATCAATGCACACCTAAGAGGTGAGATCAGAGCACAGATGTTGGGTGGCAGACAGTTAAGTGTCTTTTAAAGCCCGATCACTGTAAAACAAACCCCAAAAATGTCAAATTATGTCAAACATAATATTCACAGTATCACTTTCCACTTTTATTTTACACTCTGTAAAACCACCTTGCACAAACATCTTTGGTTTATATCAATTTATTTGCAACTACAACTGGAATTGCAGTGAATCTACAAGATAAAAGCATTTTTGCCCTGCTGCAGACTCTTGATGTAATCTCAGTTTCATGTTTATTTTGACCTTTTTCACAACAGCACGGAGTACTTTTGAAAATGTTCTTTTCCATTGAAGCAGCATGTCTCTAAAATAGATCTTGTTTTCTCTGAACCCGGTTTGAGCAACAACCTGTAGTGTTCTGCCCTGCCTGCAGGGGAGTATGTGCAGAAGGAGATTTTCATGCATGTCTTACATAACAAAACCAGGTGTCCAATGAGCGGGAGAGATTAAAGAAAAAGAGAAACCCTACCACACATTATTGATTTTCAAACAATATTCATTTTTAACAGCAAAAAGAACCTACCAATCTTGTTAAAAAAGGGAAGACAGGTTTGAAAGTGAGGGTCATGAGTGATTTATCCTTTCCCCTTTGAGTCTGCTTTGGTGAGAGATTTTTAAAAGGTCAAATCAGACAAGGAAAGAGAGACAAATTCACGAACACAGCTCTCTATTTGGGAGTGTAAAGCCATAGCATTTCTTTGTGGATGTTTTGAGCTGTGTTTGACATAAAAATCCATAAACTACATTCATGGTGACAAACTGTTGACCTGATTACTTAGTTACACCTACATAATACAATGAATTAGTTCAGAATTGCATGTGTGAACATGAGAATACTAATGATGTTTGGTTATAAAAAAGACAATAGAATTTATGCAGCAAAAAAAACATTTTAAAATGCATCTCATGCTGTGTGGCATAGATTTGAAATGATATTCTTTGAACAACAAATAAAGAATTTGCATACAGTACCCCAAGTCTATGTAAATGATAACTATTGTTATTTAACACACTGTAATAAACTTAATGATGGGTAAAAAGCAAGCAAGATATACAAGAGTGAACCAGATGTTCTGGTTTCTTTAGCCTTTGGTAGATTAGATAAGATGAGTAAATAACAATTTGTTTTTAGAATTTTAGGCACCTTCAGCGCTTAATCATCATTTGATAAGTGACAGGTAAGAATATTTTAAGCTGCACTGAAGATCATATTAAGAACAATCTGTGAGTAAAAAACAGGTTGGTATGATTTGAAACCTTCACTGTGATTAATGGGACTCTGTTCACAGCTTACATCATGTGCTTAACAATCCGTTTTCAGCAAAATACATACAGTATATAGCAATTCTTTTCAATTACAAATAGTTGTAAGGTGATCGTGGTATTACTTGTAGAGCAAGTCTTATGAGAAAGCAGCAGAACTCTAGCCTTGCTAACAACAGAAAGGTATTCAGTACTTCATTACAGCAAGATGTCAACAAACCTCCCATTAACCTCTGTTTAGGAACCGATAGTTTCTTTAAGTTAGTTAGATTGGCTTTAAAGATGTATGATGTTAAAATATAAGCATTCGGTTTTACTCACTGTTTTTGATGAGGAGTCCTACTCCATTGGGCCCCTGAGCAAGGCCCTTCACCCCAACCGCTCCAGGGGTGCTGTATAAATGGCTGACCCTGTGCTCTGACCCCAAGCTTCTCTCCCTGTCTGTGTGTCTCATGGAGAGCAAGTTGTGAAAAGACAAGTTCCTAATACATGAAATTGTAAACGGCCAATAAAGTGATCTTATCTTAAATGTGACTGTAATGGCATGTCTGATGAGTGAGGGAGCAATGGAGTAGAATTGCATTCCCAGTAGAAGACCAGTCCTCATCGACCTGTGCAGGAACCTGTGTTTTTTGCGTAAAGAGCAATTGCAGCCAGTCTTGCCGTGGCTTGTTTGTTTCTGTCCAATTATCCATAAGACATCATTGACACAACAACGTTTCAAAAAATCAATATGCGGAATTGTGCTAAATGTGTTGAAATGATGGTGATTGCTCATCATGCTAGCTGTGGGTTGCAGCAAGTGGTTCATATTTGGAAGGACCATCTAGAGTTTCAATGCTGTGAAAGTGCTTGAGCACATCTATCCCTCCCTTTCCTAGAAATTGTAAGGCTGGATAGTTTGGTGAAGCTGAATCGATGTTATTAGACCAGCATAACTACGGCTAGTAGTTCTGATATCCATGTAGAGATATACAGTTGTGGGTGTTAGTGCTAGAGTAGTTACAGTATCTAAGAATCATTACTCCTACTTGTCTACATTACTTCGTATAATTTCCTGTATGTTAACAGGTTGTGGCTTTCAGGTACAGTAGCTGTTTGTCCAAATTCTCCCGGCTATGCCATTTACCTGTTTGTCAAATCTTTCAGCTATAAAAGCATACTGGATGATTAAGGAACCAAAATCATCTGTCAGAAGCATCATACTCCTGTAATTATTTATAGATGCATAAGATCTTAACTAAACTGCATGAAACGATAAAATAAATAATAAATAAATAATCACCTTGGTGCACCTGTGTTTGGGATTTCTTTTTCAGGTTATTGCCCCTACAAACTCAGTTGTGCGTATTCATAATTGTGCATTTGAAAATACCTTAAAGAATTTAAAGTCAGCCAGATTTCTCAACTCTCAGTGCTGCGATCACACAGCAGTCAAGTGCCATTTTCCTTATGATACCAGGACAGTGGTATCATATGCACAACAGGTTTGGGTTATCCCTTACCACTCTTACCAGGAATCAACAGCTTACGTGTGTGGTCTTACTCCATGTTTCTCAATGCTAAATCCATGCCATTCCCTGGAGCAAAGCTGGCCAATCGCTGCTGTAACATTCCCGGTTGAATTGTATTCTCTTGATGTTCTTTAGCCTAAACTGTCCTTCAAGGAGGAGAACCTTAGTGAGCTAGTCCCTAGCACACAAAAGGTTGAAAACCACTGTTCTAATTGATAATGCATGAAAGGGGCGGCAAAGTGTCATTTAATTTACTTAATCGAGTTTTTTCTAGCAATTTAATTTTTCATAAGCGTGATCTTCTACCTGGATGTGTTCATAAAGTCACTGAATCAGACATTTTGACTAGTTTGGCACAAACTGATTCTGTAGCATTCAGTCCTTCAGTTCTGTATCTTGTAATGCTCCATCAGTGTGCTGATAGAAAGCACAGCACAAGCCTAATACTGTAACTGCAACTTCTGCAATATTGGGAATTAAGCAGGGCCATTACGGCCATTATATGTTATATATTTAATCTGAATATGGTTTGCTACACTGTCTTCTAAAGTGCAAATGATGCAAAAATAAAAAAAATGTTTGCAAGGTATTACATTTGGGAAGTGATAGAATGGTAACAGGTGATGGGTTTTTTTTTGTTTCCCATCTGGAGGCCCAAGTGAGGATCAGCAGTGTGGAAGTGTCTAATTGACAGTGGAACAAGAAGCTTGCTGAAAGCCATTAGCCACCTGTCAAAACCACAGTTTAACAGCACGAGCCTGACAAGTGCTGACGTTTCCTACAGTATGTTAATTAGCATTGATAACAGGTGGACATAAAGTGACGCAAATGGGTCCTGGGTCGAAACGGAGCGTGACCTCATGTTGAAGGTCCTTAGCTTATCTCCCCTGGTTTTGTTTCTCACTTATAAAATGGCATTTTGTCTGTGTGTGTATGATACAGACACTTTCAGAAAAAACGAAAAAAACTCCCTTTTGTACTTAATTGCAGTTTTAACAGTTTGAGCTGGGTCATGTTCTCTCCTTTCACTGTATCTTAATTAAGTGCCAGTCTTTTTGTGGTCTGAAAAGAAACTGGAGCAGCTCTGTACACTAGTAACTTAGCAGACAGATGCCATGGGCTTTCTTCTTCTGTTTCTTGTTTTTTTTTTATTTTAGAATCAGCAATTATTTTCTGTCATATACCCGCCCAATTTGAAGTCACCAAGTGTTCCTTTTCAGGAGTTCGCAGCTCTCATGAATTATACAGGTAGAATAAGACAGGGCAGAGAAGCTCGGTCGACCCACAAGCCATTCGTTTGACACTCTTCAAGCTACACTTTCCACAGCAATTTGCAGGACAGGCTAGTGCTGACTGCAGCAGTGGTGTGTTCATGACCGATGTCACTTCAAGCCAGCCGGCACCCAGGAACTCACAGGAGTCACTGTTTTTCGAAGAGCTCCGAGTGGCCTGATTGCTGAAACCTGGCCGTACTCTCAGCAATTGCCAGTGATAATAACTCATATCTTTACTGAATGAGCTTATGTTTTGTCTTAGCAGGCTTCTAAATTACTGAATACTACTTTTTGTGTGCTAAATACTGCTTTTGTGGTTTATATTGCACATTAAAAGCATTACTTTTTTGTCTGATGTTATTGTTTTCACAAATATAAATGTCTAAAATGTGGAAACTTTTTTTTCCCATAATATTAAATTATATGGTATTGTTACATTCTAAAATGCAGCATAACTGCAGATGATTAGTGAACTTTCAATGCCAAGAGTTGGCCTCTTTTTAGGTGACAGTTTCATACTTTGCTGAAGCTTTGAGGAAATAGTTTTTTAAAGACCAACACTGCAATTGTTCTGTTTCATCTCACCACAAACATAGCTAAATGAAGCTTTATCCCATTAGTTCTTTCAGTCAGTGTTTCCCAGCAATTGTAATTGTATTCCAGCCTGTCATTGAAACTCTCTCATCTCGAGAGAGCTGACAGTTTTTGTTAGTTGGTTTTATGCTCAACACTTACTTTACAGGTAACTTTAACTTTAAATTTCCAATATTCAGCAAAACCTTTTCCAGCTCCTCTCTTCAGCTCTCGGGTGAGCTTGAACAGTTCTGTAAGGGTGAATAGGCAAACCCTAACCCTGCCTAATCTATGTGAGCTATATTGGCACAGACCCATCCAAACAGAATTTGGCTGTAATTCAGGCAAAAGGTGCTTCCACCAGATCCTAATGACTTATGCAACCCATTTTTTCTAGGTTTTTATTTGTAATTACTTCTCAGAATGTTGGGCTTGCTTTTCACTTGGGGGATATGTTACAATGTCTAAATAAATGTAAATTAAATTAGGATTTAATGTGTCTTGATTGCATGGTCACAAAAAGTGTGTTACTTTGGTACTGTAGGTGCAGTTCATACTCATCTCTTGGTTGGTACATTTCAGTAATCAAATGCTTAAAATCTGGAAAAATGTACTGCTATCTCCAAAATATAACTGTAAGCTACCTCAACTGAGGTCAGGTGATGTTATTCATAACACTTCCTTTCTGGAATACTCAAACAGGTCTCAGGAAACCAAATCCAAACAGAAGGTAGAAATATAAAATATATATAATAAAATATAAAATCAAAACTCTGTTATCTGTTGCTGCACTGCACCTGCAGCCAAAATATTTGGAATCCCAATCCACACGGCATGCTGGGAATGTGCAAGCAGCAGGAACAGCTGGAGCAGGACATGCAAGGTATTCCTCAGGGATCACCCTCAGTGGAGGTACAATGAGGACAATGGAGTGTGGGGCTGAACTGCATCTTTCACTGGTTCCACCTTTGTCATCCAGCAAGGGAAGATGGTGGAAGTCAATCTAATGCTTTCCTTAGGCCACACCACACATTGCCTGGCCCTATGATTCTATTAATTCATGACCACTTCCTCATGGTCTGGCCGGCGGATGTATGTTGCAAAGAATTATGAACCCCCGCTATTTAAGGAGGAAAGTTGTCTATCATTAAATATTGCAAATTAGATTGTTATGCACAGGGGCCTTTGGAAAATAACAACAAATAGTCCAAGTACATAATATAGAATCTGTACTGTAGCATGCACACTGTCAATAACTGGCAATGCTCACCACATGATGGCATATTTATCAATTGGAAGGAAACCGTGCCGAAGCCCTAGGATTGAAACACGGGAACTGTACGCCTAGCTGGGAGCAGAGACACATCTCCGGCCCCACTGACAGCTTTTGCAGTGTCATCCATAAACCTAGTGGAAGGTCTGTCATGAATGGATTACAATCATAAACCCAGCAGTGACAAGAGATAATCTGTCCTGTTTCTTCACTGGGAAAACCAGTTGTTTCTGGAGAATAGCTTGTCTCAGGTGATTTTTTTTTTAATTAAGTGCACCTCATCGTTACACATTACAGGTTTACTGTGCTAACAGGACAGGCTCTCTAGATAACAACTTACAGCTTTTGTTTGTTTTATTACAAAGGACATCTGTGATCTAAATTATGAGCTTTTGACCTTTTCTCTGTTTGCTTTTTAATGAGCACCTTCTGTTTGTAAAAAAGTAAACAATAAACTCTGTGATAATTATTTAAGTGATATGAAATGATAAAAATAGCTTTTTTTACTTTAAATAGAAATATCATACTATTACTTAAATATAATACAATTTGCAAATATTGCCTTTAGCTATAAATAGAAATACTATTGCCATTGTATAATGCAACTACTGTATAATACCATGTTTATTCCTTTCAGGAATAAAAACTATGTTTTTGGAAAGTTTTAACAGACTAAGGAAGATGGGGTTAATAAAAAAAGTATATGGGAAAATTAAGTAATGCATAATGTATAATTGCTACCAGCCTGACAGTGAGTATGTAATAAGCTAATTTAAAAGGGCAGTTAGAACTTAAACTGTATGGTATTTAGTCCAACTGATGAATATCGGGTTACATTTAGGCTGGGTATATTCACAGGTCTGTTCCTGCTGCAATTCCACTCTTGATATTGTGTCATTTCTGATGCATGGTTTCCAGTTAATCCATTATATAATCATGTGCTATTCAGATTAAACTCTACATGTAGTCCTTTGTGGAAACAAATCACTGTTTTAATGAATAGATATGCATATACAGTAGATTATTAATTTGCTTGATCCTCTCAAAGTGCAACAAATTCTTTCCTTTTTCACCCAGACCATGAATCAACACAGATGCAGTGAAAACGTGTAGTATTGCCCTGTGCCTCACTGTAAACAGTCCAGGCATAGAAATAACAATGGGAGATATCTGGAAATCATACAAAGACTCTATTGTTTTTGTTTACCATTACATAAACAAGGTAATCTAGTAAGAAAATAAATTTTATTTGATTTATAAGAAAAAAAACTGGAAGCTTAGTAAACATCTGTTGTTATTAAATGTAGTAGGCCAAATGTAAGAACTTTTTTTTAACACTGTGTTGCAATTGTGGCATAGAAGGAAAACATATAGAATACAGAAAAGAACACAAGAACCCTCAAAGATTGTGACAAATCTGTTTTACAAATAACTGCAGATATCTCTACTGGGGAAATATCCTATGTCCACATGTGGCTTAACAATCTGAATTTCAGGTTTGGATGATTTGTAAATATTGAAATACTCTTCTCTCTCTGGAGTACAGCAGTGTGGCTTGCTGCACAAGTCAGGACTGAATCGGCGGACACAACTGAGGCCCTCCGACCTTTGCTGGTATATGAAGCACAGGGAGCTGTAAGCCAGAGAAAACCTGATTTTTCTCAAGACTGCTTAAAACCAGAGTGCATGAGAAGAACCCCCTAGAACACTCATATATTTCTTCATTCTAGACTATCCAAAAACAATGTAAAGAGTTGTAAAACACCAGAATCTTAAATTGACTTCTAAAGAATCAGAATCACCTTAATTCACCAAGTACCTTTAATGTATAAAGAAATTTATTCTGGTGAACTTGGTGCTGCAGAAACATTGCATATACAGTATACCATACTGTACATAAACAAGAAAGTAGACATCATTAAGACAGTGAACATATAACAAGGAATTCTGGTTAAGCAAAAAGAAAGCCCTATAAGCTGGAGTAAGCTGTTCAAATACTGGGTGGTTCTGGTTTTAATAGACTGGTAGCATCTTCCTGAGGGAGGTTTATCAAACACGTTTTAGCCTGGGGACATCAGCAATCTTTCCTGCCAGCTTCTTTGCTCTGGAATTGTACAGATCATCAATGGAGGGCAGATGACAGCCACTCACCCTCTACGCAGAGTGAACAGCACAGTGCAGTTTGCCTTGGGAGCAGGCAGACACATTGCCAAGCCAAGCTGTTATAGAGGCAGTCAAAATGCTCTCGATAAAGGTGCTGAAAAACTGTATTAGAATCAGTGGAGAGACCAACCAAGGTTTTTCAGTTGGCACAAAACACAACGTCTGCTGTGCTTCTTTGTGATACTCGTGATATTCATGTCCCATTAAGGGTATTTGAGATCATAAATCCCAAAAACTCCCCCACACTCACAGCCACATCAGTGATTACCAGGGAGAGGTGTTTTGGAGCACGTTCCAGAAATCAACCACCGTTTCCACTACTTGAAGGGTATTAAGCTCCAGGTGGTTGTTAGCACACCATAATACCAACTGATTCACCTGCCTCCTGTGCATGGTTACCTCATCATAAGTGATGACACCCATAAGGTTGAGGTCATCCTCAAAAACGTAATTTGTTTGATAGAAGAGTCGCTTGAACTGCAGTAATTGCTGTACAAGGAATAGAATAATAGGGAAAGCACACATCCTTGAGGTATATCAGTATTCACAAAGAGACAGTCTGACAAATAAGGGCGTAGCTGCATCCATTGACTTCTTTCTGTGAGAAATGGATGATACAGTGTGTCTGTAATGTTGTTTTAGGTTTCTGGGAAATTCATCTGCTGAAGCTTTAAAATTGAAAATAAATCTGAGTGTTAGTTAATTCCACCATGAACATCTTTGCAATTTTGTAATACCGATAGATTTTGAGTAAATTAGCCTAGAAATCACTGTACTCTCATGTCCAGATTTCTGAATATCAACACAAGTTTCCTTTAAAACAGTGGTTACAGTACATTCCTGAGGCGTGAACACGTTCTGAATTTGATCATATTTGGGCGCTGAGGCATCCATGCAAAAAGGTCTTTTTTTTTTAAAGGCACTGTATAGCGATAAAGAAACACCCAAATATGAACTCAGAAGAAGTGGATTACTTTCCCTGTTGAATCTTTTAAAAGAGAATTTAAAGTTGATGACTGCATATGTTTTTTTTCAAGATCTAGATATTGGCCAGAATTTGCTTTGGCTTTATTAAATAGATTTCTGGAGCATTTTTAATAATTTAATTTTATACTCCCCACCTTACAAAGAATGCAGGTGGGTATGCACCTCTTCCTCGTCTGTTTCTAAAAAAATAATCCAATAAGAAGTCAAAGATAAAGATCCTATGCTTTTTTTTTTGCTTTCTGCAGCACCTCTGATTACCCACCTCTGTGCAAACCGCTAGCTCAGCGCAAGCAGGGGGTCTGAATGTCCCTGCTCTAACCTGTCCTTCACACGTGCTCTTTTATAAACGCTGCCACTTTACATCTCAAAGTGGGATCGATGAGGTCAATATCCACCCTGATCTCCAGGGGAGCTGAATCTGTGCATGGTTTCCTGATGCACTTCGCACACCGTCTTCCCTTTCGCTCAGCTGGGCTCTAGCAGGCTGCCTAGGCAACGAGTCAATATGTTGTAAAACCGCACAGTGAGCCCCACAGATTCTTTCCAAGGTGGAGATTATTATTGAGCCCTGCAAGCATAATTCCAGCCCACGAAGACCTTCACATCCAAGGCCATCGGCAACTATTGGATGACCTTGAAGCGGTGGCTTTGACTCCATCACCCTCTATTCCATTTACTTAGGAATTTCGTTTTGTAAATCCGTCAAAAGTACCACCTTTCTTGTAGCAAGTCTCCTTTTAAGTGTTACAACATGCATGCACCCACTCTGAATTAACAGCAGACACAGCAGTAATTCTGCACCCCAGCAGCAGTTAAATCACGGAGCATGGGAATTCTCTCTATTAAGATGTACAATATCTCAGATCCATCCATTTTCTATCCACTTATCCAATTCAGGATCACAGGCACATGGCAGGGTACACGCTGCCCTGCCGGTCCATCGCAGGGCAAACGCAGACACAGATACAGACAGGCACACACTTGCACCAGGGCCAGTTTTCCCAGAAGCCGATTAATTTACAGTAGGAGGAAACCAAAGCACCCAGAGGAAACCCACATGAACACATGGAAAACATACAAACTTCACGCTGACAGTATCGCAGGAATAAGAGCCAAGGCCCCATTGATGCGAGGCGGCAATGCTTACCACTGTGCTTAGTCCAAATCTTATAATATGTTTTTTTTCTAATTCATATAAATGCAGTCTTCATCTAGCATGTAGATTATTCCAACAGTTGTGCTTTGAAATGCTGTTCATATTCATCCTTTCCTCAGACACATTGCTCCTTTAAAAACTCTACGGAAATTAAGTAACCTGAGGATACACACATACAGTAACATTTTTTCATTATCACAGACTGGATAGTAATAAACCCTTTTAAAGCTCAGGAAAGACACTTACAGATGGATAGTGCTCCTGAGGCATGTTACTAAAGTCAGAAACCAAATACTTTCGAAATATGTAGACACCCTTGCATTTAGATTTCCCTTTTCAAGTCAATTTCTTTAGAGGTTGAGAAAGTATGCACACTAAAAAAAAACACGACATAATTTCCTAAATAGGTTAAATCTGCTTCAGCTTTTATTTATTTTTTTGTGTGCTTCCGGCAAACAGTTGTAAATCCATCAGTGAATGCACTCAAAAGCAATCTTCTCTATTTCTGTTTGGTGGCTATCCTGCTGTCTTGCTAAGTCGGGAAACTATCAGAGAAAAGTGAGTATCCTTTATCTGAAGAGCATTCCTCAATGCACCCAGGCTATCAATGGAAATACATTTATTTCTACATATTGTATACTTCAACACTAGAAACCACTACAGAAGCTAAAGGCTTGACTCACAGGTAATAGATCTTGATACAGTATATTGGATCGTATTACAGATTTCAGTCAGTGTCACAGCACACACTCTTTCCTGATTACCTTTAAAGACTGAGCTTTGCACCAATATTTCCAGGTTATTCAAGATAGGTTCAGGCAAGTTTTATTTTCTTTTTCCATGTGGCATTATGTGTAAATGATTGCCTCTATCCCAGCTAGTAGCTTAGGAATTACAACTGCTGACATAACCAATATGTCTAAAGGACGCACAAATCAACCTTATTCACTGACAAGCAGAACCCCCTGTGAGACATACGAACTGAAAAGAATATTAATTTAATTATTACCATATTTGATTCCCTTGCCCTGCAAATAATGGGCTGCAATATTATTGATCAGAAAATAACAGAAATCAATCATGTACAGAGTCATTAGGTACAGGTTCCAGCAGCCAATAAATAAACATGGTGAAGCAGAACGATGTAACCTAATTTACCCATTACTCAAGTGATTTGTGAATGTTTCAGAAAAACACAATTAAGACAAACAAAGGGAGAAAACGAGACACTGAGTGCAAATATACCTGGATTGCTGGTTTGAGCTGGGACATAATTAAGAAAAGTAAATTGAAAACTCAAAGAGATAGTGTTAGTATCTTCACCATTGCTTCAGAATGGTAGACAAATACATATCGTAAGTCTTGCAAGCAAAAGCTTGCAGGGCAGTCTAAAGTTATCAATATGGTTTGGAGAGGCTCAGAGAATGGTCAACATTAGACCAAATTGCACATCAGAAGTATCTTTGCATAAGTATGACCAAAGAAGTTTTCCCTGTTTAACATTTGGAAAAGGAACATATTAGTATTGCCAGCTTATACACCTTAACACAGTTGTGAGACAATGTGGAGCCTTTCTTTTAGGGCTGTCAGACAGATGAATTTGTGGTCAATTCCTAATATCTGTATTTCCATAATTCAGTAGAGTTCTTTAAGAAATACCTGTTGTCTTCTTATCAGAATTTTCTTTCAGTGTTATGTTATATGGGAGACATGGTGGTGCAGTGGTTAGCATTGTTGCCTCACAGCACTTGGACCCTGGGTTCAATTTGTGGGGTACTACCTATATGGAGTTGGTATGTTCTCCCTGTGTTCATGTGGGATTCCTCACCACAGTGCAAAGACATGCTGGTAGGTTAATTGGCCTTTGGAAAAACTAGCCATGGTGTGAGTGTGTGTGTGCCCTGTGAAGGACTGGTGTCCAGTCCAGGGTGTACCTTGCCCTGTGCCCATGGAATAGGCTAAAGCAAGTCTGCAACCCTGAAGTGGATGAAGATACCATTAGAAGATGGATAGATAACATTATATTATTGTTAAAGTGCTTGTAATATCACTGTACTACACAGTAGTGTTGACGTATTCACCTCTTTCCAACAATTTTGTTGAATCACAAATTTATGTCTATGCGATATTTAAAGTAAAAAATTCAGTCAGAAAAGGAATGCTCAAATTGAACAAATTTCTGACGGATAAAAGTACAATGCCAGCAATACTCTTCCCTGGCACTCCGTCTTATCTTACATTAACATACTGAAAAGACCAGGATTCAAGGCCAGGGGACATCAGATAGTGGCTAAAAACAAGAGCTTGCAAAAGCATTGTTTTCTGCCCCAAGGTTGTGTGGTTTTGTTTTTCACTCTACATTACAGATGGAATTTAGAAACAGGCACTGTAACACAGAATTTGCATTTATTTCTGAGTTTCCCACTGCTGGGCATTTTTTTCATTGTTTTCAGCTAGCTCTGGCAGCGTTTGGCCTGATTTGAATCTTTCAAGTATTCCCTGATTGGCCACTGAACTGCAGCAGCAGCAAATCAGCTTGCCTGAAAATAATCACCTTTCTTGACAGAGTGTTTCTAGCACACTGAGCACCCTGTATGCATAAGTCTTTCACAACCTGTCATTAAGCATGCCACTAGCAGTCAGAGTGGGTTTCTTAGGGACTGGCTTAACACAGGGCACAGACATCTGTCTACTGACTAGTGATAATATGACAGAATGGAAATATACAGCTATTCAGCACAGTTAGAATATGTATGCACTGAAATGCAATCTCAGAAGGAAAGGCAGCTGATTTGCCTTGTGGGCTGCAGGTACAAAGTTGTGAATGATAAGGCTGTGGAGTTTAAACATAACTTAAAACTGCAGAGAAGCTTTCCAGTGGCATCAGTCAAAGGGTCAGAATATTCTTAGCCTTTTACAGGCTGATTGTGATGCTTGAATGCCATTACAGTTTCACTGCTGCAATTTGACAATATCTGATTATGCTGCAGCACAACAAAACTACACCCAAAAATAATTTTCTAGACAGACATGCAACTGTTTGTAACTTTCTAAGTTGTTTCATGCATTGACAGCTGTGCATAAAGATTATTGCAGGGGAAAGTTTTCTTTCAGTGCTCAGCTGTAAGACACTTGAAATGCATATGCAAAGAGAAACAAAAAGGCACAGACATGTAATATAATATTAGACTCTCTCACAATTTCATAGTAGTAGTAATGATAGTCATAATCCTTCTTGTAAGGAATATGAAATGCATTTATATGTAGGTGTAGACCATAGTTTTATAACAGGCTTTATCTCTTAGAAAGAAAGGTTTTTTTCCTGATTTCCAAACTTCAACAGAAAGAAGAGGTGTGGTCTTTGTCTTTTCTTATTAGTTTTCAGGTTACCTAAGTAGCTGTGAAGCGATACCCAACTTAAATGTACTGGAAAGTCCCTTTCACAGTTCAGAGCCATTTCATTCAATGAGTGACTGCACTCTACAATCATTTCTGATCCAGGTGGAGAGAAGATGTGGAGAGGTCTGGGATCCTTATTTGTCAGGATACCTCCAGCACAAGTGCCTTTCATTTCTGGAGAACTGCAGCATCTTCACATTTTCATTCCCACTCAGCTCTTAATCTACACTATATTAGCCCATTGTTGATTTAATTGGACAACTTTAACACCAACTTCCAACTCTTGAGGTGCTGATGCTTTCAAGAGACCTATAAGATCTACTAAGGGAGGAGCCCTCTTTGATTAAAACCACACTCCTCTAGTCTTAGATGATCATGTTTTTTAGCTGGCAGACAAAAAGACTTTCCGTGGACCAGGACAATTCCAGTGTTTTTGTCCAATTACCAGCTATGTCCAGGAGAGACGTGTGATTTCAGGCTTTCTTACAGTGGGCACACTGTAACCAGGTTCTCCTCTTTGCTGCGCCTGTGAGAATAAAAGAGATTAAGTGTCGGTCCTTTACCCCATCCGAAAAACAATCCCCGAATCCCCAAGGGCTAGAAATGTCAGGTCCTGCTTCTGTGGACGTATGCTCAGCAGGCCACAGTCAACTCAGAGAGACAGAGGACGAGAGAGTGCAGAGGCGTATTCAGCCAGAGCTGGAACTGAGGAAGTGACACACCTCTCAGCATCGATAACAGCCTTCAGCTAAAGAGCTCAACAGGGACTGTTGGTGGGAGACCTCGCTTCTTTCCGCTTTCCTCCTCGTTTTTAGCCAGCCCGTTAAACGATGGTGTTGAGAGAGTCATAAAAATTAATCAATTGCATGGTTAAGACTGCGCTCTGCGGACAAGGCAACCAAACACATTTCACCTTCCCACCCGCCTGAAATTGAGACAGATGGCACTAACTCCGACTTATGACAATTCTGTCTTTAAACTCTTTTTCCGTTCCTCCTTCCTTTTGCCTTACATATTTGCAGTTCTAAACCTTGTCTCACCTTTGCTAAGATGCATTCCATTGTTTTGCTGTGTTGCAGGAAAGTCTCACGTCTTACCCAATTGTCTTGAAGATGCTTTCTGTTCTACTAAATGACAGTCAAACCCTCTTATATACATGTTTTAAATCAACTCATAACCTTTACAACTCACTACATTTTCATACAGTAAGCTCCTCAGTTCTTTCATTGATAATTATCAGGGGACATCTAATATTTAGGACATTGATTTATTAGAGTACTGCTGTGGACGATCAGAATACTCCTCCTGTTCTTCTAATTCTTCATGATTCTCCTATTCTGTACTGTGTCCTGAGCTCTAGTATGCAGAAATATGGAGAATACAAAAAAAAACTACAAAAGAACAATACCAAGATGGGAAAGATTTATTTATTTAGAATAAACAATAAATACTTACTAAATAATTTTAAAACATTGTCCCTTTATGAACTTTTTTTAAAACAAAAGACTAACTTGTCCTATCTTGTTCAGTAGAACCCACTATATTAACAGTTGTTAAGAACAAGAATCTTTCATCTTAATCCACAATTCTCCTAATGGTATTTTAAAAAAGCCAGCAGATAACCTGTAACAAAACCCACCCCCACTCCCCAGCATCACATTTCCTTTCATAATGAAATCTATCCAGGTTAAAAATTAGTTTTATATTTATTCTTGCATTCTTTCTAATGTAACCCATTTCATGTTATAAAAATCCTTGTCTGTGGAAAATATGTGGAACTCACCCAAGCATTCTGATTGTTCTCAAATTCTGTTGTGTTGAAGGTGACAGAGGTGAGAATATATAATATAAATTACCTGAGCAGCATCTTATAGGGATAATTACCTTTCTTTTTAAGGCTTTAGGAAGAAACCATTTTTTCGCACTTTGGGCCTCGGAAGGGGCGTTTTGTACCACTAGGATATCTCTTGCAAGTGTTAATCAGAGTATGTTGGAGGCATACTTAACTTGTCAAATTCTCTTTATGAACAAGATGAGGACCTATTATAAAGTTATCTGACCTGGATCTGCCAGAACAGGTCATAGATAAGGTTTCATTAAGGTTATATACCCAGATACATGCGTTGTGTGAAACTGCTAATGCTCTGCTTTTATTAGGACTGAAGTGTTAAAGGGTTCTGTTTTATGCAGAGTAATGTTCAAGACCTAACCTTTTGGAATTAAAAGTCCTGGACAAAGCTGCAGTGCTCAAATCAGGGAAAAGGGTCTGGAAAACACTGCATCAGAAACAGTTGATGTTGGAATCCCAAGTAATTGTAAATATTGTTTGTTGTGTTTTATCCTTGTTAAAAATGACAAGAGGATGTGTGCTGTAGTCAGTGAACTTCAGATAAATTGTTTCTTATTATTAATTTCCCTTATTTAGTTAAGCCTACTACACCCTCCACTATTTTTCAATATGATTTTGGCTTAACATTATCTTATTTGATCTTCTTGGCTTGAAATGTGTTTCCAACAAAGCCTCTGGCATTTGTTATCTTTTTTTAATTAATCTGAGAGAAACAACAAGGTGACCTTGATATTTGTTGAACAATAGCTCCATCTTAATGAAACTGTGGTTTTCTCTTTGCTGATGAACTGGCAGTCATTTTGAAACATTTATTGGAGCAAATGGTGGTGGGATGTCATGCATTGAACTCACATCTGTGAAAATAATTGAACTTTACATTCAAATGTCATTACCTGGGATAATAAATTACCCTATTTTCACAAATCAGTCTGCTTTGTTTAAATACAGTATACGTTAAAAAATAAATTGAAATTAGCCGGATTTCAATTTGTCTTTCTACTGTGGGCTTTAGTCTCTACTAGATAAAAGCATTAACAGTTAATGATCCTAAACTAAAATAATGAAGACTTTGAAGTCTTTCTTGTACTTAAGGTACAAATACATAAGGAAAGGCTGATCAAGAAATAAATGTATTTTAGATTTTTGCACTTTAAAAAAAATAAATATGAGACGTTAGAAAAAAAATACAGCAAGAATACAACATGTGCATTCACAGGAAACAACTAAGGTAGAAAAAGGGACTGCTATCTGTCCCAAAGACGAGAAGAAGCCTCAGACTTCACTGTTGCAGGTTTTGCACTAGCAAATTGACATCTGTCAGAATTATCCTGCAGATAAATAACCACTGAACATGATTTAAGGGACTCTTATTCTCCACCCAAATCCTCTGTATGTTTTGTACACAGCGCTGGTTACTGACCTCTCCAGTTAAACCTCTCCAGTGCCATTGGAGAGTCAGTAGCTACGGTACTATAATCAGCAAACACCAGCAGCTGCCTCACTGCCTTCAGTTCGTTGTAGAGGTTAGTTTCCCAATTCCCAGGCAGATGATGGTTCTGAATGCAGTGGGAATTATGGGGTGTTAAACTGACAGGTGCACTTCTGATCAAAGTGGGATGAGTTTCTCTCCCCTGCCCACCTCCCCCCAGCATCGCTCTGCTCTCCCACACAGTCGTCACAGCTCTCGCCTGGATGGCTGTAAGCGGGGAAGACAGCACTGTGCAACAATGCAAAAAGATCAGATGTCTCTAATACCTCTTTCCAATAAATTCATCTCCTTGATGAATTTGATACTAACACTGAAGAGAACTATGTGGATTTAGCTTTCACCACTGCAGTCTGCTTTGCCAATTTTTGTCTTGTTTTATTGCACTGGCATTTAAAATGATCGTTATTAGTTACGAGCTATCTTAACAGAGTTACGATGCTATGTTCTTGTGCGCTGTTTCATATTCTCATGCTTGCTCCCAGGTAATATATGAATAGACAATTATGAGTCTCTGGGAGAAAACTGACTCAAATTGGCTTTGCAGCATGAATCCGGAATGCATCACTGACTTTGACCTACAGCTCTGCGACCCCTTCAATCGACTGGCGTTTCTGATTAAAAACCCTCTCCTGCAGCCTCCTTGAGCAGGACGGCTTGAGACCAGTCTGTGATGTAATTGGAACTGGTGCAGTTTTCTTCAGCAAGTGAAAGCTGCTTCTTTGTATTCAAACTAGAGTATGACTGGATTTTGGTGTGCGATATACAGTATATATGATAGCACTTTTCCCATTGTGGCTTAAGCAATGTCTTCCAATAGAATTATAAATGCCAGTGATAAGAAAATCAATCAAACAGGCGCATCAGCTGTTGGCAACAGTTTCTGTAACAAGAGCAGCTTTTCAACAAAGCAGGGACATTAAAAAGAATGATCAACTAAGAGTGTACTTAAAAGGCATATAGGAAGCACACTTCTTTTAAAACTATAAGTGGACAGCAGTTTAAATCGAATGAGGAAAAAAGACGGGACTAATGCAGCTAATTTAAAGGAAAGCCTGCTTAACTGATCTTTAATTAGAGGCTTCTGTTACAAAAATTAGCAGGTGGCTTTTTTCAAAGAATTGCAAAAGGCTGTGTGCTTTCTGTGACATTCATCTGGGACATCTCAAATCAAATGAAATACCGTCTGGAAAGCTTTCCCATTTTCACAGCTACTGCTGCCAAAGAAAAAAGAGCATGATTCTCTCTCTCCTTTTGATCCCAAACAAGCCTCAGTCCTTGTGAAAATAAATAAATCAAGTTTAAGCCTGCAACTGCAATTTGCAGCATCGTCAGATAAACCTAATTGTGTGTTTTGGGTTTGCTTTCTCCTTTTTAACCTTTTCCAAGCAAGCAGTGTCTCCTGGAATGAGGTTAGAAAGAGAAAGTTCTGGAAGAAAGGGTTTCTGCCAACAAACAGCACGTAGGGCCGAGGGAAGGTTTTGACTTTCTCTGTCTGGGGTCAGACGTCATTTGGGGATGAGGATAAAAGAAACTTGAACCCCCTAAAAGCAAACAACATATTAGCAGGTTCCATAGGTAAAATTACAAGTCATACACTCTGTGAGGGTGTTCAGACAATCAATGTGTGGTGCCTTTGTTGTGATGGATGTTGAAAACATCAAAAACACAGCAAAACACAAAAAAACAGTCAGTACAAATATTTTACAAAGCGTGTGACCTAGCATCCACTTATAAACATAATTCTTTAATATTACACACCGTGTGGGCAAAATTCAGTTTATATCAATTTTCTGCAAACAAGGCTCAAGAAGAAAATAGGTGTGCCCCAACCTTTTCCATTATCTGTATTAGCTGTCGTATGGTGCTGACACAGAATAGCCGCCGTTCTCCAGCTAGGACAAGTCCTCCTTGTATTAACTGCTGACCAAGAGGATGCTTTGAGAAATGCAGGCATTGTGTTAGGCTGAGAGGCGATCAATATGGAGCAACAAATCAAAATTAAATCTTAAAGTATGTGACAATAGCTCAAGTGATATGAATGGTCAGTTGAGTGTAGTGAAGTGTTCTGTTCTCTCCAGTGATTTAAATCATATGAAGGGGTAAAATCAGCTAAAGGAAGATGTTCCTGAGGGGGATGTCTTTCTGCCTTGATGTCAATGGTCCCCACCACCTACGCTACATAGTGATAACAGAATCACAGAATTGATCACTGTTGTTGTGTCATCAATCCTAGGAGTCAGTAGGTGTGTGAAAGACAGTTTGGCAGAATCTGCTGATACTTCATGTTGAGCACCGTGTCATTGCATAAAATGTAATTATTACCAATGACAGGCCTGGCTCTCTAAGCCTGCACATGTTCTGTCATTTTCTATGCAAGTAAGCCACATTCTGCCTCAATCTGGCAAAGCCAATTATGTAAAGATAAAAGATCAAAGATAAAAAAAACTAAAGACCCTTTCCTCCAATGGCACTTAAATAGGATCATACAGGGCAGCACAGTTATAAAGCTTTCCATGTTTGCTAGCCACATAGCAGGTGGAATAGGAGGGTAATAAGAACAAACGTTTACTTTTAACCAGAGAAGTAAGCCAGGTAAGCAACATTTAGAGTGATAGAGTATTACTCTGACTCATCTATTTTTACTCAGTTTAATAGCTTCCTGTGTTAATTTTTCCCTTTGTATTTGTACTGTAAATCTAAGACTCTGGTAAATCATAAAAACGTCCTGTTTCATATCATTAACTGTTAAAGCTTTTATCTAGTAAAGCAAACAGTATAAAGATTAAATGAAATCCAGGCAATTTCAGTATGCTGTTCAAATGTATATTTAAACAAAGCAAACTGATGTGTGAAAACAGGATAAACTATTATTCCAGGTAATGAAATTCAAATGTGAATTTCAATTGTTTTCATAGAAGTGAGTTCAATGACCTCCCTCCACCATTTGCTCCAATACATTTTTCATTATGACTGCCAGTTCATTATGGGTTTCAGAGTATGGGAGTGAGCTGTAACACCACTTTTAGGTTTCCATGAGAGATTTCCTTGAGAGACCAAAACCCTTCAGCTCACATCCAAAGAAACCAGCCCTCTAAAACATGCTCGCCACCCTGCTGGGGCAACGTTTTTCCCGTTTTTATTTTTTTCCTTGCTCAAGGGAAAGAGAGCCCTCTGCTGGCACATCTCTCTTGTTCAGTAACCACCTGGTCTGCACTTGACTTCTCCCTCGGAGGTCCCCATTGCAGGTACTAATGAGGATCAATCTTCCCAAGCCTCCAAAGATCTGATTTAAACGGATCTTCAAGACGGCGTGACTGCAGGTATTCCTCATTACAGCGTTCAGTTACGAATCAAACAAGCGTCAGCTGTACCCGTCTCCCATTTCATTTTTGCCACAGCTCTCAAAATTCATGAATTTCATCCACTAGCTATTATCTGGCTCTGTTTCTTCTGCCATCAGAAGCTTGGTTTCAAAGCAGATGAAAAAGTTATTAACGAGACGAGAGGTTTCAGAGCCGACTGATTCAAAATGCCTTTTAATTGTAGCAAAAGTTCAGCTTCTGAGTGAAGTGTTCTTAAAGGCAAGCTTTAACCACTGACAAGATCTTGTCTGTTGTGGATTTTGCAGTAATGTTATGGGACACACTGCCTAGCAGGTTTTTCATTGACTTTCAACAGAAATTTGCATCTCAGAAGCACACTGAAGTGTTGCAGCTTTTGTTTGGCATTAACGGCTATTTTGATTGGATTTTCTCGCCTGCATATCCTTACTTTGAAAACCCTTTTAATTTTTTTATTAAATTAAATTTAAATAAATCAGCCTGCTTTTTATTTTTATTTTTTTGATCCAGCACAAAATGTGCTTCCACCAGACAAAGTAACCAACAACTGTGACTGAATTAATAAGCATGTTGAGAAGCTCTAAATAAATTGTGCTTGTCTTTTCACTATTCATTTTGTTTCCTTTATTTTACCATTTTTAAATAAACTGTAGTGGTTTGATTCATAGCTTCCAAAATATTTCTCTGATAGTTAGAGAGATTCCACTCAGTGAAACGAGAAGCACTTAGCTCCTTTTCAGTAGCTTAATTTTATAATAGGACTTGAATGTCACTGGTTTTCTTTCTCAATTGGCTTCATATTTCATAGAGAATAATATTTCCATCTTTGCTGCATGTATACTGTTACAAGATGAAAACCCAGCAAGCAAAGGGTGCAAGGAAGGATATGCCCTGGACAGGATGCCAGTCCATCACTGGGGTAAATAAACATGTACACAGAAGCCAATTTGCCTGCCAGTATGTCTTTGGACTGTAGGAGGAAACCAGAGCCTAGCACATACATCTCACTTACAATTTAAATAGTGGGAAGATAGGCTTGTTGGTTCTCTTCTTTGACTCAGTATTATCCAGCACAATACTGCGGAAGAAGAAAATATTGAGCTCAAGTCTTGTGATTTCATACAAACCCCAGCAACTTGGTACATTAGTATTCAAGTAGACTAGGATTGCCAAAATGGTTTTATTAAGAATTCATGTAATTAATCATTCAGGTTATAATTTTATTTCACTCAATGATGGGAAAAAGAGCAGACGTTCAGGAGAGGGGACAGAGGGGACTCTCTCTCCTTGCTACCCTATGATGTCACTTCCTGAAAAACTAGAACCGCCATTGTAAGCCTCTTTCTCTCGCTTGCGCTGTTCTTGCTGCATCCCTTCTCCTTCTCATCTCCAGCTGTGCGACCCCCCACCCCCAGCTTGCTTCACTCCTCTCACTGCTGGGGGTCCTGACTTCCTCCTCTCACCGCTAGCTGGTTGGCCCTCAGCCAAGTGAGTGGAGCCGAAGATTCTTATACCCAGCTTCCCTGTAAACATTCCTACAGTAAATGTATCGTGTTACTGGGTGACGTTATTCCATGTGAAACACCACACACCACCTCAGAATGAAATCATTCTCTTCTGGAGGCACGAAAACATCTCAGTGGGCAGAGATCATGGTGAAGTGCTTGACCATTCTACCCTTGACCGATCAAGCAGAAGACAGTGTGCGGAGATGCTTTGCACTCTGCTGACCATTGCTATGTTTGGGCCCAACAGCAGTACAAATACAAAGGCTGTTTATCCAGAGGCTGATCAGGCTTTTGCATCAAGACTGTCAGGCTTCCGTTCTAATGCTCAGAAAGGTCAAATCCTACTGAATTTGTCGTGTTCATATTTTGGCAGTGTGTTATATTTCTTACTGAAACATCATTACTATGATTCTTTGATCTGTATTTTTTATCACGTTATATGATTTTGTTTGAAATATAATCTTTGAATAAGTCCATTAAACCCAAAGGCTTTGTTTTTCCTTTTGAGCATATATAATATCTCCAAGCCTTGAAGTGCACTGTAAAAATGGGTGGTTTTTTTTGTCCTTGTCAAATCTCTTTGATGATTATTTATGTCATTGTCCATAAACAAAGCAGAACTTGAGTGAACTGGACTCCCTAAAGGCAACATAAATGGTTCACTGTCAGGGCTATGCTAAAACGACTGTCTTCTGCCACCCTTTTTTAGCTATCAGGTCATTTCTATAATAAACCATTCTTCTGCTCTGTATTCTGCTTGCTTTTTACACAAAATAGCAAAACACTCCAATATACAAGCATGTAATACAAATTGTAATTTCAGAAAGCAGGACTCAGTCTCCCACTGACAGCTGCCACATCCATTAACCTTGATACTACAGTGGTGTCTTTTCCGAAAGCCATGTCTCTATTAAAAGGCATGCATTTAAAAAAAAAATACTACCAGGCTTCAGATTGGCTAAACATGTAAAGTCTCTTGCTCAGTGCGTAGATTATTCTGTATGATGGAGACAGCACACATGTGAGTCTGGGCCATGTTACAAACCAACTCTAAGCAGAATTTTCTCGAGGGTTGCAATCAGCCAGCCGCTGTTCTCTCAGCTTTCTGACAAACAGCAACTACTAGCATTTCCTGGCCTCTTGTGGCAGCAGTAAGAGACATGCCACTCTTCCTCCTGTTGGCACTACCTGTCCCGTTTGCCATTGGAGTGCCGTGTCAGCTGGGCGTATGAGAGGAGCCTGTCTACAGGCCTCGCCCTCTCCCGAGCAGGAGGAGCTGTTGCCAGAAATCCAGATTTTGGAGTGGTTGGGTAAATAATAAAAAAATAATAGGCACTCCCAAATTTGAAAAAGAACATTTTTTGTTAAATGTTGATCAACCTCAGATGTTGATTGGAAGCAGGTGGCTATAAAGTGGAATAATTATAGTACTAATAAGGTTGTTTCTGTTACTGTTATCACACACCCACCCCTTCTAGTCTGTTTTTGAAAAGGAAACTTGTTCTTGCACTTGCAATTTCAGACATGAGGGCCAGGCTGACACAGCACCTGTTTCATTTCTTTGGCCTAATAAATTCAATACACACAAACGCGTCATGAAATATGCCTATAATTAATAACTATGATATCTCTATCAACACCACTAGCCCTCTGGGCACACTGCCCAAATCCTGAACCATGCATTGCATTGATTTAGTGTCTTGGGCTACAACTATGTATTTCTTCTTCACTTCCTACAATACAGAATTTAATAGACATTCATGCAGATTTCCAATGCAATGCATTTCAGTTTCATTATTACAGTTTATTGGCTACAACCTCTGACAACCCATTATCCATTCACTGAGCTACCCACTCTAAAGATGAATAAAAAATGCAGCTCAAATGCATTCAAATTACAAGTAAGGCCGTTGCATTTAAAAACTTGCATGCAATGCTTCTAAATACAACAGAAATATCTTTGAGATTAAAAAGTTGCCCTGTTAGTATGTTTCCAATAACTTGCACAAGAGGGAGCAAACTTTTGAGAGTTTCTAGTGGAGAGTTACATTTGCACACGAGCCGCAAGAAGAAATAAAATCATTTCAGCTTTGGACAATTATTCAAGTAGAAAGGTCAACTGAAGAAGGACCCACACAGTTGTTTTTTTGCCATTTACCCCTATTTGGTCTATTAAGAGGTTGTAATGCTAAACTACTGAAGTTTCTTTCAAGTAAGAAAACGGATTAGTGCTTTCTGCTGCCTTAGTGAGATGGGGCATTTCAAGATGGAGTATTTGAAGTCACAGACAATCTACTGCAGTTGAGATTTTTCACTTTTTCTTTTTGCAGTCTCTGTCACTGCAGCACCTGTCAGGGTTGCACTGCAGGTCTCTAATTGAGGTTGACAAAGCCCCTCTATCATGCCTGTGTCTGGTTTAAGAGACGTGAAGCACATTATAAGTTTTTTTATTATTGAAAATGAAATGCGTCAAGTCTAGATTTCCCAGCTGGGAAATAAATCCCTGATCTGTGGCATTAGAGACAGGATTCACTTACCACCAACACATACAGTATGTTAAAACAAGGATTTAAACCTTATGCACAACAAATGAAACCTTTCTGTGAAAAGAGTTAAACAGCCCTGGCTCTCAGAAGGCATGTGAGTACAATGATTTAACCTGTTCTGCTGCTGCTGACTAATTCCAGTTTTCATGTTGCTGTTATGTTATTATTTGTTATTAGCTTGTCTTTTTATTTCAAACTTGCATGTGTAAAATAACACTGCTAAAGGCTATCTTGAAACTCTAAAGCAAATTAGACAATAATGATTTTTTTTTTTAAATCCCACATTTCTTCTGCACTGCAGTGAAAAGCAACACAATGTAATTTCAGTGGGTCAGTTCCATTCAGTCTCTTTCCCTTTCACACCTGACGGAATCTAGCAGAAACCATCATGATCCATAAATGCAGTCTATTTGTCCAGGTTAAAAAATGTAGCATGTATTCACCATCATCCTGATTGTTTTGCAGATACCCCCCAACATTCATTACAGTAGCACACCCAAACATAATCCCCCTGTCCAGTTTTCCCACAATGCTTCTTTGCCTATGGTTAATATATCTTTCAGTGCAGGCATCAGCATGATGCATAAGGCCATGCCGCTGAATAATACTGTGTTTGTGCCATCTCTTTGTTGTGCTTCTTGTGTAAGATGCACATAATCTCTGTCACAGACTCACATTAATTCTGCAAGGGCTCTTTATGTAAATACAATGTTTGTATTATTTCGCTGCCTTGCACATACCTGTTTGGAATGTTTCATGCACATTACACACCGTCTTTCTCTTATGGTTCCATCCTTAATACATTTTCCCAGTCTTTCAATAAAACCCCTATCAGGAGCTTGAGAAGAAATACTACAGAATGCATCAGAAAACACTGTGCACATGTCTGTGCTCTCTCAGGAAATCCGAAGGATCAAACAGCATTCCTCTGAGTTAATGCTAATGAGAATGTAGGTGTGAGGGCTCTGCACGACCCTGTGCCACCTCATTGCTAGAATTATTCAAACATCCTAATTTCACAGTGTACACCAACACTTTGGCATAATTAGAATGGCCCACTTGCACCAACAGAATAGGCCCCTGTTCAGCTGCTGTGGCTAATAGTGTAATCTTTAAATCTAAAGAGGCAGTTCTGTTAATTATCTCATTCAGGATGAGGTGCCAAGCACAGGCTCATTCATAAAGCTGCAAGCATGTTGCCTCCAGGGTACAGACTCACACAATTCTGCAGAGCACTTTGATTCAGCAGGCACTGTCCATGCTGCTTAGCATGGTGCATATGTGTCCATCATCACAGCCTGTTGGTAAAGTACACTCAGAGTCCTTTCTACTGTTGCTAAGCATTCTCCGCTCTAAAAGAAAATGAAGCATATTGTTGTAAATGGGACCGTCTAATGGACATCAACAACTACCACAAAGACAAGTGTTTTGTTCCATTGTGTTTACTAACCTGTTATTTTATGCTTTGGTACTTTTAACAGAAACCTTTTTGCTTATCATCCATCTGTTTTCTAACCACTTTTTCGAATATGGGGTCGGGAAGGGCCAGAGCCTATCCTGGCAAACAACACTCACAAGGCAGGATAGATCCTGGACAGGACATCACTCCATCAAAAGGCGACACACAGACACAAACACGCCAGAGCCAGTTTTCCCAGAAGTCAAATAACTACTGATATGTCTTTGGACTGTGGGAGGCAACTGGAGCAGCTGGAGGAAGGGCAGAACGGTGGCACTGTGGCTAAGGATCTGCGCCTGTGGCTAGAAGGTTGCTGGTTCAAATCCTGGGCTGGCAGGAATCCTACTTTTTTGGGCCCTTGAGCAAGGCCCTTCACCCCAACCACTCCAGGGGTGCTGTATAAATGGCTGACCCTGTGCTCTGACCCCAGGCTTCTCTCCCTGTCTGTGTGTCTCATGGAGAGCAAGTTGGGTATGCAAAAATACAAATTCCTAATGCAAGAAATTGTATATGGCCAATAAAAGTGATAATTTCTTATAAGAAATGTACATGAACACAGGGGGTACATACAAACTCCACACAGACAGCACCCCAGGGTTTTTAGCCCAGGGTCCAGCACTGTGGGGCAGCAGTGCTAACTACCACTACGTCACCCTTTTGCCTATTAGACAGATACAATATTAACTGGTAACATTAATAGGTTGCACTCATTAATCTCTCTTTTGAGATCTTTCTGCCACATATAATGAGCCAATCTGTCCCCATTTTAACACAAAGAGCTGCATAGCTTGCCCATAGCAATCTGGTTCTCGGGGAACATTTGGGAGCTTCAGTCAAAATTTCAAATCCCTACACATACTTTAGATTATCCCCCACACAGACATCTGCAGTCAAATCCGCATTCCCTAAAACGTCATCTGCTGTGCAGGTCCAGATATAAGAAATACAAAGCACAATAAGCCTGCTTGCAGAAAATGAAGCTGCTGGTCTCTTTGAATTTAGCTTCGCTAATCTCACAGACAGGATCGCCTTTTCACTCACCTGTCATTTTTTCAGGCATTACATTTTAAACCCTTACCTGCTTCAAAAGCAGTCAGATGAACTAAATATCGCGCAAGGCGTGAAAATTGGTGTGGAATGCTTATTTTGTCATCGGCCGAATCAAACAGCTGCACATTTCTTTAATTTTTTTCTCCTCCATCAAGGCTGCAAAGAAGCAGAGGAAATTACGAGTGAAAGACACACTGAAATATGATGGGATCCTTTAGTCATAAATTGAGCCCATTGAGTACAGAGCTGGCCACTTCAGAGTTCAAAATAGCTGCCCAGGGCAAGACCTGAAGGCAACAGCAGTACTCAGGAATGAAGATACATGAGAAGATTTCCTTGTGGAATAGATCATTTGACGAATCGCCACCCTTCCATCATTAGCAACCCGAGAGGACTCTGTAAGCTTAATCAGAAGATATGATCATATAAATACAAGCAGGGCCAACTTAAATACGTGCAGAGCTTAAAGGCTGAATGGATTATTGGTTGATTTAAGATAAAGGGGCTCGTAATTAGAGGGGGCGGCTTTGCTTTTAATCCACAGGATCAATAATCTGTTCAACAAGGAAAGTATCTTCAGTGAAGGTCTATAACACAGTGAGAAAAGGTCCTTCTAGAGAAACAGAACAGGAGAGTGGTCCTGGGACATCTCTTTCAGGTGCAGGTTTGTGCTAATAAGCCTGTTTTGCCTGGTGTTACAGCTCATCAAGCTGTGGAAGTATTAAGGATTTCTGAGAATGTCATTATCATGCACAGTAATATTGTACAGCCCAACATGCCACACAGGGACTGATACCTTTAGTACAACATACAATCCTTAGAGAGGAAGTAAGCTAAAGCTGCTGACATATTAAAGAAAAACTCTACTGCACACATTTATTTGGTGGGTCTCCCTGCAGTAAGTGACAGATGTCAGTTCCAGTTGGCTTATTTAACCTGAGCTGCTGCTGACACTGAAGGGCTGAATAATTTATTCTGTTTTGTTCTGTGTTGTTCTGTGTCTCCTGCGCCTGATGAGCGCTTTGTAGTTCTCCTTTGTATCTGCAACAGATGATGGTTTATTCATAATTTATATTTATTAGTAACTTCCAAGAATATGATTTTTGATTCTGTACTTTTTATTTTGTGGCTCTGTTCTGTCGTTTGCTGGACACGTGGTAGCCATATGGATTTGCATCATATCTGGTTTCTTAGATCCTGTTTAGCTCTAATCAGTTAGTTTAGTCTGGGACTAGTGTCTCTGGTATAACAAAATGCTTTTGTCTTTCAATCTACTGTACAGACAGCGGGGGGCACTGCAGCGCGGAGGTTAGCATGGTTGCCTTACAGCTCTAGGCCCTGGGTTTAATTCCGGTTTTGGGATGCTATCTGCATGGATGTTCTCCCAGTGTTCCCTGTTCCCAGTTTCCTCCGAGTGCTTTGGTTTTCTCCCACAGTCCAAAGACATACTGGTATATTAATTAGGCTTCTGGGAAAATCGGCTCTGATGTGAGTTTGTGCACGTCTGTGTTTGTGTCTGTCTGCCCTGTGGCGTCCCGTCCCTGCGCTCCTTGCATGCTGGGATAGGGTGACCGTGTATTGGATAAAGCAGTTAGAAAATGGATGGAAGGGATGGAGAACAGCGTGCGAAAACAACTCAAGGCACCAGTTCAGTGAGATTCACCCTTGTTTAAATGCTTTCATTTTAAAGGCACACATTTCACAGTTTAAGAGCGAGTTGTGAATCATTGAGGATATTCCATATAAATATGGAGTACTAGCCATGACTGATCTGACTGCATGGATTAGGCATTAGGTGAGTTGTGTGATTGATTTTGTTCTCAGTTCCCATTACTAGTGTTTTTCGTGTGAAATAACCACTACAATTATGAGATGAGGAGGAGAAAACTGGCTGATCACAGCAGTAATCATGAAAGCTAGACACAACACCAGGATAAACAAATCTTATGCATGCAGAACATCACATCAGAGGTGACTCCAATTTAGATTTGCAGCATTCTCACACTTGACATGTTATTCATATTCTACTAATCAGCCAGGTGAGAGGTGCTGCTCTCTCAGTCCAGGCTGTTTCTGTTCACCATGGTCAGGTTATGGTAGCCGACAAGTTAGTTTGCTCACTATGAACACCTATGACACAAGACTACAAACAGCATTGTTCTTACATTCTAAAGTACATAATTCATTTTCTATGATATAAAATGTATTTTCAAACTGAGAATGCCCAATGTTAAAAGTGCAGTGTCACTTTCTCTGAGACTATGTTTTAAGAGCTGTAATTCTGCATTTTTCTAATGTGGATTTTTTTTAAATAGTAGGTATTATCTTGACAGGCATGTGTAAAGTGTCACTTTGGCAGTTGCCTGGCGGGGACAATTATGCTGTATTTCTGAAAGCCGCTCTTTATTCTGAGGGGTGTGCAAAATACATGATGGAATTATATTTGCTCTGAATTGGGTTTTGGAAAGTTTAATTTGCAGAACTGCAAAGTGCAATTTACAGAACTTTAAACCAGCAGACCTTTGTATATTCAGTGTTCAATTCTTGGGGCTGCAGATAAAACACTGATTATTCCTATTTTTAGTTTTTTTAAATCATGAACTAAGAAAACTGTTTTGTCCTGTGTTCAAACATATTCCTGCTTGAGTGTCTTTCAGGTGTCTCTCAATTTTAAGATGTTACTGTTTGACCGGAGAAATGACTTCAAGATTGAGTGGCTTCTCGTTTATTCATTTGTTTTCTGTAGGTAAAACTGCATACAAGGGGATGCAAATTAAACTGGACAAATGTTGAACTTCAGGTAATAACTGCGCAATGAATCACTAATGAGGGTCGAGTTAATACTGGGTAATTCGCACTGTGTTAATGTGCTCTTTGTGTATTATTACAGGTTATAAGGTACTGGAGCATCACCTTTTCATTACCCTCTTCTCATTGTGGTCCAGCCAGGTCCGTGTGGGACACCCTTCCAAGCCTGTTCTCGTGCTGTGTGCTGCTCCAGTCTCCTCTCCTCGGGGAAACCCTCAAGGCCTGTGCTCAGCCTCTGCTCTTTGGCAGGAAATCAGACAGTTTCCCCAGGATTTTTCCTTCCGTGCAAGGAAAGCGGTGACCTCTAGTGTTGGCCCCAGGGAGTCCATGCAGAAAAAGTCGTAGTAATTATCTCAGGTTGTAAATGAGAACAGAGTTAAATTTTATGGAGCTGTTCCCCACTGGCAGTGAGGTTGAGGAGGGTACAGTGTTCCTCACATTGCATGTAACTGGGAAGGACACCATTTTTCTCTTCAAGTTTGTATTACTGTTCATTTTTAATTTATGCAGCACTATATGTGATACATCATCTCAAAACACATTACAATAAAACAAGAGAGTATTATTACAAAAGGGCATATTCAAATTAATCCAACAAATTAAACAGAATTAAAGGAGTATAAAAGCGAGTCTTTGAAAGTGTGAATAATCTGCATGACACTCAACATATCAAGCTGGGAAATCATTGCACAACCATGGAGACACGTTCCTCCTAGTTAAGTACATATGATGCATTTTCTCTAAGCCACCCTAGAAGTGTTGAAGTTGGAGCTCATTATGAGGTAAGGATATTTATCCTGTCATTCCTCATGTCAGCCCCATTATATTGTTACAAATCATAGATGTGATTAAATTACACAACAGAGAGGTGTGGTGTAGGGAGAGGTGGCATCTTGACTCAAAAGATGGCCACCTGCTAATTGAGAAAACCTGAACAATGAGGCACAGCTGTTTTGAATGAGTAGTAAGTGCTAGAGGGTGTGAGATTTCCACTTGAGGGAAAGAAGCTGTCCAATAAGCTCTGGGTAGAATTCAGCATTCCTCTGGGATAATGAAGCTTATAAGACCCTGGCCAAACGGGATCAGCCAGAAAAGTTAGTAAAGTTCTGGTGCTTGGTGAACAGTTAGGCTCCATCTGATAGAGTTGATCTGAAGTCAGTAACATTAAGATTAAGAATTGGGCAACAAAGATGTGATTAGGCTGAATATGCCAATGCCTGGTATTTAAGACACTGAGCAAAGATTTGGCGAGAATATTCATTGAGTGTGATGAGCATGTCTGTGAGCAGAGTAAAGGGAAGACTGGCAGAAGGAAGAGGAAAGAAGGAAAAAGACAACTAAGTACACCAAAAATAAGTTGTGCTTCCAATGTGGGGTTGTACAAGGATTGATGTGGTGTGTCCGCCCGAGTTTGTCACAGGCTGTTATTAAATCGGTATTAAAATCAGGCCCTGGCACCAGTTGGCTGTGCAAGCAAATTATAAAGATTACAAGATTATAAAGTCTAAATTGGACAAAACATTTCCTACATTTACAGTACGTATGACAAGCCTGGTGCCTGAACAGAACTCTGCCTGACTCATCTACTAGCTGCCTTGTGTACTGCAGGAAGATGGGACCCAAGGCTTGTTGGGATGAGGGCTCATAGAGCCATGTCTGTTCATTCTGGCCCTCAATGCTATGCTCAGCATTAACTGCAATGCAATGAATGAGCAATATTACCCCAAAGAGCAGATTAGTAGACATACCTGTATTATTGTTTCACAGGGTCAAACAGAAACAAACGATTGCCCTTCTAAACCAAAGTGCACTAGGGACAACAACATCCAAGGAATTAATGCTTGGAATACTTGGTGAGAAAAGGTTGGTTTAACCCGGTTGGTTAACATGTACCCTCCTGGCCAAAGGCTAAGGAGGCTCAAACCCCAGTCAGAGAGGAGTGAACCAATGGACAGCTGCAAGTTGGAGATGGGGCAGAGGAGGGAGGCTTGAGAGGAATGCAAAGGGAGGAGTTTGAGTTCAGTTTGTGTAGGTAGTTTCGTGATGATGGTGATTATGTGCAGTTGTGTGAGATTAACATGTTATTGTTATCACTCCCGAAATTCAGCTAATAACTTCCTTGTACAGCTCTTGAACTTTGAAGGATTTTTATTTTTATAGAGCAGTAGTTTAGTGGTCAGCATTTTTAATCCTATTTTCTACTCTGTCTTCTGGGTTGTGTTTTCATTGATTCCCTCTTGGCACTTATCCCTTCTTTGTCGTGCTTATTAACTATTCCTGCAGGACTCAAAAACAAAAGAAACAAAAGTTGTAACAGTATAGCTGAGCCGATTGTGAGAACGTCTGAGCAGGAATCCAATTACTTTTCTCACGCAGGGCTGCTCAGCCCACAACGCACCGAGCACCACAGTAAGTTTCCTCACCTCAGTGCTACGCATTTGGCCCCAAGGGAGAAGTTTTTACAAGCTGCAGTTCTCTGCAACACACTAAACTGAACAAAATACGCGGAGAGCAGAAAATGACACAAAAGGACCGTAGACGAGCAAGGAGGAAAATGCAGTACCATTCTCTTTTTGACCTTAAAGGTACATTGTTGAATCTTCATTCATGTTCACCACAGCTACAGTAATTAGAGTACTTCACCAAGATTGTATTCACAGATTTATTATTTTTTAATTAAAAGATTTAAAGGTAAGACGGGGTTGCACAGTGACACAGTGTTTAGCATTGCTGCCTTACAACACTGGGGCCCTGTGTTCAATTCCAGACATGGGGTACTATGTGCCTTGAGTTTGTATGTTCTCCAAGTGCTCTAATTTCCTCCCACATTTCAAACTCATACAGGTAGGTCACCAGGGAAAATTAGCCCTGGTGCGTGTGTGTCTGTCTCTGTGTATGCCTTGTGATGGACTGGCAACCCGTCCAGGGAGAATCCTGCCTTGTGCTGCTACTTGCCAGGACAGGCTCCGGCTCCCCTGTGATATTGAATTGGATGAGGTGGTCAGAGAGTGAATGGATGGGAGGATTTAAAAGTACGATCTGGGCTGGTTTGGTTTTCTCTATGAGTTTTGTTTACAACACTCTGGTTAGAGAGTAGCCTGTTTCCCTCCATGGCATTCCATCGGGTCAGTCAAAAAATTATCTGATTTTTGTATTTTCTGCAAATATGAAGCTTAAATCCAATAGCGGATTTATGCTGTATTTTATTATCGTCTTTTCTTGCTCCCACTGTAGAATCCCCCTGCAGATTCCTCCATGTGTTCTGATGTTTTTAGAGGCCATCCAACCCACTTTGCCCATGGTCAGCAGCTAATTAATTCAAGGACCTCCTGTTTCTTGAAAGAAGCCATGGTATCAACTTCAACACTTTGGCTGTGTAGCTTGTTTCACACTCCTACCCTGCGGGTAAAGAAGTGCTTCCTGCTCTCAGTTGTACATGCACTTCCATGTAGTTTCCAATTGTCTCTTCCGATATATGTTTACTGTTTATTCTGAAGCAAAATGCTGTTTAGTCCTTGTCAAAGCCTTAGAAGATTTTGAATACTTCCATGCGGTCCCCTCATATTCTGTTCAAGACTTAAAGGGTTTAGTTCCTTCAGCCTGTCAGTGTAGAATATTCCCTTAATCCTTGAAATGTATCTGGTTGCTCTCCCTTGGAATGTCTGCAGAGCAGCAATTTCCTTTCTACAATGTGTTGAACAGAACTGTACAAAATATTCTAAATGAGGCTTTGTAAGTACAGTACCTTCTGCAATTAAAGCTTTATGTAAATTCTATGCTTTTAACATTTTGTTAACCTTTTTTTTTTATTGCTTCGCCATTTTGTAAATGCAAGGTTGTTGTTACAATTCAGGTTATGCTCCTAAGCGTAGGTGTTCCCATTTAGCAATTATTTCCTACATCTCAGTTTATCAGAGTCTGGAATGTGTTATTTACCTCAATGTCCTTGGATGCAGTGTGATCTTGGCAATATCTCACAGTCCTTTACTGTGCATCCTGTCACACTGCTGCAGTTTGAATGGTGGAAGAAGGACTGCAGAAGATGATGTGATCTGATGTTCACGGCCCACTGCATATTCATCCGTTGCATATGTGCTTTGTGGATAAGTCCTCGACTGGAGAAAAGCCTGGATATTTCTTCAAGAACGGGTGTCAATCACTGCAGGAGATACTGACAGGCTCCAGCAAAAGAGCACAAGGGAGCAGAATGGTTCAAGAACTAAGACAAGAAAAGCAGCTGTATGCATTAAACAAGCAGTGTAAATCACTTTCAAGTCACGGTTTGCTGTGGTACCCTTTTTTGTCAAAAGAAACACTTTTACAGGCTCACAAAAAACCTCATTGCAAACTAAATTATTTTCTATCTGTTTTAATTTAAAATAGTTTATATTTTCTGTCTTACAGGCCACAAAAACTTAAATTCCAAAAGCAGCATTATTAAAGAGTAGTTTTGCTGAGATTAAGAGTAAGAGAAAAAATATTTCAAATATTTCTTTAATCTTATTTTTTTACGTTTAACTCAGTAAGCAATGCTTTCAGCTACTAAAGACAGAATGTTTCAACCCTTCCTCAGCTATTCCTGCTTAATTCAGTGGGACTGTGATGTCCTAGCCAACATACATGTATCAATTCACACACAACAAAGTATTATTTTTCATTTTGTTGACTCACCCTCTCACGAGCAGCGTGGCATCCCCTTTGTCAATGTTAACGGGATTGCTGCATCTCCCAAGTCCAGCTTTTCCTTTCTGTTTTCAGGCTTCAGATATTCTTCTGAAAACACTTTTTCTCTTCTCTCATCCATCGCGCTGATGGCCGGTTTAAACAAGCAACCCATAATGCTTATGCTTATCATTATTCCATCTATCAGTTATTTTCACATTGTTTGACAAAAAAATATAAAATCCAGACCTCACACTGCTGGGGCCCTGGGTTTCAATTCCTGGGGTGCTATCTGAGTGGAGTTTGTTCACATGGATTTCCTCCCACAGTCATACTGGAAGGTTAACTGGCTTCTGGGAAAACTGGCCCTGGTGTGAATGTGTGTGTGTCTGCCCTTTGCTGGACTGGCATACAGTCCAGGGTGTACTGTATCTCGCCTTGTGCCCCTTCCTTGCCAGGATAGGCTCCATCTCCCCTGTGACTCTATATTGGATAAAGCAGGTAGATGAGGATGGATGCATATAAACTCCATATCACTCATGCTTTGTCTACACATTTAACTAGTTTGTTTTACCAAATTACATTCATGCCATCCCTTGTACCAGCTACCACCTAATAAACGTACAGGATGGGTCACACCTGTGAACCCGTGCTGCTTCAGTGCTCCAGGATGATCTGAGTTGTGTTTAAGGCAGAAAGCAACGATGCCAGGAAGTGTTGGGGTCGAACTGGCCAATCACAGTGGATTTCTTTTGTGACTAGCTGGTTTAAAATAGCAGCAGCAGCCTGCCACACGCAGTTAGAGCCCTTTGCTTTGGAATTACCTTCATAAATAATGCTTCCTGACATCCCATTGGTTAAAGAAGAGATTGTCCCTGAACTGGTGAATTTAGGGTGACAGACAGGAAGAGGTAAGAGTTGCCTCTGCAGTGCACTGAGTGTATCTGACAGTCTGGTGGGCTACTAAGGAAACATAAGAGACAGGGACAGAAGCAGCACTGAAATGAATGGAGTGCAAACAAATCACAGCAGCTTATTTCTCATTGCAGAGCGCAACGTGCAGCTCTCACAAGTCTTTTCGGCTACAGGACTTTGAGACAACAGCATCATGGCACTCTTTAACGGTTCCTTCTTGCTGCATTCAGTGGCGCTAATTAAGGAGCTGGTAGGAAAGAAGAAAAGGAAGTCATATGGGACAGTGGAGCAAAATGCTGAGTAGCCATGATTTCAACACATCATCAAAATGGAAACAAAGCCACCCCACCCCCACTCCCAAACACACATGTTCCGAGTTGCACATTAACCCTTACTATTACCCGACATGGTTACTGAGTGCACTGGAATTAAGTTCATTTTATATGTTCTCTAAATCACCATGGATTAGGGCATTTGCTAAGAAAATAAATAATAATCTGTAACTGGCTGCAATTGCTCTTAAGTTATTAAAATACATTACTGGTTCTGTTCAACCAGAGCTCCAAGCAAACCTCATACTGCAGAGCCTGCGAAAAACAGAGGAAGAGCATAAATGCCTTCAAGGCCAGTTCTGATCTTTGTATTGCTTTGTATCTTTACTCACTAGAGATGTTTCCCATTTAGGATAGCACATATCTGAAGCTGCGCAGGTCTTTTTCCTGAATTTCAGGAATACTTACATAGACATAGACATGATAAATTTATATTTTAATATCCACTGTGCTAAATTTTATATCTCTACTTTGTCTTCTTACTTTGTCTACACATGAAATAATGTGTGGTCAACAGACCTACTGTTTAACCAGGTAGAGTTTGTTTTTATTTCCGTTTAATAGGAATGACAACATGCAAGAATCTGATGCTCTCTAAATATTTATAGAGTATTTAAGTATAATAAGTGCTGGCTTTACCCTCTTGTCCTGGCCAGAGGATAAGGAGGCTGGGAACCCCCATGCAGAGTGAGGAGTGACCAAGGGGCAGCTGAAAAGGTGGAGATTAGGTGGATGCATAAGACGAAAAGTGAAAAAAAGGTGTTTGTGCTTTGTGTGAAATATATATCTAGCAAACAGCGAGAATGATACTGATTTCAAACAACTGGGTAAAATTGGCTTGCGTGTCACTTACCTTCCTGAATGTCAGATATAAGAACTTTCATTTAATTATTAAAGAGACCCTCGAGCTGTAGCCCATTCAGTCACTCCAAATACTCCGTAAGGACGCATTTTGTTTTGAGCTGAAATTGTATCACTAGCAGATGACTACCACAAGACAGTCAAGTTGACTAAAAAGAAAAGTTTACACCTTCTTCGTAGATGATGCCTGTGTGGACTGTGCTTGAAGCAGCGATGAAAGAGAATAGAGTCAGAAGTGTAGGCAGAATAAAGAGGATGTCTACGTCAGCGGAAAATGGATAAGAAGCAACAGAGCATCATGAAGTTCAGTGTGTCTGTTCAAGAGTGCTTTGTCTGGGTGATTCTGAAGCTGAACAAGGACTATGTACACAGAGCGCACAGGGGAGAAAAGGAGTTCAAAGAAGAGTAGAGAGAAACCAAAGAGATATGGAAATTAAAGATTAATATAAAACTGGAGCTGTCTGTTTTATTTTTTAATGTTTATGGGGAAAGTCTGTTAGTGTTGACATCTCAATTTCCCATTAAACCTCCAGGGACAGTAAAGAGTGTTACAAAAAAAAAATAACCATGATTCATACAGACACAAGTGGCTTTTGTGTTTGGGATACCACCTACAAATCTTTGGGAGATTAAAGGAGTCTGTTAAATTAGAATCGGGCAACTGTGATTAGAAACTAAAGGAAATATTGACTTTATCCTGTACTGTGGTAACGTTTTTAAAGGATAATTAAAGGTGCTGACTGTGTAATCTCTCTTTTGTGGAAACTGCACATCACAGGGGAGGGACTGAGGGTAGTGTTTTGTGTTCAAGAACACAGTCCAGCCAGTGTTTCTTCAGTATTTAATTTGGGTTGTGGTAGGAGGCGGTCTCCAAGGAGGCTGGTCTGGGGGAACGCCTAAACTGGGAATCTTGTTCTGGGTGGAGAAACATCTGTACACAGCGGGAGGGTGCTGACATGGAGTAAAAGTTAAGAACAACTTCTGCCATTTGAGCTATGCAGCCCATACAGTCAGAGCCCCTGCCCTCCGCAAGAGTTAGTAGCTCACCTGCATGCATGTTGATGTTGGATCTAGTTTCTTTATAAACTGAAGCTGACAATGGACATAGATGTCAGAGAACAGTTGGTCAGTTATCAACCCAATTAAAAGGATCATTTAGAGTTAGCTGATTGAACACAGCCAGGCTTGATTACAAGCAGCCTTGCTCAATATACACCTCACTTATTTTGACCCTTACCATCAGAGTCAAGTTGCCAGCACAAAGATTCAACAAGCACATTATGCCACCATCAAAGGAAATTCCTGAAGAGATCAGAAAAAATGTTTTCTATCAATCTGGAAAGGTTATTTCACCGAACCACAGTGAGAGCCATAATCTCCAAATGGAGAACTCTTGGAACAGTAGTAAATCTTCCCAGGAGTGGCCAACCTGCCAAAAGTTCTCCAAGGGTGTAGCGTAAAATCATCCAGGAAGCCACAAAGGATCCTAAAAAAGCATCCAAAGAACTGCAGGCTTCTCTTGCCTCAGCTAAGGTCGGTGTTCATGACTCCACGATCATAAAGAGACCGGGCTAAAATGGGCTTCATGGGAGAGTAGCAAGGCGGAAACCACTGCTAACCAAGAAGAACATAAATGATCGTCTCTCATTTGCTGAGAATCACCGCGATGATCCCTAAGCCTTTTGGGAGAATGTTCTACAGACAGATGAGTCAGAAGTGGAACTTTTTTGGGCCCCATTATGTCTGCCGTAAAGTAAACACATCATATCAGCAGTCACACATGGTGGTGGTGGTGTGGGGATGACTTGCCATAATTGAAGGAACCATGAATTCTGCTCTGTATCAGTAAATTCTTAAGGATAATGTCCTCAAGCTGAAGCTGAAGTGTAGTTAGGTCATGCAGCAAGACAATGATCCAAAACACAAAAGCAAGTCCACATCAGAATGGCTGAAAAGAAGCAAAATTAAAGTTTTGGAGTGGCCTAGTCAAAGTCCAGACCTAAACCCAATAGAGATGCTGTTGCAGGACATGTAATGTGAAGTTAATGCTCGAAAACCTACCAATGTTTCTGAATTAAAGCAGTTCTGCGAGGAAGAGTGGGCTAAAATTCCTCTACAGCGATGTGAAAGACTGATATTGAATTATAGGAAGCATTTGGTTGCAGTCATTGCAGCGAAAGGTGGCGCAACCAGTTATTAAGTGTAAGGGGGCAATTACTTTTTCACAAAGGGGATATGGGTGTTGGATAGCTTTGTTTATTAAATAAATGAAAGAATCATAATAAAACAGTGTTATTTGTTCACTGAGATTCCCTTTATCTAATATTAAATATTGTCTAAAGATCTGAAAACATCCAGTGTGACAAATATGCAATAATAGAGGAAATCAGGAAGGGGGCAAATACGTTTTCACGGCACTATAGTTAACAGATTCTCTCATTTTCATGAATATACATTGCATGAGTGCATTACTGTTGGAAAGCATCTGCAATACAGTAATAAACACTGTTCAGGTAATGTATTGTACACATTTTGACGAATAATCTCCGCTCCTGATTGGTTTTCCCCCATCAGCAATCGCAATGTTCAAAATTTTTTTTGAACTGAATTTTTTCAGTCTTTCAATGGCTCCATAAGGGAAAAAAATTGGATGTTGCAAACATATTGCAGAAACCCGGCAAGAAACCTCCGCAATGATGCCATCCCGAAAACAATGTCAAACACTATGCTAAAAGTTGTAAGACCTCTTCTGTTTAATTTTCTCTCTCTTCAACTTGTTTCCACATGGGTCTCATCAAAGATTGATGAATGCAGAGTGTGACTGTGATTAAAGGAATAAGACCATTCCTTTTAACAGCACAAAGCTAACAAAGCATCTTTGTAGCAAATAATAAAAAAAACTATATTGGCACTGTTATTCTTAAGAGGGTTTTATCCTGCCCCTCTGGGTCATTATTCAACATTCTGCTATCGCGCTCTTTCTCTGGGAACTATAAATGGAGAGATGATGATTGTCACTCCATCAGCAAGATCCGATAGTTAGCTCTCAATTGGAAGAACTCTGATCTCTTCATACATCCTTCTCTCCCCAGCGGCCCTGATATATTCATGTTTTTGTAAACCACTTCAGTAGCTGCTCAGGACTGGGGTTTGTGCTGTACATTTAAGACTAAAATATTATTTTCCAGGGTATTATAGCAATAAGTGCTAATAGCAATGTAATTGAACCATCTTTCAAACCGTTTCCTTTTTGTTTCGACGTTATATGAAATGCCACGGTCAGCTCGCACCTTGTTTGTTTTTCTTCTTTTCTCTCTGCTTTACTGTAATGTTTTTTGTGCCTTTGCTGTTGTTTTTGTTGTATTAACAGTTTTCTGCCTGTTTGGGACTGTGCCCCCTCACCCCCCACTGTGGAAATGAAAGTGTGTGATTGATTGTTCAGGCAGAGTTTTAGGTCCAGAGGGTGCAGCTGAATAATCAGAGAATTAAACACAGGTGCCCTCTGTTTATCTCCTCCCCCATCCTCCACAACCCCTGGGTTATCTGCTGTGCTGAGCTTAATTTTTGTTTAGCTTGTATTCCTGTCCCGTGGAAAAATGATTAGAGCACTGTGTTATTCCCTTTGTCTTTCCTACAAGGCTATCAACACGATTAAATCAATAACCCAACACCGCCTTGGGCTTATTGGGGTGCTCTATTTTCTTGAAGAATCTAAGTAGTTAATTGCAATGACAAAGCCTTGCACTACTGCATTGAGTTTCACCACATGGAATAGACCAGTGTACAGTTGCTAAATTCTAAGGAGCTTAATTCAGCAGATAATTTGTGAAATCATCACATCTAGGCTTAGGGGAGAATTCAAGTCCCCAGTCAGTTTCGCAGGGAAAATAGAACAGTCTAATACTGTTTTCATCATACACACAGCGCAGAACACAATGGCTTATTTAGGCGTAAATATGTACTCACTGGACAAACCACTAGAAACAGATTACCGCCAGCTGAAAATGTAAGATGTAAACTACTGAAATGGGCTGAGAGACCTGAGTACAAACTGTTACTTATTTTAAAAGATATAAAATGCTTACACTTAACTTCTGCCATGCGAGAAAAAAACCCATTGCTCTAAGGAGAAAAGTCTCAGCTACTGTGTATCATCAGATATGACATAAATACAGTTAGGTGTGCATACAGTACGTTTCAGCAATGTATTGGTTTCTCACCAGAGACATGATGGATTCTTATCTTCTGTGCAGCAGAGATTGTTGTGCTATGCAATGTCTAATGAAAAATAAAACATTGCACATCCAAAAAAACTAATACTTCTGAAGCCAGTTCTTCAGCAGCACTCCTGTTAAATGGCACATACAAAGAAAATGTCAAATAATCTTCATGTCTCACAGACTTCATTTTTGATACAAAGAAAGAGACGCATTTCAAAAATATCTTCATAGCAACACCTATCAGAAACAGAAATCCAAACGCACCCGGTGCGTGATTTGAATGTTAAAATTCTGCCTGTCTAAATTGTTTTAGTATTCTTTCAGGGCCGTCCACACACATAATGTCTCAGGTGATAAAAAGGCAGAAAGCTGTGAGTTTAAGCCATTAAATCAAAGTGAATCTTTTCTCCAAGTCATAGTATACAGCATTCCAGTACTTCAACATATAGGCTAATACCTAGTACCCAGATAAAGAGAAACTAATTTCATATATAAATAGGACACATTTTTAAATACATATCTGGAAATGTAATACATTTGCTTAGTATTAAATTTATAGCTTCTTGAACTTTTCTCTCCAGATATAAACCTGTCATTGCCTCATTTTCTGCATGAGCCCCTCTCCAGTAAATTACACAGGTCACCCTCAATCACTGAATTTTAAAGACTGAGTAGACTTCTAGATTTTTTTAAGAAGCCTTCAGTTTCTAAATACTTCGCCATGGTGCTGTGTAACTCCAGTGGAGTGTCAAGGATGGGTTAAAACACCAGAAGGTGGCCACAGAGAGATTCCAGATACAATACGTGGAAAGAACGTAATCAAATTCGAATGAGGATGTCGGGGGCTTAGCGTCACTGCTGTAAAGCTACTGTAGTTTCCTACAGTATACAGGAGTTCATTGATGTTTTAACTCATTCTTGACACTTCAGATCCTGCTGCAGTTACATACTATTTTCGCAACACAACTCAATCCACACTGAACCTCTTTAAGTGACCAGTAAAGCCATATGTATCTCCTAACATGCAGGATGTGGGGCACTGTCCACAGTTGCAACCATCAATGTTTCCCACTTCAAGCTGGAGTCAATGTCTTTGAAAGCTATGCAAATCCACGTTCTACCATGCAAGGACATGCAATTGGAATGTATTTGGAACAGTTCTGATATTCCGTGATTAAACTTGATTGTATCAATTGTATCCGTGCTTACATCAAGAAAAGAAGAAAATCCATGAAGCTATTAGCCCTGACTTTTAAAGGTTTCTAAGAAATAGCAATCGTGAATGGTTCAGATCCTTAAAGTTTTGTCTCCGAAACTCTTTGTTGCTCGAGGATTTGTGTTTTCGTTCAGCTTTTGATTTGCTAATCTTTGAAACAACAGTTTGTGTCACAATGGCTACGTACTGAATGTCATATTGCTTGGCCGCACCAAAGGACTCCAGACAAATCAGGCATGCAAAGGTCAAAGAACTTCGCTTTCGCCTGGGATCAACCCTCATCTGTTTGCTTGTGCTTGGCTTTGACTGGGACATTTTTGTCTGACTGATGTTTACAGAGGGGGAGACTTCAAAGACACACAGGACCTACAGATTTACAGCAGAAAGCTGCTCATCTTGAATTGTGCTCAAGGGTGAAGGTGAATGAAATATTTATTTTTACCAGTAGAGGGCAATGTAATGCAGTTCATTCAACAAACTGTCCTAAAAACCCCTTTTAACAGTGTTCTCATTCATAATTAATCACTTCTTAATAAACCCCAGAGGGCTGGAATAAATTGACTGGCAGGCCACATGACCCACAGGCCATGTGTTGTGCACCCCAGTATCAAATGGTACAGTTAGATAGCTTCCATATAAAATCAATTTAAAATCTGAGGAAGCAGTTCTTATTTCCCAGTGGTGTTCACCTGTATTAAATCTGTATGTCTAGTGCACAACAGAGAGAATTCAGAAATAGAAAAAGTAGGTATATTATATATTGAGTTTTAGGGAAAACATCCAAAATACTTCTATGGGGTCAAGTTTTTTGAACTGATGCAGAGAGCAGGTGCAGAAGGATTTGAGTAATTAAGAGGCTCTTACCTTTCAGGATATGTCAGAGGAGAAGAGACAGGACCAAAGCTGTTTCAGCACTTATTTGTACAGTGGGAATTTTTAATTAAGTCATTTCAACATAAAAAGGCAGTTAAATAGGTGAATCTAGGACAGCAGTTTTAAAAAAAACATTTACTTTCCCAATTATATTTAACATCCAACACAGGCTCATAAAATAATACTCCCTCAGCTTAGCAGCAAAGACACAGGCATGCTCTGCCCCTGATTATGATTTTAGTTTTGAAAAGAGTAACCCAGGCTCCAGGATTAATGACAGGTCCTGGGCTCACACCTCCAGAGGCCTTAAGAAATATTTAAGGTTCGTTCCCAACAGGCACACCCTAATTGTCATTATCCTGTCCCCCTTAAACAGGGGTGACAGCAGAATCTATCAGGTTTTCAACCAGGATTCTGAAAATTGGGAGCCCCTGTAGTTGGATTCACACTGGGACCTCCAGCTACATTGCCTCTCTCTTCAGCTACTTGCATTTCTCCAGTTATGGTGAACCTCAGTCTGCCTACTGAAGTTACCTTCAGAGGCAAAATTCCCCCAGGCACGGTCATTAAGCTTTACAAGAGAAGAGCAAGGCATTCTGAGTTATTCCCTAGATGGTGTACCATTCTCTTTTCCTTGGAGCAGGTTAGAAATAACAGAAACCTTAAGCTGTGTGCTGCTAGGTACCCTGGGGTATTAGAAAAATACAGTGTGTTGGAAGTATTGGTGAAAAAATATGGATGACTCTGTACTCAGGCACCAGCACTCAAGGGAGACAGAACTTCAAGATGCTAGGGACAGGTTATTTGTAATGCAAGCACTGCAAGTGTGCGTAGCTATTTCACCTGGTTAGCATCGCCTGCGCACCACGCTGGGGCTCTGGAGTCAATCTCTGGGGTGCTATCTATGTGGAGTTTGTGTGTTCTCCGGTTTCCTCCCACAGTCCAAAGACATACTGGTAAGTTAATTGTGGTTAAGCAAAGCTTTCATGCTACTTCACTAGGCTGTGTAAGGGCACTGACACTTTTCTTAGTGTTACTCTAAAAAGGCGCTTTCTTTCAAGTGCTTTACAACAATGTTCCAACACCTATGTCGCCAACAGATGATGTAACCATTTGTCGCTGATCCATTCATTTGTATATGGCTCAGCACTTATTCCATACAAACTCGCTTTTCCAAGAAAGTCATTACTTTAAATGAATGACATGCATATATTTTTTCTATATATATAAAACCAAGCAACTAACACACTGATTATTAGGAATAACATGGGTACAAATTCAAATAAAATTATTTAAATTAAAACACAATGAAAAGTTTGAAGTATTTCTTTATGACAGTCACATTTTGGAATCTGGTGCAGTTCTCACTACTTACCTTTCCAAAAGACCACAAAAGAAACAGCAGAAATGTACAAATTCACATATCGAACCAAAAAAAAGATGTAGCCAAGACTATTCGTTTTAGATGTTATTCTTTAATTCAGAACTTGGAGTCCACTGATTCTAAAGTTATTTACTCTATGGAATAAAACAAGCTGGATTACATGAAGGGTTTTCACCAATAAAACTTATATATGTCCCTTATGACCTCACATAAAATTCATTGTGAATTCTTTGGTTAGGAAGTATGTAAAAATACCAGTAGAGGAAATTCAGAAGGTAGGGTTAAATTTTAAATTGCTCTTTTAAAGAATTCTAGTTGCGGATTTGACATTCCTGAAAATTGTTTCATGTTTGATGTATTTTTATAAGGAAGAGACTGTCAAATCCTGTGTATTGAACCAATAATTTGCCTTTAAAGTATGTTTAAAGTGCCTGCAGTATGCTTTTTTAAAAAGAAGCTTGGAGTGATCCAGGAACATAAAATGGTAGTTTGACACTGCCCTCTAGTGTCTTAATAAGAGTATTAGACAATTCCTAACTACTGTACCAATGACAGAGTACAAAGCTCAGAACAGCACAGAACCCCAGGAGTGGCACATCACAATTGATAACTGCTCAGCTTTGCTCTGGTTCAAAGTATTCAAACATGAGAACGTGTCACAAATTAGGAGGCTACTCAGCCCATCCAGGCAGTTACTGTAGGTAGTCGGTAATTGACCCAAGGATGTCATCCAGCCATTTCTTGAATAAAGCCTGGGTAGCAGCTTCACAACATGATGGATAGGTAGCTTGTTCCATACTCCCACAACCCTTGAAGAAGTTCCTCCTGCTCTTAGTTTTAAATGCATCGCTGTGTAGTTTGCACTTGTGCCCTCTGGTATGCGTTTCATGCTTTTCTGAAGTCCACCGGTTTGACTGCCATTACCTTCCAGATTGAATACTTGTATTGTTTTCTGCTCAAGACTAGGAAGGTTCAGTTTATCTAAGGATTTTCAGTACTTGTATCAAGACCCCTCATAGTTTCCTCTGCTCAGAGGTATAGGACACTTGCTAAAGCCCCAAAACATACAGAATCTGGTTCCAGAGCAGCACAATCTTTTGTGACAAACAGTGACCAAAAGCATACACCATATTTTAAATGAGGCCTTGCTATGTAGTGCATTTAATATTAAAATCAACATTGTATTTCATCTACATCAATTTGCAAAATTAGATAAATTTAAAGTAGGTGGAGGGGGCTCATCTGAAGAAGTTTATTGTAAAGGGATCATGGGCAAGTGGAGTGTTTTGAGAACAACAGCTGTAGCTGTTTTTCAACAATGTCAGCAAAATGTTTGCCACCTGTAAATTCAATTTATTCATGTTTTTGTATTTATTCAAAAACTGAATCAGTTCTGAGATCAGTTCACCCAAAAGTCTCTCTGCTCCTGAACTGTCACCAGTTCATGCTGCTCTACTGAACAACCACAAGGTGTTGCTCTTTTCACAGATAACACTATATTACAAAGATGGATGTGATAATCCACCAGCAGTGATAATCGGATGTCAGTGAAAAAAAGTAAATATGACCAAAAATCCCAAATCCTGTATGTCCAATAAGTTCTATTTGGGTATTCACATTTCAACTGCCTCATTAGTTGTAGTACCTATTAGTATTTAATTACTTCATCTTACTTGGCCAGTGTCAACCAGCAACAAATGAAAAATGTCTTATTTTTTAAAATAAGGTTAATGAGCAGAATTAGAAAACACCAATTATATTATACTCTACTTAAAAGGTTTTAGGGCTGATAAAATTATTTAAACCTGTAAGCTTTCTTCACTTGCAAACTGCAATTTGCAATTGCAAACTATACAGAAATGTACTACTTGTTGGCGAGGTCTACAAAACTATTGTACAAATGGGTGCACTACTAATTGGGTTCCTGAGGGTTTTTTCCACCAATTTGCTTCCAAACAAATTCAAAATAAAGTGTGAACACCTTTCTGCATTCAAATGACAAAGAACAGTGCCTGTCACTGCCAGGGATTTTCTGCAGAATTACAAATTGTTACCATACTAAAACCACAGTGAGGCAAAAGATGTGCAATTTCAGTGACACGTTCTAAAGGAAAAAATATTTTTAAAATTTCTATCAATGTTGACAAAAAATCTTTGTAAACTGCCCTAATATATGCATAACATGCTTAATTGTGACTACCAGTTTTCTATGACTGTTACTCTACATCTTTAATTGTTTAAATCAACAACCTACCTTATCAGCACACCTCTCCTACTGTTTAGAGTAGTCTTGACACAAAATCACTCTTTTCAGTTACATGAGTACTTACACAGCCTCCACAGAAAATATTCTAGATTAAAAATCATAACTGCAAAGGAAAAACGTGTTAAGAAAAATGAGATCATTTAAACCATCAAACTCAATTTGTTGCTTAACTGGCAACAAAGAAAACATCAAACTTACAGTACAAACATCTACTGAAATAATGAAATGCAAAGTTTTGAGGTGTTAATAAATACTTTATTGTTGACCTTAAAAAGAAAACAAGTGTTTTAGTAAAACAATTTTGAAAACCTAAATCCAGCAACTTAAAGTAATACCAGGGTGAGAAAACTACTTACAAAAACAACTTTTGTAGTGCACCTAGAGTGCACAGTTCTTCAATATTGATTAAGTTATCACAAATTCAAATTTTATTTAAGTACAGACAATGCATTTAAGACATTGAACACTATTCAGAGTAACCATGTTTGGCCATCAGCTGCAATTATTTTATGAAAAATAACTTAATTTAACCAAAAAGTAATTCCTACTTGACAGCACAGGAAAATTCACTCCCTACCAACACTGAACAAATATTAAATTATAAATCCTCCAATAACTGTCTGAATTCCATTACTAAAATAACAGTGGAATTATTTTCTATAAAAAGAAAGTAGAAAGGATGATTTATAAATCATAACATGATGGGCCTGTAAAACATCTTGGAGAGATTGAGACATTCATAAAAGGTTAATATATTGTAGTTAAACTTTTAAGGGTCTTCTGTAATGGTTTGTTTCCAATGTCAAAATCTTCTATCAAAACCCAGGCAGTAGATGTGCAAGTCCCCCTTATCATATGCAAGAGATAAGATCATGATGAGTCAGGATCCTAGCCTTTAATGGTGACCTACCCCACCAACCGTTTCAAAAAATAAATGAACAATCCATGTGATACACCTCAATTTTGTCCGTTCACTAATATCTAACCACAATGAAAAACAAAAACTTGTTTCCCAGAGTCAAATACGTTGTTCCAAGAGCTGTACAGGATTCAGCCCATGCATCACATCTGAGACCAACATGCACATATCATCATCACATCACTTCCAATAACTGCTTATCCATTTCAGAGTCACAGTGGCCCGGAGCCTATCCCGGGAAGCATATTGTGCAAGGCAGGATACACCCTGGACAGGACCCAGACCATCGCAGGACACACTCAAGAAACAAACATGCACGTACTCACACCAGGGCAAAATCTTACAGAAGCCCCCCCCAAAAAAAACTACCAGCATGTTTTTCCGGTCTATGGAGACAAAACCGGATCACCCAGAGAAAATCCATGCAGACCCAGAAAAAGCATGCAAACTCCACACAGATAGCACTGCAGAAACTGAACCCAGAGCTACAAGGCAGTAATGCTCACCACTGTGAAACCATGCCACTCACATGCATTTTTATAATTCCTGAAGAGTTTAACATAAATATACACAGTTTAATACCACATTTGTATTTGACACTTACTATCATCTCATGTTAATCTCATTTGGATCCAAACACTAATATTTTTGTCTTCTGTCCTGAATCTACCTCCCGTTTATTTCCAGGCATGTCTTCCTATATAGATATTTGAGATGCTCCATTTGAAGTTTCAATTAACTACTTCCCCCCCCCCCCATCAAAAGCATCTTAAATGCAATTTTAAAAAAACAGAGGTCTTCAATTCCATATCTACTCTTTTCCCAATGTTGCCCTCCAAATTGTATCAGCTTCTTTTAAGTTGAGGAATTATTCAATATCGTCGGGTCCAAAAGTAGAGAGCCCTTCAACCTTCATTTTATTGTCTAATTTGTGTTAATACAGTACTTACATAATGGACACAAACAAGCTCCCTGAAACACCATCTCAAGATACTCTATTGCCTACCTACACAGTGTTCTGAGTCACTAATGATGTGCATATAGCACTACAATGCAGACAGGCAAGCAAGACAAGTCTATATTTATAAATGGGAAAAAAAGTCAGAAAAGGGAGAAATTAAAGCAACATTTTCAAACCACAGAGAGCACTCTTTAGAATTAGAAAGTAGATTTCAAACACTGGTCTTGAAAGTATGAAGATTGGTATGACACTAACTGTGTGAGCAACAGAGTTAATGTAAAATTAGATAAAAAATCATTTACACAGCCCATGCAAAAACAAAATGAGGGAATTCAAACCCCATGTACTCATTTAATTGCTACAAAATGCATTTAATCATGCGTTCAATTGTAACAGTTGTCCAAGATTCATCTAGCCAGAAAATGATCATAATGACAAATTACCTCTTTACCTTGAGCACACTAGTTTGGGTCTGCTCTTCTAGTTTATAATGCTATCTTATTTATATGCTGTCTTATAATTCTGCTGCAGGTGTACACTAATACCTTTTTAAGGGCTAATCTTCACTTAAAGCTCAACATGAAAATTCAGCACAAATGTTAAATTGTTACAACTGTTTATTGTGGTCTGTGTATTTTAAAGAGGTCACAATTTTCTACCTTTTCAAGCCCCTGGACTCCCCTCTGGTGCCAGTAGGGTCACACAGATGCCTGAATGCGTTTCACCATCTGAACAATGACATGATATTATACCACAATCCAGCTTTTCTCTCGCACCATAATTTATTAAATCCTTCCACATGTTTTCTGATTATTCCCAAGCAACTCTTAATGACCTGACACATTAAACTGCCCAAGCATGTTTTTATTAGAACTAATGTTCATTTGACAATAACAGGGTATGTTTAAGGAAATGACTTCAGGTGCAGTGTTCATCTGGCACATCTGAGGCGCTGTTTGTAAATAAGCTTTTTTAATTATCTATTTAAAAAGTGTGGGCATAATATCACAGAAAGGTGCAACATAAGAGTCTAGTTAAATACTAATTAAAACAGAACTAGAACTTGTATGTTAAGAAGAAATTTCAAATAAGATTACATACCGATGCAATAGTTTAACTTTTATTGGAAACCAAAGGAAAAAAAAAAAGAGGCATTACATGTTGATGAATACATCCCCCAGTTATAACTCTAATAAAACCTAAGGATTGAAAACTTAGGGAATCTTTCATTATCCAGTCATAACCTGAAATCAAGAAGCAGTTTGTAGTAGTACCTATCAGACGATAACTAATTCAAATGGTGCTTTTTAACACTTTGACTTCAAAGCCTTATGTGTGGGAATATTAATATTAAAAAAACAGTACATGACTTTTCATATTCTTTCATGGGAGTGAACAGCTGTTTTGGTTAAAGTGGTCACATCAACATGGAAACCAAAACCTTAAATTTAAGATAAAAGCTATAATAGTGAAGAGATGCTTCTCAAAGTGAAGCAGAATGCATCAGGTGCAGTCAAGAGAACGCTGTTAACCAATTCCAAGGCAGTCTCTCTCCACTTCACCCATCTTCACACACAGGGGTTTGATAACTAGATAAGTGCGCAAAATAACATGCCTCTAAATTTGGCAATCACTTGACACTGGATTTCCCATTATAAATTGTGGGGATGGATTTGTCTGATTTTAATTTTGTGGGAGCTTTTTAATATGGGGAGTAATATAGCTACTGCATGGAATAGTGATCAATTTTACAGTTCTTGATTATCTCATCAGTCACGTTGAAGGTTCGAAACCAGATTATCGTGTTGGGCTAAATCTACAACCATCGAGAGGGTGAAAATATTCTTGGTTAATGCTCTTTTAAAGTTAATTTGCACAACTAACTACATTACAGTTACAATTTAAGTTACCACAGGGCACAGTTAAAAGTACTTCAATTATGCAGTGAATTAAATTAGCTCAAAAATGTAACTCGAAATGTGGGTGGATCAAAAAAATCAGGAGACACTTGAGGAACTAAGTTTGAGACCCGTTCTAGAAAAAGGTTTTCTAATTCGCGTCTGGATATATTTTCCTCAATATTTCTGAACATTAAAATACAGATATACAGAATAGCTGTAACATTCAGCATTAGTATGGCCTCAGCTCCATCAATCTGGGACTAGGTGTGAAAATAGGTGCTTGCGTGTAGATATTAAAAGAGCACAAGTAACAAACGCAATAGGAATAGCACTATCTTATTATATTGTAAAAGCCATTTCTTTGCTTTTCTGTTTGCCAAGGCTAATTCGAGAATCTTCAATGTACCAGATGGAATTTTCTTTATTTTTGTATTAAACCTAGATCAGGAAAAAAATGACATTTGAAATACATTCTTACCCTGGAGTCCAAATGCTATCTTCATCTCAGACCCCCACCTAGCAAGTCGACAGCATGACATGTCAGGTCAGGGCAGCCTCAAGCTCGCTTCCCTGATAGATAGTCAGGTGACAAAAGGAAGGAGTTAAAATACAAAAAGTAAATACTTACATAACTCTTGGATGTCATCTGAAAAAAGATTTTCTTATTGGTTGGTTATTAAACCAAGAGCTGGAAACGCCATGAGCTTATGAGTAGTAATCTGCATCTTTCCATATTATGCCGACTTTGAGACTTGGTTTGGCGGTGTCTTTCCGTGCCAATAATGAACAACAATTTACTCTCCAGTCGAATCTGGCTCTCCTCAAATTTGAATAAATTATTAATTAGGCAAATGAAATGAATTATTTATTATACAAATTTTAGATTTGAGAATCAAACAACATTAATCAGGATTTGAGGTCTTTAAAGTTTAACTTTCACTTTAAAATCTGCTGTAAAATGTACAGTTCACAACCAGTTCAATTCAACACGTTCCAAAAAATATACATACATATGGAAACTCTAATCAGGCTTGTACTCCAATTTCCATCTTCCATTACCTGCCATGTGAAGTATTGGAAACAGAAGGCACTAATGTCATGGTCTAAACATTTTTTGGCCTTGTTCATTCCAAATGAATTTTAAATAAGAAGGTGATTGGCTTTTTTCAGGGTGATTCATTTCATATTAAGAGCCATATTACAATTTATTGATTCAACATCCAACACGTATGCACTACATTGAAAAATATGCTTCATTTTTTTTTAAAGACTGTTAAAACACCATCTTTTCTTTTCCATTCAAAGAGAAGGGATGAGACATTATGATCACCTACTATTCAATCTCACCAAAACTCAATTAAAAAACAAAAAATGTTTGTTTTAGAATTTCCTTGTAACCTTAACAATCATCACTGCAAACTATAAAAATATATCCATGACTACATTTTCTAGCCACATCTTCACATCAGGAACTGTAAAGAAGTCAAAATGCTTTAGTTTGGGTGTAATTTTTTTTTATATTGTGATCGGAAAATTCTGAAATATACTCCCTTAGCACTTCAACATAGGAATGTTTAGTGTAAATTCAGTTTTAAAATTGTTAATGATAAAAGCTGCTCATCATATCCGAGTATCCCATAAAACCAGCAGATTAAATACCTTTAAGATGTTCTTTGACATGTAAAGCATACTTAACTTTTCAAGCCTGATCTACATAACTCAAATATGTAAATGTTTTCTTAAATTTTAATATTAAATTGTGAACGTTTGCTTGTATATGCCTGTACAATAACTGTGAACGTCAGAGTCGCTATCATGAAATAGTTATACTGCTGGAAAATGCCGTAGGGTGCAATTTTGCAAGAGGTTTTCATTAATTTTTTATTCATCAGAATGTGGAAAATGAATAGCTAATCATTCAAAGAGCAACAGCAAGAACTGCAGTACATGAGTGATCAAATAATTCCAAAATTTCTGGCAGGATTCTCCACTTGAGCAAGAAGGCTGGCATGTGGATTGTTCCAAGTAAAAGTTTTCAAAATAAGTCCGTTAACGGATAAAAGCTTCTTTGATATTCATCCCCAATGCATACTCAAAAAAGCCAAAGACCCAATGTGCACAGACTGTTTTATTGAAAATCATTAAAACAAGGCAATAAGTTTGAAATATAAAAGGAGCTTTTTATTACTAAAACAGTTAGTCGCAAAATCAATAGCCCCTTCTGAGTTTTTTGTGCTTTATGTTAGCAAATGTTACAATAAAGGGGAAATGAACTCATAGCCCTGTTTCAAAACATGGGTGTATGTCACTGCGTGACTGCAGTAAATTCAGAAATTTGATGTCAAGGTAACTCAATGAAAGAAATACAGGTGCATACTCCCAATACCTAGCTTTGCTCCTCAGTGATGTCCCTGGAACTGCACTCACGCATTCTTGACGTTCTCACAGTACTCTATTTGGACATTGAAAGTATACTTAAATTAGTATGACTATTACAAATGTGAAGCTATTAAATTTTTTACTTAAATTTCTAAATCTATGCATCTACAAAATCTGAGCTGTCAGATTTTATCAATGAACTTGAACAATATCACCAGTACATACTCACAACTCCTTTGAGATTGTGCTTACTACCACAACCCACATGAAAGGTAGTCATGAAACATCAATAACTGAAAACTGGTTTCAAATGCACACTAAAAATGGAAACAAATCAAAACATGGGGCTCAAACACACTATTGTGATGCTTTCATGTCATATTTTGTTACTGTTTAGGTTTGAAAGGACCTTTGCAAAAATGTGTAAGGGCTCTGCAGGATTCTTCATAAAAACGCTTTTCAGCACTTTAAAGTTTTTCCTCCAAAGTCAAAGTAGTCGATAAAATGTGCAAATCTTAAATAAAGCAGTGAAATAATTGTCAGTCAACACCTTCAAAAATTAGACTTGAATTTTCTATACATGATTAAACATTGACTAGCAAAACAAAGTAATCTCTAAAGCTAAACTATGTGTAGTATAGACCCCGACACAAAATGAGACATCCTGGATTTAACAATTAAAGGTCACTATGCTCAAGAGTGTTATATTATAACTGCCTTGCAATGTGTATATACAAAAAAATTTGCACAGTGTATTTAAAGAACTTCTATTATTAGGTATAAAAATCATACTTACCGTTAATGAATAAATTAACAGCTACAATTCACATGTTCAAGCCCTAGCAATTCTGGAGCTTAAGATACTAGTTTTGGAAACTACTGTCAGAATTGACAGGATCTTAGAAGTAGGTGCAAATGAAACCATTCCATTCCAGAAGATTATGTTCAAGTTCTCTTAATATTTTAAAAGAGGCACTACTGGGTCCAGCAATCTGAGCAACAGTACTGACAAACCAGTGCATACCGGCTGAAATTTCCATGTTTTGAATCTCCTGCATACTGTCAAGATCTTCAAATCAAAACTGCGCTTTAAGGCTTTAAACTTTAAGATCTATGGATTCTAGCAAATTATTCAAGGTTCTATCAGTAGCAGTAGTTTAAAAAAGCATTTCACCTTTTTGGCAAGTGTCATATAAATGTGAGCACATGACAAAATATACCTATATAACACTGGTCATCAAAAATGAAGCTATGTATACATTTTTCCTTGAGGGACAGATTGTGTGAAACATTCAGGTTAGAATTTCACTGTGGCACTGCTGTTTCTCCAATAATTAACATGATGTCTTTAAAAGTTTAATTTGCTAGTATATTAAGCATGGGCATAAGATACTAAATCAATTGCGTTCAAAAATCTATGCAGTGGTTTCACAGAACCCAAACAGCACTAATTTGGAAGAAGTTACTGTAATTTCAGGTAAACATTTATATAAGTATTACCATTCTTGGATGTGTGCAATTTGATTCATATGGCAACTGAATTAATGATTTCTGACAATGGACTTCATTCTTTAATTTACAATGACAAAAGGTGTGAATTCCACTTGAGATATAATCTTCTAAATAAAATAAATTAACTAATTTCACAATAGCTGTGACTTCCAGAATGCAATCATCTAATCTTTCAGCACTGGCATTCTCCCCCACCCCCAAAAAAATATTACTCAAGTTCTTCATTAATAGCATGTTTAAAACATGTAAAAAGTCCATATTTTAATTTCCACATGATGCAAGATACTTTTACCTCCAAGATTATAAATTTAACTTATGTTAAAATCCTATAAATAATGCACAATATCATGTAGACTCCTGTGTAAAAAAAACTGATGCTAATATCTTTCTCACAAGAATTGTTAAAAATTAAAGCAACAGATATTTGTTCATCTAGACAAGACATTAACGACCACAAGTAAAACAAAGCATATAACTGATCATCTAAATTCCATAATGGTGAATACAACCAGTTCACAGAAACTGGTAGCCAATTGATTGCCAGGTCATTAGATGAAAAATGGGTAGTCCTTCCAAGTGTTTAATGCAGACGCTGGGTGCCAATTGGATCATCAATTTTGTAGAATGTTAGTCTTCTGGTTTCCCAAACATAAAGAAGAGCCAAGAGGCTCAATATGGTAGAATCATTCTTCTCAGGCTGGGAAAATCCTTTTAACAGTAAAGACAATAGAAAGGAGTGCTTCCTATCGAACTGGAACACATGAAAATGTAACTGTCCGCCAACCTTGGAGGCGGTCTCCTCCAAGCTTCAGACGTGAAGGTCCTGACTGCAGGACATGGTGAATGTTTTTATGTTTTTGGGAGGGGGGGAGAGGGATTAAAACATCCAATGGGGAAAAAAACAAGTGAAGAAAATACTGAGCAAACCGCAGCATGTTGGGTTGTGCTTAAGGCCAACCTTAACATTCTGAAGTTTGATTCACCCTGGCATAAAGCTGCACTAACCTGCTCTTTACTTCAGTCTTTTCTTTCCCCAATAAGACACCCATCAGCAACTCAAGCCAAATTTAAGATATGATTGACTTTGGTGGATAAGCTGCATTTCAAGTGTAACTGGTTTGGGGAAGCTTCATAACTGAAGCCTTCATCTGAGGAGTAGATGGTTCTCAATGTTTTGACCAGTAAGTTACATTGCGTTTTTAAACCAATTCTTGACTAAAATCCCAAAACTGAATTTCCAAAATTAAAATGATGGAAATGACCTGCAGCCCAATAGTTCAAAACCAGAAATCTTCCAGCAATTCTGCTGCTCCATTTGATAATCACACACTACATTCAGGACTGATAACTTATTGGGATAAAGGTCACAGCATACTTAGCAATCCTCCTACTGAGCAAAACATCAAGAATGTGAAGCTAAACCCCAGAGGAAGAGAGAACTTCAGTTAGTCGTGAAGAGTTGAAACCAAGCTCACCCTTCATGAAGAACACAGCTGTGATGTGTTCCTCACTCTATCGCTGGAGCTGCCGCTTCTTCACCTGGGTAATTTGGAATAAAAGGAGAAACTTAAAAAAACAAAAAAGTTTAAAAAATCAGAACTCTACTAGGAAAAAAAAATACTCTTAGCAAAATCATGCTTCAACCCTCATAATTTTAACCCTTTGGTTTACCAGAAGGGGGGGGGGGGGTTCTCCACAATAAACTGATGCGTTGTCCACTTCGAAACGGATTCTATTCTCAGTTTGCATTGCAGTACATTAGATTATGCAGGAGAGCTCAAGGGTTTCCAAAGAAAGAAACACATTAATAAATGTACACCACCACTGGAAGCTCACCTCTATAATTAGATTCCATTTCCATGCGAGCTACGTTTTGAGAACAGAGCCCACATTGCGTACACTTAATGTAAACTGGTACAGTCTCACTTTCTACGAAGAAATTTTGGATTTACTTTAGGATCTCAGTAATGCTCTTAAGACCAAATGATTTCACTTCCTTCTCTTCAGGGTCAAACTGGTAATGATGTCGAAATACTTTCTTCAAAGTGAAGGAGTTGATTCCAAGCCTCCAGTTGATTCTCACTGTGATATTTGTAGGGTTTGTGCTTGGCAGGAAAGACCACTTCAAAATACTTAACCCATGTTCTTAATCCATTCTGGAGAGTACTAGACATCTCTGCCTTCGCATCCACACAAAAATACAAAATATAACCAAGATAAATGCTGGAAAGCAAAGGGTTAAAATCCACCTGTTTAAACAAAATTTAAGACTGAAATACTCTTTGAATAAACCAATTGAATTTATGGGCAGGTCTTTCCAACTTTGTTTATACTTTGGACAATGTTTTAGAAGAGTAGCTGTTCTGGCGCAACACACAAAAGCAATGATCATTCCTGTATACAAGTGAATTTTGAGGTGACCACTGAATACTTTGATTTAGGAGCACAATATCAGCAGTTACAAAAATGTAATTTTTTTAAACAATTTGATCACTCACATATGTAGTTTTTCCACTCAGACATGGTCCTTTGAGATGTAACCACTGAATTAAATATTTCATGACACAACTGAGTTTGAAATAGTTGATAATTGAATGATGTACGTTTGAGTTTTATTGAAATGTAACAAGAACAAGTTATAAATACAAACACATCAAAGAACAGATTGCCACGGCTCTTATGGTTTAGCCAAACCAAATTTTCTAGGGCAAATTTGAAAAACGTTTGAAGTTATAACAGTTTAAAAAACACAATTTAACCTATTGCTACAAATGCTAAACATACAATTGAACGTTACTTCCCAACACAAGAAAAATTGCAATTTTTCTTTCTTTTCTATGGATTTTTTTTCCCCCATTTCCGCAAAACAATCGAAAATAAAGCTCTAGCTTTAAGCTTTTATATACAAGCAAATTCCTATGGCAGTCTATCACAAATCTGAAGGGAAAATGTCCAGAAAAAAACATTTGCTTCCTGCAGGATACTCATGATTAAATGTCTCCTCAAACTTTTGAATGAGCGTCCACGGTTAAAATGTTAAATGTAGGCTTAAAAAAAAAGTACAAACAAAATAAAAAAAGAATAAAAGCATTTCATGTGTTTAAAGCCAGAAATGTCCCAAATAACCACAAGGAAAGCAAAAGGATAAGAAAAATCAGGAAAGGTGTATATATACACTTATCTTCAGCCGAATACATACTGCAGCCAATCGATACTTGAACGTAGATGAGGTTAAGCCAATTTGTGTGTTCATACTATTTTTTGTGTGTGAAGGATGAAGATTTAAAAGCCAATCAAAGCTGCTGCCAATCTCCATTTTTCCCCAATACCCTCTCTTTGTCTACTTCCACTGTTGCCCATAAGAATCCTGATAAAACTCCTGGTTGTCATTATTGTAACCATAGTTACCGGAATAGTCGCCACCCTGCTGCAGAGGTTGCTGGGCGATGGGTTGGGAGCCCCAATTCTGCTGGTTGTTGGTCTGGCGGCGCTTGGAATCAGGCTGGTTGTACCCATCTGCCTTCCTCTTTCCACCCACATTGCCTCCACGGTTTCCTCTGGATCCCCGAGCACCTCGGCCCCTCTGCTGTTGGGACGGACCTCCTCTGCCACCTCGAGCACCCCTAGGTGCTCCCAAAGGTGCACCCCGCTGGGTGTAGCCAACTCTTCCTCTGGGTGGTGGGGCTCCTCTGCCCCTTGGTGGAGGAGGAGCACCTCTGCTGACACGGCTGCCTCTTCCTCTCATAGCATAGCCATCATCGTAACCATAGTAAGGATCTTCATAGCCACCTCGATAGTCATGGTAGTCATAGCCATAGTAATCATCATAGTACTCCTCATAGCCATAGTAATCTGGAGGATACACATATCCACCCCTGCCTCCTCGTCCCCTGCCTCTGACAGGTGGAGGCATTCGTGGTGGAGGGTAATAGTAATAATCGTCATACCTAGAAAAATCAAGAGGGTACAGGTTACATGAGACCCGACAGCTTCTGAAGTTAGAAAAACAAAGCTTATTGATACAAAATGAAATGAACACCAGATTAGCAAATGATCTTTGAATCATAAAACCATCTTCAGAATGCTTTCCTGGAACATATCCAGGCTAAAACACCCATCCATCATAGGGCAAACAATTAAGCACAGAGGAACAAGTTAAGAAATCCCACTTAAGAGGTCACTTGTTTAGCATGTAGTTGCTAATTGATCCAAGGATCTCATCCAGCCATTACTTGAAAGAAGCCAGGGAACCAATTTTAACAACATAGCAAGGCAGTATGTTGCATATTCCCACAACCCTTTAAATAACAAATGCCTCCTGTTCTCAGTTTTTAATGCACAAAGCTTTAATTTGTATCCTTTGGTTCACGTTTCACTTTATTCTGTACAGGTCCACTGGCCTGACTCTGTCATTGTCTTTTAGTTTGAATACTTAAATATCAAGTCCTTCATAGTGTTTTCTGATCAAGACTAGAAAGGTTCAGTTTAAGTTAGTTAGTATAGGATATTCAATTAAGCCCCTTATTCTAGCCATCATATCTGTGGAAGGCGAGAGGAAAACTGCATGGGGAAAGCCCATGTGAACACAGAAAGTACATGCAAACTGCCTTTACAAACAAAATGCATTGTCAACTGCATACACTAGACTAAAACCCTTACCCTGTATTTCTAGTAGTCTGTCTGGCAGCTTGACGTTCTTTGCGTTTCTTATCGGGGGGTTTTGCAAGAACTATTTCAATCTCTTCTCCCTCAAGCTCCTTTCCGTTCATCTCTTGCATTGCCTAGAGTGGAATATGGAAATAAAATGTATTTTTATAACCACTAAGGAAAAGCACTTCACAGTGCGGATATTTCATATTTAATCATTATTATTGGAAGACTTGAGAAGTTGAAAAACGTCCATATCGGAAATACAAACCGTCAGTAGCATCATCAAGACCAGGGCCAATAGGCCTCTACACTCACCTTGACTGCTGCATCCCGATCTTCAAAGTGAACGAAAGCATAATCTTTAAGCTTCTTCACTCGCTCCAATTTCCCAAACTGAGAGAATGTTTTCTCCAAAAGCTCCTCAGTCACAGGAGTAGCGAGGTTCCTCACAAACAGCACCTTAACCTGTTAAAGTGAAATGGAAAAAAAAAGTTAGACATCACCTAGCAGATACTAGATCACAGCTGGGACACAGTTGTTTGTATATATATACACACAAGCACACCAGAAAAAGATAAACTGGAGCTTTCCAATTTTTAATGTAAACAACAATTTTCCATGTTTAAGCAATATATTGAACAGAACCCTACTGAGGTGTTTTTTTTAACATGTAGCAATCAATTTATGTGCCATGGTTCCATTTCACTTCACAACACCTTGTTGAACAATACTCGTTTTCTTCTTTACAATATGCCCTATTTACAGTAATTAGAACAAATCATAAAGTTGCTGTAAGACATCAAGAATTAAAAAAAACAACTCACTGTTAATATTCTATTATCATACCTTTGCCATCACCTCTGGGTCAGGCTCCTCTACAGGATCAGCCCACTCCACAGTGACTGGGTTGCCCCACACTTTGACTTTGCCACTCATCAGCCTGCGCCTGGCTTGGGCTGCAGATTTGTGGTCCTCATACTCCAGAAAACAGAAACCCCTGTTTTTCTTTTTATCATCAGGCTGATGGTACAAAATCACTTCCATAAGGCCCTCTGGAAGATGCAGAAGGGAGAATGTCAAAACTTTACACATGTACTTGCAACAAAGTACGACAACATTAAAGTTCAAGAACCATCTGTGGTATGATCTATAAGAGTGCCTAGTATTCACATTTAATTACACATTGTTAGTAAATGAAAATTCGATGTCCACAGCCTACCTGCAAGGAGACATCAGGTCACTTACTTCAATAAGTGCCGTTTCACAATTGAAAACAAAAGCTACCTACTACTTTTAAACAAGATACTATACTATTATCACCCAACTGTTTACCTGCTGAGATTAAGTGATTCTTAGAAGCAGCGATACAAAACATTTAACATATACATAACTCCATTACTCCAGTTCTCAACTAGAATTACATTATCCAATGTGAAAAAAGTAAATGACTTTGTATACGACAGTGAAATATAAGAAGAGGACTATTTTTCCTCTAACCTGTGACTTTGCTGAAATCTTCCAAGATACTTTCCCTGGTCTTGTTCTTTGGAATTGATCCAACAAACAGTCGATTGTTTGCAACAGAGATGCAGACACCAAGGTATTTACCAGACCGGATTTCATAGTTATCACACTAAAAACAAAAGGTTCAAGAAAAGAAAATTTCCCAAGGTTAAGTGCTTAACAGCGCAATATCGATAACAATATTTTAAACATTCTGTTAATCACCTGAAAACAAAACCAGAGACATTATAACAAGGACCTTAAACAATTTTTACTTAATAAAAGCGCCAGCCTTGGCTTGAATGAAAAATTTCTTACGAGTTTGACAGCCTCTTGTGCAGCTTCCTTGTTGCAGAAAGTGATGAAAGCATATCCTCGGTTCTGACCGGATAAGGGGTCCATCATCAACCGCAGATCCCAGATTGGGCCAGCTTTCTCAAAAAGAGGAACCAACTCGTCCTCATACAAATCTCTTGGGATCTTTCCCACAAACACCTGCACGGTTTAAAAAAATAAATCAATTCTACAGCCCAAGGAACACAATTTTAAATCCACGATTAAGGACTCAGTTGAAATTGATGTAGTGACAGATTATTAAAGGCATATTTAAAATTACCAATGGAAAACGGTTTTAGATCTCAGGGTCATTTCAAATTCTAAATTACAACTAAATTGATATGCATGAATGTGCTCTTTCTAATAGGTCTTCCAGACCAAAGGAAAGAAAACCTGGAATAAAAAAAAGAACTGAAAGACTGAAGATCCAATTTCTTAATTTTGGTGAACCCTGACCATCCTTTGTTTAAGATGTTCTGCCAAACAGCATAAAAAGGCAGTACTAGCCTCTGTTCCCACTCCTGGCTGTGGTCCCGAATAAACTGATTCAGGTGGAGGGCCCCCATACTTCCTCTGCCCTGTGGTCACATCCAAAGTATACCCTGTCCTCTCCAGCAGAGCCTGCAAAGTAAAGGAAATACAATCAGAATTGTTTATATTCAAAAGGCATCACTGATATTGACACTAAAAGGATGTGCTTTTAGCGGGCGTAAAAAAACATTATACGTAGTTCACCACTTCCAGGGGACAGTAAAATAATTCCACACAAAAGGTTATTGCAAATAACTAACAAAAGGTACATCAGTCGAGGACATCAAACTTTACACATCTCACTCAGTTATAAACCTCACTGCTGCAAAAGGCAATTTGTCTATTGTCCTCTGCTGATCAGTGTTCAATGGGTTTAATAATTTTCCACAACAATACAAAACCTGTTTTTAGTCATAAATAGGTTAGATCTTTGAATTGTTTTTGAAAAGTGATTTGTATCTTTCTGACAAATTTGCAGAATCCATACATATGTACTGTAATTGCAATTTACGTTTGTTAACACACAACTTTTACAACAGTATTTAAAAACTCCATCTATAATCAACAGCTCTAAAAACACTTATGAAAGGCCTTCAGAACAGCCGAATGTCACTCTCAAGCAATGGGCTACATGGTCTGAACACCATAGCAAGCTTCCTTAAGACAATTCAGACAAACTGGCAAATCTGAAACCAAACTCTACTGAATGTTCTAACATATTTAAATAATAAACTGATCCATTCCATATGTTTTTACAAATACTCTACCTTAATCTTAGATTCATCTGGCCCCTTTGTAGATTCTTGTACCTTGCTTCCTTGCTTCTCTCGCTGTCTGTAGGTTTTCATTACTCCACATAAAAATGCACTTTTGTTCTGAAACAGAAGGCAGAAAAATTAATTTAAGCAAAGGAAGAGCACTAAGACAATGGAAGGTAGGGATGGGATGGGAGGGGGGGTTCCAAATGCTTGCTAATAATGAATATAACTATTTTAAAAAGCAAAATCACTCTACCTCTCGAGAAAAGAAAAACAAACATGATTGCTTTAATGAATATAATCACAGTTAATTCAAAAATAGGGGAGCTATAGGACATGCACTCACCTGTACATGAGACAAGTCACTTTCTTTAAACTGCTGCAGAACGGAGAGAGCACCTTCTTCATTGAATTCTCGTAAGGCATCAATGGCCCTCTCGTCCAGATCTGCGTATGCCACCAAACCTGTAATTTGCGGTGTTTAAGTCATGGCACTCTCACCAACTGCTAACACCAGACATTCTTCCAGGGACCACAAACTTTCCTTCATACCGTGTCCCTGCTGAACACACTACCAGTGTCACTGAATCCTTCCACTTGATCGATTAACTTATTACTTCCTAAGACGTCAAAGGAGCTACAACATCCTGCCCCACATAACCACCCTTGAGAAAGATGGAGGTAAGAGGGCAAAGGTGAAACATTTTGCCATTTTGTTTTTCTTAAAACAAAATTAAGAATGAAACACTAAGCACACAGCAGGTGAGGAATAAATGGGAACCGGCACATACCTGTTTGGAAGATATTGTCCAACCTTTCTGCTACTTTCTGTGGTAATCCAGCATCTATGAGAGTCTGGTAGTTTTCTGTGTGGGTTACATTTGAGGTGTCCATTGGCTCGTCCTCCTCCTTAACCTGGGCAGAGTTACCATTCACCTCAGCAGCCATTTCTCCTACTGTAACTGAAGAAGGAAATTAACCCGATGAGCAATTTTAAACTTTCATGCACATCAATAACATCCGAAACCGTCATCCGACATTTTCAGAGACATTCTCTAGTAGATGTACGGTAACACTACATTCAATGACCAGATCAATATTCTAAAAGGTAAAAATGAGAAACGGATGCAGAAAGGCCTCAAAACCTCAAAAGAGGCAATAAAGTTGAGTCAAACACACCGTGTCCAAATACTCTCTAGACAAACTTTGAAAAGCGTGCTTGCACTTCATATAGAATTACAAATGTCAAAACTGTCAAATTCTTTATAGTTCTCTGCGAACATTATGCAAGTCTATTAATGTTGTAATGTGGAGAAATATCAATGTTAGCAGGAGTTCTATACAACTCTTCCATTACAAAACGGTTTTTTCCCCGAAAATCTTTCACTACCGACTCTTAACAACAGTTTTTTTAAATTAAAACGTAAAATCCAACAATAACTGTAGCATATACTATTTCTATAGAATTAAGGGTCACTGATCCAAATAATTTCTCAGTGGCATCTGTGGGGTAAAATTAATTAAGATAAACATTCAGAATGCATCTTATTCTCGTTGTATTGGTTAATGCTTAACATATTGCACACAACGTTCAAGAAAAGAATCCCTGTTTACTGACTAAAGAAATTGATCTTAATCAGCTTTGCGTGCCGGTTTTCCAGACCATGCTCTCTACAAATCCAAGCGATGCTGGCGATGGCGTGACGGATCAACCGCACACAGCAAAACTGGGCAACTGGGCCGACAAAAAATGTATTTAAAAAGTCAGCGACAGCGGAGCTACACGAAACACAAGCGGGGTGGCTAAATGGATCTCACTGCTGAGGCATACGTTTTGAAAAAAATGGAGGGACTCCAGCAGATCTCGTCTTTTCTTGAGGGGAAAAAAAAAAAGCATTTCTGCCTAATCCGCTGGGAGCGGGCAAAACTGCCAATGGAAAATCGTACTGATCTAACCCAAGCCGCCGCCGAAAAAATCCCTAGGCTAATATGGAATATGGAAGGCATTTTAGGCAATATACTACACGAATTTGAAAAATTACAGCGTATAGTAATTTGCAATTAGCATTAGCTAGATCAAGTTCTTGTTTACCAGAGCTTTTCTCTTTTTGTGTGCTGCAAAAAAAAAAACGCCAACCCGAACGCAGTAAGTTACAAGACCCAAGATACGGCAAAATACCAAAGAAAATCGGCAATAATTTTGCAAGCAGGAAGCCTGCGCCCGGTTGATGTTTTGTTGGAATTTTCCGACGGGGACCTGCGGGTTTAAACAATGGTTTCTGTGTAAATTAATACCAGCAGTTGGGACTGCACACACGGCCGAAGACAAAAAATCCGTTCCGCCCCCTTTGGTGCACAAATTTCAGACAGGCCTACAAGAACGCGAAGCTCCGAAACCCCTTATTGCGATTACGTATTCTTCTGTTGCATACGAAATGATGCCTAAAGATCCTTCTGCGCCTACCCTGGATTTAAATCTGGGTTTATTTTACTCTCAAAGACGCTTAAAAAAAAAAACGAGCCCACCTCAGAGGGCCTAAATAAAACCCTTCCAAAGCAGAGACCATCCCCCCCCCCCCCAGCCCGAGAAAAACACATCCGACCGGCTGAAACTTACCGCTCCTTTAAAGCAAGAATTCCGAAACTGCAGCTACCCGCAACTGTCTGCGGCCTTTTTTTTAAAAAAAAAAAACGTGTCTTTAAAAAAATACTGAGACGCTGTTGTATTTTAAATCTGTCTGTGTTCGAGGAAGGGTTTATAAATCTGCCCACGGGAGAAGACTTAAGACAGACCAATGCTCGTCCACGGCACTTCCTCGCGGTCAACCCGACCCTGTCTAGGGGAGCGCGCACGCCACTTTGCCACGGGGTCTCCCAGCGCACTCTCCAGGGCCGCCGCGAAGGGGAAGAAAGCGCCAATCAGAGAAGCGAAACGGGGAGACTGGCGTGAGCGGCGGACCAATGAGAGCGAAAGGAGCAGCAGGCTGCAGCCCTGCTAGCTGGAAACAGAAGCAGCTGCGGGCGCTTTGCAGCAGAGTACGAGTCTACAGAAAGAATCCGATCCCGACACCTCCAGTGACAATGGAAAATTACAGGAGCAGTGCCTAGGCACGGGGTACATGCAGCACAACCGAGGCTATCACGGCATGGTGATGTAGACCCGAGTCATTTTCAGAAACACAAAATAAGACGACGCACTGCCTTGAACTCTGTACAGCTGTAGGCATTTTACGCGGTAGTTCTCTCTTGCTCTCGATATTAAGTCTGTTTCGGACGATGATGTTATTTTTGAGTTGCTTGCTTCGAAATCTCAGCAGGCTGTAATAGGGAATCGTTTAACCCGAACTACGTTAAGAAAAGACAGGGTGCAAATGCTTATATCCTTTCTTTTCATGTCGTTGTACCAGCACAGGTTCTGCAATATTAGTAATCTTTTTGATCTTCGTAAATTCCCGTATCGCTAGTACCTGGGCTGAACGGGCTAAATTGTGATGCAGCTCGTAAGGCACGACTTCATGATTAAGGACATAAGGAAAATCTTCCCTATTTCTCATCTCAAAAGTCACCCCCACAATAGCCTTCGAAAAACTACAAAAAGGTAATTCGATGGAACTGCAAGACTACCATGCAAATGCCTTGTAAGATCACAAGGTATTTTTGGTTCAGAAAAAAGGAATTTAGGGATATGAAATTAACACGGCTTAGGTATCTGCTCTTAAAGCCAAGTAATCCGCATGGCTTGTAAATAGAACTCATTTGTAAATGGCACTTTAAATAACTGCTGTATTGAGATTCCTGCAAACACCAGAGAAAATAATGTGTTGACACAGGGGCACCACACACTTCACAATCAAATCCAGACACTGCCCACAACATCCAAACAAAATAACCCATGAGAGCAGCGGATACTTTATATAAACATTTATTTTCCGAGTGAAGACGGCCAGTTTATACAAGAACTCCATATTGTTTCAGGACTTCAGTGTATTTGGCGATTTTGCTCTCGACGTTCTTCTCCGCCTGCTTCTTCAGCTTCAGCTCAGTTTTCTTCTTGTTGTAGCGGATCTTGGACTTCTCCTTCCGTTTCTCCTCAAGGGTGGCTGTGATGGCCTGGTACTTCCAGCCAACCTCATGGGCGAGGCGGCCGAGCAGGGCAAACTGGAGGGGAGGACAAAGACAGAGCAATGAGACCTCATTCGATGGGACCTCAAACCTGAGCTCCCCCCACCCCCAGTCCTTACTTCTTTGATAACAAATACAGTGAATGTGTGTATTTTTCACGTTTCCAGTCAAATGATCAGAACAAACCTAAGTAAGTTTTCCAGTCCTGACCACTACAAGTATATAGGGACACAAATCATGCATATGTCTGCTTTCCACCCAGTGTACTTGTAAGTATATCGAGAAGCTCATTTTTATCAGATTCTCCATCACCCTTTACATTAAATACTACAGGTCTACTGGAATCCTGTGCTGCCTGGTCTCAGATGGTAGTGCATGTCAAGTATTCTCATGGTCGTGAAACTCGAATACTTAACTGTGGAAAAACATCACTGACACACAGCACTTTTAAACGCTCCTGCCTCAGAAACTATATGAACCATTTGAAAAGGGTATCAGTATTTTCTAAAAAGCTCCTCTAAAACCACAAGTTTCAGACATTTGCCAGCTTTTAAAGGCCAAAACCAAAGGTTTGTTTTTTTTTTACACAACAGTCACCTTGCGACTTGGCTTCAGGCGCACAATCTTCAGAGCAGCTGGCACCACCATACGCTTCCTCTGCAGGACACATTGGGGAGGGAGAGAGGAGGGGTGTCAAGTTTCACCGAATAAAACCAAAGCCTTTTAAAGGACAAGAGTCAATGTGTCTCAGATGTGTTTCATGTTCTCATTTAAGAATATTCAAACAATGTAGGTAGAATAGAAGCATCATCGACAGCGCACATCAGAGGATCAGGTGCATAAAGTGTGCAGGAGCCACTCACTTTGTCATAAGGAGGGGGGATTCCATCGAAGACCTTCAGTCTCTCCAATGCAGCCTGGCCTCGCTTTGTTTTGTGTGGAAGCATACCTGTTTACAAAGAAAGGCATAATTACTTCTAAAAAGTCACCATAATTCGCATGGTTTTTTTTAATTGAGCACCCCTTTGCTCAGCATTTGGTAAAGCCATGTTTGGCCCCATGCAGAAAAATTATTAAATGGCATCTATATAGAAGATGCAACTTATGTTAAGTATCAGGGCTACGTTCCTGGAAAAAGACTTTAAAAAAACCCTTCCAGAAAATGGAAAAGCATCGCTTTGATTGTAAGAAAAGTGCTGGTTTAACTATTATGGATATACACTATTAAGTCATGTTTATATAGGTTTAAAGAACATCTGAACTCAGCAGTCAGATCCATTTTTTTGTCATCAGACCAGGTCAGGTTCGGGATAAGACTCATCACAGTTCAGGAAACTGCAGTCGAGAGCAAGTTGCAATGCCACCCGTTTAGGTCAACGCATGCTGTGGCTTCTGTAAGCTGCAGTAACATCGAAGGCTCCAGCCCTCAGAGCGCCTCACCTCTCACTGTCCTCCAGAAGATCCTGCTGGGGGCTCTGAAATGGTAGGGCCCACGGGATGGGTTGGTGTTCATCCTTTTGCGCAAGAAGGCAAGGTACTTCACTGTTCAAAGACAAAAGCTAAACATGAGCATGACCAAACTGTGACAGCATTGTGCACTTACTGTGCTACCCAAGACAAAGACCAGCTTCTAACTCCTGCTAAGCCACACATGCAGTATACATTGACTTCAGTTAGCCACTGACCTAAGTTCTCAGTTTGGTACAAAAAAAATTGCAAAGCCTGCTAGGAATAATGAATAGGTAAATTCTTTACACCATGACCAGAAAATGCATGATTTGCTCAGCAATTCTGTTCTAAGATCTTGCGTCACCCACAAGAAATGGCCATTTCCAGTTCGCTTTAGTTACCACTATCCTTTTAAACTGAGGGATCCCCCGCAGATATGCCAAAACATGGACTTAAACTGAAATGCAGAAAGGTCACTTACATTTGTTCCGGTAGAAATTCCCAGAGATATTGATGCCCTCACACCTCACGACAACCACTTTGTGGCCTGTAAAAGTAAGAGGTGGTCAGGCACGTCGAAGGACTGCTGGACACTGCCATTAAAAACCACCTGCCGTCTCAGATGGTAGTGCATGTCAAGTTTTCTCATGGTAGTTAAACTCGAACAGTGTAGGATAAGCATCATCATAGACAGTCAGGTGTTTGTCAGTCCATTTTTTAGACAACTGAACTTCTTTAATGACCTCCAAAACGTTTATTCTAATAAACTACTTCAATTGGTAGTTTGGTAGTACAATCTGTAACTGCTTTTAGCACTTACAGATTGTAGCAGAGGTAGAAGTGAAAGATTGTGAAAAAGGTGACATTTACAACCAGGTACAAGCTGATTATGACACCAACCCTGCAAACAGAGGGGAAAAAGGCAGTGGGCAGACGTCCCGGATGGGACACTGCACAGGTCCTCTTTCTTGAACAAGGGATATCACTTGGGTTGCTTCAGACAGAACTGCCCAAATAAACGACAGAAAGAAAGATTCTTACCAAGCAGAACCTGTTTCGCCACAATGGCAGCCAGGCGACCAAGCAGATGGCCTCTGCCATCGAGTAGCAGAACCTGGAGGAAAAGAATATGACGAGTTAGAGCCGACGAGCTACTGCTGACCACCAGGGCTTTGGGAATGAACGCACTGCACCTCAGCAACTGCTACGTCGACAAGTATTTCGCCACTAATTCGGGTGCAAACATTTTAAACTAAACTGAACTCAACGTCATATTTCATATTAATAAAGATGGTCAACATCATATATAAACTGAAAAGGCCATCATTAACTGCACTCGCTAAGTAACACGCGTTGATAAGAGTTGTGCTGGGCACATTTCTACGGGGATCCAGATTTGGTTGCAAATTTCAGAAACTATCACGCGTGACAACGTCTGTCATGAAAATCAATTCTTCACTTACGGAAATGCTCCACCGACACCCAGCACCACTACAAAACGTTATTTTGTTTCTCAACACAAATCAATCACAAAAAAATAACCCTGAAAGGAAGAAACGCTTAACAGCACTTTCAAAGTAATACGTGAGTAGAACAACGTGTGGCGCTTTAATAAAAAATAATCGTTAAGTACATTCGTGCTTTACGACGGATGAAAAAATGCAGCCCAGTTTTTAACCGAGGTTCTTCACAAAAGAAAATATTTTTACATGAACCAGAGCTGCCTACAATTGTATAGAATACCGCACCACACAGAAATGGGTCCGCTTCATCACACTGGACGCAAGCATGAATGGATTTGGGCCTACAAGACACGCAGAACAGGGCGATGGGAATTAGCTCCTAACAGGCTTGGAGAGAAACTCAAGATAACAGGGAGGAGGAAACAGAGCAGCAGCACGGACATTTTTGTAACATTCTTCTACATGTCAGCCTAATTCGCAAATTGAAAACCTGACATCGTGCCCCAGAGCCAGGCAGTACTCCATGCCGGTCCAACACTCCTATCACAAGGCAAAACAAAACCACAAAATTCAACTGATACACTGCACCAAACACCTCGGTATTAAACACACGAAACAGAGTGACTTCCACACAGGCACTGACCCTTCCTCGGTTCCAGAATACCCATCTTTACCCAACATTTTTTGCCTGTACACAGCAGCCCCGTAACACACCTTATTGAAGCGGTCCGCCATGATGTGGGAAAAGAGAGAGAAACGGGGAGGCCGCGAGTAAAAATCAGGGGCGGGGGAGGAGCTTCGTGCAGAGAGGAAGCGCTGTTCGTGAGCCGGCCGACGAACGTATGACGGCAGACGTCATGACGTCCGGCAGTGGCTGCTGACGCCAATAATAAAGAAAGAAAGAGGTAAAGCTTAACCGCCAAGACCTCGTGGCGCAACGGTAGCGCGTCTGACTCCAGATCAGAAGGCTGCGTGTTCAAATCACGTCGGGGTCAATTGTTTTTATTAAGATTTTGTTTTTTTTAAACGTTGACATATATAACAGGTCACATATTCGATGTTTAACTGCAGACCCTTGCGCTATTTACAACCCCGGTAAATGGTAATATTCTAAGTGTCCCGTGTCTCACCTTCAGCCCTAAATCTAAAGTCTAGGCTCTTTAAATCTAAGATTTTAAAAACACGTGTATAAATATACAGTTTATCAGAGATGACAGTCCCTGAAACGGGCAGTCCACAGCGTTGGATGCGTTGTGCGTTACTCTCTAGTTCTTTTACATCAGTATGACTGTCTTGCCTAACTTCCTAACGAAACGTGGATATATTTATCCCTAGAGAACTTTATATGCCAACACAGTTTTGTCAAGACTTTGGTACTACAAAGCTTCGTAGTTTTTTTATCAAATTAAAAAGAATTAGCTGGATATAGTAAGGTAGTCCCAAAAACCTTTACTGCAGTCTGCACCCCTTTGGTTCCTGAAATGTGTTCAGTAGGTCCGTGCTTTAAACCTAAGCTTTATCATAAATAAAAAATAACTACTTCTATATTATTATAATTCTAAAACAATCTAGCATGTTTAGCACCCCAGAAAGGACAGCTGGGGTGTTTCATACGCCCCAGGTTAGGAGCCACTGCTCCAAAGAGTACTAAAATTGCCTAGTTGATAAATTTGCTAGCTAAGCTAAGCAAATTACAGTAACAGACAGCATGTGGAGTCCAGGCAGGTGCCAGAATGAGAATTCCAAGACTGACTAGTAATTTAGTAAAAATCCTACACGATAATTCTGGTCCAAATCATTCTGCATATTCATTTGAGACACCCCGTTTGTCATACCAAATTGATGATCAACTTGGATCAATAGTACTGACAGTTCTCCCCAAATCTGCATGTGTAAGGTCGAACAGGAGAGCTCTTTCTGATTTCTGTAATTAGAGCAGGGTTCTCCGGTATCTGTGGGTTTTCATTCCTCTACGGCTCTCTCTGACCCACATCTCCTCCTTCCTCAGTTACTCCTGCTTGAATTAGTTCCAGAAAAGATGAAGTGACACTGGCTTCCCTGATCACGACAAATCAGTGTCCTGAAAGCAGTGCTTTAATAGTGACGTATTAGACCAGCTCGATGTGGTTCTTCATAGCTGAAAATCCCCCTTTCACAAGTGTGTAGTTCCTGGTTTCAGGTCCAATCCACAACATTTCCAGACAGCTGGAGGGAGACTACCTTAATATGGATGTTTATATACTGTACAAAACAATACAGGCACGCAGCTGACAAATATACTTAAATTGAATCCCCAAATAATTAAACTTCTATACTGATAAAGGTAGGATGCTGATTGGTATTTTGGTTAAGGATTCTTAAACAGAGATGCAGAACAACATCACTCCTTTCGCAATTCCTTCATATAACAACATGTATTATTCCATAGTACCACTTATACCAATAGAATCACAAGCATTTATTCGTTCTTATTCATAATGCTTATGAAACATGCTTTCAGATGGGGAAAAAAGAGGAGGCGAGAAATGACGAGGACTTTCTGCAGATGCAGCTCAGGCCCTGGAGTGTTTGTACAAAAGTTTATTTTGCTTGATGTGTTTAATGCAGGGTGTCATGATGTTCAATTAGTTATGATTGTCACATAGCCCCATTCAAATAAAGCATAATCAGTATTTTCCCTAACAGAGTAAAATCTAAGATACAGTGAGATTTTTTTTACAATAAAAACAACACAGACAAAAGGTTCCCCGTTGAAAATGATATGTGCATTTACTCTCAGTGACACAGCATGTACAACAGAACATCAGCAAAGGCCGAACTGCAGGGCGGGCAGCACAGGGCCCGTGAGGGGGGGGGGGGTTCGCCTGGCAGATCCGCCCCACTCAGTCGTCGTGCTTGAGCTTCCTGATCTGGCCCTTGCGGCGGTCGATCTCCCGCTGCAGGCGCTCGATCTCCTTCTTGTGATGGTCAATCTCCTCCTCGTGGTGCTTCTTCAGGGCAGCGAGGGCCTCACGCTCCTTCTGCCTGAAGAGGGGGCAGAAGGAAAAAAAGAGCAGGGTAAGAATGGGGATAAGCAAGCTAAAGACATCAACAACAACAACAACAACAACAAAAGTCAAGCACAAAATGGGAGCAAAATCAGAGCCCTGGTTTGTTATAAGGACCATTAGCCCTGATGACAACTTTCACACTTTCCTTGCTTCTGGTGTCCACTCAGTCTCCTGTATCGCCCCCTTGTGGTGGACCTAGCCAATCAATCAATCAATCAATCAATGTTTATTTATCAATGCACGAACAGTACAGCATACAGCGGTGTTGTCCGCAATGAAACGCTTTATCAGCGAGCTTGTTAAGAGGGAAAAAAGAGGAGTAGGACAGAAGTTTATAGGGATTAGGTTAGGATTGCAATACAATAAATTAAATAAATTACTATTTACAATACAGTTACAGATTGCAGGAACGTAACACAAGGATAGGAGGTATTTAGCGCTGTTCATATGGACACCAGGAGCATGCGGTGTCTGACCACCTGCCGGCACCTCTTCAAGACCCACCTGTGTAGACTCTGCCTTCAGACTGTGCGAGTCGCCATATTAATTTCTGCACCGTGTGTCATTTTCATTTTAAGCTTCCACTGACCATCGAGCGGGCAGAGCACCTACTTGAAGTATCGCTCCTCCTCGGCCGCCTCCCTCTTTCCAAACGCCCCGCCGGCCTCACGCACCGATCCCCCGCCGCCGCCTCCCTTTCCTGCCCCCTTGCCCAGCTCGCCCAGCTGCAACAAGAGGACCGCGCATTAAAACATGACGAGTCCCGTGTACAAAATGGCACGATTCACCTGGACAGCGGGCCATCCATTCATTCTCCAACCTCTTCTTAGAATTCGGGGTCGCAGGGGAGCTGGAGCCAATCCCAGCAAGCAACAGGCACAAGGCAGGGTACACCCTGGACAGGACGCCAGTTCATCACAGGGCTCAGACACACACTAACTCCCACCAGGGCCAATTTTTCCCACCAAGGTTACTGGTAAACCCATCAGTGTGTCTATGTCTTGTCGGAGGAAACCCATGCAAATAGGCTGAGAACATAAAAACTTTACACACACAGCTCCCCAGGCTCGGTATTGAAACCCAGGGTCCCAGCACTGGAAGCAGCATGTCTAGTGTAGGAGCTCTTATTTACTGTATGTATTTGCTGCAATGGCAATAGAATAAAGATCTGAATACAACTACACAAACAGGCTCCTCAACACCCTGGAATCTACTTGCACCCGCCCCAATTCCAGAAACAGCGTTTAAATGTGTATTTAAGTGTGTTGTGTATATTGTATTATGTATTTGCACTATCTGCACTTTGCACTATGTGTATCCTGTCTGCAATGTCTATGTCAGTGTCCTGCCTGTATTTGCACCATGGACCAGGAGGAACGATATTTCGTTCCACTGTATACTTGTATATGGCTGGAATGACAAATAAACGTCAACTTGAACTTGAGAGGGCAAGACTTTACAGCTGTACTGATTCCCCCATGGCATGCTTCCATAATTCTTCAAACAAGTCATCTAACAATCACGTTTAATCTCCTGAATCCACCTACAAATTATTATTATTAAAAGCAATTGTGCCTCCTTTCTCTGCAATCACTTATTCGTCCTTTGTATCTCTATGCGTAGAGGGCAGCTCTGTCTGCAGGTTTTCATTCCAATTTGACTCGTATCGACCTAAACCAGTTTGCAATTGGCTTAATTGGACCAGTTTTCTCAATTTCTTACTCCTCGGGTGATGCTGCTTTAAAGAGGCCTGAAAAACCTGCAGACAGACTCCATGACAGCAGCTCTCTAAAACAGAGAGAAAGTTCTTTAAAAATCCCTTCGTCACTCCAAGGGCTGAGGGACGGTGAAGTATGTTAACCAGCAATGCAGTTGCAGCCAAATACCCGGCTTGTTTTATGAAATCACTGGATCAAATCCTCAGATCAGACCGGCTGATGAGCCGAATGGCCTTATCTTATTTGCTAATCTTATATAAACTGTGGAACGTTATTGTTAAACCAAAAGAAAGTTCACTGTGCGTTTTCAAATATAATTGAGTTAGTGACCTAACCCAGACCAGCTATTTCATAAAATAAACGTTTCTTCAATTAATCGTCTCTTCAAATGATTAAGAAAAACGAAGTTAATGTAAATCGTTGCAACAGCAATCATCGTAAATACCCATTTGTTACTTCTCTCGTAAATAAAGGTGAAGTTAATCAAAGACTACAAAACGACAAGAACAGACTTTCAGGGCCGCGCATTCTTCATTGCTTTAACAGCAGAATAATGTGTAAACCTCACTTTCCCAGGCTTGGAAATTTTACATTTTCGTAAACACCCCCTTACCTGGCTTGAATCCGATGACATCCTAATCTGAGCTGCGAGGAGACCCCTAAAGTTAGACCTCAAAAATCTGGCCATTTTCTATTCCCCTCGCTTCCAAACAGTCGCTGTCAAGTCAGGGTGTCCTTGTGTTTTATATGGAAAGCCTCGGGCCCACCAACACCTTTCACGGAGTGTGTTTTTGTACGGTACCTTTAAGATACAAAGATCGATCTCCCTCTGTGAATATCACTACAATAAAATCAGTATAAACATATATGTCTCACTATGAATAACAACAAACTCTGGACATGTTGGACGCGCCTCTGCAACACGTTAGAGATTGTAAACCGCAGTTAATACTCTACAACCCCGGGTAAAAAGTACAGTTGGCCTTTACTGGAGAATGACATCTAGGGGGCTCTCGGTCAGAGGTTAATTCTGTGCAGCACAGACCCATTGCGGGCACACGGCGGAGCAGTTTGCCGAGTATGCGCTCGACAAGTAACAGTCTGTCGATGCAGGACAGCTTTCAGAGTAATAATCCTTTTCAGTACAGAGACCATTTCAAGAAAATCTAATGCAAGTGTATAATTACTTCTAAAAATTAATTTCTATTTTAAAATCTGATTGACACGTCTAGTATCCACTATGATGCAGGGAGGGTGTGAACTTTCCACAGTGATGTAGCAGACTGGGTGGCAGAGGAAATGTCCATTTACCCGGTGGAATATGTAACATAAGGTTAGGGTATCTGTTAACATTAACAAGGTAACAATATATTATTCCGAGGTAAGAGAGATACGTGTAATTGCTCTAAACGGCCTACTATTTATAATAGACTAGTCCACTTAGGCTGCAGAAAATGTTACTGTTTTGTACCCTTTACAAAGCAGATTTCATTATTGAGGAAATTCTTCATTGCACACAAAAATCATTAAGACAATTGTTGTTGTTTTTTTATTTGCGATACAGCAAAAGTACATCAGTCACTTTCAAATCAAACTTTCAGAGTAATACGGCGAGCGAGTCTGCATCGTGTTGCTGTGACCGGGAGGCCCGCTCACAGACACTGAACTCACACGACTACACAAAGGAAAAGCAGGCACCAAAACAAAACAGTCGTAATTTTACAGTTCTTCATCAGCATTTTACCTTTTTTAAATCACCAAATTAAATAAATATTTACAATTTCAAAGTTAAACCAATTTTCCAAATTTTAGTATTACAATAAAAAAAACAGCACCCTTTAAGGGATTTTCAAAATTCAAGAACAGAACATAAAAACCTTCCATTTTCATCAGAAGCCCCTAATATTACTTAAAAACTAACATCATCCCTTGTCTATACTCATTATAAGCTGACAGGAGCTCTGATCAGGCAAGTTTAATTTCACTCACCCGAGAGGCACATTCAAAGCCTGTCATGATAAAATTACCCTTTTCCACAATTCCAGGGAATTCCATTTCAAACTGCTCTAAAATAAATCACAGGTTTGATATGGGGTGGATATCTTGTAGACATTTTATATACACTAAATACTGTACAGATATGCCAGTCTACAATGTTAATTTTTTTATTAAATTGAAACATCTCATGTATTACACAAGAGTCCGTCATTCCCGAAGATTAGAAACTAATCCCTTTCCTCCCCATCTCCACTGTGTTCTCTGCAAGGTATTAACAGTACTCCAGTGTGATCGTAATAACCCCCCCCCCCCCCCCCCCAAAAAAAAAAAATGGCTTCAGACGTATTAAACTGATCAAAATTGGAGGCTGTAGGTTAAGAGACAAAAAAAGGGAATGTATTGTGAGAAACAGTCGATAATTTTGGTGTTTTCTAAGGGTCAGTTATCTGATTTAGTCAGTTATATTTTACCAGATGTTTCATAAACTGACTGTCCAGTTAATGGTTGTGAAGAAGATTCGTGTAGATGGTGTTAGATGAGAAAAAAAAAACACAGCAGGGAAATTAGATGAAAACAAGCTGTTGAAAGTTCTGAAAGCAGCTAAAATATATATTTTTATAATGGAATGTTTTTCTGGTGCAAAGACGACTTTTTTGCAGTTTTCCAATGAGAGTTCAATTTCTTGGAATAAACAGATTTACCCCCCACTTAGCAAAGATTTTAGTTTGGGGCTGCTTTTTCCGTTTTCACCGTTTCGAATGCAGTGCTGAAAAAAAAACCACAGAAGGAGAGAGATGAAGGCAAGAAGGGGGAAGAGGAAGGAGCCGTCAGAGGGCCCGGAGGAGCCTGCGGGGGCCTGTCTGTCGGGACCCCCTCCTGCGGGGCCGTCAGTCTTCCTTCGGGCCCCCGAGAGCCTGCAGGCGCTCCAGCAGCGGGGGGTGGGAGTAGTGCCACATGGAGAACAGCCAGTCCGCCACCGGGAAGCCCAGGTTGTCCTTGTTGAGCTTGATGAGAGCGGAGTAGAGCTCCGAGGCCCTGCCCATGCCGCGGGCAAAGGCGTCCGCCTGGAACTCGAACCTGCGGCTCAGGACCGTCAGGCAGAAAGAGAGCAGCTGAGGGAAGAGACGAGCAGCGTCAGCCCGCTACAGCAGGGAAGACGAGATGCAGCACGACCTCACAGCGGCGACAAAAACCATGCAGGAAAGTTCAAACGGTCTGGATACTGTTTTTTTTTATGAAGTTCATTCTGAAGCATCGGTTTGTAGGGCTTTTTTTTTTTCCCGGTGGAACATTAGTTTAAAAAATCTTTCAAGTCTTCCTTTCACTTTTTGTTTTGCACCGGATAAATCTGTCTTTGAGTTTTCCTCTCCACGTCTAAAGAAACAGTACAACAACAACCGCTTCCACTAAAAAAAGGAGCAGCAGAGCAAAAGCCCTGAGCATGGACTGAACTGTCCATGTTTCCAACCAATTCACTTTTAATAATAATTCTTTACACGTAGATGGAGCTTTTCTGGACACTCCTCTCAAAGCGCTGTACGAGTAATGGGGATTCCCTTCCACCGCCACCAGAGTGTAGGCTAGTACTCTCACCACACATCATCTATCACTGGGTAGGAGAACAGAGTGATGAAGCCAATTCATAGAGGTTTATTATTAGGAGGCCATGCTTGGTAAAGGCCAGGGGAGGAAATTTGGCCAGGACACCAGGCTAACACCCCTATTCTGTTCAAGACATATACAAACACAAAGGGAAACTTCAGTGAAATGAGACTGAGAGCTGATCTTATTCTACAGTTAGGAGTTAAAGCAAGTTCAGCATTCTTCTACTGCACATTCAAGTTCTAAAACTTTTCCAAACTCATCAAATTTCAGTCGTAAATACCTACGAAACACCCATTGCGTATCTCAAGTGTCACACAATTTCAGAGTCATACGCACCTTCGTTCACAGAATTGCATTAGGCTAAAAGGAAAGACTTGGAGAACAGTACCTGAAGGTAAGCTAGAGTAACATAAAAGAGTTTAGAAAAATACAGGCGCACAGTGAATTGAGCATGACACTGCATGCTGTCAGAACTGTAAACAGCAATGGAGCAGTTGCCATGATTACCTCATTGTAGGGGGAGAAGATGAACTGGAAGATGATCATCAGGCCAATCAGGGTGGGCTGGCTGTCGTGGAACCCAAAGGCAGCAAAGAGCTCCTTACGACCAATCAGAACAGCAAAGAGGAAGAAGCACAGGAAGGAGTTCATCTGCAGCCGAGGACAGAGAGGTAGAGTAAGAACCACAGCCTGCTGACAGGAAATATCAAAACAGCTAACAGGATGTAACACATACTGCGCAGGATTCAGAAATATTGACTGGCCATCCTCAGCATTTTCTTCCAGTACGATCGCCTGCATCTGAGGCTGTTATACGAGTAATAGTATGTGGGACTCAACTGCGTGAGGATTTGTAACAAAACTGAAATCCTACACATTGCCTGCCACTGGCCAGAATGTCAATTCGGATACTTTCTTTCAAAACAAACTGAAATCATTTGAACCATTTTTTAAATACAGAAGGGTACAAACAACTTCATATATGAATAAAACGTTTCCAATCTAAATTGTCAAATATGTATCGGGAGCATGTAGCACCGGGACAGACATTTCATCATCCACATCATTTGGCAAACCAGACAGTTCGATCCCAGCACAGGACAGCTCATTCACTCATCCTGGCCCTGTGGGGTGTCCCTCTCAGTGAGGTTACCTGGCTGATGACAATGTTCTTCACAGTGTGGCCCAGTTTCCAGTGGCCCAGCTCGTGGCCCAGCACAGCCAGAACCTCACGGTTGTTACAGCCCTGCTTCTTATTCTGGAGGGGGAGGGGGGGAGGGAAACGTGTTATAACAACTCATTCACTTCCTACGACGTCTGCAAAATGCACTTCACTAGGAACACCGTCCAGGAATTAAGTGTAAAATGCCCCTGGCTGTAGGACAAGGAGCCAAGGACCCCCCTACAGAGTGAGGAGCGACCAAGGGGCAGCTGCAAAGAGTGAGATGGGGTGCAGAAGGTGAATGCGAAGGGGAGAAGGGGCTTACGCCTAGAGGAAGTGACGTCAAGAATGATTACAATGTAGGACAGCAGAGGCTGTTGAACTTGGATACTGTTACCCCTCCCGAACCTTCAATGTAAACTCCATGTATATGGCAGATCCACATCATACCACGCATCCCGATATGAAGAACTCTGGAAAACTGGGAAATCTGCTCGCCGTTTTAATACAAGGGAGAGCCTTGTGCCACCCACAGGCCCCACGTGGTACGATGGCACATCGGGTTTGACTCACCTTGGGCCTGGGCTTGGCCTCGGCGGCGTCGTTCTCCTCGCTGTGCTCCGGCTCCGGCTCCCCGGACTTGTTCAGAGGAGAGTAGTCCTCCAGCAGGGTGTCAAAGAGCACGATGCGCTTGTTCTTGAAAAACCCGTAGAAATAGGCATTGCTGTGGGACGAGCGCTTGGACCCTGAAGGACAGAGAAACGTGGATCTGTACTCATCGGGGCAGCATCTACTGCATATTCAAGACTGGTCACAGAACACAGGTGCACATTACAGAAAATAGAATGTGAAGCCAAGGTCATACATGACTAGATTTCACTGTAGCAGAATGTTATTTTTGCCTCTAGTTGCAACCTCACATAAACCCAACTAAGCAGCTTACCTTCCACCACGTAGACTTTAGTGAGAGGGAAGCTGATTGACTTTGCCATGGCCTCAATGTCCTCCTTCAGCTCCCCTTCAGGCAGGGGGGTGAACTTGTCAAACAGTGGAGCAATGTAGTCGGCGTAGACTGTCACCAGCACCTACGATCACAAGAGGAAGCTCACACGGACCACCCGGCTCCTCGCTATGTACTCGTCGTGTTCCTATGCAGGTTCGAAAAGCATGCCAGATACCAGCATCTTGTGCCAAGACACAAGAGATTCTGCGTTTGTTACTCCTTTTGCCGTTTCGTGTGTCGAGAAAACACTTTTAAGCTCATATGAACAGCTCTACAGAGTGGCCCATACATTAAAGGAGTGCTGCAGGTGTATTGCAGGACAACTAACCACATAATAAATTGACCTGCTTGAGGTCCGCAGCATGCACACTTTTTCATAGATAATCATCTTTTTCCTTTCGTTATTCTCATTTTTCATGCATTGCAGATTTTGATAGCAGGACAAAATGACATGAAACATCCATCTAGCCCAGGTTTCAACTCATAGCTGCTGCCTTTCAATGTCCTTCTACACCACCATCTTTCTTCTCTACTCACTGTCTGAATCAGTGGTTCTCAGCCTTTGAAACTCAATGCCCCCCCTTTCTGTTAACACAAACCTACAGCCCCCCAAACCTTGGTATATGGGCTAATAATTCTATTTAACCTTGTTTAACTGAATTAATTTCAATTGCTGTTTGTGAACTTACTCTTACATCAATGAAAAATAATTTTTACAAAACAGCGAAACAGATTGAAGGTGGTATGATCCAGATTCACATGTGAACTTCAGTGTATTTAATGTACGAGTTCACCTCCAACATTATCAAAGTGAGCTCTGCTGCTGCATATTTGCCATAAGTTTTGACTTTCTGAAATGTCACTTTCCACATGAAGTCTGCTGCAGTGCTTATTTTTTATCATCACAAGGGCAGAAAATCCTACGTTGGCAAAATAGGTGGATAAGGAAGGCAAATGGGATGAGGGTGTGCAAAGCTTGCTGCTGGTTTTCGGGTAGACGGGAAAGAATTTCAACCAAAACGACTCCAAACTTGGCTGATGTCTGATATAACATCTCAATTGCTCATTTCTATGAGTCCTCACATTGTTTACTAAACTAGACCGAATTGTTCACTAACCAAATTGAAGCGTGGATCATCACAGATTATGATGTGACATTGCTAGAAAAACGTAACTTGGCTGAATTCGCAGCTAGAGTAGATATTATTTCTGGTCGTTATGAGATTCAATATCCGCATGAGCTCTGCTTCTGTATTGCTAACAGCACAGATTGAGATTACTTGGCAAGAAAATGGCGACCACAGTAAATGCAGTCTTAAGTCTTAATGAAAGTGTCAATTAACACTTTCTGTTGATAAATTACTGTGACTGGATCACACTTCATCAGCAAGGTGATGTTTTGTATCCTGGTATTGTACTGTTGCCATACTTTAATATTGTCATTTAGGTTATATGTTATGAGCTCTTGATGTGCAAGACAAATTCCCTTAGGGGAAATAACCCATAATTCAAGTCAGTGACTAAAACACTAAATATTGAGAGAAGCCTAATAAGAAGGCAGGTCATGCATTTCTGCTTATAAGCTGCTGTGAAAAACACTGCCATGTAGTCAGAAACATTTAGTACCTTTTTCAAATCAGCTGTATATAAAAAGCTCTTGTGTCCCCCTGTGGGTCCTCATACAGTATGTCCCTCTTAGGGGTTGCTGCCACTGGTTGAGAAGCCCTAAATAAATGCCCTGTTCCAGAGATTCCTAAATTCTCTAAATGAATAGGACAAGGAACTTCAACAGTGATGCATCCGAGTTGCACTTCTACATCAAATATCAAATTCTGTCACCACTGACAGCAGCCTTTCCTCCCTTAACTGGCTACTCTATATCCAGGAAGTACTCATACCCTTCACAGGAGGGTGCACTGAAGGGCATGTACAGGGTATGATAAGGGCCTGCTTCCAGTCCTTACATGACAGCTGGCAGGATTAGGGCACTGCCTGAGCAGTAGCAGAGAACCAGTGTCAGCTTCTGGGCAGCGAATGACACAAGCCTGCTAGTCTGATCCCAGCAGTCAGATGAGCTTTGCTGCCAGAACGCATACGGGGGTGGTGTTTACCAAGCAGGAGGGAGAGCAGACGACCACGTGGAACGTCCCTAGCAGGAAGCGTAGCCCTCAAGGGCTGGAATAAGACAGGATCAGAGGCGATGAGAAACTGAGCCTTTGGGATCCAGGGTTTGCGACTCACAAGAGAGACAGCGAGGGTGAACAGCCAGGCGTAGATGAAGAAGTAGTCTCCGCCGATTTTGATGATGTAGAGGAGCAGGGAGGTGACGGGCAGCAGGATGCACTGCGTCACCACAAACTTCTTTACCGCGTCCTTCAGGAAGAAACCCAGTGTCTGAGAGAGAGAGAGAAGACAGAGGTGAAATCAGTATGCAGCACACCTAGAAAAGATACTAGATCACTCCAGCTCTGATCCCTTTACTAAGAACCAAGAAAGGTCAAGCAAAGTCAGGGAAGGATTCTAAGAACTCACTTTACAGTTCTAAAGCCAGCTATTATAGCTTATCCCATTCACAATCCCATATAGCTGCATAAATCTCAAAGGGTATACTCGACTGAATTTCTCTCACAAAGGCAATATGAAGGAATAAAGAAAAAGCTATATTGACATCTGTGGATCTCTGAAGGGTGAGCCACTGGAACCTGCAGCTACATTTCTGTCTTTCACATCTGCTTCGGTTGCGACTAGTAGGGGGGTTACAGCTCAGAAAAGGCTGTTCTGCTTTTTAACATCCAATAATGCGAGGCTTAGCATGGCAGTGGTTTAGACTCCCCAAACTCAGTAACCCGTAGTGTAGCTGGGGAGCGACGTGCATGGACGGTTTAAGCCGGAGAGCTAGTGGGTGGCACAGTGGTGCAGTGGTTAGCACTGCTGTCTCACAGTGCTGGGATCTTGGGTTCCATTCCTGGGGTGCCCTCTGCCTGGAGTTTGCATGTTCTGTCCGTGTTCGTGCAGGTTTCCTCCAAGTGCTCCAGTTTCCTCACACAAAAATATACTGATAGATTAACTGGCCCCAGTGTGAGTGTGTGTTTCCCTGCGATGGACTGGCATCCTGTCCGGGTCGTACCCTGTCTTGTGCCCCTTGCTTGCTGGGATAGGCTCCAGCTTCCCCGCGACCCTGTACTGGATAAAGAGGTTATAAAGTGGATGCATGCTAACGTGCCAAGGAGGCAGTACCTGCTGGTTGAAGCCGTGCTTCTCCTCGATGACGAAGGTGCTGTAAATGCTCCAGGGAAGGCCAGTGAAAGCACTGAAGAGAGTGGCCAGCAGCAGGAACATGAGGGACTGGGAAATCTGGGAGCACAGACAAGGTCTCTTACAGCATGAACTTTCGAAAAGCCTTTTTGGCTCCAAGGCTAAATGCCCCCTCTGCTTGTTTCTATTGCCCAATATCTGCAGGCTACACATCTAAAAACCTTCCAAATATTTTCAGAACAGCAAAAGCAAGCTTTCATTTAGAGAAAGATTGATTTAGACCACCTTCATGGGCTACAGGGAAGTCACCTACAACACCAGTAAACTGATCCTCGGCTCACTCCCATGCATGCAACAGCAGCTTAACAATCCACGACCTTTCTCTGATCAATGCAAGTGAACACGGTCTTCTTTTTACCTTTTTTTTTTGGCATTTTGTCTTTTCTCAACACGAGGTTTGGAATTGCCACTTGATTCCTCATGTCTTTGCTCTGACTCTGTGCTGCACAGGGAGGATGAAGTCGGACAGACCTGCTCCTCTGACCTGCCCACGCATCAGAAGTAAGTGACTGCTGACTACATCAGACTGTTTGATGTGCAGGAGGAACAGCACATATTACATAGTGTCTAAGTCATTGGGTGTCAACATTATCACTATCTTATTTGTTCAGGTGGACAGATTCCTTGCAGTAGTTTATCCTTAGACTTACGATTATTATATAACTAGGACTGTAGTTATAGACATTTGTGCTCTCTCTTGGTTTTACTACTATTTTTCTCTTAACGATCCAGAACCTCGTTACCGTCGATGTAGCTGCACAAATGAACGCATGTGGTATTTTGTCGCTCCAGGCAATAATAATCGCAAGAGTGCTGATGAATGTGAAACTGTACTTCATGGCTAAATACCAGATTGCTCGGCATTATCTTCTATCATGAAGCACTAATCAGTGGCATGGTTGCAAGATTTCACTTGGGTAGTTGCAACAGCTCCGCTTCAACTGAAATACTGCCACACCCTGAGAATTTCAGACGCTCCCTTACGGATTCTTCCCCTGGCGCCAGCCTTGCAGACAACCCAGGCTCACACCTACACTTGTGTCTGGGCCACTGAGGTCTACCTGTGCTCAGAGTGAGCTGCTTTGCTGGTCAGGCCACACCGAGACCACATTAGCACTGAGCCCTGTCTTAAAGAGCACATTATTCTTGCATCACTGCTCAAAACTAGGGTGCTAATGGGGTCTCTGAGGGGGAGGAGAGAATACTAAAAGAAGTGCTCTAAGGCTTACCTCATGTTCTGGTCCGAGTCCAACTCGCTCAATGAGACTGCCTGATACCTTCCACAAGAAAGGAATCCCTCCTAACAGGAGAATCAGCTGTACAAACACAATGGCTGGTTTTAACTGGGGCAGAAGACAGCAGAGTACTAAAACAAAAACTACCTGATCATCAGAAGCTATTTTGTACTGCACTTGAAAGCCCTCTCTAAGTTTCTAATATCTATTATTCAAAGCAAAAGTTATTTTTTTTATTTCCCCTACCAGATTTCTCAAGTTTTATAAAGGCCATTTTCTCCCCTCTCTAGGTCATTGTGTGGAGTGGCCAGTACTCTCAGCCACATGCCAGTCTCCTCCTGACACCGCAGTCCAGTGAAGCCAACAGGGAGACCACCGAGAGGGACACACTCACCGTCCCCTCTGTCTCGGAGTACAGTCCTGACCAGAAGCTGAAAGTGCTCTTGTCCAGCTGGTACAGCCGCGACTTCTCAAACGTCTCCGTGTCCATGATCCTGCCCAGTTCCATGGGCACGTGAGTGGTGGATCTGTACACCTTGCGCTGCAGGCAAAGAGACAGGGAGACTCCTTATGTCCTTCCTTTACCGTCTACAGAAGAGAAATGAGCTTGGCAGGGATGTAAACGACAGGACACAATACATAACAGAAGTTGGGTCATCAGTGTGCGAGACAGATACATACATGATGAAAAAATAAAGTAAAATATAACATATCAGTTCAAATTAAGCGGGTTAATAGCAATAGGAGGCTGCCTAGAGCTCTGGGTCTCTTGTCAGCAGGCCTTTATACAGGATGACATGCTTAACCTCTTATATTACTCTATGTTCTCTGTGAAGTGTAACGTTTTATTGCACATGTTCACAAAACAATGGTGGAAAGGAAGTTTGGACATACTATAACACCCCGCCTCTCCAGAGCCACAGATCTCACAATGAAGGACAATAAGAATACATAAAAACTGCGGGTATGTTAAACTGTAGAAAAAATATTTTCATCTGTTCTACTGTGTCATCCGTTTATGCCATATTAATCCATACCATATTTTGGCAACTTTAAAGCCTTATCCTCAACCGTTTTCAATCTGGTTGTTAATGCCTGTTGTAACGCCTGTCTGGTTGTTAATAAACCTGAAATGTCCAAGTGTTAACGTTTATAGGCTCCTGGAAAACAAATTAACCTTGTTTCTCTTTAAAGGCATGTGATTTTAGTAAAATTTTAGTAAAATCACAGCCAATATTATTTCATTTTGTGGACGCGTTCCATGGTAGATTTAAATGCGATCTATGTAATCGATCTAGGTTGCACAATGAAGAGGGTAAAACAAGACGGAGAATTTCTCAGTAATAATACCAAATGAGTCTTTGTCTGCCGCGAACCTGGGAATAGGCATCTTCGGAAGCAGAAAACAATAAGAGGGACCAATTAGCAATGCCGTGTATTCACTAGACGCATTTTTTCCGAATAAAAAGGATAGTGCATGGATGTACTGTACGTGGTGGTTAATTCCTGGTATTAGGTTTCGTTTCCCTGTCATAGCGCTAGAAACAAAACGTGGCTCTTGAGCTCGTAAGAGTTGCTCTCAAAGCTGCTATTTTTTTTTTCAGTAGTCGATGTTTTTTGCATTAGGTAAGCCGACGTTACACATCACTTAGAAAGGCAGAATGTGTGTAGCTCACCTGTCTGTACGCGAGATAGGCCTCCCATAAATAGACTGTCCACGAGAAGAGTAGAACCGAGTAGAAGATCTTATTTTCTACTGAAAGTTCATATACAAATTCCAGCATTTTGTTCTCCTTACTCAGACCGGCTTTCGGAACCTTTACTTCCAGATCTCATGAAAGGGTTTCAAACTCAAAGGCAATCGTCGACTTGGCATTAACCACTGTCGGAAGATTGTATGTAGCACTCGTTGTTTCAGATAGAAACGTACGCTTTGAGCTTTAACCACCGTGCTGATATTTGTAAGTAATGACAACTCATGCTAGGCTCGCTTTCCCATTCATGTTAAAACCGTCTGAGTAACACCCATTTTCGCTCCCCTCACGATGTCTGCGCCGTGAGCTCCAATCACTTCAGTTCCGAGCCGATGTGTTCCGGCGGCAACATTTTTTTTTCCAGATCACGTTTTAAATGCATAAGAATCCATCTTCTCTGCATTTAAAACCCTTCTGCACTACAATGTTTAATTTCACCAACAGTTCTTATACCACTTTATATTTTATATCTGATTTTTTTTAAGTGTAAGTTTGTGATGTGTTTTACTAGATAAACTGGTAATAGCAAACTGAAAAAAAATATGTACAGAATTTAAGTTCCACGATAATGTTGCAACATAATAATATTCATTAATGACTTTTGTGATTTACACATATATGGTACAAAGCAAGAAAAAGCTGAACAATTCATAGACGAAAACTGAGAAGGAAACCATTTTATTAGCGCAATATCTTCATGCTTCTCACGGAATTGTGGAGGTAATGACTGCTCGCTGCCTAATGATGTGAATAAGTAATCCTGCGCGCCCGTGGGTTGGTCAGCTAGGCAGTTTCCCAATCTCCAGAGCTCGACGAGTGCGCGCTGAGAGGGAGCGAGCCGGGGCTGCAGCTCCGAGCCCGGCGCGGGCCCGCGGGCTCGGTGCCGCGGTGCAGGAACGCGCTCTCCAGAGCGCGCATCCTGCGCTCCAGACGCCCGACCTTTGTCAGGAGCTGGCCGTGTAGCTTCCACATCTCCCGGGCCGGAGAATCCTTCCAGTCCCGGCCTGGGCCTCTCCGGGGCAAGTCGGGACCCTGGGGCAGGAGGACAGGGTCTCTGCTCGCATCCCAACATCCTCGCAGCTCACTCCGCGCTTTCTGCAAAAGCATGCCGCCGATTAACTTAAATGTGGCTGACGCCTTTATCCAGAGCGACGCACATACAGGCCATCGTAATTGTAAATGACAGTTTATACGGGTGGGTATTGTAAACGAATAATTTGAGTGTAGTACTTTGCTCAAGGGTACAACGGCAGACCCGCATGGGATTTGAATCCACACGGTTCCAGCTCGGAAAGAGCGAAACCGCCGGCCCATAATACTGCCCCCATACACATACATCTGAACTAAAATCCTTCAAAGCTTTCACATTTTATTTCATATATTTGGGACACTACGACTGTGGCTTTGCAGAGACAATACACAACTGCTCATAAAACATTTTTTAACAGTTTACTGTCTTGAGGCTACACATCAGTGAATTAATGGAATGTGGCTGTCGGAACATGCCAAAACGCAATGAAGAACTATTAAAAAAAAGATTCTTTTAAAAGATGATTTTCTATGATTTAAAACTATACTATAGTTGTAGCTCCAATTCCAAATCCCGTCACTTTAATACTCTTACGCCGTTAAAAGCGTAACCTCTGAAGACACAGGTGTGGGCGCCTGTGTGAGATCCTCAGGTGAAGCCGAGTCTTCTGCAGTCCGCAATGTAATGGCCCAGACATGTTTGCTGGTCCTGCTCCACGAAGTTGCCCACCCGCCCGACGAACAGCACAAGCGAGGAAACTCACCGCAATCGTTAGTGCTGCGTTTGTACCGGTTTGTGTCGCTGTAAGTAGCGTTTGTGCTGCTTTTCCGAGATATAGCGCCTTGTTTTTTTCGGGTAATCACGTGACTATCCACAAGGAAGTTTACGGGTACTAACAAACTCGGTACTTGAACTCCTGATTGTGATTAAAACAATGGGGGCAATTTGTTTTCCGAGTCTGTCTGGTCGGGTGGGGTGGATGTTCCAATATATTTCAATATAGCGCCTTCTTTTCCTGGCAAAACGGCAAAGTCACGACCACCAGATCTTTCAGTTGTGATCTTTTGATCAGTTCACCCCAGACTTTGCAGCCTTCACACGAATTACATTTAGGGAGGAGTTACTATGTTAGTTCATTGGGTAAGGTGTTTTCTTTCTTTAAATATTTAACCATGTTCTCGAAAATGTGTTGCTTGTGTACTCCTTCATTGGTGAAGAGACGCCAGTTTCCAAATTACCGCTGGTACAACACGAGAGCCCATATTCCCATTTTAGGTATTCGTTTCAAGATCGATATAATTTAACAATAAAAACAAAATTGAAAGCACGAGCATTATTATATAATGATCATAGATTTAACATTTCTATTCATTTTTAAGTACAAGTACAAGTACAAGTACAAAGCAGAAGGTGTTTTCCCCTACCTTAAATATACCATTAAAATTGTTCAGATACCATGTATTCATTACAGAAAGCAGCGGAGACAGTTATATTGCAAATAAAAATGTATTTATTTAGAAGATTACGGGACATTGTGAATCAATAAAGACGTTAAAAAATAAGCCGATGTAGTTATTTTGCAAATAAGTAAAGCATTTAAAAAAAAGATTCTCATTTACAGTAAACAAGCCGATCCACCTGGCGCTGCTGGCTTGAACAGCTCTCAGACCCGTGATTGGCTAAACCCCCAACAGTTCGGCCGCGATTGGGTGAAAAGTGAGAATCGAAACTCTGATTGGGTAAAGCGCCACAGCCGAGGTTCCGTGTGTACTGTGTGTGCTGTATGAGCACGCTGGATATACAGTAACACATCCATTGGTTTCCAGTTACTGATCAATCTAAAAGAAGTCGCAATGAGGTCAAAACTGAATAGCAGACAAAGAATGTCATGGCATCCACAGCGCGTTCACGACTCCGATAGCATGTCACAATAGGAGTGCGCGCATCACGATCACATCGTGATACCCATTTCCACTGGCGCATCACTGTCATGGCGCCACTGTAGCCATATATCGCGATATGACATACCCGACAAAACGCCCCCGCCCCCATGTTGCGACATGGAACCCACATATTGCGATATGGCGTACCCCCGACAAAACGCCCACCCCCATGTCGCGACACGGAGTCCACATATCGCGATATGACAACCCCAGCAAAAATGCCCCCCGCTCCATGTCGCGACACGAAAGGCGCTATATCGCGATATGACAAAAACTGCCACGCCCATGTCGCGACATGAAGTCCGTATATCGCGATATGACATACCCTGGCAAAAATGCCCCTGCCCCATGTCGCGACATGAAAGGCGCTATATCGCGATATGACAAAAACTGCCACGCCCATGTCGCGACATGAAGTCCGTATATCGCGATATGACATACCCTGGCAAAAATGCCCCCGCCCCATGTCGCGACATGAAAGGCGCTATATCGCGATATGACAAAACCGCCACGCCCATGTCGCGACATGAAGTCCGTATATCGCGATATGACATACCCCCCCCCCGCCATGTCGCGACATGGAATCCATATGTTGCGATAGGACATACTCTGTCAGGATATGCTGAACACCCATGTCGCAACACAAAGTCCATATATCGCAACACGTCCTATCTGGGTATATCATGTCCGGATATGACGCCTTTCTTGCAACAGCGGTACCAGGGTGGCATGGAAGCAAGGCGCCAGTCGTGATATACACTACTATCATGACATGCTGCGGAGATCTTGTCGCGATAATATCCCACAGTTACGCGTTTGGCAACAGCGTGTCATGGTAGGGAAAGAAAAGGAAAACGTGCCTTATAAAATAAAAACCATAGATCTTACAATCACGGTGATTTTACATACATTACAACCACAGGTTTATGTCATAGATGGTTAACTTGTTGGCATCCGTCATGTCTTAGTATTATTCACATCTAAGGAGGCTCATACGTTTATGGATATTGATTGTCTTTAAAATGGTAAGGGTACGTGCTAAACTGTAACAGAGCGCTTGAGCTCGGAAGACGGGGTCACTGGAGGTCAAAGACACCGTGCATGGTCACGTGATCACCGGAAAAACAACCGGCACAAACCGACACAAACGCAGCACTAACGAATGAGGTGGGTTTCATAGTTTGTGCTGTCTGCGGGGGGGGCAACTTCACGGAGCTGGATCAGGTGTACCAATTCAATTCAAAGCTGCCTCTCTCCTTTTCAGAGCATTAAGTAGATTCATAAATAAAATGAAGTGCTAAAACGGTGTTTTTCTAAATGGGTCTATTTCCCTCGAGAAACAACATAAAAGAGTAGAAAAACGTTGTCGGGGGAAACACGAAATGATTGAAATCGACTTGATTTCAAATCAGCCAACTCTGGGACCAAACTATAAAACATCCCCGCACCGATCCGAGTTAAAGTAAACGCATTTCTGGCTGATCTCAATTAACACAGAACTCACCTGTAGCATAGACTGCAAGTGACCCCAGTAGGCACAGCAGAGAAAAACAAGGGCCACCAGCAGCAGGATAGTTGAGGGAAGAATGATGACATCAGAAGCGCAAGGCGTGGGGTGAGACTCCCTACGCACTTGGGTGTTACAGGGGTGGGGCACTGGGGTCTCCCTCAGCGCAGTGCGCACCCTCGCCCACACGGACCCCTCCACGGATTCTGAACGCGACGCCATTGAAGCGGGCTCTTGCCGTAAAGCACATCATTAACACCAACACAAAAAGTTACAATCGATGAAGTCGCCCACCAAGCCGACGCAGGTCCTGCAACGTCACAACGAAATGGATGACGTAAAACAGTCTCCCCTGTGACGCCCCACTTCCAGCTCAAGGGCTATCAAAAGCCCCTGCCATTGTTTACACGCCGTTGCCAAGCAACGGTGAAGTGTTGTGCATCAACTCGGCTGCAAAATGGACGAATATCAGTCTACCGAAGAGGTAATGTATTAATAATTTATATTCCAACTTGTACTAATGTAACAGAATACTTTGTAGGGGGTGCAAGGGTTTTTTATTGCAGTCCTACGCCTTATTTTCGACTTGCATTACCTGACACTATTTGCTTTCCCTTTTCTCGTTACTTTTAGTTTGTGTGCCCTGTTTTTCTTACCGATTTCTTGTAATGGAACGCATAGAGATGTAACTCACCGATTACGACCGGTATATACATGATCAATCAGGGAGTCTAAGATGTTTAAAAATAATGTACGGGATGTTTTATACGAACACGCGTACTTAAATGTTTCCAAAAACGAAACTCAAATGATTTGTATGAACTCCAACAACCCAAAGACTTCGCAGTCATCTTTGCCGAGTGTGTAAAAATCCGAGTATGCCAGCGAAACACGATAGAAATCGCTAGCGTTTTGAACATTTCATTGAAACCCGCGCCTTTCCCAACAGACTGCATTCGTTGTTGATGATGTCAGCACGATCATCAAAGATGTAAGTACTCACTATACGATATCCAAACAAGATACTACTTGATTCCTTTCGAACTCTCCTTATTTTAAAAGACGATAACACTGTAACCAGAGTATCTGTCATAGAAAATGCTTAATATTCTGGCGTCATAATAGGACAGAAAAAAAGTATGAAGAAGCGTGTAATTATTTAATTCAAGCATGAATGGCATATATCCCTTTGCACTGTATTTATTCGAGCCGGTCCGATGTGTAAAACCCTCCCTCACCATACACAAGCGTTAGATTGACGTTGAAATAACGCCAATTCGGCGATGTGGTATGGTTTTACTTTCCCGAAAGACACGAAGCTGCTTTTTCCACCTCTGTCGCGGCAAATACCTTAGGCAAAGGCCATTCATTTTTGTCCTGATGATCCCAGGCCGTAGAGAGCACGATCGGCGGCAGTGGTTACCAGCACAACAGGGTCAACCAGTGGACCTCCAGCGTCGTGGAGAGCAGCCTCAATCAGCTCACCAAACTCGGCAAACCTTTCAAGTACATCGGTGGGTCTTGTTCCGCGCATCCCATTTCTGCTACCAATATTTGCAAGGTAGTGGTTGTAGCAGAATTACAGTAACGTTTACACCGCTTTGCAAAATATTAATCGACGGAACATTTAAGGTTTTCTTTTAGTACATTTTGATTGACCGCTTTTGCGTGTCAAACGAAGTCTCGTACCAGCTAATGTTGAACAAAGGCCCGAAGAAATCCCAGATTGCTAGCGATGTAGGTGTCCTTTTGTTTCTTTCTTAGTGACCTGCATTATACTGCAGAAGAACGGGGCAGGTCTCCACACCGCCAGCTCTTGTTTTTGGGACAACACGGTGGATGGTAAGAACAAGGGGCACTTCGCCTGCCCTTTTCAGAGACGAGCATGCAACTGCGTTTTCTCGAGATCAGATTCCGTCTAAAAAGAGTCAATGCATGGTCCTTTAGCGTGGGTTTAGAGAGAATTAACTGCACATTGTGGAACGTCATAGTGCTTATTACCAGAAACAGATTTCACGAAGCAGATCCTAGAAATGGTTGCACAGCCTCAAGGGGGTGGTATTGTATTCGTGCCGACTGTCTTGGCACACTACTGAAAAAGAGCATCGCCAGTTTACTGCCTAAACCTCACCAACCTCAGCATAAATGCGACTGTTCATAATATGACACATCCTTTTCCAAGTCTAACACCATTACTATTTTCCAAAATGTAGATGGATATAAAATATTTAACTGCTTATGCACTGGTGGAAAAATTAAGCATAAATGCAGTACCTGTATATACCACCTTTAGCCTGCAATGCTGTACCTAAAAGCTTGGTCAAGGGGTATTTCAAGGACGACAGAGGTTCTACAATATGGTAACAGGCTATAGAGGCAGCATGCCTACATCATAGCATTTTAGAAGAGGATAGAAAACATCTTCCTTTTTCTAGAAGTCAAGGTGGGAGGTCAGATATACATCTCACTCACATATTGCTTTGGATATTAATGATAGGCAGTAGATTTCATAGGAGTTCTACTTTATGAAAGTTAACATAAACCTATTGCAGTTACGAGATAAGCAATTCCAAAAGTGCAAGGAACAACCAATGGATATTAAAACTTGTGGACGACTGAGTTGCTTATTTTATTTTTTGTCCTTGCAGGAAGCTGTACCGTTAGATGGGAGAACAAAACAATGTACTGCATCGTCAGTGTTTTTGGACTGGCAATTTAGTAGCTTGAGGCTGCTCCATGTCTGCAGAGCTGAACCAAGTTTCAGATACTCAACCTCTCACTTTGGGTGAATTCTGTTTTTCTTATGGACTCGCCCTCCTGGCTCCCAAAGCAATTGGTGTAGTCATGCTTCACCTCATTTAACCAGTTTCAGTAACATCATTTTCTTTTGCTTCCTGTTCACACTTAGATAAAAATAGACAAAAGTATTATTTAAATCTGATCTGTAGCTTTTAACCCTTAATCATATTAGTGTAGAAGAACAGATCTGTCAGATCATACCAATGTGATTGGATACCATGACTAATAATAGCAAATGTACACTTAACCTCTTACTCAAAAACGAAGTATGAAAGATGCCTACCAGTGGCTGTTGCTTTAACTCCCGAAAGAAACAAGACTAGACAAATACCATATTAACTGGTTAATCTAGAATACTTGGTTATCTCATGTGAGGTATCAGTCAGTTGGAAGGGCCTATAAATATTCTGTCATTCACTTACGTACATCAATGAGAAACTGATGGTTTGTTTATGGACAGTATGGATGTAATGTGCAATGTAGGCTTCATTTACATAAATTCATTTCAATACACTTCTCAGTTTTTTTCTAATATTCACTTTTGTAAATATGTTTGCAGTACACATACTTGTTAAAATAATTTTCAAATACCACAAAGTCAGAGCTCTCTGGGTGGACTGCAGTAGTTATCAACTTCTTTCATTATATTCAGCTAAAATTAATTCAGACTGAGCAGGTTTCAAATTAGTAATATTGTTAACAAACAGCAACAACTGCTAGCAGTTCAAAATTAAGAATAATCTTTGAAATCTCACAGCACCTTCAGAAGAAATAAAACTTCCACTTTAGAGAGACAAAGTTTTATTTTTAGTGAAATAAAAGTTTTCTTTAATGGGAATTCCTTTGTCCAAATGCCATCTTAATTTAATCAGCCTCATCATTAATACAACATAAGAATGGCTGGCAGTTTTATAGTGTACCTTGGTAATTTATTAAACCTGATTTTAAAACAAATCCAAGTTTACAATAAGGCAGAAATTCATTCAATAGCATCCACTGTAGGTTTTGAATTTCTAGAGGCTCCTTCAGCAGTATTACCTTGTCACTGACGCCAACTTTTGCAGCTAATATGCATGTTCCAGCATGGTAAGGAAAAACTAATGTTTCTGTCTAAATATCTTTCACTTTAATGACTGGATTACAATCCTCAATTTGAGGTTCCAACAAAATAACCTTCACATGATAAAAACATGATTGATCTCTTGTAAGTACTGTATGTGGGACTATACTGGCAGGATCTTGGTTAAAGAATTCCCCGTTTTAATTAGGAACCGTCTGAAATTATTTTAATGACATTTCTAAACTTTGGGCTGTCGGAGATAAACTTTTAAGTGCTTCTGTCCTGGGGTTGCATAAAGCTAGTCAATTTTCAGCACAGAACTTACAATTTCTGGGGCCTGCATTGTGGCTAATGATGAGTAAATGTATGCCATGTATAGGCAGATGCATTGTCTGAAAAGAATTAAAAAACTGAACAACTAGCAATTAATAAATCACTTCATTAATGATATATCACACACCAGATTACACAGATAAACCTAAGTGCAAGTGCATTAGAACTGAGAACTTTACACAAAGATTTGTAAAGATATGAAGCAACCTACCCCAGCCAGCCAAGATCCTCAGATCCAACTGGTTACAAGCAACCAAACAAGTTAGATGGGCAGAATGGCCTCCTTTTGCTTATAAACTATTTCCCATCTAAATGCTTCTATACAAAAACGGGTCACTAAAATTACTTGCAACTCTGCAGCTGATGTCCTTGTACAGTGTGAAGACAAAAAAAGTGTAATTTATTTGGTATTTATTTAAACCAAAAAAACCCCAAAACATAGAAAACCCACTGTAGTGTACATTATATTACAAGGGGCACCCCTTCTGAAGTGCACATTCAAGTCTCTCACTTAATCGACAATATAAAACTCGGCCCCACCCCAGTAAAGAAAGAGTTTATGTATACAACCATGCAAAACTTTCTCAAAAGGGTATAATTAGTATAATTTAGCACCATTGAAATTATTTTTTTATTGGGATCGATTTTGAAAAAGAAAACGATGGGAAATGCAGATATGCATTGTTACATTTCTATGAAACCACTGGTTATACCTTTTTTTCCAATTGATTTTGTTCCCACTTAAGGGAACTGTTCTTTTACAGTTTTGGCAATTATTATTTAATAGAAAAAATAAAAAATACTGAAACAGTCATTAAGTTCGGTACGCAACACACTATGAGTTTGTAAATTTTAAGAACTTCCAAGGCGAAGCTGATCAGTCTTTTTAGTTGGGAAGAGATCTAACAAAGAGGTTGAGAACTTGGACCTTTCCAGCACCACCACGGGCTTGAGGTAATGAAGCTGTTTGATGGCCAGGTCCCCACAGTCTGTCAGTGCTTTGTCTAAAATAGACCTCAAGTTTTTCACTGTAGCGGACTCTCCCGCAGACAGCCGTGGTTTGAAGGCTGACAGTTTACCATGAAGCGAGCAATTTCGGGTACGGGCAAGCGCAAGGCCACTTTGGCTGTTCTCTTTCACAGAGCAGCTCCGACGATGCAGGTCCCGGCGCCTGGGCACAACCTGAGGCTCCGGGTGGCGCGAGTCCCACGGGCCACTCTCCTCAAACTCATCTTCTTTGTCCTCGCTCTCCTGGATGAACTTGAGGAAGGACGACTCAAACCCCATGGGCTTGTAAGCCGTCAGATCGAACGTCCTGGAGGTGGGGCTGTGGGGAAGGCGGCTCTGTTGAATGTCTTTGGGACCTGGAAGAAGTGGCTCTTCCAGTTCATTCTTGCGTTTCAGAGGTTGGCGGCAGGGATTGCTTAAGGCTCCCAATCCTTTGCCACCACCTTTACCGGAATAATCTAGGAAACCTTCGTCTATTGTGAATCGGAGCGAGGAAGGGGGAGGGGCAAGCAATTTGGGTTTCTCCTCATGACTGTTCTTGAGGGTCCTCTCCCTTCGGTCACTGTGTCCATTTTTTAAAGCCTCTCCATACAGCAAGTCATCAGCGTCAACCAAGAGGTTATTTTCAGAGCTCTCCTCACCAAACCCCATAGGGTCCTGCCCATCCAGTGGGTCTGTTTTGATAGAGTGCAAGCTCATAGGAAGCTTTGGACCCACATGGTTTTCTGCCTCTGCTTGGTACTCTACCTTCAATACCCCATTAGGGGCTCTATCTACCTCTGAATGAGTAGAAAGCGCAGATTTCTTCTGAATCAGTTCCTCCAGCTTCTCTGCATTGTTCACCAGCTTCTCATAATTCAATTTCACATAGGTAGAGGACAGCCGGTGGCAGCGAACATAGTGCCGACGCAGGCTCTTCTCCAAAGTGACTACAGAATCACAATCCTGTAACATGCAAGGGTAAGCAACTGCAAAACAACGATCTTGGCACATCTGCAAGGCCTCTTCAGGGGTTCGGAAGACCAGGTTACGATCCCTTCTTGATGAGCTCTCCTTTTTTACAGTTTGTTCCTTGGGGGTGTCTTGAGCCCTTGAGGTATTTCTCAAAGATTGCCTAAGAGGTAGCCTGGGTGTGGGGCTTGTTTTACGTGGCAGTGGCTGGGTGCCAGCAATGATTAGCTTTTTTTGGCATCCACTGGCAGACTTGTCCTTCTCGTCATTCTGAAGCCTCAGGACAAACGAGTTATAGTAGTCCCAATGACTATAGAAAACATGCTGCTTGTAACTAGAGTGCTGGGAAAACACACGAGTGCAACCCTCAAATGAACAGCGCAGCTGGCATGGTGCGGTTTTCTGTGGGCCCTGGTCTCGGTGTATGTGACGAAGGTGCCGGAGCAAGCTGCTGTAGAGATGGTAACTGGCCGTGCAATCATTGTAAGTGCAGCTAAATCTAGGTATGGGGTCTTCTGAAGCAGGAGTTGTTGAATCCTGGGTTTCTCGATTTAGTCGGTGAAACTCACGGTAGTGTCGTGCCAGGCCAGATGAACTGTGAAAATGTTTTCCACAGCCCTTATGCTTGCACAGAAACCTCCTGGGTTTTACCAAGTCCTTCCTGGCTCCTCCCCCTTGCTGCATGTCCCCTTCCAGACACAGCTGAGACCGGTTGTAGCGGTGCACTGACTGGAGGTGGCGAATCAGTCCATTCTGGTTGGTGAAGGCTGAGCTACAGCCCTTGTGCACACAGTGGAAAGGCTTATGGTATTTGGTTAGAATGTAACAAAGGTTGTTCTTTGCCACTAAGCGCCGGCTGCCTCTTCCTTCCCGAGTTACCTCCTCCTCTTCATCCTCCTCTTCCGCATTGTCCTGCAAGGCCAGAGGAGACTGAGATTGCACATCCACTTTCTTGTTCTTGTCCTCCTGCTTGATTTCAAGCTTTGTTCCCTTTTCCCACTTGCCCTCCGTCAACCATGTGCATTGTTTATTCTTTTGGTACTTCTGTGTACAGTCTGTAGCCCCTTTGTTTTGCTGCACCTTAACACACTGCTTCTTTTCTGGGCGACTGGTATCCTTTAGGTAAACACCACTGTCTGGGGGATCAGGGGCATTTGCCGTTAGGTTCTTGCTGCTTTCACTTCTCCTCTTCAGGGAACAGCTCATTTGCTCCACCACGTTCTCACTAAGGTGGTGTTTGCTAATAAAGTGGACCCTCAGTTCTGACTTCTTACTAAAACTCCTTGGGCAAAGGTGGCACCTGAATGGCTTGAATTTGCTTGACTTGAAGATTTCCATCTCTTTTACTTTCTCCTTGGAAAAACCATGCTTTTTCAGGTAGTGCACCATAAGGGCAGAACTGGTGACGCTTCTGAAGCTGCATCCTTTTACTTCACAGACGAAAGGCTTTGTAGTGGGCTGAACCAGGAACTGATTTATGTGTTTGTCCTTCTGTGGAGACGGAGAAGGGGATTGCGACGCTTCGGCCTTTGACTTCTGCGTAGGTGGCTGCCCTTTAGACACACTACATGGGTCAGCCTGCGATTTTGAAGAAACCTTCTTCCCTACTGCCTTGGCAGGGGAGTTAGCACGTGCAGGGGCAGGTGAAGATATCTGTGAAATGGAAGACCCTGAGATTGAATTGCATGGGACTTCTGAACCAGGCAAGATGGTGTTATTCAGACTCAGTTGACTGAATCCCAGCAATATGTCCTTTAAATAATCATCAACGCACGAGCTTGGTGAAGCCGACGTGGAATTATCCATGTCTCCTGCAGGAGGAACAGAATTCTTCTGGCTAGTTGTCGGAATTGGCTGTGTACTTGAATGACTGCGTGCGCTCTGATCCTGATGACCCTGCTGTTTAATACTCTTAAGCTTTGAACCCTTTTCCTTGCTCTGTTTTTTTATACTCTGCCCCTTTTTCTCATGCTTGAACTGCGCAGGGTGTACAGTCTTCAGATGCTTCTGGATGTCTCTTGCCAGGGTATACGTCCGGCCACAGCCCTCAAAACCACAGGTAAACCTTTTGCCATCAAAACACACAGCAACACTGGTCACTGTTCCAGTGAGCTCCTTACTAGCTGATGGTTGAGAAATGGAGGTGCAGGTGTTAGATAACGGCAATGACTCCGTTTCTTTTTTTATGCCCTCTACAGCCTCTTCTAAATGAGATTTTCCCTCATTCACACTTTCAGTTTTGTCTTCGGCAGTGTTCCCGGCAGCCAGTTCCACAAAGGGGTCCACGGGTTTCCGTTTCATATTTCTCTGAGCGATGAAGTCCTCCTCGGTGAATGTCAATCCATGTACAGCCAAGTGCTTGAGAAATTCCTTTTTAGAGTAATAGAACTTCTTGCAGCCAGGATGGACGCAACTGTAGGCAGCGTCCCTGAAATGTTGAGCCTCATGGTGATAGAGTTGTCCCAGGTCACTGAAGGTGAGGGTGCAGCCCTTCAGCTCACAGTGGTAGCTCAGGCGGTAGCCATGACCTTGCTTGTGCGAAACAAGCTCATTGGTGGTGTTGAAGCGAGCTCCACAGCCAATGGCCACGCACATGTAAGGCTGCTCTCCATAGTGAACGCGTCTATGCTTTCGATGATGATAGGCAGTGAAGAAGTGGCGGCGGCAAAAAGTACACTTCTCCCGACGGTCCTTCATCTCCAAATAGTGCTTTATGTTGTCATCATCCTTTGCATGCTCTGCTTTCAAGTGCACACTTAAATATTTGAAATGTTTAAAATTCCGTGTGCAGTCTGTAGCAGGACATGGGTAAACATCACGGTCTTGCAGTTCAAAATGAGTATCAATGTAGCTGAAAGTGATGTAGTCATCTTCAGCTGGCTTACTTGGTTTTGTCTGCTGCAGTAATTGCTCCAGGACATCAGGGTCAGCTGTCGACTGGTAGTACATCATCAGGGATGGATCCAACTTGATCTCCCCTGGTTCCATATCATCCATATCCTCTTCATCCACATCCTCCTCCAGCTTTATGACCTTCTTCTTTTTCACCTTTTTCTTTTTCTGGGAATGTGTGTTCTTCCTAGCTGGCATCCGAATATGCTCAGTAATATGTGGCATAAACTCCTGCTTGCCCTGAAACTTCTGGAGGCAGACAGGACAGGTGAAAACACCATCTACCAAATGCATCTTGGAGTGGTGTAGGATACGTGCTTCAATGACCTCTCTCTTGCATATCTGGCAGAAGAACTTGTATTTTAGCCACCTCTGGTACCGCTCTGAAGTACCAATCTCTTTCTTTTTCTTCATTACTTGCTTCAGGGGTTGTCTTTCCTGCTTTTGGTCCATCTGCTGGTCATCTTCAGTCTCTTGTCTCTGGTCAGTCGTAACAGCATTAGAGCCACACTCAATCTCTTCCTGCTCGTGCTTGCTGAGAACTTCTCCTTCTTCTTCTTCTTCTTCTTCCTCTGACACATCAGAGGGTTCAAGACCAAGGAGTTTTAAACAGTGTCGCTTCAGGGTCTTCCAGTCCCAGAATTCTGGATCAAAAGGCCAATGGGCTTTGAGGGCAAGCAGGAGCTCACAGCGCAAGGAGTTTGAGATGATACTGTTTTCCTCGTCATACTTTTGGTCAGGTTTCAGATAGAGCTCTTCCAGAGAATCATAGGCCTCTTGTGAACGGCTGAGGAGGAACTCTGTGAGCTGGCAACCACGGAGAACCTCGAGGTCATCTGGCAAAAGGCAAGCCACCATCTTGCAGACAGACGTCTTGGTCTCTGCATCATCCTGCTGTGGAATCTGCAGCGCTCTGACACACAGCTCAATCGATGCAGCCAGACCCAGTTGCTCTGCCTGTGTAGAAAATTGCAACAGATATGTCAAAAGCCAGAGAATGCAAGCCGTTTCAATTCCGTCATCGCAGTTCCCACTCACAGGTCTGAGAACTTTTTACCCTTGTAGAAAAAATAAATTAAGGCCTTGAAAGTTATACTTTCTCACACTGATGGCATTAATTCCTGAATGTTTATTTTGATGTCTTGTATATAAGTTAAAGACACCAATCTGTCAGACTCCATGATGGTTGCTTTTCATGCAACAGTTCAAATGCCTGACAACTGACAAATGTTTGTGCAGTTCTGTGCTAATCGTATCCAACTTAAAGAGACTGCACTTATACAAACTGAAACTATTACTTCCCTTTGTTCCACCCAGAAAAAAATGAGTAGAAATGAAAGAAACATTTTTCAATAGAAAAGACGTAATTACCTTCACTAACAAACTAAACAACCAAAGTCCCCATTATTGCACCATATGACATTTTAGATAAAGACAGGTAAACGATAAGGCATATGAGAAAGAGTATGTAGGACATACCTCTGTTTGGATGACTTTGACCAGGAAAAGAAGATGGTACACAGTCTTGGCAATGAGACCAAACTGCCGGCATCGATCCAAGAAGGAATCTAAAGAGGGGTCTATTCTTTTCTGCAGCTTACTCCAAAAAAGAGTTAGTTCCCTAAAGAAAAAAAAAACAATCAATAACTATATGCAAGCAAACACTCAACAGTTCTACAAAACTTTAAATTAATATTGGACTGCAGATTTATTGTGCCAAATATGACAAAACTTAGTTTGTGTGTAATAAAATACTTTGGAGAAATAAATATACCTAATGGAAAAAAAAGTTTGACAATCTCCAGAAGCCTTCCTGGACATCGAATGGCATGCATATTTATGCTAAAATATGACTTTGAGAATAAAAGAATGTCAATAACCCTGGGAAAGAACATTTAACACTAACATAGAATCTGTTTACAGGGACAGTGGATGATGACACAGCTAGTTTTGAGAATGAAATAGTCAATATGTCTGGCCGATGGCATGGCTTCTCTAAGCGTCAGCAATCTGTACCATGAGACTCACCATGAGCAATAAATGTTCTCCTGCTGCAGCTGCTGTGTGAGATAAGTCGTGCAGAGGATGAAGGCATTGTTTTCCTGGCCATCTGCTTCCAAATTGCAGATTATATCTAACACTTCTTTACCATCCACATTGGAAATCTAGAATATAAACAACAATTTCATGTGGTAAACAATCCAGCACTTTAGAAAGAATTTAGAAAGAACCTGAGATACCTGGAACACAGGAACTGTAAAATGAAATGGAAGTGTTAAATTTGAACCTCCTTTATTTCCTGGCTCCAGGTGTTTTGATAAAACAGCAGTTCCATAAATATTTGGTCTTCCACCTTCTTTAAATTAAACAAGAAACACCACACTCTAATCTAAATTAAAACTCAATTGCTCATTTTCTGTAAATGTGGAAAAAGCAAAATAATATGGACCTTTGCTAATTCACCAGCATGTGAGTTTAAAAACTACTTAAGTGGGGAACAAATATAAATCTTTAAAAATGTACAAATCAGAAAATAAATTACATACAGTTGGATTTGTAAAGGTAGCTGTAAGCAAATAATTGCAAAGATTTTATTAAAACCTCTGTATTTTGTGCTGTGCTATCTCTGATTTGTAAGTGTAGTCACCAAGTCTTTCTATGTATAGACTACACAAAGCAGTATAAAACTGCAGCTACTGACTGCAAAATTATCTCTACAGCTGTGCTCACACCATACAGACAAGATCTGTAATGAGCATCTGTGGTGGGGAAAAAAAGCAATCAACCTGCTGTCTGTTCTCTAGAAACCTACAATCCCCAGCAGACCACTGAACTGCAATGCCACAATCATGTCAGACAGAATCTGGGGACGGGAATACAGAGTTTAAAAATTATAAACTAAAGTCCATGGTTTAACAAACCTTTTTTAAAAAAAGGAGTCAGATCAGGAATTTCCTCCAAAAAGGATAAGAAACCAAAACATCCTCAACATTAATATTCTATACAGCAGTGGTCAGTCATTAATAAAAACAAAGGAACAAGTAATAGGTTTATTCCATGCTGAAAAAAAGAAGAGAACACAACGTTTCGGCCGTGGAGCCTTCTTCAGGTGTGATTAATAAAAACAATTTGTCTACCAATTCACTGAAAAACAAGATGCCCTGCAGGCTGTATACTGACCTCTTTAATGGCCTCCTCACTAGGCATCATGCTGCAGAGTTGGGAGATGTACATCTCACGCAAGCTGGTCTTGTTTGAAATGTGTTCATTCTCCAAGCAAATCTTGGCCAGTATCATGGCCTTGGCCACTTCTCCTGCATTCAGCAGATGTTTTATCCGCATCTCCAGGAAAGCAGTCCCCTCCAGAGCAATGTACTTACTCACTGAAACAAGAGAGCAGCACGTTACTGAAAGGGCACGTCTTCCACATGCCCAGGGACATCTGCAAAAGGACACCAAGTGTGAAAAAAAGTCTAAATGTACAAGAGCTGTGGGAATAATTACTGGACCAACTTGGATAATGATTAATTTAAGGTGAGTAAAAAATAAAATCAAATAGTCTGTACTGATGGATACACTACTTGTAGGAAGAAGTGAAAACATGGTGATGTACTGTGTGAATCAATTATGCTTTCCTACATTTTAGAGCTTACATTTGGAGGTTTAAATCATATGCAAAATAAATTCAAATGTGACCTTTTCACTTCATTTGAATTATCTGTTAATTAACAATGGATTATAAATACTTCTTAATTCATTTTTTACAAAAGAAATGCCTCCAAATAATACACAGTTGAACAGTGATAAGGTACTTCCACTACTGAAAAAACTACAAAAGCAACCTGTACAGTTTTAAGCAAGTCTTAGGATGACTATTTCTGACTGTTGCACTAAGAATTTCCCCCCCCAAAGAAAATAGTGAAAATAAGACAGCTAATGTAAAGGGCAAGTCCACAGCAGGCTCTTGGGACTTGGTTCACCTTGCTCGGGGTCAACGGGCTGTGCCGTGAACAGGCTGACAAGAACAACGTTCTTCCATGCTCCACCCTCACTGGTGATGCGCAGAAGAGCCTGCAGGTCCGTGTTCCCAAACTCCACCAGAGTATTATGGGCCACCTGCAAAACCCAAACCCAGTCACCACCCTTGAGTTGCTCTAAACTGACATCACATTGCTGCTGCTCAAACAGGATTTTGCAATTCAATCTTTTTTTTTTTCCTTTTCAGTAATCAAATATGTTGGCAAATGATTTTTAAAGAACAATCAACATCTGGTCCAGGGTTCTGGTCCTGGAAAGCCTCAGTCCAGCAGGTTTCAAAGGTACCTTTATAATAATTTCTGAAGGCCTTCAACAAATTAACCATGATTAATTAAACATGTAGCATGTTTAAGTAAATTAGAGATTATTTGGAACAAAAATATGAATAATCTTCATCCTTCAGGTACCAGTGTCCCCTTCATTGGACAACACTTTGTTTCAATGATATATTGCTTAAACAAGTGTTCCTACTCCTTCCTAAGTGGTCTATAAGAATAGCTGGATTGGGGCTCTCCAGGACCTGGGTTAGAGACCCCTTGATCAGGTCACATTAACAGCCTTATCAGACAAGCTAAGCCAAGCCAGAAAAATGAAGAGATACTCAAGTTTGGCTTGGCTTAGTCAAGATGTAAAACCCACCTAAAACAGAGTGTGCCTGTTAGGCAACAACACTTTTTCCTATTTAATTTCAGATTAAAAGAAATTCACATTAAATTACTATTACATTTCCTATGAAAGGAAAAGAGACAGGCTAACTGAACAGATGCCAGAGTTTTAAATTTTACAAAGCCCAACGTGTCCTGTAAGTGTTATGTCTTTTTCTGCTTATGTGCACCAGAATACACCAATTCTGGACTTGAAAGCCCTGGTGTGTCACATACAGTATATATGTGCTCCCCAGCACAGCAGAGGCATCACAGAAGGTACTATTAGCCCTGGTGAAAACAGTTTGTCCTCCCTCCCGCAATATTGCTTTCATATCAAAAAGCTTGCATTACCGACCCATACAGCCTGTATCCAAGAACAGCAAACACATGGTATTAGAGAACTGGAAAACATGCATCATTTAAAAGCACTGCATTTAAGAGTTGCACACTCAGACTTTTTTCTTTCTCTTTTGATATCTGCTTACGGTATAAAGCTTCTTCATTTTTTCTGTAAATAGCACTCAGTTTATACTACCCCTCTACTTCACCAACTGATAAAAGCATGCCACTTAATCCTGACATGTTCTTAATCTGGCAGATTCAGCTTTCAACTTTCCTTCCCCCTCCTCACCTGAACAGTGTGGTGAAACTGTAACCAAGAATCATATGGGATTTCATTATCAGGCACTGAAAGCAGCAGTTCAAAACAGCTCCTAGAACAAACACACACCGAGAGACAGGTGAGAATACATCAGAGAGATAATAATGCAGTTCCTCTTTTTTAAAACCTTGACCTTCGTGTTGAATGCAAGTCTTCAACAGAACACGATCTCTTCGGCTGATTTTTGAGGTGGAATGCAGAATGTAGAAAAATGTTGACCGTGTCCTACCACTTTTGGAATTCATAAGTAATTCATATACTTAGAGCAATATGTTCAAATTCATAATGGTTTATCAAACCAATGCATAATGATTTTTAGAAATAGGATTTAGGATTGTTTTCCCTTTAGAAATAGCAAAGGTACCATAAGGTATTTTATTATTAGCTAAGAAAATGCTTTAACATGTATCAAGACAAATACTGAATCTAAGCATGTCTGATGTATTACCAAAATTCTTTTCAAAATCTGTTTGCGTTAAAAAAACTGCTTAAAATCTATAGTATTTTACCACTGTTGGCAATGGAAGACTTGCAAGCAAATAAACTGACAATTGAAACCAGTAATGAAATTACAGCAATGCACTAACTTGATGTGAACCTGTAATGGATGTATTTCTCATTAAATTGCAAAGCTGCAGTAAATGAAACCATTTAGTGACCAAGTTTGCAGCAACACTTCTGAAACTTCAGCATCTCAGGTTCTTCCTGCAGTAAGCAAGGAGGAGCTTTAATATAAGAAATAACCAGCATAACTCACAGTGCTAGTCTCTTCAGGACCAAGGCCACGCTGTCAGAGTCACAGCTGAGAAGAGGCCTCACTGCAGCGAAGCTCTGGATGGACAGCCGATACACCTCGAGAAGAGGCAAGCCGTGCTCCACCGAGTTCCGGCTGCCAGCATACTGCATGAGCGCCTGGGAAGAGAGGAAACAGTAAGGCTGGACAAACCTTATTAGAAGTAGTGATGCAGAATGAGACTGCAGAGACACTAGATGGCACGATCGAACAAAGAAAAAAAAACAATAACACAAAAAGGTTAGATGCAAACTTAAAACAGCACCTTTAAAATAGCAAAAATACTGTTTGTAATATCAGGAAAAAATCATTCAATTGCATGTGGATCCAGAAAAGGCAAACATTTATTTACCAGTGGCTTCTCTCATCTCTACAGAGAGTCGGTGGATAATGTGTCTATTATTGAAATTCGAAAACTGAGTCAGGTAAAGAGCACCAGTACCCCTCATTCCTGGGAATACCCAGACATATTTCAAGACATAAGCATGTTTCATATTAGACTTTAATTCAGTCACATTTACACCACACCAGTACAAATCATAAAAAAGTCACAATGAAACCACTATGATCACTGGGCACACCTAGAAATGAGCACCCCAATGCAACCTCAAAGACCCTTTCATTGAAAATAGCCTACTGACTGTGGCTTCCTGATCTACTTCAGTAGCGTTTCTGAAATCTAATGATACTATGGAAAACAAGCTACACAGCTCTTTTGAACCTCCCTTGGTACTCTAATTTGATATGCAAGTTAACAACAATAGTCATCTCAATTCACATTGAAAAAAATGTTAATCACATCTATATTGTGGATTAAAATAGATCATATTTATGAAGATAAAAAATTAATCTGAACTGTCAAAATGTGAATACACAAAGCTCCTCAAAAGTTTTTTTCTTTGATAAAAGTACCTGCTGCTAAAATACACAAAAAGCAGGGTGCAGCTTTATTGTTTCCTATGCAAAAGAAACATCACATTTCCATTTGTATGTTCCATTGTCAATCTATCATGCTAGCCAAAAGAACTAGAGTAAAGAATTCCCAAGGAGGCTTGCTTCTAAATTACAAGAAGAAAAGATAAGCCGTTCATTATGTGTTCAAATAAGACCGTTCCAGGATTTGTGTGGGCTCAACAGCTTTTGTAAAGTGAGGATCTGTTATCAGGGCCTTATCTAGGGCTGTCCCAGGGTACAGGGTGAGGTTTCCTCACTTGATAAGGATAAGACTTTCCTTTGCTCAGGGGTTATTGTAAGTGTCTGGGCTCATGACTGGCGTCCAACAGATTCCACTGCATGCAGGCACTGGACAATGGACATCCAACCCAAAAATGTAATGTGTCCCTTGCTTAAACAAGACGGAAAATGATTTGAGGGCTCCTCCTGAACCTCTGGAAAGCTGTGAAGAGGAGATCACCCACAACAATAGCTGGTACCAGGGCCCGTGGTGATGTTCGGACTACCTGCCTGAGGTACCAGCGGAAAGAGAAAGACCTCTGAAAAGTCAGGCGCAGCTATCAGCTGAGTGCTCAGAATTAATGCTGAATAAGCAAAATATTTGACTTTTGGGGTCAGTTACCTTTCAGACCAGGGGTAGGCATCCCTGGTCCTAATGTGTTGGCTTCAAGAAGGTTCTTAAAGCACTGCTAGTTAGCAATATATTAGTACTGGGACAATGGCTTATTTGACTTATTCAATTAACTGGTTTATCTCATTAAGACCCGAGATAGACGGATACCCAGAAACAAATGTGGCACTTGATAAAATAGGTTTTCTGTCCTTCTTGAACTTCCACAATTTTGGTAAGAAAAAAAAGAGATAAATTGTGTATTTAAAAGTATGAAAATTTGTTTCTTTTTGATGTTTCAATATTAATCACATTTCGAAAAGAACTGCACAGTAATGTACTCCTGAACTGGACAGCACCTGAAATTTACTAAAAGTGTATTTGCCAAAACAACTAGGCCTGAAGAAAGGAACACAAAGAATCACACAGAAAAAACATAGCAGAAAAAGGCAATCATTTTGATTTCAAGGTTCAGAAAATTAATCTCATCAAGTTTTAATCAGACATACCTTCACACCCTGAGTCAACGTGCTAGGTTTTTAATAGAAAATAAGAAAAAAAAATCAAAAAGTGGTAAATTATTCTGAGACTAATAGGGGCACATTTTAAGAATTGTGTTCCGAGTTTGCATATCTGACACAAAAGCTAGCACAAACCTGATACATACATCTTATGTACATTCCCATAATAAAGGATGTTAGTATCAATATTTCTTTTAATGTCAAGCAGAGTGATATGCATTTAAAGACACTGTTGTATAAGCCCCTAATAAATTAATACAAACCAATGAAGATGAAATGTGAAACAAACAATATTTATCTGACAATACAAATTATAAAAAACCCTTAAAAAGGAGAGGCACACAAATAAGTGACTTAAATATGGAATTATCAGTTTCGATATCAGGAAACCTATGCAACACATTTTATTGATTCAACAGTGATGCATTTACTAGCAGCAGCATGTCTGACGTATTGTAACAACACCCACTAAGTAGCTGGCTACGAAAAAAGAATCTGGCTCTGTAGGAAGAATAATCATTCTTCGTTTCTGCATGCAGGCAGCTTTGGTGTTTAAATGCAAATGGGTGTGACAAAACAGCTAGGCAGATAAACTAATATAGAACAATAGTAGGTACCTCCCTGTTTAAGAAAAGCAGAGTAAAGAAAGAATATGTAACTATCCTCAACAGCATTAGAAATGATACTCTATTTTAAGGAGGATCAGTATGGATCCATGTTCTTATGAATATGAACTTGCCACCACCCCTACATTTTAAAATGTATAGTTATGCAGAGAGCGGATATGACACCTAGATAGAGTAAAAATAAGATGATCCCGGCACTTAAAATGCTTTAGGATTTATTTAACAGCAAAAAGTAACAATAAAGGAGATAAACAGAAATCACAACAGGGACTTCTAAGGGTCCGCATAAAGTGGTGTCTTTTCTCCTTGAGGATTCTAATAGGACTCAAAGCATAAAAAGACATACATTTTCAATTATCAAGCACACATATAAAATTCATCCATTAATCATTCCTAATTCCATACCATAAATACACAGAACATGCATATCAAGTGGTTGTGCACTGAGCACAACCCATAGAGAACTAAAAGAGCAAACTAATGTTTAACACATCAAACGGGTGATCAGGAGAGTGGTGTCAGTATCTTGTATTCTAAAGACAAAGTGTGAAGTCACTGATGTTAAGCCAAATACCTGTCCCGATATGCAATCACGGCACCTCTGCAGTTTAAAATACCCATGTAAAAGGTTAAGGAGGACCTTTACATTCACCTATTCATTTGAGTACACACACACTCTTTCTCAGCACCGTACCGCTAACTGACTGTATATAAAGGGGCAAAGGGGGAAAACAAACTATGAGAATAATGTCCATGAACACAATGCCACTGATACAAATTCTCCAAGATTAAAAGAGCATTTGAAAGCAACTCAATTAGGACTTAGGAACAGGCTGAAAAGAACCTCCCTGTCTATCAGCAACTAACAAATATACACCTGAGAGAAAGGCAGTCGGCTGGAATGGTGCCTAGACAGCTTCCAGCCATGAAAAACCAGTGTGCATTGCTCTTGAGTGTAGTCCACAGGGAGCTACTCCAGACTGTGTGGCTTTTTCACTCAGACAGGTATACCCAGGGAAATGTCAAGATCACCACTGGCAATTCCCCAGATGTCTTCTGTAAAAAAATCTTTTCCTAGGCACAGGCTATTTCAAAGCTCTTGTGAACTAAATTTAAGAGCCGTATTCCCGGTGGAGAAAGTGTCCTAATCTTCCTTAGATATTTTTAACGTCTTGTAAATTGCTTGTATCTTTAAAATGCCTTGCCTGCGGTGTTTTGGTCTGCTACCTTCAAAGAATTTATTTTGAAGCTTGTTGACTGCTGACAACTACACTTCATCATTTGCTGTTCCCTATAGTACCCTAACTGATATTAGAGCACAGTACAGAGCTCACTATATATCTGTGGTGTAAAATTAGTGGTTATGGAAAATGGAAAGGCAGGACAGAAGAGATTTCAGGGAGGTTTGAGTTTAAAGTGGGTCAGATCCTGAAACTAAAAATGTTACAAAATGAGCACAGTATCTATTTGGTCTCAAAAGCAGAAATTAATCTGGCAGTTTCAATTCCAAAAATGCAATGGCACTGGTGTATGTATTAGTTTGTGATCAAATATATTTAGAGATATGCTAGGCTTTAAATGTACTTATCAAATGCTGCTTGGGTTTCAGAGAAGACTTAAACCAAACCAATACAAAGGTGAAACTGATGCATGAAACTTTTTTCTTTTTCAAAAGAAAAGAAGCCATGAGGTCTGTAACAAATGTAGCTGCTGTAACAGGACAGCCCTTAGACATGAAGTCAGCCAATGTAACCATATGCAGAATTACAGAAACATCTAGCTCAACACATTTTCTTTATGATCCTGTTCTATGGATACAATACTGGGAAGTGATCTCAAAACTAAGCCTATCCTCATTATTGCTCCAAAATAATAGCCCTCTGATATAATGTACTTGTGATGTTTCCTGGAATAGCTTTATTGTCTGCTGCAATACATGGATATATTTTGGATAGAAGTACTATTGATCACATTGTATTTGACTTGTAAATATGATAGTGGCAAGAGATTCTAGGCTTGCTTTTGGACTAAATCTGCAAGGTCATAACTGCCTCTACCTAAAAGCATTACCAAGGTTCCTGGCATGTGTCATGTCCTCATCTTGTGTTTTTAGTGCACACAAGGTTATCATGCACACAGAATTCTAGGCAGAGGAAGAGACAATACAGCTGTTCCCTCCCGGTAAGTTGAGCAGGAGGTTTGCCTGGAAAATGGCTCCTGCCAGCCCCTGGTCACTTGAAATTCTACAGGAGCGGTTGCTACAGCAACATGCCTGCCTTCAGGGAGCTGCTGAGTCCTTGAAAGCCAGAGCAAGAGAGAGGAGGAAGATGACAGCCTCTGTGAACTGGAACTTTAGAAACCAAACTACTCTTATTTCCATCATCAGGATACTGCTCTGTCCCTCCAAGGGTCACCTGAAGCCTGGTCCTATCCCAGAGGCCTACAGTACGACATGACATCCTTTCTGAAAAGCTGGTCCATCAGAGCAAGTTCATATACATAGAAATGATGACTTTATAAGGCCATGCCTATAAAATGCAATTTAAGAATGTTGACGAGGGCTCCTTGTGTAATTTTCTTTCAGAGTCCGTTGGTAAAATAAAAACTCAAAAGAGGCAGGCTTTGGGTAAGCAGTTTACAAATAAGTAAACGTCAAGATTTCATTTTGAAAGCAAAGTTAGGGCAGCTGCTAAAACATGCCCACCAGCCAGTGCAGGGAGAGCAGGCAGGGATAAGACCATGAGTCCTGACCTCACATGAAGCTCAGCTGAAACCTGCAAAAAGCTGGAACCTGATTAAAAGGAAACTAGTGGTCATAAGAAATTAAAGGCTTATACTTCACCTCAAAGAAAGTTCTAATGAACTCCTTTTGACTTCTGCCTGAAACAGCTGTATAGCGACTGTTCATTTTCATAAATTTAAAATAGCACTGATGAGCAACAATCTGGCATATGATTAAAAGCAAAAGACAGATCATCTCAAGACAGAGCCATTATCTCTTACCAACTAAAGCATAAAAAAGCAGTCAAACTCTTTGGATAGCTGTTCAACTTCACAGATTGCAGGAGCATAACCTATGAAGGCAAAGAAATCAAAGAAACCAGCGCCTATTAGTGTAAAACAAAGCCCAACAAGAGCAGTGTAGTTTTACACAACGAAACCACACTGAGATGCACTAGAACAGCGTTTCTCAAACCACGGAAAAACTCTGTCTCAAACTAGACCATTACAGCACAAGTATACACAGAGTTTAAGAACGTACAGTAAATCCAGCAAAGTGAAAGATGAGGTTTTATTATTAATACTAGTACTAATACATTTCCCTAGTATTCTCCAACCTCCCCCCAATCAAAACAGTTCATCCTGAATTGTGTAACTGAAATACTTTAATGGACCACGGGGGTGGGAGACCAGATATTTCAACAAATAATTCACTGACAAGTCAGCGACTAAGAGAATTTCCTTTATGTCCTAAAATCTCAGTTTAACCCCCTGAAAGGGATACTGGACTAAAGAAAGCTTCATGTTAATGAGAATCAAAAGTGCAAAAAAGCTTAGCTTCCTAAAATATCTAAGCAAACAGAGAGCATTAAAAGTCACTATTTATACACACTGTGCGAGAAAAAAATAAGGATTTTTGGATATTGATTAAATGTTTTTGGCAACACTCTGATTAGTCAAGACTGAGTGCGATACATTTGAGTGGTTTTGACTGCTGTATAAGTAGTAAATCACAGCATTAGTGAAAGCTGATTAGGCACACGTTATGGGATAAATTAACAAATGTGTGTTTAATATCAAATCTGGTGAATATAAAAAAATAAAACACAAAAGGAAGGAATCAATAAGCTCAAGGGACTGGACTACAGACAGGACTAAACCTGCACACTGGAACTGACACTGGTCATCTGGGGTGCTCACAGATGTAGGCAAACAGCCCATTAATTTCAGGCCATGATCCATGAAACCACAAGTCACAATACTGCATTATAATCGATGGGGAAACCTGAGCAAGATGGTGTGAGTAGGAGAGCCTGAGCTTGACAGAACTCCACTTGAGCAGACCGATGACTGCCTGCCTGACCAGGAAGTACTATACTGATTGAGCCATGGCCCTGGGACATCTTGTGTCCCTTTCGGCAAGGTTAGCTTAACGCAACAACACTGCAGCAGGGCAGTACAATGTGCATAAATCTCACAACTTATAAGATGAGAATGTGACTTGTATGCAGTTAATGTTCTACTCGTCAGGCTTCGGCACCACTGAACATTTTTGAGATGAGGTGGGATGAGGCACAGCATCTGGGGCTCTGAGGCCAGTGAACAGGCAGGTGCTTGTCTGGGCTATACAAAAGGAAAGGGACAGAATCCCACAAGACATCATCATGCAACCAAGAGTCTCAGATGTATAGCCTAGACTGCTTCCAAGAGGATACTACTAACCTGTGTCTTTTTTAGTCTAGACCCCTGGTTGATCAAGCATGTAGATGACAAATGTTAATTAGCTTAAAGAACTGTCCTGTCTGTTAAAATGTCAGTGAACCTCCTACAATAGAAAATGTCATTTTGCTGCTAAGTAATGCATTTTTTAATGCCCAATAGATTAATTCATTTAGTACACTGAATATTCAAAAGTTTTCAATGTTTTATAACAAGATTCTAGGTGCATTGTTTACAATTCCAAGTACAGAACTGAAGAGACTGGTGTCTCTTGACAAATGCACCATTGTAAAAGGGTGCTTGGTGGTGCGCAAACAGCAAGCAACGCTCACAATACACAGACTAGCCTTGAGTGAGCAGCTCAGATACATTCACCTCAGTTCAGCACTCACCTTTGTAGTGAAACTGCAGTTATTTGCAGGAAAACAATGGTTGTCTTGGTTACTATCTTTCAGTTAAGGGCCACTTATCTTAACTGACCTTTTCAGGTAACCCCCCTTGATGCTGTGGGTTTCTGTCAGCCCACCGGCACCAGGATCGGGCCTTGCTGCCTCATTAGTCACCTACACTTTGAAAAAACTTGATCTGTGGCCACAACTGACTCTTCCCTTTTCGACTCCCCTTGTGTGTTTCGGAGGCATTTTGACCAACTTTTTAATCAACAATCAAGCAGCTTTAAACAAGTTTTGAACTTGTTTAAAACAATTTTTACTCGCTGCGTTAAACAGTGAAGTCATTACCTAAGACTCAGCTTTTCTTGCTCTCCTGTAACACATACTGATATATTTCAATCAAACACAAACACCCGACTGCTGTTTTATAATTAACAACAATCGTCAGGAGCCCAGCACAGTTACACTGACCACGTCTCCACCTCAGCTTTGTGAGCAGCAAATGTCACAAGAAAGCAAGACTGCTCAAGAGGGTCACATGCAAAATTAGAAATGGTGGCACTTAAGATTCAGTGATCTGGACAAATGTCTTACTGATAGAGCCATTGTCTACTGGGTTCTGGGTATATAAAATACTTGGTTGAATATCGATTTTGGCTAATGCTGGGGGGGCAGTAAGCAAATGATCCCTTATGTTCATTTTCCACTTTCACTGGGATGAATCCCATTAATCTTAGCAAGAAGCCACTCACTAGTCCCTGCACCTCTTTTAAAGGGCAAAGACACTGCTGTTCAGTCTCAGTCACCCAGAGGCAAACAGTCACCAAACATTATGTGGCCACATTTGCAACCACTTTAGTCGCAGTCTGGAGCCTTGCTGGATATGTCCCTACTTTCTGGTTATACTCCACTACACGTGGTGACACATCAATTATAAAACCGCATGCATATGTGCCCAGGCTGTTCCACTGATCAGAACGCGCTGAATCAAACACTCAGAAGACAAACTTGGACCCTCCAGCAACGACTCAACCTGGCCTCTGCTGTCAAGGGTTTCTATTTGTACTTGGAACTAGGACAGTTGAGCCTAAATGTAATCCAGTTACTGCCAACAATTACAAAGCCATTGACATGGGGTGCCTTAACACAGAAAAATGAGAACTCCCTCACCAGCTGTACACTGCCTAATCTTGGCAAACCATGGAGAATTTCATGACACACCTGGGGATTCCCAGTTACAAATGGATGAGTGTGACAGTCTCAATTCCCATTTCTGATCTGGTTGTGGGACTCAGCTGTGTTTTTTTAAACTTGGGCAACCTAATTCCAGCCAAGACCTACACGTAGCTCAGAATGAGTTTTTTCACACTATGGCAGGCTGATATTTTTAACCTGGCATTCTCAGATGTGCAGATGACAATACACTGATAAAAGCACATGCAAAAGGGCAAGTTGCTAGATAGAATAATCATCCTATGATCCCAACAGTGTCACAAGGATTTTTTTAATAAATGGAAATGATAGATATTAGATAAGGTAAGATCACTTTATTACCCATATACAATTTCTTGTTTAGGAATTTGTCTTTTCACATACGCCAGCTTGCTCTCCATGAGACACACAGGCACAGAGACAGGGAGAGAGAAGCTTGAGGTCAGAGCGCAGGGTCAGCCATTTATATGGCACCCCTGGAGCAGCTGGGGTCAAGGGCCTTGCTCAGAGCCCCAACGGATTCCTCTGCCGGCCGCAGCATTTGAACCAGCAACCTTCCAGCCACAGGCGCAGATATTTAGCCACAGTGCCACCGCAAAATATTAATTCCTGCTATAGTAATGGAAGTCAGCAAAAGGATTGTATATATATCAAAACAGTATATAAAACTACCTTGTGTTTATGGTAAGAAATCTGATGCAGTGCATGTTATATTCCATGTGAATGTCTGTCTACAACTCATACAAAAGCCATGAAAGACATTGCGAGCTCTCTTGTACTGCTAAGAAAGATGGCCTAATTGATCAGCATTTTGAGAGTTGTGATCACAGAAGTGAAACTGAACACAAGCAAGAAATCAACAGTATTTAAGACTTAAAAAAACAAAGATTGAAATTTTTGCTAAAAAAATCGCTTGACAGAGAAATTATAGTCAACAGACATGCTGCTAGGAAATTCATAGCTTGTAAGGATTATGTCACTTTTACTCTTAATTAAAGCCCAAAATACTGACAATTCAAAGCACAACCTGAGGCAACGCCAAATGCCCAACTCAACACCTAAAAGGAATGTACTTTTAGCAGATTAAATCAAACAACAGTGAATTCTCAAAAGTTGGCACAACTGCCAGGAAAAGAATACAGCTACATTACTGCACCCATACGCTTGTCTTCTTTACGCTAAAAATCCAATGCTACAGTAAGAGACTCAAAGACTATAAGAAAGACAGAATTTATCAGACGAAATGAGACATTTTGATGGCACTCAAGTGCATGAGTATCTTCAAATCTATGTAAGTATAGGATATGAGATACAAGAGAGATAACGTATTTTATAAACATGCACCAAAATTTAAGCTACCACTGAAATTTTTATTTTCCTCGATCTCACAATCCTTCACAGGGTAAATTACATTATTAAACTGTGGATACTCATAGCAGCCCACTGAACTGAACTGCAGCCCACACCCGGGGACACGCAGAAGTTCTTTCCATCCCAGAGACTACTCAGCAGGTCTGCCCAGGCCTTAAGGGAGTGCAAGACCTTATACTGATATTTTAATTATATTAGCAATTTATGTCCTGTAACAAAAAAACGATCTTTGATTCTGCTGGGAAGTCTTTTCATTCTTTAGTAACTGAAATTAAACCACGTTCTCAACAGTAAAAAATTTCAATGACTCCTTAAGATTGTCAACCTCTGCTTCTTACAGTTCAGTTTCCAGAAATTAATTCACCCGTTTATCATTCTGTTGATTCTTTTATTCAACCTGAAACTGGGTGGCCAGTTTCATAAAGCCCGGCTAACGGTTAGCAGGGTTCTCCCTCACAAACCTATCTTGGCTGCCTGCTTTCTTATCCGTTTAAGTTTCTGAAGACTGAATACTGTACAACTCTGAAAAACGCCTGGAAATTTTGCCACACCTAACAGAACATCTTAACAGCCGATTGTTGGGATGAATTGGATGAATTGGTTACTGCACCTCAAAAATAATTTACATAACACTCATTGGCATCAATTAATTTGCATAGAAACCTTACTCTACCGCATCTGACTGCACCTGTTTCTCCAGGAACATCAGCTATTCAAAAGGCCCTCTAAGTTGTGACCAAATATAATATAAATTTTTCAGAACAGAACTGGCAGAGAAAAACCATACAGGCACCTGAGTTCATGCAGAATTGTAAAACTCTTTAAATCATTATTAAGAAGATTAATATACATAAGGTAGACAGAGAATATATTGCAAGGAGATGTTTTAAAGTTTAACGAAGTCTGATAAAAATGAATCTTCCTCGGTCTGACAATCCTTCACAGGGTAAATTATATTATTAAACTGTGGATGCTCATAGCAGCCCACTGGCTGCCATAGTTAATCACCTACTTCCTGAAGGGGTAAAACGCATTCCTGCTGCAATAAATATCAGATATTTGCTTTATATACAGTAGTACACTGTTTGACTCAATAACTCAGACATAAGAGAATTACGAGTATTGTCAAAACCTCCTATGCATTTTTAACATTTTATACTTTTTAAATTAAATTACTGAAATTATAATTTAGTACTACACCCTTGCCAAATTGCATTATATTCTATTACACCACACAACAATAACAGTAATGGCTTTGGAGGCTTAAATGGGTTAATATATTGGCAATATTTCAAATATTATAACATACATTACATATTGATAATCAACACTAAGGAAAAGACCAGATCACTCCACCCATAAAGCTATAAAAGGTGGCAGTGAGAGTACACAACAGGGTAAGCATCAAAGGATAAAACCTATTTTCCCAACTGTTCTTAAAATACATAAAGCAACATTACTATTAAAAATAAGAAGCTGACTAGTAACACTTTTGCTCTGGCTGGCACATTTTTTGCTCAGTAGCCAAAGGCGATTAGTAAAAAAGTCAAGCTCGGAGAGCTCTCAGATGGCTCTAAGTTGACACATTCAAATATTTCTGCAGCAATATTCGACTGGCTTAACCAAGCATTTACCCAAGAGAGGAAAAACACAGGGGAACCTGATCACTCGGCTCTCAGTTACATTCCTCAATGTGTCCTTGACTCTCAAGCTGGACATGTGATCGGCTTATAGCCGTGTTTACTGTGGACATGAAGAAGAAGCTACCAGACAGGCTTCTTCACAGCTTGGCATCCCAATGACTGTATACCACTATAATTATTATTATTGTTGCTTTGCCTAGCCCAGCACTTGCTGTGCACTTTTAGCTTGTACTAGACATTTTTTTTAATTTGTGTAGTGTGCTGTATGTACAAGATTGTTACTTACCCAATGTAAAATTCATTTTGTACGTCATACTACTACTAATTTGGCTAATGCTTTTATCCAAAGTGATTTACATTTGTATCTATTTATAAAGCTGGGTATTTTACTGGAACAATTCAGGTGAAGTACCTCTCTTATGGCTTCAACAGCAGTGCCTCACACGGGATTTGAGTCCAGAACCCTCACCACTGCTCCACGCCAATGCCAAGTTAAGCTGGCTCAGAGCTACTAAGCAAATAAACGATATCCTGTGTCCAAGCAGCTTCTTGACAGTGGAACTATTTCAACCACAAATATAAAAAAATGAACACTGAAAAATACAAATTAAAAAAGGACACAATAATGTGCACTGAATGTGTGAGTGCAACTTTTCTTTTAATGCAGTGAGTCTGCATAAAGTAACACTTTTCTTACTTAAAAGCACAATTTGGATGTTTGCTTTAGAACAGAAGGTGCAAGCATGCAGCACCTCTGTAGCCTTCCTACAATCTTATCAAGGTTGAGTCAACCTGAAGTGACCCTAGCTTGTTAATGGCTCACATTTTCCTATCCCAGTAATCTTACACCATGAACAAAGTGAAAATGCCATCCATTTGATTCTAGAAATAAGAAGCATGCAATATTTTTCGTTGAACAAGTAGTTCTCGATTTCTGCACTCTTACATTTTGCATCTTTGGTTTATTACTCTTCAAAAATATATAGCACTTCTTAATTTAGGACAAACCGGTTCCCAAATTAACATACTGTTTGAGACACTATCTGCTGCATGTACCCCTAAATAAGAAAAAAAAGTCATCTTTACTGAAGACATTAAAATAAATGGAATGGAAAAGGACTGAAGATAGCAAAGCAACTTAGTTGAACCTATGACTACAGCAATTTCCCACTTTCAATTTAACTCAATTTGAAACTATTGATATTGTTTGCTCTGAAGCAGAGCAGCTCACCGAGGGGTAGACTGAACAGTCAAAAGGCATCTAAGCAGTAAGTTCACTCTCAATTCATAATGAGGTTTTCAAACTGGGAAAGGCTTTAACACTTGAGTTTGAGCACAGGTTGTTCATACACAGGTAAAACCATGAGCTACTGTAGGTGAGCAGCATTTGCCTTTCTTTGTGTAAATGTGTCTATAGGCCACAAGATCAGACAACCCCCCCCCAGTGACAAACACTATCCCACAGCAAGGAAAAGGACTGTGAATTTGAGCGTGGTGAAGCTGTGAGCAGCTGGGCTGTGTAATTACTACTGAAATAGAACAACACGATATCAGAGGATAAAAAAGGAGAAGCACATTCAGGAAATGTGCTGGCCCCTACAACAGCAGCAAAAGGAAAAGGGTGCTGAAAGAAAGTAGATTCTTCGAAGTAACTAAATACAGTACAAAGGCTTACGGAACTAGCCTGTGAACACATTTCACACGAAAACCAGGCATTTTCATAAATGGGATGCACTTTACAGAGGACAGAATATTTATATGCAGCTTTTAAAAAGGTCTTAGCAATTCTGGCAGTAAGACAGTAATGAGACTCCTAGGGTGTTCTCTTATATCTCATGTGCTTTCTGTGTTTAGCAGGAACAATTCTAAAAACATGGAACATAATCAATTACAATGGATTAAAGAAAATAAAGAACATTAATATTGAGATGAGTTCAATATGATCATAAGCGTTACAAAAAACAAGACTGGCAGTCAACATGTCAGCCTCCACTTCATCTCAGGAGCAATGCATTTTTCAAGTCACCATGCTTCATGACTTCCAATTTATACACGAGTCTTGCAATGACTGTGAGAGTGCATTATGCTACCTAATGCTCCACCAAGAAGTCTGCATAACACATTTCTGCATGCATATATAAATGCTGTTTCAGTGCATGTCAATTATACTCCATTTAAACACACCATACCTTGAAAGGTTGTTCAAATAGGTATACAACCTAGACTGCTGAGAATATCCTACTACAGTATTTTTCAAACTATCAGTACCACTGCAATACTATAGACTTGTTTTTCTGTGAGTAGGCTGCAGACTATTCTAAAAGCACAAAGACAAAACAAATTGCTTAACACATCTACCAAGACTTGTTGCTTTTATCTTAATTTTCTAGAAACTTCTCATAACTGTTAATTATTTGAAATCTGGACAGAGATTTTGGTCAGATTCAAATCAAAGCTTCTAGGGATACTCCTCTTTTCTTAATAAAATGCTCCTCACATTAGTCTTGAACTCCATTAAGCACTTCCTGATTTCTATAAACGGCATGCACTGACCCAAACAGGCATGTTTTCAACATGCAATCTGCACATCAAGGCAAAAGGGCAAGAGAAATAATATGACAACGTTTGGAGGTCAGATATAAAAAGGCACCCTTGTTATAAAATCAAATCAATCATCGAGTGGCTCTTTTTGCCGACTTGGCTATGTGCTCATGCATAGCTTATGTTTATTGTGAAATGTATATTTATCGTCCTAAAACTGCGCCAACGAGTTTAATTAAAAAAACATACAGAACTTACCATGTTGCTTTATCCATAGTAGATCGTATTTAAAGTAACGACTCTGCTATTATTACTGAATCTATCCAAATCGCTGTCAAGTGACGTCATTGGACACCTTTTAGTTTTGTACAACGACTAAATGTGAACTCTACGTCCACTGTTCATTACACACCTAAGCACTATCGTCAAAGATGCCTTCAAACGCGCGTTTCGTTTATTGGCCGGACTGCCACTTTTTCAGCTCATCCCAGCATTGAGAGGAGCCGTGGCTCCAACCAAACCAGAGTTACAGGTCCAGTACGACCAGGGGTTTGTATACGTAGATCGTGCAATCGTAATACCTGTTCGACAGCAATCGACGCCTGGTTTTTAAGATTGCATAGAAACGTGCACCACCACTCTGTCTCTGGTTTCTTAAACCGCACGTTTAAAAGACTCTGATATCACCGCATAAGCTACTGCATCTCAAAATAAATACGGCGTGTGTGTGTGTGCGTGAGTGCAGGACCAACAAGATGCTGCCCCGCCCCTACAATCTGATACTTTACACATTTTAGTTTTAACAGAGAGGGGTGAGCGCTGGGCTATTTACCGCTACGTCGGGCTTCAAATTGATTTTTTTTAACCAGGGAGAAGAAAAAAAAATGTTTCCGTCTCGGAAAAAAAAAGAAACGTTAAGTCCCTTTCCGCGACCCATCAGTTACTAAGGTAGGAGACCACAGCCGTCCCCGACACCAGCACGCAAACCCCGGGTATTTCATGCAAAAAACATCGAACCCCCCATCTCCGCACCCTCTTGGCGAAATACGACATGCACGTCCCTTTGTTTCCCTAGCGGGGCCGCCTGCCATTACAAAAAGAAAATAAGCACGGGGAGAAAAAAAAACAAGTCTCTAGCTGCGATCCCCCCCCCCCGCCCGCCCGCCGCCTTCCTGTCTCTCGGCCCTGCAGTTTCTCTCCTCCGCGTACGCGAGCCAAAACATCCCGTTTTTTTTGTGTGTGTGTGTGCGCGTTTCAGCCGTTACCTGGCAGAAGCGGTTGCAGTACTCGGCGGTGGAGGTTTCCGAGACCCCCTGCCCGCGTAGCTCGTCCTCCAGCCCGCCCAGCGTGTCCAGTAAGCTGTCCATGGCGCAGAGAGAGTGCTCGCCCGCGTCTTGCGGCCGAGCCCTACCATCCAGCCTGCTGCCTCCCTCCCCGTCCGCCATCTTCACTGTCAGCCACGGCGCGTACGCACTCACGTCACGTGACCCGCTGCGGGACGGCTTCAGGTACAGCAGCGCTTCCCCCCTCACACACACACGCTTTTTTTTTTTTAAACTTGTCGTTTTCAGTGATGTCGACGTTCAGGCTTGAGTCATCTGGCTGGATGGTCGTCTTTTTCTATATGGGGTCGGCAGAATCAACGTTTTATGATTAGATTTATGTTGATTTCTTGCTCCAAACACCCACGACCCTTTGTGTAACGAAGCACGGTCTGAAGTACACGTCCTTTTGAAAGTCTGGTTCACAAGTCATTCCGCTTTAAGCGGCGGTAACCATATATATGCAAATGATAGGAAATCTGTGGTTGGAGCTACTCCCATCAGCTGCCCCAGTGTTCGACACTTTTGCTGAAGAGATGAGTCACATAACACTTTTTATGTGTGATGATTGCAGACAGTGAAACACTAAAACTTTGCAGTTATGTCAGGAATATTAACTACATTGAATCCATTTATAAACTTTATTCTGACTCTTTTTTATCTGTGCATAAAAACTAAACTCGATTCTAGTGTACCACAGCTTTTTTTTTTGGTTTAATACGTTTATTTATTTTCCACAAGATACATGTCACATCTATGTCTATAATCCCACGGAAATACGAAAATATATTCAACGTTATAGATGGGCCCAGAGACAGAAAAGTGCTCTACCTACCTGCAGCAAAGGATATCCAATGGTACCGATTTCTGTCAAATGTTTAATGCGATTAACCCATTTTTGGAAAGTTCTCCTTTTTTTTGACATAAGATCAGTGATTTGCATTTCACTGACGATAGCCCCCGTGTCTTTTGAAAAAACACCTTTCTGGTCTATTTCTACCTCTCTACCCTGTTTCTTGATAGAACTCCATCAGGGATTGGAGCAGCATTCAGCACATGTTAAAAACACGTTTTTCTGACCGTATACATCCCAAATAAATTTGAGTCTTTTGAAATGCTCAAAATGACCATTGACGAAACTGAGTGTGTCAGGAAACATTTTTTGGATCATGTGTTTAATTTTCATGTGATAAGTAGCCGCAGGAGTGACATTTGGAACTCAGGCAGGCCTGGGGAGGCTTACTAAAAACAAAGATGAAGTGAAGGCTTCTTACTAAGGAATTAAACAATGCTGGGATCAGCTTGCAAATCCCTACCAAAAGACAGCCCGCATCTTGGGGTTTTTTTCTCAAAAAACATCAGGGAGCTATAAATATGGAAGTCCTTTGCAGGTTTGGATATTCTGTGTATCACATCCCCGTTTCTTTGTTTTCTACACAGCTGTGCTGTAATTTCTCAGCTAACCTTGCGTGCTGTTATTGTTGAGTGCCTTCCGCCGAACTTGTCTTGAAATTGTCACATTGGTGTCAGTGGTGGGAAACTGCGAATTTAGTCCGAGTCCCTGCGGTGAAACACCAGAGAGAGAAGCCCAAAGCCCCAAGCAGCTACTACCCACTAGGCAGAGCACAGTGTTTTACAACACAGCTGAAGACCTTTCTGCACCTCACACAGATTCACCAGCAGCAGCGTTTTAATAATCACACCTTCCATCCATTGAACGACGGGTCTTCAAACTTTGAATCAAAGTCTGACCATTTTTAATACCCTTTAAAAACTATCGCAAAAGTAAAACGAAAACACTTGCAAATCCAGGGTAACAACGTTAAACGCGGAAATCCACACGAATTAATAACAGAAATATCTGCTTGGATTTGTGAATTGAAATTTTAATTATACCAGTGGATAATTATATAATATTTAAAATAATTTAAAAGTATCTAATTATCCCGGCGTGTAGTTCAGGGAACACTGTGCTTTACAGCTATTTTGAGCTGTACAATATTTTTACAAGTTTCGCGAAATTTCGTCCTTGCTGTGAAGTCGACAGCACTTGACTAGTGCGATTTGTCAGAATTGGTATAGGTAAAAGATTATTTAATTTAACGTTTTTGCGGGATATTCATTTCCAAAGAGTACGGAGATATATAGTAATAACGATGTATTTAATGGTTTAATCACATTTTTAATCCCATAGCTGCGGGTGTACAGCAAAAAGTTATCTTTCGTCCACAAAATTGTAAACAGTTCCACAGTTCAGCAGAGTCTAATCTGCCCCCTTTCGGTAGTAGCGCAGATATTTCTATGGAGAGAAAATAGTTTATGGCTACGTTGTGATTTGACCCGGAAGGAGTCATATGGAGGTTGGAAGGTAAACACGTGTGTTGCGTGAAGAACTGGGGGAAAAGTGCGGTTGGTGGAGCAGCGGATTATAAAGGTAGAATATTTCTGGTTTTTATAAAGTTGGTTTGAGACGTCTGTTGATATTTAAGTTAAACGAGACAAAACGATAACGTAATTTAGCGATCTGAAGACTGGATTGCGAAATTCATTGTTTTGCTTGCTGTAACCGACCACAACTGTCTTAAACTTTGCTACCCTAACTCCCATTTCTTGACTGCATGTATTTGTAACATACAGAGGGATTAAAGAAAACCGCTGTATATAAATGGTTATTTTTCCCTATAGCTGTTGATCCTACATTAACTAACAGAGGTAACTAACGTACTGACAGCAGTGTATGCACCTTATATCTCATCAGATTCTGATCAAATTAATCAATTTCCTAACTACTCCTCTAGCATGGTTACAAGGGACAGACATCGTGTTGTCCTTCCACTGAGATGTTAAGATCAGATCACTTTATTGGCCATATACAGTTTCTTGCATTAGGAATTTGTCTTTTCGCATACCCCAGCTTGCTCTCCATGAGACACACAGACAGGGAGAGAGAAGCTTGGGGTCAGAGCACAGGGTCAGCCATTTATACGGCGCCAGCTGGGGTTAAGGGCCTTGCTCAGGGGCCCAATGGAGTAGGATGTCTGCTGGCTGCAGGATTTGAACTGGCAACCTTCCAGCCACAGGCGCAGATCCTTAAGCCACAGTGCCCCCACTCCGCCCCAGTTGTTGTCTCGAACACCAGTACATTGTGTTCTCTCAAGTAAAATACCAGATGGCATTTGTGTTCATGTTTTATCAATAAAGTGTTATTGATAAAACATTCAGCTGGAATTATCCCATTATCCCAATCTGACTTTTTAAAAAATTGAGTACCGTATCCAGGATTGTGTTCATGTTGTGGTCGTGTTGTAGTTGTGTGGATGACCTAGCCATGGGCAAGTCCAAGAGCACTGGAAACCACAAGAGCGACAAGAAGAAGAACATTTCGAAGCTGTGGAAGACCAAGCGCAGGACGAAGGACCTGGATCAGATCCACGAGGACATGAGGGCTGGGAACGCAGACAAGCTGCTGAATCAGGAGGTCGACTACGACGTCACAGGGAACGCTCAGCACTACTGCCTGCACTGCGCGTGAGTGTGCACAGATACTCTGGACTGAATTATTGCATCGCCTTGGGTTTTGCTTGAAAAGGTGGTGCAGTGGTTAGCATTGCTGCCTCGTAGCACTAGGGCACTATGTTCAGTTCCGGACCTGGGGTCTGTATATGTGGAGTTTGTATAATAATAATTGCTTACACTTATATAGCGCTTTTCTGGACACTCCACTATAAGTGCTTTACAGGTAATAATCCCCTCCACCACCACCATCAATGTGCAGCCCCCACCTGGATGATGCAGCAGCAGCCATAGTGCTCCAGTACACTCACCACACCCCAGCTCTCAGTGGGGAGGAGAACAGAGTGATGAAGCCAGTTCATATATGAGGATTATTAGGAGGCCATGATTGGTAAAGGCCAATGGGAAATTTGGCCAGGACACTGGGGGTAACACCCCTTCTCTTTATGAGAAACACCTGGGATTCGTAATGACCACAGAGAGTCAGGACCTCAGTTTTACATCTCATCTAAAGGATGGCACATTTTTTCCAGTATAGCGTCCCCGTCATTATACTGGGGCATTAGGACCCACACAGACTGCACGGTGAGCACCTCCTACTGACCCCACTAATTCCTCTTCCGGCAGCAACCTTAGTTTTTCCCAATAGGGCTCCTGTCCTGGTACTGGCCAGGCTCTCACCTGCTTAGCTTCAATGGTCTGTCAATTGTGAGTTGCAGGGTGATGTGGCTGCTGGCATGTATGTTTCCTCTCACAGACCAAAGACAGGTAGGCTTCTGGGAGAATCCCCCAAGTGAGAGTGCGTGCATGTCTGTGTGTGTGCCCTGCAGTAGACCTGTGTCCCATCCAGGGTGTATCCTGCCTTGGGCCAGTTGCTTGCTGGGATAGGCTCCGGCTCCTAGGGCGATCCTGAATTGGATGCAGTGGTTAGAAAATGGATGGAGGAATAGTATGAAGGTATGTCTCTAGCAGAGGGGTGAGTTGGCTTTACTCCTGAAGAGAATTCAGGTACATCCCCTATGTGACAAGTCAGAGCTGATCCAGAGTGATGCCAGACCTGGTTCATTTCTTCACCACGCTGTGCACAATGTTTAAAATGAGAGGGAGCTTGAGGCCTAGCCCGTCGGATTTTCTGCTGTACTTCCAGCAGAGCTTCTCAGTTTTGAAGAAGTTTTTTTTCCCAGTAGCATCCGTTTGTTTTTAGTGAACCCCATCATATGTGAGTGAAATCTTGCTTGTTTTTTTTGGTGTTTGATACAGGCGATACTTCGTTGATCTGAAAACCCTGAAAGAGCACTTCAAGACCAAAGTCCACAAGAGGAGGTAGTCAATCATGATTGTTTTTTGATTTACAGTATTTGGATTCTAAGATGTTTTACCAAAAAATACTTTAATAAATCTGGGAAAGAAACAAAAAAAACATTTAAGAGAAATACTGCATAGTGTTGAAAACCTTTAGTCCCTTTGAGTTACATGGTTTTAATTCCGGATTAATTTTGAAAATATGAAAAATAAATATGTATTTAAAAAAGTTAAAACAATTGATTTCTTTGCTTGAGTATTTCAATCCAGAGTCACAATATAATACCATGCATTTTTTGTTTTTGGAAACAAAAAAATACATTCATCTACGACATTGCACAAAAACCTGCAAATGCAAGGATGGGATTTGTGTAGATTCTCTGCTTGTTTAACCAAATCTTTTGATCTAATATTCTCTGAATCTTAAGTCAAAATATTAAGAGTTGATTCTGCATGACTTTATAAAAAGTACTTGTTCTACAAACCATGATATAGCAGTAGACAGACTTGTTTGCTTTGTTTCATGTGATGATACTCTGAGATGTGCACAACTTGGTCAAAGAAATGGAGTTTTACAGAAGACAGTGGAATGTTTACAAACTTTTATTTTGCTTTAATAGTGATTAAATCGTGCAGGTTAGAGTGTTTTGGTGTGGAAGCCAGATGTGTCACTGTGTGTTTTGTGAGTCGGGAAAGAAAGAAACAGTTTCTGCTATTCAGTCGTTGTTCTGTGGCATGCTATTATGGTTCCTCTGGTCATAACACTTGTGCTGCCATGACATGGGTGTCACTGTGTTTATCCCCACAGGCTGAAACAGCTCAGAGAAGAGCCCTACACCCAGGCAGAGGCAGAGAGAGCTGCAGGAATGGGCTCTTACATCCCACCTAAAGCTGTGGAAGTTCACACTCAGCCTGTGGAGGAGGATATGAACTGAACAGCCTTGCCTCCTCATCAGTGTTGACAGACTGTTCTCCCGACCTCATCCTTCCAATATAATAACAACACACCTCATTTCTTTCCATGTGATGTGCCTCCTGCTACTTTTCTCAGGGGGAGAAGAAGGGGGGGGGTTATTAATAGATTTGAAATTTTGACAAAATATTTATACAGTATATTTGAACAACACCACACATCTTATAAATTGAATGTGCTGTAGCAGACAGATGTTGCGTGCATAGCTGTGGCACAGCTAGTTCACTGGGACTGCTCAAGAAAGGACTGGAAGAAAATAAATGTCATGTTGTTCTCTTCTTTGCAGTCTTTTGTAGAATGGTAGCAAAACCTGTTTTGTGTTCAAATCAAATTTTAGTATTTATGCCATGGATGATATGGTGATACCCACCTGAACTACTGTCACCAGACATGCCTCTCCAAGCAGGAGGTGCTTTTAAAATCAGTGTGATCTCCTACATGCCTTTAATAATTTGCAAAGAAGCGCCTGGTACAAAATGCGCCGGCTAGGATGTTTGTGAACAGGGGATGTGCTGGCTCAGCAAGGAGGAACTGCCCTAATGAACAAGCATCATGGTCTCCTAGACAGCAAGATCTCCTGTGGAATGTGTATACAGGCAATAAAATAAATTAGAAAATGTCCACGTTTTTAATGTCTTGTAAACGCATCTGGCATCTGTGTGTGATTTTCTCAGTCGGAAGGATCCAAAAGTGCTTTACAAGTAGGAAGGGAAGTCTTCCCAGCTGCTCCCTTGAGGCGGACCCCCTCCTAGAGATATGTCCCAGTGTTAAGGCCACAGCAGATCTACAGGTTTTCAAACCATGCACAGACGTGTTACTGATCCTTTCAGAGCAGTTCTTTATAAAGGTGGAAAAATGCTCTTTCTTTTGGCGTAGAGATAAACACTTTAAATAAATACCCATGCTACACGTGAACCTGGGTTCTGTTATTTAGGCAAATCATCCAAGGACAAAAACAGAAAACAAAAAAAAGAATTCAGGTCTATTTGCAGGAGGCCGGACATTTAGGTCTGTACATCCATTTCGTAAGCACTTCTTCTGATTCAGGGTCTTGGGGAGGCCGGAGCCTATCCCAGCATCAACGAGCACGGGCAACATGGGCCGATTTTCCCAGAAGCCAGTTAACCTGCCACTACATTTTTGGACTGTGGGAGGAAACCCACGTGAACATGGAGAGAATATACAAACCCCTTGTAGAGAGCACCCCAGGAACTGAGAAGCAGCACCACTGTGCCACCCAACATTCATATCCTCAAGCTTTAATGAAGTATTCCTTATTTCTGTTGTGGAGGGTTTCACTAATTGAAAGATTATTAAAATGAGCAAGGCGTACAATAACTGTTTAAAAATCAGCACCACTTTCTTTAAACAGTAATGAAAACAGTACTGTCTTAAAACTAATATACTAGTATACTAAAAGTGTGTATGTAGCAAAGCTGTACTAACCGTAAGAGATCTATATTCGGTGGGTAAAATTGGAATACAAAAACTCAAGCAACCAAGAAATTTAAGTTTGAATACTTAATGAAAAACAACATCTTTAACCTCTGAATTCATATCAAACGCCTGTTCTGCACAAGTCGGCCCTGTGTCGTGTCGGTAGCCGCTTCAGATGTGCACGGAATCCGGGCGCTGGCCCTTTAAGGAAACTATTCAGACAGCGATCCCTAGGGGAGTCGGAAGAAGTGGAAAAGGGCAGGGCTGTCTCTTTAACACAGCTGCAGTGTGCAGAGAGGGGCCGAGGGCAGTCTTGTGGCCGGACACAATAGGGTAACTTTACAAGACAGAGCTGGATGAGACACTGGAGTAACGCTGTTAAAAAAAAACCTCCTTTACATCCGTCCATCTTGGTATGGAACAGGTCCAAAGCATGAGCGCTTTTTGTTTTTAGCCGACGAATAATCCAGGGGGAGAGCGAGAGAGATGTCCTCGGACGTGAGGAAAAGAAAAACGAGTCCCGATAAGCAAGCTGTGGCCTCTGGTGGTGATAAGCATGTGGGAAACGCGTTGCACACCAGAGCGGTACTGTCCCAGAGGTCGCCTCGCTCCTGGCTTGTCGGACTGTTGCCCAAATTATTCCTTTTGCTTATAACGGTCCCGCTTGCCGCCCTCGGCATCAAATACTACCTGGATTCGCAGCTTCTCAAGCGGCAAGTAAGTGATCTGTTACGAATTGAATGTAAGGAGCATCACATGGTTTTCATAATCAAAACGCAGTGATGGAAAATAAACGGCGATGTGTCGCGACTGGCTCAACACACGAGTTGGAACTGTAGCCGCAATTACTGTTACTTTGAAGTTGAAGATGCTCATGGGTGCAAGCGGTTGATATTGGCACCACCTGGACGAATGTAGTATGTTTATTGCTATTTTAAATTACAATTTTTGTGTTGCTCGTAAAACGGGTCTAACACATGCCCTTTATGCAAATGTTTTTCGTCTACGACAGTTTAATTTATCTCAGTTTTCTCGGCAAATCTTCGTTCAGCTGTTCAAAAAGAGTGATATTTGGTTTCTACAGGTTTGAAAAGGGAGCGTTTTACTGAAAGGAAATTCCCTTTCTTGCAGAAGTAATCTGATGTCTTGGGGGGGGGGGGGGGTGGAGGATTATTATTGTGAACATAGAATACCTCGTGTAACTCAGAAGTCAGATTGTCTCATTTGAACGAATTTGCTTTACATCATGGGCCAAACTGCGGATGGGAAATTAACCGTGAAATAAGTAGAACATAAATCACATGGTACTCTCGTAGGAAGGCACCGCTGTTCCGGAATGAAAATGGTCCTCTGGCTGCCTGTCCGGACCTTGGACAAGTTCTGGTTCTGACCTTATAAGGCAGGCTGGCTTCCGACCATTAAACAGCTCAGCCAGAGGTTCCCCTGCCAACATCTCGTTGGAACCTGCACGATTCGCACGTCTGTGCCCTGGAGCGGTTTCAGCTCTCTTGTCTTGAGCTCATTAACGATTGCATTGCTCCCACACTGTAAGCTGCAGTGTACTTACGTCTTCTCAACTCGTTTTTTATTGCAAACTAATTTAATACTCATAGAAAGGGGGTAAAAAACAGTAGTGTTACCAGCTCTTAGCTGTACATTTTATCTGGGTAAAATGTTGGATATTCAAAGTGCCCTATTGAATGAATGCGCTCAAAAACAACATGGCTCAGCAAACAAAGTTTCAGTATTTAATATGCACTATTTTGATGCACTATGCCACTCGAAAGCTTGATCACCAGCTGCATCTTCCTAGTTGGCTATCTAATACAGCTGTTTAAAGCTGTGCCAATTGCCCCCCCCCCCCTTCCCAATACTGTTCCATGAAGTTGGCTGTCTGCTCCCTCGGGGCGGACAGGAAGGGTCACACGTGTTCTCTGCAGCCGCTGTGGAATCACTGGGATTCAGCACAAACACATCGTCCAGCTTGTCAGACTGTAAGGTCAGCCAGATAAACGGCACCTTTTTCAATTTCCAGTCAGGTAAGAATAGACACCAGCAGCGTGACATTAAATAAAGATACATGTACTCCATAATTAATCCTGTTACGGTTGTAAATGAACAATATAAAATTACTATTGCCAAGTGAGCAAACTTAATGGGACTTGGAATTATAGAGACACTGGCAGAACCTTAAAAAGTCAAAGTAGCCTCAGCTGGAAGAGTTTCTGATTTGAGCTCCGATGTTAAGATGCTATCCTGCCTGCCATCGATTTCACGCTCCATTGGGGTGTTCTGTGAGCCTCAGCCGTGGTGCCTTCTGGGTGCAGTGGAGTGACCCAGATTCCCGCCAGTGCCTGGGGCCAGCAGCGCTGGTGCACCGGAAATGAACGGGCTGTGTGTCTCTTTCCAGGAGGCGGGCCTGCACTCCCTAGGAAATGAAGGACTCTTCCTCTTCTCCTCCCTCGACCTGGACCATGACATGTTCCTCAGCCCAGAGGAGTTCAAGCCCATCGCGGAGAAGCTCACCGGTACTGAGCGGCTGGAATGGCCTGCCTTCACAGTTCCCTTGCAGGCGGCTGGCTCAGCAGAGTTGTACTGGAGCAGGAGTGTTCAGCCTTGGTCCTCAAGAGCCATAGTCCTGCAGGTTGGACAGGGACCCTTAAATTGTCACTGAGCAGAGATCTGGAAACCACGGCCGATTTCTTAATTAAGCCACAGTCCAATCTGTAAGAGGAAAAAACTGAACTACTCCAATCGGTAAAATTAAAGCGTTTTTTTTTATTAGGTTATACTATTGACAGCAGAGAACACGGAATGGAGTGAGAACATTGAGGTAAACAAACACAGTCCTCTTAAAGAGCAGATCGATTGTCATCTGTTTTCAGGGTTTAGCCTTCTGTCCTGTGTGCTGCCTTGTCTAATCGAAGAAGGGTTTTGCGTTCTGTGTGGGTTGCTGCTGATTGTCCATGCTAAAACAGTCAGCCATCAGACTCGGCTCTATGAACGCTCAAGTGCAGTGGTCACAGGCCACCTTGTCCTTGTTCTAGGCTTCATTTCAGAAAGGTATCGTTGGCTGGAATGAAAAGCAGAAAATGCTTATGGCTCCCAGGACCAGGGTTGGAACCCCTCCCCTCCTTTGGGGGGTCCCTAGGTGTTAGAGTACCTAAGAGCTGGAGAGAGGAAAAACAGCAGAATCTGAGGGAGAGTAACTTTCCTCACATGCACTTGGAACTCCTAGGGTCTGAGCATATTGACTCGTATTCTGGTACTGGTTTACCAGCTAAGCAAATTGGTTTGCCCTTGATGCTCAGGAAGGGCTTGTCCCCTCTGCCTGTGTCTCCTGTCCAGGAATCACCCCTCCCTCAGAGTTTGAGGAGGAGCTGAGCCACGATCCCAACGCAGAGGCCCTGACGTTGAAGGCCAGCTTCCAGCCCCTGCTGATGGACAGCATGACCAAGAGCAAAGACGGTTTCCTGGGGGTAAGGAGGGGTGGCCCTGTTTTAGATGTTGCTCGATTGGCGCTCTTGACCAACAGGGTTTTTGGCCAAGCTCAAACCGCGCACCTGTTCCCCTGTTTCCCCAGGTCACGCGGAGCGCTCTCAACGGGCTGCGCACCTGGACAAATCCCGCCGTCCCTACTGCGGAGTACTCTGCCAACCAGTTCAGGGCCTTCCTGCCCCCCAAAAACAAGCTGGAGGTGGGGGACACCTGGTGGATCATTCCCAGCGAGCTGAACTTCTTCACCATCTACCTGCCCAACAACCGCTACCACCCTCCCACACCCAGGGGCAAAGAGGTGACTGCTTCTTTCCACCCGGGGCAAAATGGGTAACTACCCTCCCACACCCAGGGGCACAGAGGTGACTGCTTCTGTGCACCCGGGGCAAAATGGGTAACTGCCCTCCCACACCCAGGGACAAAGAGGTAACTGCCTCCCTGCACCCAGGGGTAAAGAGGTAATCACCTTCCTGCACCAGGGGCAAAATGGGTAACTGCCTCCCTTAACCAGGGGCAAAGGGGTAACTGCCCTGGCCTTGTTAGCAAGCCATTCTCCATTTCTTTAGGTGTGATTTAATATCAGTTTTTTTAAGATGGAATAAACGCTGGCAGATTTACCATAAAGAACAGGCCATAAACGTAATGCAAAGCCTACATTCAAGTTTTAGTATTTGACTCAGAAACGTACTCATTATACGAGCATTTTATTTCTCTGTATCAGATTTGGTAAACCTATTTTTTGGTGGGCTGAGAATACTACAACTTGTTTTGAAGTTGTTAAATCTATTGAAGTTGTCAGGACATTTCTGTTACATTAGAAATTAATTCCACCTTCACACACAAACATTAAGATACAGAGCATGTTTTGGGTTAGTGGTTTCATGTTCAGCGTATGATTAGAAGTCACCTGAAGATCAGTCACATTTGAATATAGATCTGTGGTCATAACTTGTACGGCTGTGCAGCAACATTGCCTTTGTGCTTGTCAGACTTAAAGGCTTCTTCTTAGTTGTTACCTTTCATAAATACACCCGTCCATCCACTGTCAAAATGCTGGTTATTTCTGCTAAAGATTGCAGCCGTGCAAAGCCTGTCTAAGGAGCATGGGGCTCAGTCCTGGATGGGATGCCATTTTATTGCTGGGCACAGGAATAATTCAGAGACACTGGCCTTTTTGCACAAAACACAATTGAGTTATTATCCGAGTGCCATTAACCATTCACAAAGCCGCAAAGTGAGAGTATAACTCATACAATATACACAGTGTGTCTGTATATTTTTTTGCACTCTTGGGAGGCAGTTTGTCTTGAGAAACGTGGGCGAAACTGGAGTGTGCCAGAGAAAATCTGCATGAACACACGGAGATCATGCAAACTCCACACAGAAGTCTGAGAGCAAACACGGTTGAACATATGTGAACAAAATGTTTTTTTTTCCCCTCTCATTTCCAGGTGATAATTCACACCCTCCTCAGCATGTTCCACCCCCGTCCCTTCATAAAGCCCCGCTTCGCCCCTCAAGGATCCGTGGCCTGTATCCGCGCTGTCAGCCAATTCTACTACGACATCGTCTTCAGGTCCGCACTCTTTGGATTTGAATATTTTTTCATATGAGACTTGCTCATCTTATTTCATGAAAGTGTGAGCTGAGTTATTACTTCTGTCCTTTTCAGTGGTTTCAGGCCAGTGTGTGCTGTAATGTGATGGGTTTAATGTAGAAAGATCAATGATGGAGGAAACAAAAATGTCAGGATGTATTGGCAAAGTGTGTTTTCTTCCTCAGCATTTTTGCACTGGACAAAACTGAGATATTATCCAAGGCCAAAAAACATTCACAGAGCCACAAGTTATAACATTTTTATGTATGTCTGCATATTTATTCTAACCTAGGGAGACAGTAATCCCCCTGTGAGTGCGAAAAAGCCAGCAATGTGAGGTTGAAGCCAGGGTTGTAAATGTTAGTGCCTTCTTGTGTGATGGTGGGTTCCTCTCTTAGACCGACTGCTGTGTTTGGGAGCATTTCTGTTACAAAATGTCAGGCCAGGGCAAGCTGTGATCTCGAAAGAAAAATAAGATGAGATAAATTGTCTCTATAAATATGCAGCATCACATTCAGTGTTTACACATACCAATTTTGTATTGCTAACTGGAGGGTCACATAGAGTATTTTCAAAAGTCCAGGACAACGATAATGGGTTAAAGATTTTTTAAAATATGTACACAGTATGTCTGTGTGTGGAGGATAAATTGTGTTGGTGACAAGATATATTGTTTATAACTTGTAGATTAATATCCTTTAGATTATTCTTTATTGCCACACTACAATAGTTGGTGCAATTTGCGATTGGTACAGCAAGAACACAGATGACACCATCCAGCCTGTTTAGTAGTTAGTAGCTAAAAGATCTCAGGATCTTATCCAGCTGTTTCTTGCAAGAAGTCAAGTGTCGGCTTCAACGGCATGGTTAAAGGGTTCCATAATCCAGTTTAGATTTTTAGGGTAGGTTTCTGATTTGTCCTTTTTTTTTAAATGTTAGTCTATGTTAAAGTCTGTATTGATTGAAGAGACCTTGGTTGCATTTTAGCAGATATAGCTTTGTGGAAAAAATAAGCCAGGGATTTTGTGACAGGGCTGTATGTCATGTCACTGCTTCTGAAGATTCAGGACTGGAAAACAGCTTCTGGGTCACATGGATATACAGTACCTTACCTTAAGGACAAACAGCCAAAATGGAAATGTCGCCTTTGCATCTTGCTGGTTGATGGTGCAAGTCAGTGGCGGGCAGGAACAATGTGTTCTGTTGCCGCCTCAGGATCCACGCAGAGTTTCAGTTGAATGACGTCCCAGACTTCCCCTTCTGGTTCACCCCGGGACAGTTCACCGGAAACATCGTCCTGTCCAAGGACTCGTCTCATATCCGGGAATTTCACCTCTACGTCCCCAACAACAGGTCAGTGCTGTGTCGGAGTTTCCTCTCGGCACGCTTCAGTGCGCTTAAAAGAGTGAAATGGTTGACCCCTGACCGAGCTGTCCGGGCATCTTTCTGCATGATAATTAAATACGTTACATTCCGACATCATTACATTTTGCTAAATTGACAGACTTTGGTACTTTGTTGTGTGTGTGGGTGAAACAGCCAGCTCAAACTTTCTGTAATGAAACAGGAACCAGTTTTAGGAATTGAGAGTGACTCTAGGAAGAAGAAAGAAAGAATGATTGACAAAAACAAGATTGTTTTTCACTGGTAAGTTTTGGATTCCATTTGAAGCTGAGACATCTCTCTCCCCTCCCTGCAGATCACTGAATGTGGACATGGAGTGGCTGTACGGGGCCACAGAGAGCAGCAATATGGAGGTGGACATTGGCTACCTGCCCCAGGTACTGGACCTCTGAGCTACTGGCACGAAATGAATAGGTGTAGTGAAGGGATAGTCAGACGTACACTTAAATTTCTCAAGCTTTGATATTTCTGTGAAAAGCAACCTTCCAGCCATGGGCACAGATCCTTAGCCACAGTGCCAACTTTTTGAGTCCTAATTCCCCAATGAAGTGATTGGGACACTATACTGTAAAAAGGTGCCGTCCTTCGGATGAGACGTAAAAACCGAGGTCCTGATTCTGTGTGCTCATTAAAAATCCCAGGGTGTTTCTCGAAAAGAGTAGAGGTGTTACCCCCAGTGTCCTGGCCAAAGTTACCCCTGGCCTTTACCAATCATGGCTTCCTAATAATCCTGGTCTATGAATTGGATTCATCACTCTGTTCTCCGCACTGATAGCTGGTGTGTGATGAGTGTACTGGTGCACTATGGCTGCCGTTGCATCATCCAGGTGGGGCTGCACATTGGTGGTGGTGGAGGGGATCTCCATTACCCATAGAGCGCTTTGAGTGGAGTATCCAGAAAAGCGCTGTGTACGTGGAGGGGTTGTCTGTTGATTATGATGAGTGGTCCATGTGCGAGGTGCTCTCTTGCAGATGGAGCTGCAGGCCATGGGCCCCTCCATCCCCTCCTTCATTCACGACGAGGAGGGCAACGTCATAGACAGCCGGGGAGCCAGCGGGGAGCCCGTCCAGTTCGTCTTCGAGGAGATCCACTGGCACTCGCAGATCAGCAGAGAGGAGGCCGCCCGCCGTCTGGAGGTCACCCTCTACCCCTTCAAGAAGGCACGTTCCCTGGTCTCAGACCTCTAGCTTTCAGCCAGTCAGTGATGTTTCTCTTGGGCCTGGACATAGCTATGTGTTATTCAGCCCATCTTACCGCTGCCAGTGGGGAGAGAAATACGGTACAGACAGCTGCCCGAATTCAGACTGCCAGAGCAGGAGTGGTGTTTGGAATCGGAACTAAAAAAGATATATTGTTAGGCTTTGGCGATACTTTAGCGATGATGTCTGCTATCAGCCAGGCCATGTCACACACTGAGGAGATACGCAAGTGAAAGCAAATCCAAAGGATCTGTTTGTGGTTTCTAATATGCCGCTACAGTGAGTGAGCAAGGAGATTGAACATGCGGAAAACTGAAGTTTGTAGAGCAGCACTGCTTCTGCATGTGTAAAAGCTATCCAGCATGACGAAGAGGCCGGGACACAGCACTGCTATAGTCTCGGCCCGTCTGAGTTGTGGCGCATTCTCACGGAGCAATGACCGGCCTTGTTTTGCAGGTGTCTTACCTGCCCTTCCTTGAGGCCTTTGACAGGGCCAAAGCCGAGAACAAGCTGGTGCACTCCATCCTGCTGTGGGGGGCTTTGGACGACCAGTCATGCTGAGGTGGGCTGGCAGAAGCAGGAGGATGGAGGGGGTGGGGGAGTTAGGAGATGACACTGATACTCCCACACTGGAGCAGCTCCACACAGCAGACATGAGGCCAGAGAGCAGAGTGGGAGTTTGCAGAAGAGAAAGTAAAATCCAAATGGAAAGTATAATTGAATAGTAACAAGCCAATATATTTTAAGTGATACAACAGACTGAGATCCTTACTAAGGTATATATCTGGGGCTTGATAGTTGTGATTTGACACACTGGGGTGCATTGCAGTTCCTGATCTTAAGGGATGTCGCAGGATATGATGTGCAAGGCAAGATGTGATGCGTGATTTTGAGTCATGTGATCAGATCTGTTAGGTTTAAATTGACGATGAGGTTCGATTAGATGTGACCTGGGTGTGTGACACCTCTCCTCCCCCCACATTCTCTCTCCCTGCTGCAGGTTCGGGGCGAACTCTCCGGGAGACCGTCCTGGAAAGTTCGCCCGTCTTGGCTCTGCTGAACCAGAGCTTCATCAGCAGCTGGTCCCTGGTCAAAGAGCTGGAGGAGCTGAGGGTGAGTGAGCCAGTGGCCTTGGACCCTTTTCCCAGGGTAGCCAACGTCATCACAGCAACTTCCAGCAGAGTTTAGCAGTACTGTGCTGAAGCAAACCCCAGACCTGAAGCATTTTCTGTCTTAAAAACTTTGGCATCTGGCATGTTTCCGTAAAGCAAGTTGCTCATTGTTTAGTCTTTTTCTCTTGGACACGGTGACCAGTTGGGAAATTTATTCAAATAAACTTTATAGAAAACTGGTACTGAGAAACAGAAACATTGGAAGCACTCCCATTCCCACTGTTACCACCTACAACCTCAAAAACGCGGCTGACACGTCCCTAAGTAAAAGTTATGGCAGCTTGTAATCTTAAGGGGGAACTGCAACACTATTTTTATATTTCAGGGTTAGAAACAATCTGCATTTATGAATACCACAGTGAAAATAAAATGTGTACAGTAACGTAACAAAACAGACGAAGTCTCCAGAATTCTGTGATTTGGAATGAGGCAAAAAAAAAAACTCCTGTGATTTGAAGCGGCCCTGTTAAATTGTAAAGAAGCAGGCTTGTGAATACACTTTTAATCCGACAGAAATATTGCTTTCGAGACATTTTTGCCGAAAAATACAACTTGTTAACTCTGCATGCAGATCACGTGGGAACATTCCTGCGGTGAATTGTCTGCTGCACAACCTGTACTTATTCCCTGGTACATCGCATTGCATTAGTCATTACGGAGACTAGTGAGCAGGAAGGGCTGCTTCACATTTCAATTCACACAAACTCTTGCTCTCTCGCCCGTGGCAAGATCAGCGGTTTGCAACAAAATGGAGACCACACAGTACAAAGTTCACGATTTTGTGCTTCATTCAGAATTTGCCAGCATTTTGCCATACTGTCAATTTATTGTGTCACCGAGATGGTCTCAAGGATCAACACTCCGTAATTTGCAGGAGGGGAGTCTTTTCCAGCCACCTTGTAAGACTAACACTTCCCAACACTTTTGATGTGTCTCCTGGTGTGCGTTTCCCCAGGATGACCCTCAGAACCCCGGCCTGGCCCAGCTGGCTGCTCTGCACCTGGAGAAGTACAACTTTCCCGTGGAGATGATGATCTGTCTGCCCAATGGCACGGTGGTGAGTGAGCCTTGCCCCTTGGTTCCTTGATGTTTTGTTTCCTCTCACTAATGTGGTCCAGTTCGCAAACCCACTGTTAGTCCAGGCTAAACTGTGCTGTTATTCTGTTGAAGAAGCAGGTTTGTTTAATTCTTTGTGCATTTACTTCTGTGACTGTCACGGCATACAGCACCTCCTCTCCAGACATGATTCTTGCATTTTGACGGACACTGTTTTCTTATGGTCTTCATTTTCCGTTGCTGTAAGAGAGATCTATAGCACTTCTGTTAAGTTAAATTGTCCTGTTACAAACCTGTGACAGTAGATTGTGTAAGTGGAGAAAACCCACCTGATGTTATAACTTCGGTTTACCATAATTAAACTGAATCTGATAGCAACTACATATAAATGCATCTTTATGTACACCAGCAATGTTCTTGTAGTTCTTCATTTTCTGCAAAAGATACCTTGTTAACTGACTCTAGAAAAAATGATTTATCAAAGCGTTTAGCTGCAGGTCACACTTGGGTCGTACTTTAACAGGACTACAGTGTGACTTATGACTAATCTGTGACTCTTGCACCTTGGCTGGTTGTCTCTCACAGTGGTTCTCAGCCCTGGTCCTGGAGGAAAACTGTACTGTGTTCTCTGATTTTTGCTGCAGCTGCGTTCATCATCACAGACTCACTTTTGAAGCTTTTAAAATGTTAAACTTTCAGCACTTTGAAAACTTTGAAGGGGATTTTTCATTGGTTTCTTCCCTGAGTTTCAGAACTATCCTCAGATGAGGAGTGCTGCTTGAAAGGCACCCAAATGGCCCTCTGCAGAAGGAAAAGAACAAGCTCAGTCTGAGAGTGGCTGTTACACCTGTGTCCAGTTCATTATTAACTGATCGTCGGTTTTCATAAACCGAAGTTGTTTGTCCGAAATCAGAATGAGCAAGGAGGAAATTCTGTATGGTGAAGTAGTGGGAAAATATACCCTTGAGAAAAAAAGTTTATTTAACTTGGGACTCAGTACAGAAACAGGTTAACCGAATGCCTCAAGAAGTAAGCTGGTCGGTTAACTCCATCCATTAGCACTGCATACTAATGCAGAACTCAGCTAGAAGGAAAACCAGTGGAACACCAGGACTGGAGGCTGCTTGGGAGTCCCCGTTCTGTTTACTTGCAGCTGTAAAAAAAGTGTTTTGGTTTGGAATGAAGGGTCACTGCAATAACGTGTGTAAAACGGTGAGTCTGACTACTGCTCTCTGCCCTTTCTCCCCTCCCCCCGACAGGTCCACCATATCAACGCCAACTACTTCCTGGACATGACCGCCATGAAGCCCGAGGAAACGGAAGGCACCACGTTCAGCTTCGCGGGGGGATTCGAAGACCCCTCCACTTCCACTTACATCCGCTTCCTGGAGGAGGGGATGGAGAAGGCCAAAGAGTACAGGGGGCTGTAAAGGCCAGCGGGAGGCGGGCAGAGGGAGAGCGTCCGGGGGGGGTGGGGGGAGGCTTCTGGGAAACAGAGTCACTATCGGGGACGCGATGTGATTTCCAGACGTTTACATACACCACAGGGGTGTGCTGTTTCACACCTGGGCAGCTGATGTTCCTTTCTTTTTTTGGGGGGGTCTTGAGAATGCTCCTGACTGCAGCTGTGCACGTGGACGGTGTCTCACGCTGATGGCCTTTCTGGCCGAGAATCTCCGTTTCACCAGCCTCTCTACCAGTCGGCGCATGTTCTCAGCAGCACATGGGCGTGTCTGATCCTTGCCCAGACAGGAGCCAGCTCCCTGCTGGAAGCAGACAATCATTATGCCACAAGGATTCCTAAGGATGCTAGCATGTTAGTTTAGGGAACTGTTATAAGTGAGTCTGAACCATCAATGAATACTTTATTAATTATGCTGTTAGTAGTTATTTAATAGGGTGATTGTTGTATAATGATTTTTTTACTTTTAAACGTAACATAAAAATTACGTTTATTGTATGTGTTGGGTATGTATTGGGATTTTAGGTGTTACTCTATAACTGAGGACCGTGCCATTGTCCTGTTGTGACTCACATTATATATACTGAGAGTCATTTAAGTTGCAGCAGGTGACAACTGGAGCACTTGTTGCATTTTTAGTGTCTTTTTTTAAGGATTGCTCATAACGGATCTTGAAATTCTATTATTTCCCTACTGGCGGCCTGGCATGTTTCAAGTCTTGCCTGAGACCCGCACCAAAATAAAAAAAAATGAAACCACAGAATAGGCACATTCCAGTGGCACATGTTCTGATGGAACTGATTTCCTTATCACACGAATAACAGGTTCCATTTTTGCCTTTGCTTGGCTCCTGATGGGCTTGTGCTGTTTTATTTAACCAGGCCAAAACTGGGGTGACTTTCCTAATTTCCTACTTGTTTTTATTTTTAAAATTGTTATACCAAAACAGCAAAGACTGCACTGCGTGAGTTGATTGCCTTACGTTTCTGTTATTTTTTTTCATTTCTTGTCTGTAGCGTTGAAATGTGCAATACTGTACTTCTGTACACTGCAAGGTCCGTTTTCAGCGTTTGCGGTACCACGTACTTGCCTGCAGGGGCTAGGGTGGAGTGGATTCTTGCTTCCAAGACTGCTGCAGTTAGTGACGGCCTTGTCTGAATGCTCTGTGTGGGCGGGGGGAGGTCTGATGTTTTGCGGTGGTCTCTGGATGCAAATCCCCTGTCCTTCCCCTAGAGGAAGCAGATGGTCTACATGCAACACTGCAGCGGGACGGATTTGTTCTTTCTTGTCTGTGCAACGCGACACCCTTGTGGTCTAAGGGCAGCCTAGTCAGGCGAGTCCAAAAACTGTTTGGAGGGCAAAAACCCCACCTTTCCTCACAGATGCTGGTTTTTCGCTGTGTTTTAAAGGTCTCATTTCTTGTTATTTGTATGTTATTTTTTAAAATAAAATCAATCCTGTACGTTTTTGAGTTCTGTCAGACTGCTTTTTGAAAAACCCTACTCCCTTTGCTGATGTAACGCATGTAAAACTACACCAGCCTTCTGATAAATATTCATAGAAACTCGTTTCCCCCCCCCCTTTTGGCGTTTTTACTTAATTATGCGTCATAGGGTGGTAGTGGAGCGTTCGTCTTTCTGATGAGGTGGTTGGGGCAAAAGATCCCATAAAAAAAATTTGGGCTATACATTTCCTAGAATAGAAATTCCTCAGCAGCAAATACTTATCTCGTTCAGTACTGCAGTGTTTCTGCTGTACAGCACCTGGCTTGCCTGGCAAGAAACAACTGACGTCAAGTTGCTTCAGCTGTGAGCTTTAGGTTTCAGGTTCATCTTGAGGATTTTCCAATCCCTCTAAAACTAACCCTTAGAGAACTGCAGTTATAAACCTGTGTCGGTTATGTCAGTACAAACACTGCTGTAAACTGTCATCTGTTCAAGCGCAGGCAACAGTATTTTGTGCTTGCTTAGTAGATAAACAGCTGCTTAGTGTATTATAGCTTGTGGGTTATAAGGAAAACAGCAACTGGTGACTTTTTTGAAGAGGGAAGCTCGATGGGCAGTGCTAAAGTTCTTTTTTCAGATCACAGGCCTTACCCGTCTAAATGATATGTACAGCACTTGTCTTAAGGATATCAACGGAGACCAATCCTTCCACAGATTGCTTAATAAATGTGCCCAAGCTTCTGACAATGATAAAATGGTATTATTCTTTTTATTTATGGTGTTTTACACACTATGCTTTTAGCATTGCATGGTTTTCCGAAGATTCCAAATGGAGAGCATAGTAAAAGCAGGAGAACAAATGGAAACAACTGTGAATCACGGGTGATAGCAGTGCAATTGGAAAATAGCTTTTTGCTATTATTATACTAACAGTTTCCGCCTTCATTTATACAGTAGTGTGTAAGTGCATGCTTACTAGCTTTGAACTTATTTGATGTGGAGGTGGAAGTAAACCAGAATCAAAGGGAAACAGCTGTACATAATGAAGTCTGGATATCGATTCGGAATCAAGTCACCTGTCTGATTATAGTGGGACTGCATTTCGGCATTTAAGCTTGCAAACAGCTAAATGCCAGCCCCTGTCCAAAGATGTTTTTCTCACCATTGCCAGTGCTCAGAAGCCCAGGGCCGATACACCCTGGGTCTCGGGTTTCTGCTCTACAACGGAAGCTATCTCTATCGCTTCATTTAGCGCAGGTGTACACAATGAGGCAGCCAGTGCCCAAGCCAAATGCAGTGCTGTAAATGAGCGCAGAAATATCTTTATCACACAAGGCTGAAGTGTTCAGGAGTGCTTCGCACCAGTTCCCTGCACACTGGGGTTCTGTAGAAAAGAACCACGTTCAGGTACCCTCATGTACAGTATTCCTTCTCCTTAGGGAAGCTCAGTTCAGTGGTGATGCCAGTCCTTCAACATCACGTCAAAGTTCTCGGCTCTTCTCGGCAGAGCTCGGGGTTCGGTCATGATAACCCCACTGCTGGGAATTCTCTGCAGCAGCAGGCAGCCTGCCCTGCCCTGCCCTGCCCTGAAACCGCCATGGGCTCATCTGTGCAGCGCTGGAGGGCCTCCGGGCCTCAGCAGAAGGTCCACACCTCCAGCTCCATCACCCGGAAGTCGTCCGTCTTGGAGAGGGGGTGGTTGTGGAAGGTGCTGCAGGGGCTGCTCCGGCCGAGGTAGAGGTTCTCGTCCAGCCAAAGACCGAAATGACCGCTGTGAATCGAGAGAAAACCAGAGCCAGGGTCACTCTTCCACAGAGCCAACATTCCCACCCCCTGGGTTTTCCAGAGTAGCATGGAGTGGCAAGCCCCTGATCGTCGAGATCTGCTGCTAGCTTTCCTTTTTCAATGCGAGCCGCTGGGTTTTCACTCAACCAGAGCGATTCAGTTACTCGTTTCGGGTTAAAAGCTATCATTGTACCCAGGTGTGTACATCTGGAGCCGCAGGACCAGATTTAGCTTGAATTAAAGACGGGTCCAAGCTAAATAGACTATGTTTGGAGGAAAAAAAAATGCGCAGGTCAATATGGATGTGGAAAAAGAAATAAAAATATTAACTTTGAATTTTTCTGAGATCTCCTGGAACTCAGACTCCCCCCATATATTTAAAACAACATTTAAATTAAATACATTTGTAGAGACAACATTTTATCAGTCTAGACCATTAACCGTTCATTGTAAGCATGTATATTCTGTTTGGCAGCATCTTCCAAATAAGAAATTTTATAAGATATCTTATAAGAAAGAACACTTACAGATCAACACACAATTCAAAGATACATATTTTCTTCCCCACTTAACTACACAACAGTTTTTGTGTTTTGCTGAAATGTAACTGGATGCTGAAAGGTACAAATCTCAATTTTAAGATCAATAATATATGACAGATTTATGAGAGGAATAGCAGAGCAGATTCAACTGGGTCTTTCCAACATTTTACAGATAATCAGTGTAGGTCTGCAGTGCATATAGGAGACTTAACATAAATGCTGTTTCCTGTTGTAAGTTTTAAATTTTTTGGGGAAACCCCCATAAATGTTCTACTATTAAATTATAAAATTTCCTTTTGTTTTTTTCTGCTCATTTATTGTTGATTCTGGAACTAACAACAGCCTCCCTTCTCATGTGAACACGTCTCCTGGCCCAGACATATCGACAAGAGCAGGTTTCACATTAAACAGACACCCAGAAAGAACGAGAGGGGGTTAGAAGACCTCACCTTCCTCCTCCGATGGCGAAAGAGTCCAGGTCTCCTTTGATGAAGAAGGAATTTTCCCCGGTCCAGCTGAAACACTGAGGACAAACAGGACCACATTATGAAGAAAAGGAAATCGGCTGGGTACCAGCAGTCAAAGGCGTCTCAGTTTTTTAACATCATGCCAGGCTTCATATGACCCTCCTCACCTTAAATTCAGGGTGAAAGGTGAAGAGGAATGTCTCTCCGGTACCATAAAACGCCTCACTAGGCCTCAGCGGGTCGGACACATAGGCCCCGAATATCTGAGAACAGATCAGTACGTTAACACAGCCGTGCACAATTCCGCTGCCTCTTGTTTATCGCGTTTCAAGAAGTAGAGGTTAATTCCAGGCTTAAAAGTAGAAAGGAAATGTACAACACATCACTTTGGCTGTGAGGCCTTCTTCAGGCGTGCAAAATTCATTTCTCAATGTGTCGAGCCTTGAGTTTTAAAATAAACACACGGTCTTAACGGTAATAGCCAGCTGTGCGCTCTTACTGTAACAATAATAACATTCAAATATTGCATACAGTATATAATCAGTATTATCAGATAGCCACGTTTCCCCAACTACTGATCATATGCAGGTATATGAAGAACAGAGAAGCAGATGACTTGAGGGAGGCACATCAGGTTACTGAACCCCAGCAGTGGACCATGACTGCACCTGGTTGTGGAAGTCTTTGATCACCAGCAGTGCCGGGGACTCAGTGTCTGCTAGCTTTCTGTACAGCGTCTTTAAGCTGGATCCATGTCCTGAGGTGCTGTACGTCAGCTGCCAGGAATGGCCCACGGTTCGAGGGGGCAGGTGGCTGGAGATCTGGAAGAAAGGGAACAAAAAAAAGGTTTCAAGACAGAGCCACTCCCCTGCGCCAGATTCACAAAGTCCGAACATCCTGATGAGACCAATCTCCTGGCAAGAAAGACTGTGCCAGCGAGAACACATGACTTCATTGTTGGGTGGGACAGCCAGTTGTAACTGAAGTATTACAAAAAATGTGGCCTCACTTGAACATGCAATACGCTCACAGCAAGAAAGGTGAGATAATGCAAAAATCCAAAATTTAAAATAAATCACATTTCATAAATGTTACGCATATACATTATGTTTTTATTTTAAGCCCACTTTGGGACTTCTCTTCAAGGAAACAAACAGCTCTTTGTTCTCGGACACTGACATTAAAAGCTGTCCAGCAACCTAGTGTCTGGGAAGCGCACAGAGCGTGTGAGATTAAGTGGATGTGAGAAGGTATGGTTGAGTGATCCTTTCTGATGATGAAGCTCGCCAGTTTGGTGGTTAAAGATTTTGAGATGCCAGGTAGGAAGTTAATACACTAGACAAAACCTAACGACAAACCATGGAGCTGCCCCAGCTGAGTCGCTTAACGCAAAGCTTCTCCTAGAGCTTCTGGGTGCCGTGTATTTACAAGGCCAGAGGAACAGGTATCAGCTCACCTCTTGGATGTGCAGCAGTTCCAGGATGTTGGTCTGCTCCAAGATGTCGGTCAGTCCTTCAGGCTCCTTATCAAATATCAGTGATTGCCCTCCTCCTTCATCCATACTGACCATCTGTCAAGAAAAATGGGCAATGTTTCAGCACCGTGCATTACAGAGCTCTCCTGTAACGGCTCAAATGAATTTCTCAACCTCACCCTTACAATGGGGCAAGACAACCCAGGCTCTCTCACCATCTTCCATTCCAAGTCTTTTTTTTTACAGCTAGTCTTCAGTTATTTTAGTGAACAGTGAGCAGGATTTCTTAAGAATCCTACAAGACTGGGAGGATCAACATCAATCACACAGACAGGAAGATTCAAGTTCGCCTGCGTTGGTTTGACAAAGGTTACAAGTGAAGATGGGGCCCACCATACCCTTCATTCGAATGCATGTGTACGGTGCAGATTTTTCCCAACTGCGATCCCAACTTAGCCCAGACGATTCCATGTGAAATGGGATACCATCCATTCAGAAAGGGTAAGACACTGTTGCTGTACCTCCCAGTCCTCTGCCACGCGGCCCTCAGATGGGGAGATCTCTTCCTTCTCATCCACCAGCACAAACTCTTCATCCTCTCCGTCTTCCTCTTCCTCCTGCTCATCCCCTTCCAGGATGCACAGATCTTGTCTCCAGTGACTCAGGTAGGCATACAGCTCGTCGGAACTGCAGAGAGCCACACAGTGGACAAGATGCCAGAAAGCTAACAGCACCTCTGAGCTGGCTTCTGCTTTCCTACCCCTTGTGGACACACTGTTTCTAGACGGTATCCTTATCCTCCCACCTACACACCGCACAGCTGCTTTCAGTTTCTATTAGAAAGGCCAGATTTCGCTTTTAAGAAAACAACCTTAAATTTCTCTGTTATGACTTCAATGACATCAATTACTTGCTTTGCAGTGGTTTCCCAGGGGATTTGAAAACCATGTCCCATAAATCTTATTTTCTAGTGAGGTGACTCTTGTGCAGACGACACACACATGCAGACTGAAGAAGTGGGACGCGTGGAGAAGAAAGTTAAAAATAACCACCACATCCACATCTGTGAGAAGAGAAGGAAACAGACTGCCCACTCTGCAGGGTAGGACCATTCTGGGGATGTACCAACCCTTAGCAAAAACATTATGAGAGAATATTTTGAGAATGGTCAGTGAACTTTCCTATTGCTGTGCTGCGCTGTTATCAGAGATTGTAAGCCGAACAGATAAGAAAATGAGTGCGCTCTATATTGTGAATAATATGAGTTTGTATACAGTACGGAACATTTGGATACTAATTTTATGAGTGTTAATACTGCAAAAAAAAAGAGAGAGAACACCCCTGCTTGACCATGAAAAGTACAACATGAAGCTTGGATTTCAAATCTAACACATGAGGCCTTACCCTCTGCTATGGCAACTGCCTACTGCATAGTAACAGACTTGAATGGGCTGTGTGTCCCTAGTCTGGATACGAAAGGAAATAAGAACCTCCGAGCCAGGCGCGCCATTACCTCTCCTGAGACAGAGTGAACCAGGCGTCCTTGAACACAGGTGCTTTGGCACCGCCAGGCTCAGAGGGGAACAGCCCCTTCTTCCTGGGAGGAACACGGAGCCGCAGCCTCAGGAACATCAGCGCTGGGCGTCCTGGGGCCTGCCGGGCCGGGCCTGGGCCTGGGGAGATAGAGGAACCAAGACGTGTGGAATCGGACTGCTGTCCTGTCTCTGTGCCCTTCGGCTTCGGAACACTAAACGCAATTACACACACGGATGGAAACCTGAAAATATGACACGTGCAGGGGTGAGATCCCACAGCTGTCCTTTCTGGGCGTTTTAAGATCTGCCTTTTCAATCTATACCTGGACTCTCAAGAGCGCGGCAGTGGGAGGAGCCGCGGCGAGCACCGGTGTGAGGTCAGCGAGAACCGGAAGAAAACAAGACAAAACGGAAAGTGGAGAGGCGCTGCGCCGTCGTGCAGGGCCGGGAAACAGACCCGCTTGGCGGCGGGGACCAGACTGGACTTGCCCTGTTGAGCTGTTGGTCCAGTCTGGGTGAGCAGGAAGGGAGCACAGGGCCAAAATAAAAAATTCAAGTGGCGGGAAAAGGTCAGCCTGCCCCGGTAGAGAGGCGAAAAGATAAAAGAAAATGAAAAGAAAACCGGCCTCACGCTCAGGCTCTATCCCCTCCGGGAACACCGGGGGGTCGCCCTGCTCGTCCTCCTCGGGGGGGATCAGCGTGCCTTTAAAGAGCCCTCGCAGCCGCAGCTCGTCCTTGATCAGCCAGCGCAGCTGTGATTAATTACCAAGGCCAGGCGTCGCCCTCCCTCCAGTGCTCTGCTTCCGTGCCACAGAGACTACCCTTGATGGTGTCGCAAACACCAAGTCAGCGTGACAGAGGTACTGAGGTTCTGCTTAGAATCAGCATTACTCTTCATGATTAGGTCCCTTGAAAGGCACTGGTTTCTTAAATAAAGCCCTATTCACCTGGTGCTGCTGTCCCTAAAGATGGCTGCGGCTCAGTCCCCTGTCTCTTCTCCGGTCCCGTTCCTGATCTGCCTTCTGCCTCCAGTCCTCCACAACAGAAGGTGGCAGCACTGCTCAGCACCCCCACTCCTAGGCTTTCAGACTCTGCCTCTTGGTTCTCTCCAGACAGCCCATCGGTGTGGCCACCCCAGACTGAATCTGCCCTCCCCAGTTTCTCAGTCACTGCTGAATGATCCCCTTTCTCCCCGCTTGCTGGACCATCTTCACGGGCATTTCTGTCTTCATAAGACAGCTTGCGATTCAACACTGAGCTTAATCTTTCGTCTGGCATGGCTGGAGATGGGAGAGATGGGGGGCTTTTATCCACATGACAGTCTGGTAGTGTGCTGTGCTTCACGCCGGGAACTGTTGTGACTGCTCTGGCAGCTCTTGTGAGGTTCAGAGCTTTAGGCTTCTGGGCTTTCTTCCTACTTTTCATCCTGTGAAGTGAGAAAAACAAATGAGGTGATAAGGTAACAATAAGGTTCCTGTATTTTCTCAGCTTCAGCTCTAATTTGTACCATTTCTGAGAAAAAGGACAGTTTCACAATTCAAACCACAAGTAGGATGCTAAGATCTTTAGGCCATCCATCCATTTTCTAACTGCTCGTCCAACTCAGGCAGGTTACACCCTGGACGGGTCCAGTCCATAGCAGGGCACACACAGACACACTCACACCAGAGACAGTTGATCCAGAAACCAGTATGTCTTTGGACAGTGGAAGGAAACCAGAGCATCCAGAGGAAACCCACACAAAGACAGGGAGAACATACAAACTCAACACAGAGAGCACCACAGGTCTGGAACTGAGCCCAGGGAGGGCGTTGTGAGGCGGCAATACTAACCACTGCACCACTCTGCCGCCCTGTAAGCCAGGGCTTACAAAGCAGTCAAGCATGAAGTTCTTTACTGCATCCTCACTGACAGAAGATCCAATAAATAAACAATGGCATGCTTGTGAATCCACCCCTGAAGACTGTGATTGTGTTAGGATTTACACCCAAAAGCCAATCAATCTACGCCCATGATCCAACATGTCTTGTGCCAAACTGTGAGGGTGCTGCTGGTCTAGTGTCTGTAGGCTGTGCAGGCTGAAGAATGGCTGCTAACCGCGGACCGGCCAGCCCCCTCTCCCACTGACCGTGTCGAGGCTGTGCTGAAGTGCACCCTGGAGATGTCAGAGAAGAAGGAGGCTGAGGAGATGCTGTCCACAGAGCAGGAGAGCAGATACTCTTCACAGCCGTGCTCCAGCACCAGGGGGTGGGACTTGTAAGGGTCAAAGAAGATCTTGTGTGGGGTGACAAGCAGGACGCCCGACACCACACCCTGCAAGAAAGGAACAGGGGCAGTCACAGGCCGGACCTCTTCAGGTACCCATCCTGTGCTTTGAAAAGGTGAAGGCACTCCGTTGCAGGGAACAAACACCAAGAACAAAGTGAATTAAGGGACCCTGGATCAGCACTGCACACCTTGCAGTCAGTGATGTAGCGGCAGCACAGCTTCAGGTAGGCCATGATGGCAGGCCCCTCCTCCTTGGCTGGGGAACACTCTGGGGGCAGGGCCAAGAGGCAGAGCTGTCCGTCAGGCATCGGCACCGCCTCCACATCCTGCAAAGACACGAGCACAGCTGAAAGGAAACGAGCTGAACTCAAACAGGGTGGTGGTCCTGAACGAATCCCACAGAGACTCAGCTAATGGAGGCAATAACAATCCTTCATTTTACCAGATAAGTCAGTGAAGAACACATTCTCATTTACAATGATGACCTGGCCTACAGGGTTTATTCCGTTAGGCCTATCTCTCTTTCTCAAATGTTCCCCATGCCAAGAGTTTCTAATCAAAGTGCAGCATTAAGCACTTCCTCTTTACTGATCGATACTCGGCCATCTGTTCTGCACCCAGCACACCCAAAGACGGTCTGCAAGTATGTTTAAAAATACCATAGAAGCATGCTTAGATTATGAATATGCCCACATTTATGAGAACCCCCACACCAATCAAAGAAATTCAAGGTTTTGTGATGGTTATACTTTATATGATGTTACAATTCTGACAGAGACTGTGATCCAGCCTAAAACTAAAGACCTTTGTCCTATAATTATCTGGAGCCAAATGGGCCATGATGACTACATGCGACAATGAAAGATGTAAAAAATGTCAGAAAATAAATAAAAAGTGTACACTATTCCTCCGCTTTAGTGTGGAAATAAAGGCATTAAAAAGCTGATCCTACGCTTAACAGGATGCGAGACCTGATGAGCAAAACCCCTCCTTACCAGGAGCTTGTCGTAGTCCGAGTCAGGAGACGGTGAGAGGGGCATCCTGGGGGAATGATCACTGGGGTCCGATGGTATGTCTCGCGGGGGAGAGGAGGGCTTCTGTTCTGGGATACAGAGGCGCTGGAGAGAGAGGAAAACTCACAGCTACAGGGGTACGACCCCGACTGGCGCACACCTCCACTTCTGTGACTTCCTGTTTCACCGAGGCCATCTGTCGCCATGGTGCCAGTAACAGCGCAACTGCACACTGGAGCAGTCAGGGTGTAAACACCCCACTAATACATTTCAGTGGCTAGTGTCACAGAACAAGGAAACCCCCACCTGGAACATGGAATAATCCTACAACTGGAGCTGCAGAAACCTGACCTGGCCTGAGTGCTTTATAAGTGGGAACTGCAATGCTATTTTTTTATTTCGGGGGTTAGAAAGAATCAACACTGATTAGCGCATTTCAAACCACAATAAAAGTGGTTTTTATTTACTTGTAAAACCTCCAATTTACATCACAAAAAATGAAATTCGTGGATGAAATTTCCAGGTATGTGCAGCAGCATATTCTGCGATTCAGAATGAGGTAACAAAACTTCCAGTGAGGTGAACCGGCCCTCTTACAGTACATTACAAAAAAGCAGGCTTGTGAAAACATCTCTTTTAATCCAACAGAAATATTGCTCTTGACTTCAAGACAGCTTTGCTGATAAATGGAACTTATTGTTAACTCTGCATGCAGATCATGTTGGAAACGTTCTGCAGTGAAATATCTGCTACACAAACCATCTTTAATTTGCTTGTACATCGCATTAGTTATTACAGTGACTAGCGAGCAGGAAGGGCCGCATCACATCGCAATTAGTGGAAACTCTTGTCCGTGGCAAGACCAGGGCCCAGGGCTTTGCGACAACATGGCAACTTACAGTACTTTCATAAAGTTCACGATTTTGTGCTTCATTCGAAATTTGTAAATTTGTTCGAAACCGTCAATGAATTTATTTTGTTACCAAGATTTAATAACAGGTTTGAGAAATTGGGAAGGCAGTGCCCCTTTAAACTGACGCCTGTATTGCGTGACGTTTCAGAAATTACTGGAAAGCAAGAACAACATTATCAGACACAGCCATTGTGCCATGTGTGGAAGTATCTGTAGTAGTTCTAGTTTAAAGCAATGTTCACTGCTGAACATCCAATTATGGTAATAAAAGAGATGTCCAGAGCTGGACTAGGACTATAAAACTCCCTGCAAAACTGCTTGTATTCAGAGCGCCATGGGAGATACACCCTGTGTGTGTCTTCAGTATTCTCTGGAAAATGGCCTTTTTTGTCACAAATTAGAACTTCAAATTCAAACCTTCGCTGAACTGCAAAGTATAATCACATCTTTAATTTTATATATCCAGCTTGATGCAGCTTTACAAAATAAATGAATATGAGAGGAACCAAAGTTTGTGCCTGTGAAATCACAAAAGCAAAACAAGAACACTTATGAGGATCTTTTTTTCTGGTCCAAAGTACTATTTCTCATCATCATGTGGGTAATTAAAGTGGTGAATTATTAACACTCTTACTGTCTCTCAGATTTTAATTTAATCTTTTGCTAAAGAGAGTTCAACAGATTATAACTGAATTGAGAAGTGAGATTGGTGAAAATTAAAGACAGCAGAATCTGGGGAGAAACATTTGACCAGAACACAGTTTTTGCTCTACAAGGGTGGCTTTACAATGTCAGAGTGACATCATGGAGATCAAAAACATACCCTCTTCAGAAGTCACTATGCTTGTTCTTTTCAGAATTAAACACGGCTGTAGACTTACCTGCCCTGGTATGAGCGTGTGTGACTTCAGTTTGTTGTGGCTCACTAGCTGGCTGGGCGTAGTGTGAAACTGAGAGGCCACGCTGAACAGTGTGTCTTCAGGACGCACCTGAAACACAACAGGTGTAAGTTTATAAGGCCCTGTACGTAACCCTAGCCAGCCAATCACAAACGTCAGTCACATCTCCAGTGGACCAAAGACCACACATTGCTGAAGTGCGAACAGTACGTCATGTAATCTCTGCCGAGAGATTGTTTGACTGTAATTTGCAAATGAAATCCAGCTGAGTCCAAGGTCAATTCTTCACCCAGACAGCCTGCGTAGTTCATTTTTCAGAAAATAAATGGATGCTCTGGGTAACGTTCTAAAACAACACACTGGTATCAACAGAACTTTGTCACTACCACACGCACCCAAGAGCTGAACTGGGAATCCCACCCCCAGAAGATCAGAGTGTGGATCAGTCTTCACTACAATCAGTGACGGGCATTTAAAGCTCATCTCATGCCTGATTTGGCCTAACAAAGCAGAGGAGCTAGACAATTCAATCGTATTGCGGGCTGCAATTTCTCCATTTTTAATAGGCCTGCAGTCGTGTCGTTTTGCCCCGAGATGCTCATCTGGAAACAGATCTTCACAGCAGCATTGGTCTTACTCAGGGCACGTTCACCAGAGAAACAGAAAGGCCAACTAAATTCTGCTCTTCAATACGGACACTCAGTGCCGTGGAGCAGAGATTATGCTGGCAGCCTCCCCTTACAGAATCTTCAACACCCAGTGAATCTCAAGGAATCAATCTCTGCGAATATGGGTCACTGAAATTCTTTGCATTTTTCATGGCAAAACATTACCATTCCACACGTTTAGTATGTCCCTTATGTTGCTGACGGTTTCATGGTTACAGTCACATGAGCTTGCTCACGCCTTTAACCTTTGTATCACACAGCTCCTTTGTAAAAACCTTTATTAAGCCTCCACCTTTAAAAAAAAATCAACTGACTAACAATTACTATTCAGATACATCGCCTATGGAGAATGGGTCACGGCATAGTAGTTATTAGTAGTAGTTATTTATCAATGTGAATGAGCAATCTCATTTTAATCTCTAAAAACACACAGTAAAACTGCATCTTCTCTGTTTTAACAAAATATTCTCTAAATTATTTGGGGGCTTCAGCTCACACAGCGAATATGGCACCTATTTATGAGCATATTTAGATCAAAGGAGCAATCTGGGCAAGATGACTCGAGATTGACTCGAGTTTCTAAGGTAACTGCTTTAAAATTATGAATTTTTAATATTGGTATGAATATCTCTGAACACAATATGGTAACCAAATCCAGCACAACACTGAATGTTCATTTTTATAACCGTTAGAATATCAACCCACAATAATACACGGTGCATCTCATTTTCACGGCCATATTTAAAATATATATCTGGGTATTGGGTTTCAGAAACTCCCCCAAATCACATTTCTACCAAAGTATTGCTTTAAAATACAGAAGAACATACTACAACTCAAACAGTGTTCAGTTCTTCCCAGGGGTAGGAATACTCACTGTGTATTCAACTTTTTCTCCTGAGAGTTTTAAGTCTGTAGCTTTATTCTTCGCATCATCCTGAAAGGGCGTTAGTTCTGAAAAGAGAAACCGTGTCTTTTTTACAGTTCCTGCCATTCTCTTTAAGAAGAGTGCATGATCTAGTATTTTCTTGAAATGGCCAGGTGAAACCTGTACCAAACAAATACACTTGTAACTTAGTAGCACTTGAAGCGGATTAAAAATGTTTTGAATATATTAAGATACCACAGCTTTGTTATTATTCACTTGTAAATAAAACATGCCATTCTCAGAGACTAATATTATATGATGGCAACTACAAAGTAATGTTTCACTTTAAAATGGATCATTCATATAAAAACTCTTTCCTTCGCTTTTTCACAAAGTGGGTTCTGAAATGTTTCCCCTTTCAAAATGAGGAAAATAAGGAAATATGAAGTTGTTCAGAATTTTATTATTCATAAAAAGTGTTTAGGATGAGAAAATCCCAAAACTTCAAGTTACACATGTGACACACCCAAGGCATTATACTTAAAGATCTGGCCCTGCTTGTCGAAATAATCCAAAGAATTCAATGCAGCTATTGGTCCATCAGTCACTGTGTTGGAATGACTGAATAAAATGACTACGCCAATTAACAAGTGAAAGAAGAGGAAAAGAAATACACATGAAAAAAATATGGAATTATGACTATTTCTTAGTAGCTATCAGAAGTTAATACAGCGCTATCATTCACTACTGATCCTCCACAAAGCAATTGGGCCGGTTGACAAGGAATCTCAATAAACAGGTTTCTTTTTCACATGTTGTGATCAAAGACAAAAAATGCAATGACAAAAACGGCAAAATCCCACAGAAACAAAGTTGTATTGCTTAATGCCCCAATGTATAAATGTCACAAAATGAAGAGGGTATTTCAAATTTACATTTAGGGTTTTATTTTTCCTTTTAAGAGATAACTGGTGTGGTTGGTTCTGCTCCCACAAAGTCAAACACTTCTAAAATGATTTACAGTGCTGGTTTACAGCTCTAACACTATAAATAACAGCCATAGCCAGCATTACCTGCATTAACTCGACAGATATGGCCTTATTAAGTCAAGATGTTTGCAAGACCCAGATTCCCAGAGCCACAGATACAATCTGTACACATCTCAGCAGTCTCAGTAAATCAAGACTACAGTTCCACTGTTCACAGTAACTCCATCATGTTATGTTAGCACTTGTGTTTCCCTATGAATAAAGGAACATATCCATGCTGGAAGATGGTACATTTTTTTCCAAGTGATATTTCAGCTTTCCCAGGCAGCATTTTAATTTCCTTTATTCTTTTATGCAAAAAAATGTCATCAAGCCATTGTACTACAAAACCAATTTCAAGCACATGGTCTTACATTTCTTCTCACAAGTAAAACACATGGACATGAACTCCCCTAGCATTTCTCACTGAAACACCAGCTGTGACATCACCAGCTCTGCTCTTCTACACACCAGCTGCAGACGGCATTCATGTAGTGCTTTCCACGAGTGTCTGACTCAACAGGCTAAGTAACAAAAAGTTCACAAAGGCCTCTTCTTTTTTTTTCTAAGCGTTCAGCAGCTATTTATAGTTTGCTTACTGCTACAAGCCCTGTACTGCACAGGAAGACAGTGAGCCTACATGCAGACTCGGGACATGCCCCCTTGTCACAGCCATTGGTCAAGTGACCCCATGTGCTCTGACTGTGCACCCGCAGTAGCCCCGATTGGAGGATCTTCCCTCTGTGACATCACTGCAAGCTCACATGCTTTGTAACATGCTGCCGCTGTGTCACAACAAGGCAAAGACACTCAGGCCGAGCCAGACTGTGGCAGGGTTCAGCGAGTTGTGCAGCACTGCTTGAGTCAGTAGATGTCTCTTCAGATATCCTGGGCTCAATCCAGCAGTATCTTGGGGTTGTATTCGATTCTGGCTTAACATTCGACCCACATGTGCAGCATACTGTCATAACATCTTTTTTTTCACCTCAGAAATATCGCTAGACTACGCCCTATGCTATCACTAACTGTGGCTGAAAAGCTGATCAACACATTTGTGTTCTGTCAACTTGACTACTGTAATGCTCTACTCACTGGGGTATCTAAATCTACTTTGAACAAACTGCAGCATGTCCAAAATACAGCAGCCAGAATCTTGACCAGGTCTAGTGCAAATGATCACATTACTCCTATCCTGGAGTCCCTGCACTGGCTTCCGGTAAAATTCAGTGTAGACTTTAAAATCCTCATGCTCACCTATAAGGCTCTGCATGGCTTGGCACCTCAGTAAATGTCTGAACTATTATCACCCTACTCCCCACCTCGCAACCTTCGCTGTTCTAATTCTGCTCTCCTTACTGTCCCCCAAGCCCGTCTACATTGTATGGGTGACAGGGGCTTCTCCTGTCAAGCTCTGGAACTCTATCCCCAAGGATATCAGAGAGTCACCTTCTCTAAACTCCTTCAAATCCAGACTCAAAACCCTCTTCTTTAGAAAAGCCTTTACTTAACTGGTTCCATTCTTCACCCCTCTGCTTTTCTTAGTACCACCACGGTCTCCTCTATATATTGTAATTGTGTTTTATTTTGTGTATTCTTTTTATTTATTGTTGTTGGCATTCTGTAAAGCACTTTGAGAAGCCACCTTTAAAGGCACTATATAAAATAAGGTTTATTATTATTAGTATCTGGGTTTAGGGCTCAGCCTAAGTACAGAACTCCAGAAGAAGAGGAGTTTTTAGAGTTTATTTTGGCATCTTAAGCCCTCTCCCCTGGTCTACCTTACACGCGGCTCAGGGAAAAGCCCAGGCTCACCTGGCAGGTAGTACTTGCGGAGCTGGGGGTTGCGGATGACTGGGATGTGGGTGCCGCTGGTGATCTGGGGTGCTGGCTGGGTGTTGGGATGACCCCTGCCTTCGGTCAGCTGGGCGGTCCGCGCCCCCCTGGTGTCCCCTAGCTGGTGCCCAGCCAGTAGGGGTCCTGGCAGTTTCTGCCCCAACCTGTGGGAAAATATAACTGAGGCCGCTGCTGGAAGTGGTGTTAGTGTGGCCAGTAGGGGGTGCTCACCCTGCAGTCTGTGTGGGTCCTAATACGCCAGTATAGCGACAGGGGAACTGTATACTGTAAAAATACGCGAGAGCGTATTACGAGAGCTGGTGTGTGGCGAGTGTACTGGTGCACTATGGCTGCCGTCACATCATCCAGGTGGGGCTACACACTGGTGGTGGTGGGGAGTCCCCATTACCTGTAAAGCGCCTTGAATAGAGTGTCCATATGATAATTAGTGTATTATTTCAAATTTTAAGGCATATAGACATGCATACAGGTGCTACAATTTAAACTAATATAAGCTTTCACTTTTCTTTACTAGATATAAACAGCTGCACTGACAGTCCACCTGATTCAAATTAAACCGAGACGTGGGGGTGGACTCTACCATATCTTCTGAGAGAAACTGCCCCTCCCCCAGTCTCCAGCATGGGCAGCTGGAGGAGGAAGTTCAGCAATCAGAGAGGTTTGACAGGTTTCTGTTGTAATACTACTTCACTTTCATACCCCATTGCCTATTTCCTTAAACTCCAGGAACACAAAAGAGCACACAAAAAAGAACACGCTGAGAACCCAGCAACGAAACAGGAGAATGTCTCCTTTTCAGTACACAATGACAAAAAAAAAACCCAAAGGCAACTGTTTCCAGGAGCTCCACCTGGTATTGTCTCTGAACACACTCCAGGTGAAATCCAGAAACTAACCAAAACGGTTACTTGCAATGAGGAACATTGTCATGGTAACAAAGCATATTCCTACTCTTCACACATTCTCACCTTTTATAACTGGTTTAGGGCTGTATCTTCTTACTCTATTATAGAACACATCCCAGATCTCGATGAGAGGAAGTGGGGAAATAGATTCATGCAACACAAAGGTCCCACCTTTCATTAGTGGATTGTACAGCACAAATTAGCTTCCCCTGGACACTTCCTGGAAAACACCAAATCTTTTTAGAGGCTCTTCTTATAAGGAAACCTAAAATAAAAGACTGTTTTACACATGGGCTCCTGTCAGTCCTTTACCTCCTTTATGAGAAAGGGCTACCTGACTCTGGTGCCAAGGCTCTTGTGAAAGAAAGAAATAACAATCGAAATAAACCTTTTCATATAAAAATAACAGTAATACCCGCTGAAACTAAACTGGGAGCCATGTTCCTATTTTCCGATATTTAAAAGAAACAGGAATGCACAGGATTTTAACCATGAAAATAATGTACCTATATCAACGTTTAGACTGGAAATACTTGTTAATTTGCTTGTGAAATTCTAAGCACAGGGAACTTCTTCAAACTACAGGCCTGCAAGGCTGACTTGGCAAAAATTCCCCCAGCAGACTCCTTTAATCCCACTGATACAGCAACGCAGGCCTAAAGCAGCAGGAACAAAGCAGCCCAGTCTGGGAAGCAGCCTGCCAGGGAATGGCGTTTACACCAGGGATGCGGTGCCCTCGCTGCCAGCCACCGGCAGCTCACGTGGCACCTTGCTGAAATCTACCCATTCGTCTTCGACGGTCAAAGACGCGCATCAGTCAATAAGAAAAGGAAAGAACGTTTTTTTTGGGCAGGAGATTAGGAAACGCTGGTTATGAAGTCTCATAACAAACCTCCCATGCACAATATTTTGCAGTATAACAAAAATCCCCTACACTTATATAGCACTTTTCTGGACACTCCATTCAAAGCGCTTTACGGGTAAGGGGGACTCTCCTTCACCACCACCAATAGGCAGCCCCACCTGCATGATGCGACGGCAGCCATGGTGCACCAGTACGCTCAGCACACACCAGCTATCAATGCGGAGGAGAGCAGAGTAATGAGGCCAGTTCATAGACAGGGATTATTAGGAGGTAAAGGCCAGGGGGAAATCTGGCCAGGATGCCGGGGTTACACCCCTACTCTTTTTGAGAAACACTCTGGCATTTTTAATGACCACAGAGAGTCAGGACCTCGGTTTTACATCTCATCTGAAGGATGACACCTTTTTACAGTATACTGTCCCCATCACTATACTGGGACATTAGGATCCACACAGACCACAGGGTGAGCGCCCCCTACTGGCCCCACTAACACCTCTTCCAGCTGCAACTTTAGCCAGGCTCACACCTGCTGAGCTTCAGTGGTTTGTCAGTTGTGAGTTGCACGGTGATATAGCTGCTGGCCAGTATGCTGGCTGTCCTCGGCTGAGCCAGTGTAGTTAACAGCCCAGCCACTCTCAAGGTTTACTCTGGAGCCAAGCCAGTATGCCAAGACTAAGTGACCAGCAAGCAACATCACTGTGGCCTGTGGTTCCCCTGCAGCAGACAACAGGAGCTGATGCTGCTTGCCCAGTGAAGAATAAGGAGAAATAAGCTTAAAATAGAAAGCAGACACCCTTCCAGACAAAGTGTTAACTGTGGTGAGACAAGGTACATTGAAGTGATATTTTTAAAATGCCGTTACCTGGTTTTGACATTGCTGAAGTAGCTCCTGTGCTTTTCTCGGTGTGGTTTGTGGTCCATGATCCACAGGTGAGCATCCCAGTCTTCCTCACGTTTTCCAGATCCTCAAATCACAGCACCCCTCTCCATCCCCATCACTGAGGGTTACTCTCACATTCTATAGGCCTGAACAAATAGAGGACAGTGCACAGCGCATTGTCAGATGCACAAGCATCTATTGGGGCATGGGGTTTTAATATTACAATCATTACATCTTAGCCTGCTGCAACCATGGCTGCGGGTGCTGCTGTACATGCCATTGTGTGTCTCTGTGTTGGCCCACCAGGTAGATACATCTGTTCTGACCAAATTATCCTATTCTCCTCTCCACACGTCCGGATGGCGCCCGGGCTGGGCACCATCTGAGTTGGATGGCGCATCACTGTCATGGATTCAAGAGGGATATCATGGATATAGCTATCATTTAGGAGGATTTTGCTGGTCTACAGAAATCTGCATGGAGTACTGACATACAGAAGATTGGATGGATGAATACCTTTATTCATTTTTTCCTTTTTTTAATTGTATAATGTTAGCATGCCCAAAGGGGTTGGGCATCCAGTTGACCTTGGACCCCTAGGGTTTTTTTTCTCCTTACTAAGGAGTTTATGGTTCCTCTCCTCCGTTGTCTTCTGGTCTTTTCTGTTCTGTATTCACAACATGTATGGTCACTTATTTTGTTAAGCGCCTTGGGGTAACCTTGTTGTGAAAGGAGCCATATAAAAATAAACTGAATTGAATTGAATTATTCGTCTTCACTCTATTTAATCAGCTGGCCGCGATGGACTGGTGTCCCCTCCGGGGTGTGCCCTGCCTCACGCCCGGCTCCCCTGTGGCCCTGAACTGGATGAAGCGGTTTAGAAAATTGATAGATGGAGGGCAGAAATCAGTTGAGAATAATATAGCCATTATTGCACACAGGACAAAACCAAGAACGGACAAGCAGACCAATTGATTCAAAATAAAAAAAACAACATTACAGGTAGTGACAGAGTTAACATGCAGTTCTCAGGTAGAAAAAGGGTTATTGTAATGGTTATTGAAATAAAAAGTATTCTGCAATCAGATTTAGGGTTCAATGCCCTTGGAAAGACAAATACTTGCTGAAAGACACTTTTTGTCCTTTGTGACATCTTTGAGCCTTTTTAAACTCAATCAGCAAATTCAGTAAAGGTGCTATCATGCTCTACTGTGAGTCCTATATTATTTAAAACTGTAGATTTTGTTTCATGAAGATGAAAGATGATCAAAGATGAATGTCTCTATGATATTCTGGTTAAACTGAAAAGGCAGATTGTCATGTCATCTTATAAGCTCAGCCTGTACACTGTTTGTGGTTGTTCAAAAGCCTCTTTTTGGTTTTAACAAGCAAAAATAATATTCATCCATCTTCTAAACTCTTTATGCAATTCAGGGTGTAAGGGGAGCCACAGCCTGTCCCAGCAAGTAATGCCAGAATGGGACACACTGACATAAACACACAACCTCACACCACCGGGGCCAGTTTTCCCAGAAGACTGTGGGAGGAAACAGGAGCACCAGGAGGACACCCACACAAACACGGGGAAAACATACAAACCCCACTCCACATAGCACCCCAGGAATTGAACCCAGGGCCCCAACACCGCACTGCGCCACCATAATATTTCTACTTAACTGTCAAAAGCTGAAAAGGCAAAGGAAATATGCTCAAGAAATACTGATAACTTAAAAAAAAACAAATCACTACTGAAATTATTCAGGCAAATCTAGTGGTACTGTTCCATGTCTTCTTCTGCCATTAGCAAACATTCCTCGCTTAGCTCCTCTGCCCTGGGGGAGGTTTGATCCTGGGAGCGGATGGGCTGAATCTCAGCAGAGAGAAAGAAGGTGATGCAATGTGGACTGCAGGAAGATCGAGGCAGTCTCAATCGATCCCTGCACTAGCGTTCCCTCCCTTCTCCCCTTTCCTCTCCCCCTCCGCTTTGAAATGCAAATCAGCACTCCTCCAATCTGGCCTAACCAGCTGATCTGTCCTGATAGCACACGGTTCCCGAGATTTTGGTATTGCTTCTTCCACACGGTGTGAAAAAAGGCAGGCCCTGCCTGTGCCCTTGATAGCTAAGCACGTCTGAGGCCGAGGTCTCACGTGGTTAACAATGCTGAGCAGGGGAGTCGCCAGGCTGTAAAGATCGGGGTGTTCTTAGAGGACCTAAAAATAGAGCCGTGCCTGAAGGGACAAGAAGAACGTGACCCGAGACAAAAGCCAAAGTCTGGGATCACTGTCCTGATTGCTGGATGAAAGGCTTCATCACCAAAGGCCCTGTGCACGGCCGATTTGCACAGGCTCCGATCTGGACAGTGTGCCCTTCTTATTTCCATCACAGCTGGAAACACAGCAGCTAGCGGGGAAGATCAGGCAGCGGGGAGTCCTTTCTGTCGCTGATTTGACAGAAATTACACGCCAGCAGCACCTTGACCTCATTTCTCAGATCCACAACACATCAAGATCTCAGAAGACCTACAAAATCGACCTTCTTCGTGGCCCCCTAGAGAGGAAAGCCTGGGTGTGAAGGTGTAAATGATACATTTCAGACCCCTTCTGAACCAGAAATGCCCTTAAAAACTTGCAAAGAGAGGAAACTCTTTATAATTATTATTTTTCACTGTAAGCAGTCTGACTGATCCTGCAATAACAGAGCGATAAGTTTTACTTCTGCCCCATGTAGCATTATGGAAATGGTAGATTCGAGAGGTTGGTCAAAACAGCAATGTGACCGTAGGAGTTAGTCAACATGAATTTAAGAAAGTCTTGTTAGAACTTGTTAGAATTCCTTGAATACGCCACAGCAGTAATGGTTACAAGTCATAAAGTATATTTAGATTTCTTATGACATTCCTCATAAGAGATTAATTTGCAAATTGAAGGCAGTAGGCATTCGAGGAAATATATGTGCTTAAATTAAGAACCAGTTAATGAATAGAAAACAGAGAGTACAGATAAGGGGTGAGTGATCAAATTCATTTCATTTCACCAAAACCAGTTTGGTGTAGGAACACTGCAAGTCTGAACTATTATCAATGATCTATATTCTGGCATCATCAGAAAACTAATAAGGTTTGCAGATGATCCCAAAATAAAAGGATTACATTGTAATCAATAGTGTAGTGTAGAAGCTGCAAAGAAAATTCAAAAGGATCCTTAAAGAATTCTGGACCAGATTAATGATTAATGATTAATGACACTTAATTTAGACTAGGTTATAAGCAAAAAAAAGACAGCCATTTATGTTTATATACCTTTATATTCTAGATCATGCAGGCAAGTAATAATAAGGCAGTCAGAATCTTAGAATATATACTTAGAATTTCAAATAAAAACTAATTTGTGTTCATTTTTCATCACCATAGTGCAAAAAGGAATGTCCTGTAGTGACAGGCTAAAATAACGTATCCTTTTGCTCTCTAGAACACAAAAGACTCAAAAAAAAGATTCCAAATCTAAAAAAGGCACTGACACGGTGAACTCTTAGCAGCTCCTTGATGACACAAGGGGAAACTACAGGAACACTGAGAGCAGGAGGCTTTACACAAAGGGTTGTGGGTGCCTGCAACTTGTTGAAGGCAATACCGTCATTAAAGGGCTGGATGAGACGCTTGTGTCAGTTACCCAACGGCCTACAAATGAGCTGGGTGGGCCCAACAACCCCTTCTCACTTGCAAGACACTCAGAGGAGAGTCCTTTCACACTCTTCTGATATCATGTTCTGAAAGCGTGCGTCACATTGACCCAAAGACAGGTGACACTGAGGAGCCATAAAAACTAGAGGCTATAAATCAAATTCTGTAGGTGAGTAAATAGCCTTTCATGCTTAATAATGATTATATTTCTCCCTTACGGGGTGAAAGCACAATTACAAATAGTGATATATCCATCTCTTATGTAAAACCAATCTAATATAGCCTCCAGTTGTTCTTTTAATGTAACAATGATACATGGCAATTCAAAGAAATGATGCAGTCAATACTTCAGAAAATGCAAAAGGGAGAGCAATGTCATTATTAAATTATAAGATGGCTAATTCGACCACTTCTATGCCATTTCTGCAATACAAACATTCTGGACTCGTAATGAAACTAAAACAATTCAGCAAGTCAGTGGCCTGAGCCCAGCTAGCATGTTGCGCGTTATCACAGCGACTGGCACTGCATGATAATTAGATCTGAGCTCAACACGACTTTGGACGCTGTATGTTAACATGTTGGGGATTTGCTCTGCTACCTGATAGTCTGATCCCGACGACAATATTAAAAAAAAACAGCGATGGACCGGGTGTGTTTTGTCAGACAGCCGGGATGCCTGTGGCCCAAATCAGATAAGAGCACTTCCGAAGTGTCTCGGTGTCGCATTTGCGTTTGCACAATAATGGTTCTGTTCCCTCGGCTTTGGAGTACACGCTAGGCACCTTCTTTCAAAATACAGAGTTAAATGACGTCCTGCTCTTTATGGACCCTCTTCTGTTTCGCCCTGAAGTTCAAGGAAATGTGACTGTCGATAACAGCTCGATAGAGAAGAAAGCAGTTGACCATCTATACAGCATACACCCTGACCCGATGCATTTGGTGCATTTCGTTGCGTTGCGTTGCGATGCGTTCGCCCCTAAAATACCGAACACCTCTCACATTTTCGGACTTGAGCTTAGCAAAAGAAAACAAAAAAAACCCCAAACAAACCTGGTTTTCCCAGCACTGCCTCCACTCGGAGGCGAGGACAGGACCCCCCAGACCGCTCGGCGCACTTCTCGGTGCGGGTGTTCGTGTTTTCTGGCTCCCTCAGCAGAAATTGACAAGTTCAGCCGGCGGCTCCGCCTCTCTCTCCGCGGCGCGACCTCCCCAGACGACGACGCGGTGTCTGTCCGGCTCCAGACCCCAGAACGAAACTGCAGGTTCACTGGGTGGTAACTTTTTTTAGATCCTCTTTTTTGGCACCGCGGGTGTCCTTCGGTGTAGCTTCCAGCTCCTCGGTTTGGCGTGAGCAGATTACGCGCAGCGCACAGTTATCACCAGGCGCAGGATAGCCTCCGAGAAGTAGAGGTATTTTCATTGTACTGCAAGAAGCGGTGGTACCACTCCTTTAAAAAAATAACATACTGTTAATTATTCAGGTGGACACCACCCCTACATCCCTCTCCGCCCACACTTAACCACTACCATCATTACTATTACTGCCATCCACCTACAAGAGCCCTTGAACGCCAGCGGGATCTAAAATTGCATTCTTCTGCAGTGAGGTCTTCGGAGTCGAAACCTTCTCGCGTCGAGCTGAGAGTGTGCGTAATTACACTATGCTAAAATGTCGCTGAAATTGATTCCTTGGCAACCTTCAAGAAACTGGAAAGATGCAGTGTGTTGTTGTTTTTTTTAAAAAAAAACACACCGTCAAACAGCACAATGTTCTTTAAAATACACATTTTGAAGCAAGGCCAGATACCCAGGCAGTGAGGAAACTGCAAATCATTAATTTGATCTCGTACTTTGTTGCAACAGACGTCAGATTTTTACCGCAAGAGCGAAGAGCATTATATGTGTGTAAAATAACTTTTAAGGCTATTCATTGGATCTTCGGGGACATCTGGTGGCGAAGCCTGCAAATATTCGCCAAGTGCATTATATTATCTGTTGCACAAAGCAATTGTGCATAAACAGACCCATTGCTTCGGAGATCTTCTCTAGTTACTTTAGTTTATAATTTGAAAGGGAAGTGAGCTGTGAATAAGGAAAAAATACATTTCTAACGTAAGTTAACAGCATGGAAAAGGTCAATTAGGGAACTGCATTACTGTAAATTCTCGCAAGGGGGCAGTGTGACTGAGGATCGAACCCTTTGTTACTCGGGCCCGGTGGTACAGTCGCTTCAGCTACTGTAGCACTCTATGGTTTCAGTTCTGTCTAGTCTTATTGGTTTCCGCTAAGCGATAATAACAAAGATATCAGGGAAAGAGGAAGGTGAGAGCGGCCGCAAGTGTTTAAGCCGGGGAGTTCTTTACTGGCTGATGAATTAAAAAACCTTGAAGATCGTGAGTAAAATTTCAGGATATCTGTTTATTTTGTACAGGCCACTAGTGGTGGAGGTGGTGGGGGGTACGCACAGGGTGTTAAACGCCATAGCTCCGACAAACAGAGGGTCATCTAGGGCTGTTTTTGAAATACCCTCTAGGTCGAGGAATTCCTGGTTTTCAAAAAGGATTCATACTATAACCTACATTATCACTAATACACTAATACTAATACTGCTCTGGACTCAAGAATAACACTAAAGATAATAATTTGTGATGTCACGGTGGGTATTTCACACGCGTCATACTCTCAGCGGTAGAAACTACCACGGTGACATGCAGTATGGGTAGCAAAGGAACAAGTAATAGGTTTATTTCATGCTGAAAAGAGAAGAAAGAAAACACAACGTGGAGCCTTCTTCAGGTGTGAGAGATGCGGTGCAGTATAGGTAGTCTGCCGTAGTTAACTAGAACTAACTAGCTACTTTTCACAGAATCAGTTTCTGGTGGGCATTTAAATAACACGACCTACATGTAGCCCGTATATGTTGTGCAGCTCTCTCGTCAGGTTTGTAAAATAGTTTTTTTTTTCCTCCGGTTTCTTTACAGATGTTTAACAGTCACTTTCCTGTCGAGTGTTAAGTGATGTACATGACGTCTCATGGTACCTAGTGGCCCCTGCGATAGAAGACGGGGACTCATATTTTTTTTACCGGATTTGAATGTGCTCCGCGATCTGACATGGACCAGGACACGGTAAGTTGTTAAAAAGGGGGAAAAAAAGTGCTTTGTGGATTGTAAAATAAGCTGAGCACTTGCAGCTGGTGATGAATCCTATTCGGATCTCCGATATTTTCCTTTTTTTAAATAAAAATATATTAAAACTAGTAATACTGGCACTGAAGACAAGAAATTTCTCAATCCCTGGGATATTTTCAGTTAATGGTAGCTATTGGATTTTGTCATAATATTTCCTTCACATCTAGTTAGTAACGCTATGAGGATAAATAACTAGGAATACTACTCTGTTGACACTCATTAATCACACTGTATTGCCCACTGCATTGTATGTTGCCATTGTGAGGAAAACGTCTTATTACAACACCTGCTTACAATGCCTGCTGCTAAAGTAAAGTAAAAGATCACTACGGCTTCTCTGTTTAAATCAGTGAATTATGGAGGGGGTTTTGTTTATAAAAATTAAGCCTTATGGGGGGGGGGGGGAGAAGCAGCTACTAAGAAATCTTAGCGATGAATGTTTTAGAACTTTGTCTCCTGGAAGATACGGTAATTTAGAAATGTGTAAAAGATGAGTCACCGCTGTCACAAACAAGAGCTCATGGGGTGAATACCTAAGGTTGGCACCTGCCCGCCCACATTGTTTGGCACTCCCTTACTCGAAATGCCTGCCTCTTTATGTCTCTCTGTTAGGTCATACCTATTTGGCAGAACAAGCCCCACGGGTCGACCCGCAGTGTGGTGCGGAGGATCGGATCCACTCTGCCCCTCAGGCCCTGCCCAAGAGCTTGTTTTCAGGTGAGAGTGATTGCTACCTGTATTCCAGCACCGGGAGAGGGAGAATTGCGTTTCAGGTGAGGTCACTCTGGTCTGGATGAGCTAAGTGATAAACCTGGCTCGCACCAGCTCTGAATAGGACACTGTTTTCCCTCCAGCGTGCTGTCAAAAAGTCTTGCCCCATCATCCCCATTCTGTGTGTCAGTGCAGGGGTCCATCTTCAGTCAGGCAGGGGGTCCCCCGCTCTTGGGGTCCAGAGTCCAGCAGGGTTTCTGTGTCTTTTTAAAACGTCCACGGTTGAAGGCTGTGGAGAAAAGACAAACAAGCCCAGTTAAACCTTAAATGGATCAATTTTAGACCTTGCAAAGGTAGGGAGCTGTATATAACTTTTTAAGGAAACATGGAAATATCATGGGAGTCTAGAACCTACAGTAGTACAAAAGTGGGAAACCTCTGAAAAGTCTGAATATTGTCAGGGATGTGCTCATCCAGATCCTAATGGACAGGTCAAAGTTACCCTCTATTTTCACAGCGATGCTCTCTGTTTCCTTCTGATCAAGGGAACAGTTTGCATCATTATTTAAACATTTGCTTTGCGCTGCCTTTGTCATGTAGTTTGTGCTGCAATACCCCAATAGAAGGCTGTGGATGTCCAACCACGTGGCTGGAGAGCAGAGTCTTGTAGGCTTATTGCTCTTCTTCATTCATTGATCACTAGATATCTTGCTTAATATGAGCCCCTACTTTAAGATGTTCAGCCGCACGCTGACCTATTTGTTTTTCTTGGAGACATGCAGGCTCTGCCCGGGCTGCCCTCTCCACGCCCCATTGATGGCCCCATGGTGCCCACGCTGGCTGACATCGCGTGGATCGCTGCCGATGAGGAGGAGACCTACGCCAGGGTGCGGTGAGTGCCCTCGTCGGCTCCCACCTGCAAAACCTAGCCTTCAGTCCGAAACACAGATTCACGCGTAAAAATATCCTGAGCTCGTGTGAAATGAGTAACCAAAGCAAATTTAGAGCATCTTGTTTATTTCAAACCTCGGATCACAGAGTTTAAGACCTTGATCTGAATCACAGAAGGGTGCATCGTCTGTCTGTTCTGACCTCGCGGTCATATTCTCAAAGCACAGGCCTCCATGCAAAGCTTGTACCTCTTTGTATTCTTTAAGGACATAATACAGTGACCCTGTAGAGGGGTCACAAATGTGCTGTAGATCAAGATGCGAGTTTAAGGTACCATCAGGAGTTGGTTAGCATTTGTGTTTGGTTTTTGTGACATAAAAGTTTATATAAAAAAAAATCTTAGTCTTGGTGTGGCAGGAAGAGCTTCATGAGTATGTTGCTATTGTGTGTGTGTGCGCCCCATCAGCAGTGACACCCGCCCCCTGAGGCACGAGTGGCGCCCCACTCCCCTGCTGGTGCTCCAGAGGAACTCCTCCGTGCCCAACTTCAGGCGGGAGTGCAGGAAGGTGGAGGGGCTGAGGAAGCCGGGGCTGACAGCCCTGAACAGGACCACGGCCCTGCAGGAGGAGCTGAGCCGGCTGCGGGCCCAGATCGCCAGGATCGTGGCGTCGGACTCAGGTGTCGCCAGCGAGACGAGGCTTTGCGTCATTTTTTCACTTTCTGTTTGTTTTTGCGGTGTCGTTGCACAACTCCAGTTTTTACACCAGAGAAAATTTTCCACCAAGCAGCAGTCCATGGGAATACATGGGAAAACAGATATTCTAAACTCTGTCCTTCTGTACTGTTTAGTGGTTTGGGGCAGATGTTATTTTCAGAATTGCACACACCAACTTGCATTTAATTAAATGCTTGATGAAAACACTGTGGACAGAATGAAAATGGGTACTCCTCTCGGAAAGGTTGTGTGGAGTTTTGCGTACATTGTGTCCTCTGGAGAAAAGAAATAAACTGGTTCTTTCCTTAGATTTTATTTCCCTTCCAATTTGCTTCCTCTTTTGAGCAGCAAAAGACTGAAATCTATTCAAAGTACAATCTTCAGGAAGATGATACAGGTGTGAATATGCTTGTAGTGAGACTATTGTTGTGACAATACAGTGTGACATTCAATTCAGTCCAGCTCATCCCTTCCAATAAAAAGCCCGTTTTCTCTCCCCTGTCCATCAGTAGTATTAATATAGTGCACGGTATACAAGAAGAGGCTCACTACGCAAAACCTCTTTCCATTTGAAAATCATGCAGTTACATTCTTGTGTCACTGTGTGAGCTTCACAAAAAAACAACTAGATAATAAGCCTTGAATTGGGTCAGATTTAGTTTGAGCACAACAACCACAAAAGCATTCTGGTGATGAAAGCCCCATATTTAAAGGATGCCGAAGAAGAGGTGTTGCTCACCTCCTGTATTGGTGTCATTTTTTCTTCATGCTCCTTTTGAGTCTTGTGAAAGTGTTGCTCTTGAATCATTGTAACACTGGGTCAGGGGGCAGCGATTCATTTGTTTCACTTTCATATGGATTGAGCACTCCCTGTGCTGATTTGAAGTGGAAGTATGGTGTCCACTCTTTGCACCCAAGCCTAGTGAAACTCATCCTCTTCTCCGTGCTCTTGACTGCAGGTTCGACCCCTTTGACCCCTGATATCCTGTCTCCGGACGACACCAGCCTCAGTTACTCCATGGCCCCCTTCGAGACATCCTACCAACCCCCGGCCTCATTCGTGATCAGCGACCTGACGGAGGAGGTGGGGGAGCTCGACCCCGACCCCGACCCCGAACCTGAACCCCCGGCCATCTCCATGACCGCTTCGGCCACCTTCGAACTAGACCGGCCCAGCGGGGACACCCGGGAGCAGGAGGACGACCCCGTCTCCCTCTCCAAGTCCACCAGCTTCGCAGACGTCATGGACATCCTCAAGGACATGAACCGCATGAAGATGAGCAAGGACAGGTAGGTGCTGACCTGGGGAGTGAAGGAAATAGGACCTGACCAGTTCACTGCTCTTGACCGCTGCCTTTTTTCTGTATCCAGATACAAAAGTCTTGGACTGTAATAGAATATGTTATTTATTATCTTTCTTCATTAGGCGATTAAAGAGTGGCTTGTGCTAAAGCTCTGTTGGAAAATGAATAAAAAATATCCAGCTTATGATTCCCACCCCTCAGACATGGTAAATGCATTGAAAATTCAAAGAGCTCCATGCTTTTCAAGTTCTTTTGCACAAAGAACTTGTGTACAGCACAATGAGTACAGTTTCTTCACTAACATATCTGAGTTACAAATACTGACAGAGTTCTTGATGCGTCGGTGAAGTCAGGCTAAGTCTAGAGATGGTCTAGGCTTGCGGTGGTGATCTGTGGAGTGTAGTTTAACACTGGCGGACACAGCCGATCCCATCTGGAGCGGAGGAGCTGGACGCAGCCGCTGATCTCCTGATGCGGCGTCTGCCTGTCTGGCCGCAGGTTCTCTCGCGGCTGCACCTCCTTGCGGGATGAGGACTCGGCCTCCCTCATCTCCGAGGCCCTGAGAAAGAAGTTCACCCTGAGGGACGAGGACGTCCTCATGAAGGAGAAATAGCCCCTTGTCCCGCCCGCGCTCACAGTGACCCTGCCCCATCCACGTGAGTCTGCATCGCCAAAACCCCGCCACCGAGAGCTTATTCCATGAAGATGAGCCTTGATCTCCTGCTGCCCCCCTCGTTCACTCTTTAACTAAGCTACCACAAGAGTAAGTAATTGGTTTAGTCCATGCTGAAAAGAGAGAGAGGAATCACAACGTTTCGGCTGTGGAGCCTTCTTCGGGTGTCACCCCAAGAAGGCTCTACAGCCGAAACGTTGTTTCCCTTCTCTCTTTTCAGCATGGACTAAACCTTTACTTGTTCCTTTGCAGCCTACGCATGCTGACGCAGCTAGCCATCTGAACTACCACATGAATATGTAGCTTCCTCGCTTGTTAGTTTCTGTTCATGAGCTGGCCGGTTCAGCAGATATATTAACCATCCTCAAGAATTACATGACGTGCTGGAGAAAAATGCAGTTTAATTTTTGAACGTTTCTCAGATGGATAGGGGACACAATAGTGGCGCAGTGGGTAGCATTGCTGCCTTGCAGTGCTGGGGCCCTGGGTTCAACTCCCGGGGTGCTGTCTGCGTGGAGCGTGTGTGTTCTCCTCCTGTTTGCATGGGTTTCCACCAGGAGCTCTTTTTCTGAGAAAGCTTCTGAGAAAATTGACTTCTGAGAAAAATAGCTTCTGAGAAAATTGACCCTGTGAGTGTGTGCTATGTGATGGACTGGCATCCCATCCAGGGTGCACCCTGCCTTGCGCCCGTAGCTTGCTGGGATAGGCTCTGGCTCTGCCGTGACACTGTATTGGATGAATTGGTTAGAAAATGGATGTATGGTTAAAATTCATGGGTAGAGTTTTAGCCATGTATTTAGGGAGAGAGGGTGCTGTTCCTTTAACAATCTCAAAACTCGATTGTCGGCACTAGGCATAACTCGGCAAAAGTTGCCCTGAAAAGTTATTACTCTGAAAAATGGCATTTCATTTTGCATTTCATGGGATGTAATTAACTCTTAGGAAATTTAAAGTGTTTTAATAAAGAGGAGAGGTCTAAAAGGACCGACTACTCACTGTCTGCCTACCTTGCCTCTGTTCTCAGGCTTGTGCCTGTGGACTGCATTCCCTAGGAACCCTGAGAGTCAGATTGTGCTGCAATGCCTTCCAGTTCGAGTCCCAGACACCAGGAGAGCACAGTGCGGTGCCATCACCCGAGCCACACCAGCTCGCTCGCGTCGCCTGAGAAAGACTCATCTCAGTCTCTGCGGAACCAGTCTCATTCCATTCCCAACTCCCACGTGCCACCTCCGTCTCATCGCTCCTGACACGCTGCAAGGAAAGCTGCTGAACCAGCTGCACTGGAGAATGGACATCACATTTCCATTGTAGGGGGTCCACCAGAGTGCCATCTGGAAGAACGGACGACCTGTCATTTTTCCCTTTGCGGATACCACTTTCACGATGGCATCCTTCTGTCCGATCCACTGCCCCGGCTGGGATTGTGCATCTGGTTCCTAGTCCTGTCCTGCTCATACCACTCCACACATAACCCAGTTAGGAAGCATGACTGTTGCTGGTTTCAGAGCTTAGCTGGTGGAAATTTTGGTCCTGTGCTGCAATTCTGGAACACTGTTGTCCCATTTTCTGCAGTCCAGTGCTTTACTCATCAAAAACTTTTCTACACATTACCGGATCATAGTCCATCATGGTTGTAGAGAGTTTGGAGATTCTGTGCATCTGGACCTGAATTTGCTACTTATGAAACTTTTCAGTTTGCTCTCATGGCATGCACTGGAGTGAGCAGTGATGAATGCTTTTTTGTCTTAGTTTACCCAGATTGATGTGCAAAGACAGTGCAAACCTTAACCATAAAAAGGCTGTCAAAAAAGAAACAAATGCACGTACACAAACTACAGTAGATTATTTCTCTTTGTTCCACTTGTGTATGCTCTTTTTGTGTAAGAAGAGTCAAAACGCAGTCTGGATTGTTCCCAGTTTCCTAATTTATGTTTCCTAGAGACAGATGAAGCTATTTAGCAGTATTTAGACCTCATGCGTGTTTGCTTTTGTGGACTCCAAAGTTTTATTAAACTGCTTTTTAGTTTTTGTTCAGTTTTTATGGGCTTCAGTTGCTGTTAGGATGGCTGTGATACCGATAGTGGTTTTACAAAGTAGGAGCACATTGTAGAATGTGTGAAAATGTGAAACCTTCCAGGTGATGAGTGTTGCATTATGTCAGATGTGAATTGCGTTTGTTTGTAAAGCCTCAGATGCAAGGAACGAAGACCCTTTGACTGTCCGGTGTCAGGTTTTTTAGTGGGAAGCTGTGCAGAAGAAGCCTTTCTGAATCCAACTTTATCTGTAGTGGAGTACAACTAAAACCAGAAGGGACTCTGTTTTAGCAAAAGGTTTTTGTATATGCTTTTTTTAAGAAAGAAAACAGATAGGTAATATTTCTCCTAATGAGAAGAACAAGAAAAATGTTCCTTTGCCCTTTCTGTCCTTGCAGTTCTTGCAGATTTGTCCCCTCTTTTTGTTTGAGCCTAGAATTACTCATTTATTTTTGCTCATCTTAACTTTTTTTAAATCTTTTTGTTCGGTTATGTCAGTTATTGTTGCCTCAACAATGTATTTCAGCAGTGCTTTTTCTGTTAAGAAGAAGGTGATGAGCTCAGAACACACAATTGCGGCTGACTTGTGTTCTTTTCGGGCAGTACTCTAGTTCTGATTTGAGCCAGGTGCTTGTCACGAAGTGCACTGTTTCAAACGTCTTGTATTGGTGCTCCTAAAAAGAACGTTAAGGTAGCTCTGTTTTTTATTTACTAATGTGTGGGTCATCAGTAGAGAATGTCTGATGTGAGAGATGAGCAGTAATCTTATTTTTTGTATTATAAATAAGTTGTTTTTTAATGTGCATTTTTTCTGCCCTGTCTTGAAGTCCATTGGTACCACGTTTGACTTCTAGAATCTGTAAGGACTAGACCACAATCTCAGTGCAAAGATAACATTTAGTAAAACATCTTCTGTACACATTTTCTATCGCTGGCATAAGGATTCGCTCCTACCTTCTCCAGTGGTTATTCAGAACTGTTTATTATAATAAGTGGTAAACTATGCTTTTATACATGGTTATCTTTTGGAATTTTATTGAACACTAACCTACCCTCGCAAGTGGTAGCTCAGAATTCTAGTGAACTGTTTTAAGATGCATGCCTTGAACTACTTATTTCTGCAAATTCACATGCTTCTGTAGAGGTGCAGAAATAACTATTCTTGTACTTTGTCTTAAATTATTTAATTTACAAGAGTCAAACAAGTGTACATTGACAAACGGTTTTGATTGCGTTTATTAGTGCATGACATTGGAGCTGGAGAGTGTGGATACTTATATCTGTGACTGCACTTCATGTCTTTCATGCGGTGTTGAAGTTAATGTATATATTTTTTCCTGATTGAAAAGGTTGTACTACTGTAAAGACTGAGAGGTTGAGTTTTTTTTTCTCAAGATACCCTGCATGACTTTGTAAGAATTTTCAAAGAGGTGTAAAATCCTGCTTGACTGGAGCAGGTATCTGCCCTGGTTTTGGAGGACACCTGTCTCTTCTGCTTTCTGTTCCAGCCAGCGTCTTCATTTCCGAAGCTAATTGATCTCTTTAAACTTCTTCCACCCCCTCCTCAGCTGATCTAGTTGCTGCCACATTTGCCTGAACCACTCTTAACCGGAGTCTGATGAAGGATGTCCAGACAGTGCATCACACACGTTTCCAAAAAATAAATAGTACTGCAGAGTGACAGATGACACCCTTGGGTGGGGGCAGTCCTAGGGCTCTACACACACAAACTTACAATGGCTGTCCGTTCACTTTCAAGATGCCTTTTTTGCAGGTTTTTTACAATTAAAAAGCACTGTCGTGCAGCCTCCCCATGAGCGCAGTGACATTAACAACGGCCATCTTAACAGCAGAAGCAACACTAACCCCCCCCCCCCCTTTGAAAATGCCTACTCTTTGAACTAGTTAGAGGCCTATTGGCGCCCTCTAGTGGCTGGTAGGCTGTTACTGCAGTTTATTTGCTTTCTCACACACGAACTCGGAGGTATGAAACCTAGAAACAGGTGCTGCGTTGATATTAATAAGAAACTAGGGCTCACTTGGCATCGGTGATTTAACTCCTTTATTGGGATGAAAAGCTGAAGGCACAGGGGTGTCCCAGAACCAAGGTTGCAAACCTGTAGACCAGATCAGGGTTTCCCCAACTCTGGTCCTGAGGTCTGGATTTATCTGAATATATATTTTCAACATCTTAAGGGCATGGAGAAGGGCTATAGTGGGCCAGTTCAAGTGTTAGCACTTCTCCAGGTGAAGACTTGTACCTGTGTGTAATGGAATAAGACTCTTGGGTTGTGAGCCCAAGTACCAGAGTTATGAACGCTGAACTTTAGCATATTACAACTGGCATGTGCCTCTTTCTAACTACAATAAGATCCTACCTTCCTTTAATCAGCATGTGAGTTTTGGCAATATTTTCTCAGTTCAGAAGCTGCCTAAATTTCCATATCTGTACCGCAAACCACAAATGATCAATGTCTCCGTGACTAACAGACTCCCACCATTTGCTGTTCTTCCCTGGTTTAAAGGTTAATTCCCCTGTTCCACTAAATTCTTGCTGAATGAAATGGAATCGGTGTGATGGGTCATGCATTTGAAAGAAAAATAAAGCTGTGCTGGTGTTTTAAACAAGAAGCAAGACTGCATTTTTGCTTAAATTGGAGTCGGGTGTTGGTATTGGGAGCAGACTTTTTGAGTACTTTTACTGCCTTTTCTTTTATGCAAGAATTTGGGCAATAATTTCACAAGCAAATTTAAGAAAAACATTCTAAAATCAGATGGCTTTTAAGCATTCAGGCAGCCGTACTAAAAGAGAATACGAGCCTTAAGAGACTAAGAATAAAGATCTTTGTGATTTTGTACCCCAGAAATAAAAGGATCCCACATGTTTCGGTACAAATCCTTTGCAAGCTTGGGATTTTGGGGTGAAGGGACATATTCCTTGTTGATTCCTGAATTCAAATAAAGATGCATTTAACGTAAAAAGCCTGGAACAGGTTACCCAGATGACACTGGATGACCATGAGGTGGCAGTATAATCTAGTGAGGTCAGCCTTTCACACTACAGGAAGCCCATTGTGAGGCCTGCAGGTCATAATGCAGCTTACTGCCTGACTTAGATTGACTTAGCCAAACTTAGCATGGAAACAGATAATCACATGCAGACACAGACAGGAAACAAAAGCAATCGACCTTTCCAAAAATACCTCTCCCAGACCACCTGACTGTGGCGTTACATGTGACCATCTGCCCAATCCACTTAGTGAACTCTATTCACAGAAGACCATAGCTTAGGCTGCAGTAAAGAATTCGTCTAAAAGGTAGAACGTAGAATTTGGAAGGTGGATGTAGGGTGGCTCAGTGGTACAGTGGTGAGCCCTGCTGCCTCGTAGCAGTGGGGCCCTGGGTTTGATTCCAGACTTGGGGTACTGTCTGCATAGTGCTGGTTTCCTCCCACAGTCCGAAGACATAGTACTAGGCAAGTTGGCTTCTGGGAAAATTGGGCCTGGTGTGAGTGTGTGCATCTCTGTGTCTGTGTGTGCCATGTCATAGACTTGTGTTCTGTCCAGGGTATCTCCTGCCTTGTGCCTGTTGCTTGCTGGGATAGACACTGGCTCCCGTGTGAACCTGAATTGGGAAAAAGAGGTTAGAAAATGGATGGATGGAAACTGGGCTTGTTCGCCTGAACTGTTTGATAACCTGAAACCAGGACAGGTGGAATTTTAAACGAGTTTTAATAAGGAACCGAGTCCTGAGCCTGAATCGTGTTTGGGACTGAATTCTAGTCACACCCAGATCAACAGAATTGGACATAGAATGACTAGAGAGTGTGACTGCACAAATGAAGAGAAAATAATCTCGTCCTGTTTAAATCTCCTTTTCTCATCAGTCGGTGAAAGAGTTTGATTACTTTCTTCAGTCAAGGCCCATTGTAGCTTGCCCAGGAAGGGGGCAGCTCGATTCTTATGAAGAGAAGCTTATGGCTTTTTTAATGACCAAGAAATCTGGACATCACTCTCATGATTTTTTTAATCTTGTGCGTGCCATCGATGGAATTTGGAAAACAATTTTTTCGATACCCCCAATAAACTGCATGGCCTTAGTTTTCATTTTAATTTCATCAGAAAGACTGCAGATGAGCAGTGGTCATTGAACACATCTGGTCTGTCTGGTGGTTAGTAGCCTGTTGATCTGAGTAAACCTTAAATCTGCATTTTCCTGAGGAAACTAGGAATCTTTCAATGCCTTCAAAGCTTTAAAACCTGGCATCTTTGATGATGCCATTGCAAACATTTAGAACAGCAGCTTGTTCAGGTACCTTTGACATAGCGACCTGTCAAGGACCACTTCAGTTTCAGAAAGAGAGGTGGCCCTGTCAGAGGTGACATTGGTAATGTGTTTCCCTGCCTGCAGGCTGAGTGTAACGGAGAAGCAGCTGATCCTGAGTCATACTTCTGATGGGGAGAAAAAAAACAGAACAAAACATCAGATATTAATAATGGCTGAGCACAATGAGGCACATTTGTTTTGCCCAGAATCTACTGTTATCGCCAATGCATCTTGTCCCCACTGTCTGTATTCTTCAGATGGTGTTTGAAGAATCCAAATTAGATCATTTGTGCTTCAGCTGTGAACCGTGTACAGTATGCCTGCCTAGAGCTCCTTGTGTGTATGTGCTGAGCAGCCTGGAATGAGAGATCAGGTGATGATGACACTGTGGATACTTACTAGCTAATCAGGTTGCTGTTTGGGCAGCTAGGAGACTGTCAGGAGCCCTGCAGCTGTGAAACACTTACGCTGAGGTGATTACGGAAGATGTCCAAAAGCAGTAAAATCCACAGGTTCAGTCCACTAAACATCTCTCTCCCAGACGCACATCTTCTGGGACACTAGTGTGTTTATGGGACCGCAATGATCAAACACAAGTTCATCTATTCACTAGTGAACTCAAAGAGATGATCTGGTTTTGTTTTTCAGAAAACACATACTAGCATAAGCATTGAATCCTGATTAAAAAAAAATAAAAAGTTGTTTTCATGATGTGTGTATCTGTAAATGATGTTCTTGGCAAGACCAAGAACGCCTTTTCACCCAGGAAATCCAGCTGTCCAGTGAGTAAGAATCATTACAATCCTGTTATATGATGCTGTTCAAATCCCTTTCAGTTTACCACAGTCTTGCCTCACTTTTGTATGCCGACTTTCTAATTTATGCTATTGCACTGCTGTTTCATAACAGGCTTGTATGAGGCTTAAATTCCAGGCACAACACCTCTTCTCATGTGTCCTCACAGGAGCTCATTAGAGCCAGAGAAGGTGGTGTTATCAGGTGTGCAGTGTTCCGAAAGAGTTCTGAGTTGTATCCCACTGGTATGTCTCCAAATAACAATCCTTCTGCAACCTAGGAACATTGGATTAGCAGCCAAGCTGACTGCTGCATCTGTCAATGCCTTCCTGAAGAGCCTCTTTCACAGCTGCCCTCTCTGACCTTCAAACCCAAGAGGTGCTCCACACTGTGTCTCCCTGTGCAGTCCAGATGTTCTCTGTCTGATTGTCCTATACATCAGTGCCAGTTGGCTGTGTGCATTCCTTTACTCATGCAGGTGTTTGCCTTGACAGCATAGGTAGACAATGTTCTTCACCAGCTAGCTTGTTTGCCAAGTTGCTAATGAAAATAAAATGTTCACAATACCTAAAAATGTCATGCAAAGCTTTTTAAACAGCTTTTTAAAAAACCAGTAGGCACTGTTGGAGATATTTGTGCATCCCTAAATCTGAGGTAAGCCCACCTCACCTGGTGATAGATGAGCAGAACGTGGCCCCACTGTAAGCTGAATGTTTTGTGTCAAAGTCGTACATTTCTGCTACCCTCTCTTACAGCTTGTCTGTTAGGTCTGGTTGGCGGAGATCAATGCAGTGGAACAAGAATTAAATCAGGGGTGCTTTTAATTGATCATCCTGATTGATCTTCTCTAATGAGACTTAGTTGTTTTTGGATCAATCTTCTTGTGGAATCAGTTGAGAAAGCGAGTGCGTGAGTTTCCAGTCACGTTGGGGAAAGTGTCCGGTTAAACAGGAGGAAAACAAAAGGAAGCTCAGGAGTGTGGAGGAAGCAGACAAAGAGCTCTGGGATGTTAAATTGTTCTCAGTAACACTCAAGATGCTTTTCTATACTGTAGGGCATATAGACAAATACGTATATAGTTCTATTCAATTTTAAGAAACTGAAGTTTTCACAGCATGATTTAATGTCAGTTCTGCAACAGCACAATAAGGGACAGGTACTAAATCTTAGGTTTAGTTTTAGCGGCTATGAAGGGTTAAGACCCACTCACAAGAAAACAGTAATGGGATTTCAGGTTATACAATTGACCACAACTGTTATAAAACACCCACACATGTAAAGTAGGTAATATACTGTCCTGTCTCAAAGTAAGTTCGTCAATACAGCTCATGGCATGAGCACAGCAGGCTGAAGAATGAGATGTGACCCTTCATGTCACACAGAACTCCATGGCAATATTTTGGAAACTACAAGAGGCTGACGGCTTGCAACACAAGATTTAAATTACCCACTGTCAGAATTTTATTCCAGCTGAAACAAAACAATGAATAAAAGTTAAATGGTGATTTTTTTTCTACAATACTGCACAGACTAAGGGGATGGTCATAGAAAGAAGGAATGCAGACAGCATATTAGATAACCATGGGTCCGCAGGGGCAGTCTTTACTTGTTTCACATGGACTTCTGTTCTGTATGTGTTGATGTCATTGAATGCTTTTTAACTAACACTGAAAGATTAATGGGATGAACAGACTCTGTGAATTATTTAAATGCATTTAAACATTTTCACAAGCAAGCAAATGCTCTGCTGAAAGAATTGTGCACCTGCACACACATTCTTTGCCTGTCTTGTTGGGCTCGTTCAGTTACATATCTGCAATTGACTGGAGGAGATTATGAGGTCAGGTGTGATGCCAACCAGAAGACACTGTGGCCTTCAAGAAATCCTATAATGTTGAGGGTCCTGCATCAGGATCTTCTTTTTAATCATCTTCTTTTTAAAGAACCCTGGAAATATGTCAGCATTGTAAATAGGATCCTGAAGCTAATGGACATTCTTGTTCTCATCAAGGGACATCCAGTAGTTCTGCCCCTTCGCCAGGTGGTAGAAAGGAGTCTGTGCTTTCTGATGACTCAGCGCAACTCCTAGAAACCAAACCTTTTGTAACAGGCTCCCCTCAGTCATAGGGCCACCCAGCTCAGGAACCTGGCTACGGTCATCTCTGCAAACTCTCACCAGGGCAGAATGGAGTCGTGCACTCTGCTGTCCTCTGGGGTTGGGTAAGAGGACAAGGCTCCTGCCTGTAAACGAGGACGTGGTCAGAGAGCACTGGCCTCACAACGGGGCCCTTGTTGGGCCCAGCAATGACTTTCACGGGTCCAGACAAACAGAAAACAATTATACCAGCCAGAGAACAAATGTCAGTGCTGAACAAGAGACGATTGTGAGGCTAATGCGGTGGGCACTGTGGGCCATGATAGGGTGTTCACCAAGCGAGTCTCAACAGCGATTGGCTGAAAACTGGGCAATATGTTTCCCAGGCTCCAGGCAACAGAAATGGGTTGTTACATAGTTTTTAATTTAGATCAAGAATAGCCCTCATTTTCACTTATTTATTCCTCTAATGCACCCCAAGATGCTTAATTTGGTCTGGAATGCAGCCGTTGGCAAGTTACAGCTAATTACAAGAGTACGTTAAAGCTAATGGAGCTTAAGGAAACATGCCAGGCTTAACACTAAGTGTACAGACAGCACTTTAGTGACCTAGTTACAATAGGAGCTAGCTGTCCTTTAAGTTTAAGCATTCAGAAAGGTGTTTTATTCTGTGGTTTGATTTTGAAAAAAACAACCCCTCTCTTAACTGATTGCCCTACAGCAGTTATAATGCATTCATTTGTCTTCACTAGCTAAATAGTTTGAATATGTTCCCAGGGTATGAACAACCCAGGGAGCAACTATCTAGTATGTTGTTTTAATTGTTAAACAAGATTGTTCACAACATTTAAGTATGGGTAAAAAATGTTTTCTTGATAATACTCAGTTAGCAAGTCATTATGCTTAATAAAGTAAACATATTATTGAGACTGAAATCTCAATAATAATAAGTGCTTATAAATGGCTTATAGCAGCTAAGTTCATCAATGTTTTTTTTTCTTTTTGTTGATGAAAAGTTGGATTATCTTAGCCTTCACGTATTGTATTTCCTTGACGGCTGATACTTAAAATTGGAGGATTTCAAATTTTCACATAAGCACATGATAACAGACAACTAAACATCGATTGGCAGCAGTCAGAGCAGTCGCTGCTTGAAAAACAAAATTCGACAGAGCTCAGACAACACTCTGAAACTGGCAGAACAGTTGGCGTGCGTCCCTTCAGCTGAAAGGAGAATATCGTTACAGGCCTGCAAGAGATGGAGCACCTTTGTCCACTGTTACGGCAATTAGGGCAAACTGCTCTTTTCCCGGGACACTATGCAGGCACAGCTAGCAGCCCTAATTAAAACACCATAGGTGTCCCAGAGATGACGATCTGTGAGCTGTGGCTGTAACACACCACCGGGCCAGACAACACAGACAGGAGCTTGTCTTGTGCTGCCAATCTGAAGTGAGGATTAGGCCCCATAGGAGGGAGGGAATAGTCTTCTTTGTATTTTGGCCGAGTTGCGGATCTGTCCCAGGCTGAGACATTCCTAATGGAGCCCAGTGGGTGTGTAATCCATAAAACAATGTTTCTCAAATTATTATTGCTGTGGGCAGCAAAAGCGAGTCTTCAAAAAAAAAAACATACCATTGTCCATCCACCAATCCATTTTCCAACCGCTTCGTTTAAGAAAGGATTGCTGGGGAACCAGAGCAAGCAACAGGGGCAAGATAGCATGCCCGTCCATCACGGGGCACATACAGACACAGACACACGCACTCTTGCACCAGGGCCGATGTTCACAGACGCCAGTTAACCTACCGGTATGTTTTTGGACTGTGGGAGGAAATCAGAGCACCCAGGTTTGTACAGTATGCCAGCAGAAGAGGAACCCCAGCGCTGAGAGACTGCAGCTAGCTACTCCACCACCGTGCTACCCAGAAACAATGTCAATGTCTGGTCATCACCATTCATATACAAAATGCTTTTTTTAATCATCTGAGCACAAAGATCATGTTAATGAATAATTTAAGTCCAGTGCACTAGAACTGCATGCAAATTGTCCTCAGACACTGATGATTCATCCACTTCTCAAAGCTTGCATTCTCCTTCACATTCCAATACATTCTCCCATCTCACAGTAGAATTCCACAATACATGCTGCAGTTGCATCAAAAGAAAATGAATTGCTCGTACTGTTGTTGTAAACAGTAGGGTTCGGGCTAGCTTGGAGTCTTTTACATTTTTATCTCCTTCCACAAGTAATAATCAGGTGACAAAATCCACAGATATCAAGGAACCCGTCTAAAAGAACTTTAGTCTCTAAATTTGTATCTTTTGTCAGTGCATCATGAACTTCACAATATCTAGGAATATTTATTTGCAAATTTCGCAACACTTTTTTCCTTACACTGTGACTGTGACTCCATCTTGCACAGCAGACGGGGAGGTGGGTTCAGAGTCACTAGCTTCTGAAGATACGAGCAATTTCCTATCCTTATTTTAGATTCATGACAAGGAAATTCGCATTCCCAGCTTCATGCAAAGCAAAGTTTTGAATACATACAATAGCGAAATGTATGAAAATCAGTTGGAATATTAACATGGCATCGTCTTAAAGGCTGTCACGATTTGACAGCATGTTACCAGTTGTTTACAGGTAATCAGGAGTCGGTCTGCATATTTATGTAGAACAGTAAGGCTAGCGGGTGGGAATTCTCGTTGTATACCCAAAAGATAGGTGTGTCAGTGACTGCACTGCCCTCAAAGGCCAGCAGAGAGCGTCTAACTATTGTACTATGCCTAAGCTCCGTGAAGTTGGCCCCACTACAGACAGCACAAACGATGAAACCCACCTCATTCGTTAGTGCTACGTTTGTGCCGGTTTGTGCCGTTTAAAGTAGCGTTTGTGCTGCTTTTGTTTCCGAGTAATAGCGCCTTTTTTTCGGGGTCGTGACGTCACTCAGCCCCACGACAATGTCGTAGGGAATCCAAACCGGTCTCATTCGTTAGTGCTGCTTTTGTGCCTTTTTGTGCCGTTGAAAGTAGCGTTTGTGCTGCTTTCGTTCCCGAGATATAGACATGACATGACGCATACCAACAAGTTACATCTATGACATAAACCTTTGGTCGTAATGTATGTAAAATCATCGTGATTGTCAGACCTATGGTTTTTATTTTCTAAGGCACGTTTTCCTTTTCTTTCCCTACCGTGACACGCTGTCGGCAAACTGTGGGATACCATCGCGACAAGCCCACCGCAGCATGTCATGATAGGGACCCCATGTATATCGAGGCAGTGTATATCACGACTGGCGCCTTGCTTTCATGCCACCCTGGCACAGCTGGCGCAACAAAGGTCTCATATCAGGACATGATATACCTAGATAGGACGTGTCGCGATGTATGGACTTTGTGTTGCTACATGGGGTCAGCATATCCTGTCAGGGTATATCCTATCAAAACACATGGACTCCATGTCACGACATGAGGGCGGGGCATTTTGTCGGGCTGTCATATCGCGATATATGGGCTCCATGTCGCGACATGGGGGTGGGCGTTTTTGGCTGGGTATGTCATATCGCGATATAGCGCCTTTCATGTCGCGACATGGGGGTGGGCGTTTTTGGCTGGGTATGTCATATCGCGATATAGCGCCTTTCATGTCGCGACATTGGGGCGGGGCATTTTGTCGGGGTACATCATATCGTGATATACGGGCTTCATGTCGCGACATGGGGGCGGGGCATTTTGTCGGGGTACATCATATCGCGATATGCGCGGCTTCATGTCGCGACATGGGGTGGGGCATTTTTGCCGGGGTATGTCATATCGCGACATGCGCGGCTTCATGTCGCGACATAGGGGTGGGGGATTTGTCGGGGTATGCCATATCGCGATATGCGGGCTCCGTGTCGCGACAGTGGCGCCATGACAGTGATGGGTATCACGATGTGATCGTGATGCGCACATTCCTATCGTGACATGCTATCGGAGTCGTGAACGCGCTGTGGATACCATGATATTCTTTGTCTGCTATTCGGTTTTGACCTCAGTGCGACTTCTCTTAGATTGATCAGTAATTGGAAACCAAAGGATGTGTTTCTGTATATCCAGCGTGCTCATACAGCACACACGGAACCTCGGCTGTGGCGCTTTACCCAATCAGAGTGTCGATTCTCACTTTTCACCCAATCGCGGCCGAACTGTTGGGGGGTTTAGCCAATCACGGGTCTGAGAGCTGTTCAAGCCAGCAGCGCCAGGTGGATCGGCTTGTTTACTGTCAATGAGAATCTATTTTTAAAATTCTTTACTTATTTGCAAAATAAGTACATCGGCTTATTTTTTAACGTCTGTATTGATTCGCAACCACCCGTACTCTTCGAAATAAATACATTTTTTATTTGCAATATAACTGTCTCCGCTGCTTCCTGTAATGGATACATGGTATTTGAACAATTTAAATCGTATATTTAAGGTAGGGGAAACACATGCTTTGTACTTCAAAAATGAATAGAAATGTTAAGTCTATAAACATTATATTATTTTGCTCGTGCTTTCAATTTTGTTTTTTATTGTTAAATCATATCGATCTTGAAACTAATATCTAAAAATGTGAATATGGGCTCTCGTGTTGTACCACCGGTAATTTGGAAACTTGACTTTGCTGTTTTGTAAAGACGTCACATAGTGACAGTCACAGCCAGGAAAAGAAGGCGCTATATTGAAACATCCACCCCACCCACCCGATCAGACAGACTCGGGAACAAATTGTCTCCACTGTTTTCATCACCATCAGGAGTTCAAGTACCGAGTTTGTTGGTACCCGTAATCTTTCTTGTACATAGTCACGTGATTACCCGAAAAAACAAAGCGTTATACCTCGAAAACAAAAGCAGCACAAACGCAGCACTAACGAATGAGGTGGGTTTAATCGTTTGTGTTGTTTGTAGGGGGGGGCAACTTCACGGAGCTCTATGCCTAGTCTCAAGGGGTTATATTTAGGGAATTAATTAGATTCGTGGCAATGGGATGAAATGAACATTCTCTCATGGGTTTAATTAGTGATTAGCGGTGTGTTTGGTAAAATGAGGACTTGCACAATAGCAATGGTAGCCGGATTCTGTTCTTTACAATTCCTTAGAAGTGCAACAGTGAAGTCCCCTGCACTTTACTTTTATGGCCAGGACGGGTGGTTGGTCTATTGCTGTGCTAAAAACCAAATCGGTGAAAAAAGAACCTAATCAAATGTAAATAGCGTGACTTGATGTGATCATTAAAAGTACAAGTATTGGCATGAACTTATTTTACTGTTCAGTTGAAGATGCCCTCTGATATGAAGGTGGATAATTTCAGATGACTCTATGAATTACACTACCATTTAACAATGGAAATTGAAATGGTAGTTGCTCCTGAAAGGTTCAATGTGATTGAAGTACCTGAATTATAAGATGGCACAAACCACTGCAATACATTATGAAGATGGGGAGATAACATTCAAAACAAACTTTCCAGGTCCTATAAAATGTTCCTAAATTTGTTGAAAATCCACTGTTATTGCAATCCACACGTTCCTTGGGAACTACAATACATGGAGCTGCAGGAGTTTTGGACTCACTGAGTCTTCTGATGCTCCTCCTGCTCCTCCTTGTGTGCACAGACGTGAGAGTATTTCAGCTGATCCTAAAACAAAGGCAGCAAAGGCACGTGGAAGTCTATCTCCCCGTCAGCAGCAGCAGCTCTAGTGCTCCATCATGGACTTTGTCAGCAGGAAAAGGCCACCAGATGATTTCGAGAGCTGAGGGGGACTGAGTACTAACTGGTCTCTGAATGACTAGAAAGACAGGAAACAAATTGTCGTTCGTCCTGTTTTTGTCACTTTTCTACCAGAGCAATAAACAATTGTGTTCTATTAAGAGGCTGAGATGGAAAGTGTGGCTGTAAAAAAAAAATATTTTGACTTCACCTTTCTTGCCTTTTTTTTTAAAAAAGCATACATTTCACTTGCATTCGGGTGCTCCCCGACTCCAGATGTTCCACTGTCTCTAGTCGGGCTTCAGTGTGGAAAAGTCAATAACGCGAAAGTGTTGCTCATTGACAAATGGAACATTGTCTGAGCTCTTCGGCCTCAGCTCCTGAGTAAATAGAACAATTTGGTAATGGAGGGAGTGAACCAGAGAGATTTCCCCCAGGAGGTATGGAGCAGTGGCTCTGTGGCTGAGGATCTGTGCCTGTGGCTAGAAGGTTGCTGGTTCAAATCCTGCAGCCAGCCAACCCCAGCTGCTCTAGGGGTGCTGTATAAATGGTTGACCCTGTGCTCTGACCCCAAGCTTCTCTCTCCCTGTCTGTGTGTCTCATGGAGAGCAAGGTGGGGTATGTGAAAATACAAATTCGTAATACAAGAAATTGTATATGGCTAATAAAGTGATCTTACTTTATCTACCTTCCCCTTATGGGCCTCACGCTCATCTGCCCTGTCCTGCTCCTGAGAATGCAGCTCGTGGCTCCTCTTTCCCCACCTGGTCTTCCACAGCAGTCCCTCCAGAAAAACACTTGACCTTTAATTTTACATACTCTATTAGCAGTACCTTCTCGACCTTCAGAAAGCTAGAAAACTGGATTTTGTTTTGTCTTTCACGTGTGAACACACTGCAGACGTTTTTGTGAAGCTCGAAGTTGTGGTGGCTAGCAGGTCTCTGAGGCTCTGCCCGTTTCAGACCTGCACTCGTCTGCACACAGCACAGCCTGAGGGATCCCCGTGGGAAGAGTCCCGCCAGCTGAGATCTGGGGAGCATGGCAGCCGAGAGTCGACTGTCCCATGCAACAGTTTACAATCGCACAGTCCTAAAAATGTCTGCTTGATCAACAGGTGACACAGGCAGGGCCCTAAAACACACAGTATTTAGTGTTCGAGCAATACCAATCCCACACTTCCTTGAGCATGGATATAATAAAGAGCTGGTATCATTTGAATCTCCAGTCATGTCTGCCTTAGGATTCAGGTTGGTGACACTGATACAGGGTTTGTGGCCTGTTGTATGAAGGCACCGTTGCCTGCAGGTAGATGTGTTGTCTGGGATGGGCAGGAATGTGTTGCCAAAAAAGAGAATCTCACCGGAATGGCTTTAAATATTGCATTTTGCACTAAAGTGTTCTCATTATTATTGATCAGGACTTTATAGAAAACTGCCAAAAAAAGAGCAGTTACGTGTAGTTTCACCCAGTCCCGGCATTTCACTCAGTTATCACCCAGGGTTTTGCTTTTTATTCTTGGAAGACTGAACTTTTCTTATTCAAGAGCTCATTCCTTGACAGTGCAACAGCCTTTCATTAGCTATTCATTATAATGCAAGCTATTATTTGAAATGATTATTAAATAAGACATTACAAAGGACATATAATTTTCAGTACAAGTATTGTTAAATAGAAACTGCTTGCTGGTTTATTTTCAGATGCACGGTGTGTCTGTGCTTTGCTGGCAAACACAGCACCCAGGGAAGGCGAGTTGGATTGGCACGGCCTGGAGATGGGCATGGTGCCAGTCACAGCCACGTCAGCCTCCATTAATGGCTGCACTGAAGTGTGTGCCTAATATCTGACCTGACACCACCTCCGCTTCCTGCTGCGAGTGTGCCAGAAGGGCTGATCAGTTGTCCATTAACGAGCAGAGATGTCTCTTTCCCAGTGGCGGACACTCGTGTGTCCAGGCACCAGTCGGACAAATCTGGTGACTCAGTAAATCATGCTGGCCAAGTGCTCCACTTTCAGCAAATGAATTATGAATTTGAAGACTGTAACTGCTTCTCTATACCAAACTTAGCATTTTTTAATTCCACTGGGAATAACAACTCCCAAGAATTAAACGTATTGAAAGGATTATGGAGTACTTTAGTCAATAAAATTTGGCTTAACCTCCTTGGATGAGGGGCTGCTGGCTGTAGGACGAGGCTGGGACCCCCAGCCAGAGTGAGGAGTGACCAAGGGGCAGCTGCAGAGGTGGAGGAGGGATTCAGAAAGACGTAAGCGAAGGAGAGAAGGGGATCACGTACAGTATTTATAATGTTTTAAGTGAGGGAATGACGTCAGGAGTGATTACAAATTACTGACAACCAAGTCTGATTGAATTTGGCTGTTGTTATCCCTCCCAAACTTTCATTATCAACTGCTGTACATTTAACAGCCAATTTATCTCTAGAACATATAATTTTATTGCATTTTCTGCAAGTTGCATTTCTTTTGTTTCAGTTACTGTTGACCGTAACTTTAAAGCACACTGATCTTGTAATTGTAATAAATTATGTGCCTTATTTTGGTTCTTCTAATGTTAAACAACTGCATCTACAGTTCTTTTTGTGTGTATCCCTCTACATTGTAGAACAGGTGAGCATTTTTCCTCAACAAGGGCAGCTTCCTAAAGCTTCAATGTTTGAGAAGCTAAACAGTTGAAATATATCTGAAGGTTTCTGATGGCATGAGGGACAATGTCCTGGACTGTCCAGGGCAAAGTCTGTAAGAGTATGTGCTGTTACTCTCCATACTGCCAGAATAGGCTCCAGGCTGATGTTCCCCTTTATAGGACAGGCAGATATCTGATTTTGAATGGGTAATAACATGTGAAACAGATGTCTTGAGATGCCCTATAGCATTGTTTTCTGTAGTGGTGGGAGTTTTTTTTGGCGTGTCAGAATTCAGCTTTGTCAAAGGAAGTGTTTGTGTGGTTTCGGGTCTTGGAGTACCGTACTGCTTAGCTTTTGTGTTTGTTTGTTTGTTTGATGACTATTAGGAAAGACCTCTCTCTGCCCTCTGTAGCAGGGCTTTATTAATTTAGTTGAATTTTAATATTTTACGCTTTTGTGATTTATTATGAAAAGTATCTGAAAACAGGATGACAGTGTATGATGTAAATAGAACTGTGATTTGTGCTGTAAGACTAACTGAGTCGCCTTTTCTTTCTTCTCATTATCCTGTTACCAAATCCATATCCAGTTCATGTAAGCTAGCCACAGAAGGAGCTTGTCCCAAACCAGAATGTATTGGCCCCCAGCAATTCCTTGTTTCATTGGGCAGGACTGTTCGTAATTGTATTTAATCACAGACGACCCCTATGAGGTTACTTACCATTTTAATTAGGTTGTAACCGCAATATGTCCCAAATCCCATATTTTAACTCAATGAGACTTTAGGTCAAACAGATTTAAGCAATCTTTATATCCGCATGGTTAACTGGAAGTTCTCAAGATTTCCTTATACAGTACTTGATTCAAGTACAAACTAAATTCAGTACAACTGCGAAAAAAGTCAAGTTGGCTGCTGAAGACTATGTAGACAGATTGCACAGTCCAAGTGAGTTCTGGCAGCTTATCCAAAGTGCTCCGTCTTTTAAACAAGTCACAGCAGATGCCCGCTAATGACCCAAGGCCCCTTTTAACTCTGCCTAGCTTAGCTGAAAAGGCCAAACAGGACAGCAAGTTATGTAATCCACCGATGGCGTTAATGAGTAAAGATAGCCTGATCTTAATATTTATACATAGTGAGTTGTCGGAGAGGAGAATGAGGCTGTGCTCAGAAACAGTATGTTCAAAAAAGGACAGGCAGGTCTAATGTAAGGCTGAAGGAGCATAGTCTAATACCTTTAATTCAGCATTTACCAGCATGTCACCAGTGAACTGGAGTGTGTCTTACAAAAGGCTATTTTTGATGGGTGTGAGTTCTCACAGTTGCAGACTGATCTTTCAGATCTCCAAAAAGGGGCCAGTTCAACACACTTCAGTGATTTTCATGAGAACGTGAAGGGTTATCACTGGGTTAGAGCTTTAAAAGAAATAAGAAGTGATAAGTCATTCAGCTGCATGGCTTCAACAAAACCGACTTGGCAATAGAATTCATGAGAATAATAGCTGAAAGAGGTGCATTATAAAGTTTTTGGTTTATATGCAGGAAACTGCTTGAACCCAATGAAATAAGCTGCTAAGAAAAGACAGGATGCAGAGTGGACTACTGCAGCAAAATGAGGTTCAGGAGAGAAGTAGGACAAATGAAGATTAAGCACAGTCACAGATGAGAGCCTGAGAAGAAGGGATGGTCATCAGTCCTTATGATTGGGTGGTGACACTGACATGCTGGTGTGAAGAGTGGGATAGGTTATAATTTCCCAAGATGCATTATAGATTTGATCGGTGATTCTGAGACCCCGAAAGGTGCTCAGAGGCAGAAAAGCCCCTGAGGTAAAGGAGATGACTGAGCTGCAATAAGAGATGAAGACGCCCTGATGAGTCAGGTGAAGCCGAGTGGTAGATGTGTGGGAAACTGGAAACGGTAAATCCAGTCAGAAAACCATAGGGCCTATCAGAGCTTTTGGCAGCAGCAGACTCCTGAGAAGTTGAAATGGAAAAGCCATCGCACCCTCTGAGTTTTACAGCCAGAGAAATCCACACGTGGCTTTGACTAAACTGCTGGGAAGTGTGTTCAAGTGCACCAGGGGAACATCTGCATTAAAGACTTTCAATTTGTAAGATGTTTTTTAAATTGTGATTGTATTAAAGCCCTTCTAATTGTCAATGGAATTGGAAGAGACAGGCTGGTGGTGTACAGAGCAAGAAACATCCCCTGTACAGCCGCTCTGCTCCCTTTCATGGGCTTAGCTACTGGAACAGAGCAGCAGAGATAAAAGACCCCCTCTAACTCTGCTCTCCGTAAGACAGGGGTTTATAACTGTCAGGTCCCTGCAGGAGGGGGCATTTTGCAGTTCCAGTTAACCACCGTGAAGATTAACCAAGATACCCTGGTGCAAAGCCTGCGCAGTTTGTCACACTTTTATCCCTGAGTCAGTCTGCCACGTTTGCAGCGGACTGTCCCTTCCTACTGTAGATCTCTGTTTCTGTTCTTCTGCTCAGATTCTTTTTCTAGATATTCCCTTCGGCATTTTGATTTCGCAGTGCTGACTCTGAATTAAGATCAACTGCCTTGCTAACTAAACGGAACAATGGCTGTTAATTTAGAAAGCCCTCATTGAATTAGGAAGGAAGGACACATAATCATATAAATGCTGTGACAAATTTTTCTAACCATCCTTTGTACATAGACGCTGAGGATAGAGCACAGTGCTCCCTTTTGCAGAGAATAACTTTGTCTTTGTCTCCTGAATAATCTGCACTCAGAAAAGCCCATTTTCTTGCAATATTTTTAAAGGCACATTGTCGTAACATCCTCTGCGTTGCTCAAAAACATTCTTCCCCCACAATTGGTGTGGAAAACTTTCAATATGATTGAGAGCTAGCCAGTGGGGGTCAAGGAGGTCTGTTGCTTGCCAAGAGGGAGTATTGAAATATTCTGGGCAAGGTGCATATGCTTAGTTTTGCTTTCTACTACTAGCCCTGTTTACAGTTTAATCAAGCTGTCGATCTTGTGTGGTTGGCAGCAGGCTTCAAAGGGGAAATAATTAGTAAGGGTTTTGCACTGAGAACAGTGGGCTTTCAGCTGGTCATGATGTGTTTGTATTTTAACCTCCCAGCGAGCACCGTGCTTCCAATTCAGGTTAAGTCAGGATCTTTTTGTGTTACAGGTCTGCTGCTTTTCTATTTCGAGACGACTAAGTCCATTAGCTGGGCTGACTGGACGGCCTCCTGATTTTTCTGCCGCCAGTAGATTAAGATTCTGAAGAAATGGCAGCAGATGCCAGAACGCCTTTGCTGCGGCCTCTGTTTCTTGACCAAACAGCCAGCCTATCTGCTTTGAAAAAGAAGTCTGCAGGAGAGTCCTGCTCTGCTCTCTGGTCTCTCTTGACCAGTGCTGTACAGTTCAGCTCATCAATATACTTGCATCTATGGCCTCCTCTTCCTTTCCTATAATCCCTTTTCAGAATGCAGTCTCTCTGTGCCAGCTGACCTCTTTGGGCAGAATTTTACTCTGCCTTTTCTCTTCCAATGGCTTTTAAAGGCTTTCCAGGTCAAACTGTAAAAGGACTCTGCAGTATCTTGGTGCAGGGACAGGGAACAACTTGTCTTTTACCCGTTACTTCATGGCTTGGAATCCAGATGTTTGTTCATTTGTCTGGTGTGTTCAACCAGCAGGGTTATTCATCCACCTTTTAACTGCTTGACCCAGTTCAGGGTTGCTGGGAAGCTGGAGCCTATCCCGGCCAGCAACAAGAGCAAGGCAGGATACACCTGGATGTACCTGGATGGGACACCAGCCCAATAGTGCTATGATTGTTTAAAAGAAGAGAAGACATCCATGAGGATACATGCAGTTGCAGCATACTGCATGGGAGTTAGTTTCCATGCTTGTACACTCACTAGTCAAAACACTAGGACCCTCCTCCAGTCCAGTAAACTCTCGTCACTCAAACCGAGCTACAATACAGATCTCTGGCAATGGTGCCAACCGCTGGGTTATGGCTGCAGAAATCTCTTTTCAGAAACGTTTAATTTGTCCTGCGATATATTGTGTCATCTACTGATCAAAGTCAGATTGTATCATCATTAGCTCTGAGCCGGCAGGCCACTGAGGAAATCAAACTCACACTGTGAACGCTGTGGGGAGGGGGGAGACTCTGCAGTACCTTGTGTTTCAAAGCTGCCTTATGATTTCAGCTCCCTATGTTGAGCCTTTTTTTCCAGTAGTATAGATTAAACTATTCCTCCACAGGAAACAAAAAACATGAGTCACATCCAGTTGCAGCATATCACCAGAGTGTTTCAGGTAGGTTTAAAAATAAAAACTGCAAAACTGCTGGGGGATATCTGGTTCGGAAAGTCCCCTCATAGCACTTCTTTACTGACAGGGACTGAAAGTGAAAGCTTTTTCACGATTTCACTGTCACTGTCCATTACGTGTTAGCTGACTTTGTACAATGCAGGGGTGAATTAGGAAGTCTGTCCCTTCGTTTTCTAATACGCTAATCTAATACAGGGTTGTGGGGGGGAGTCGGAGCCTATCCCAGCAAGCAACAGGCGCAAGGAGGGGTACACACTGGAGATTCAAAGTGAGCTCCTCTCAGTTAAACCCTTTCATGTGTTATGGGCAAGTCCATGGCCAAAGGCAAAGTCTATAAAGTACAGACCCACGGCTCTTATTGATCATTGTGGGTTTTCTGAGCAGCATGACCAGGAAAGATGTTTGGACCCGGAGCTGTGTCACCTCTGTGACTCAAATGTTGCCAATTTAAGACTGGGTCATAGACCGCTGGTGATGTGATTGGGTTTTTTCCTGGAAACAGGGCACAATGGGCACCTGTTGATTTGCTGTGATGTCTCTGAGACAACGTGGCCCTCTGTGAGGTGTTCGGACATGCTCTGCTCTTTGGAGCTCATAGCGTGTCAAAAGATGAATGAGGAGCAGCTCAGTGGGCCGAGACCCATGGCAACACAATAATAAAATAACATGTTAAAAAGTGTTTCCAGATTGGCTAGGTATTAAACCAAAAACACAAAAGATTTAAAAATGACAGAAAGTAATTGTTTGCGGAGGTATACAGTGGGCTTTTTGGTCCAGATGCTCTATATCCTGGTCTTTGACAGCGGAGTGGGAAAGGAACCAACTTCATTGCACCCCAATGCCATGGAAAGGTGGAGGCTCAGGCAGTGAGCTATTTTGGACTTGGCAGTCGGACTGAGACCGAAAAACCCCAGTGCTGCAGAAAACAGCACATTCCTCAGACTCCCCCAGCAAAGTGGGCCCAGCCTCCCTGCGCTGTCTGGAACAATCCTGTTTTTCTCCATTCAAATTCCTGCCTGTGGAGTAAACAAGTGAGGAATTTCATTCAGAGAGCTCCAACTCCTGAAAGGTTTAGTAACTCCTGTTCTGTAAAGTCACCCGGTTGATTATATTCTCGTTTCACCTTTTACTTGAAATAAGATGTGCTCTGTGGCAGATGATTTGTAAGCTTAGCCTGTCAGTCCCAGCATGATCTTATTTGTATAGGGCTTAAAACCTGAAAGCCGAGGAACCAAATAAGGAGAGAATGCCTAGCAGCAGAGTAGATTGCTCTGGGGCAATCTGAGGTAAAAGGACTTTTCTCAAACTGAAACCAAATTCAGCTGGAAATCCCAGGAACTGACTGCCGCTGTCCTCTTGCTGTCTCATTTGCCTCATTTGCAGCCGGAGGATATGAGAGTTTCCAGTTATTCCACTTCCCGATAACACAAGCTGATGCACAGGAATTGCTGAGACACCACTTTTAGGACAGCTGTAGGCCCCTAGGCTTGCCAGGAAAACCGGAGTTATCGCTCCAGAAATTACTGGGCAGAGGGGAGGTTTGCATGCCCTTGGTTTAACACTGATGATGAGGTTTGCCATCACTACTTGTAAGTAGCAGCTGCAGTTTAAGGTGAGTGGGAATGCAGGCTGTACATTCAGGAGGTTAAAAGCGCATCCCCTGTATTCATGATGTCATCTCATTTGTCAGCCCTTTTCTTTCCTGTTTCCCAAGAAACTTCTAGAAACTGTGCAGTGGGCCTTGATCAGCTCGCTGTGGAGGACCAGAATCAGAGACTCTGAAGGCACAGACCTGTGTGTGCTGTTTTTGTGATCCACTCTGTTTAGAATTTGCTTGCTCGTGGTGAGGAATGTATAAACTGGATAAGTAAAGGGACATTGTTCTCCGCCTACTCTCTCATGGTGCTGCTTGACCCAGACTGTGCTGTTTAGCCCTTTTTCCACTGCAAGTGGTAACCAAAGCCACTGTATCGGTATTCAAATAAGAGTAGTGGCTGTGACAGTAAATGCATTTCTGGTGTGGGAATGAAGCTGTATACTGTACTGGTTATTGGCCCCTTTGCCAACACCAGTGGAGCTGTAGTAAGGCCCTAAATGCTGTAGAATAAATTGGGGTTCGTTCCCTTCAGGTAAAGCAGGCATATAGAGATCAGTTCCTGAAATTGAGATGTGTGTTACATTTTTTTTTTTGCATGAGGTCCTCTCCACTAACACCTGATTCCTTTAGGACGCCTGTTTTTTCCCTCGGAGGCATTCCTGCTGCTGTCCCGGGCCGGTGTGTTGACCACACGAGACCTCTCAGTGTGGGGCCGTGAAGCTGCGCGGGGAGTGCTGAGCTGTCGGTGTGCTCTGACAGAGGGGCCCCGCAGGGCTGAGATTGCTGTTTGAAACTTCTTCCCACAGCTCAGCTCAGATGCTGTCTTTGAACTTGAAATGCCCCTCCCCCCCCCGAAGCAATTAAGCGAATGAAGACTCTGAACGACGTTCTGACAGGGACCACCGCAGCAGGCGAGTCAGGGCATAATCAATGCCTCTTTCAGCTTTCTTATCAAATTATATAACTTTGTATGGGGGGGGGTCAAAGATAAAGATACAGACAGCCTCCCACAAGGACCTGGCAGGGTGAGAAAATGTCACAGCGCAGATTTATCAAGGAAAGATCTTCGCATACCCCACAGCAATTCCCTTTTGACTGTGGAAATAAAGCTGAGATGCTAGACTAGGGGGTTGGGGGGCAACTATAAATTAATGAGCCTGGCTTAAGAACAAGTAAGAAACATAAGCCTATCTGAGATGGGCTTATAAGGGTTATATAACTGATTTGCAGCAAATGACTGGAGTGGAAGTCATGCTTGCACAGGAGAGATGGGCTTAGCGTGCCAGGGAGGAGGGCTAACAATGGCACCCCTTGTTCCCCAGCGATCTGCTTCCATAACCACTCTGCTGCCATGTGACTGCCCCCCCGCCCCCCACACTCACACTTTTGCCTGTGCGCCTTCTAATCATCTGGCTAATTTCTGGGAAGCTCTCCAAGAATCCCCCCCACACACTTTCCCATCACATGATGACGGCCTTACATGAAAGATGAAAGTCCCTCTTTCAGACTGACGGACACTTCAGGGCCAGGGCCTGTTATTCCCAGCTGCCTTCTGCAACTGCAGTTTCCCCAGCATGCCCCTGGGCATCTCCTGTAAGGCAACCACAAGCCACAGTCAAAGAGCTGCAGTTCAGAGTTCTCCAGTGACTCAACTGGAGAAGAGGTACCCTTATCTTGTTCTTCTCTGAGAGAAGAGATCACCTTGATCCTTTATTGCACCACGGCATGTGTTATATGGACTCAACAGCTCACTGCAGCGTTAATGCAAATGGATCACCAGCTAAGTCCAGCTAGAGCCCCGAGCTGTAATTTTACACCCAGCCTCTTAATCATGTACTTCACGTCTGAATCACTTTCCTCAGAAAAAAGCTGAACGTTTTTTTCTAATTGCATGTAAGCAAAAATAACTTGAAATGCATCAATCTGACACCAGGAAATACACATTTTTCCAGTGGGCAACTACTGATCTAAGGTATTTAGGCCACAATTCACAAAACAATTAACACCACTGTAAGCTTACAGTATAACCCTGTTGTGGTTCCATTTTTGGCCAGCTGAAAGCTTTCACAATATTAAAGTAGGAGTTGCATGAAGCACTTAGAACTGTTTGTTATCAGATTTTGCAACACTGCAGGTTTGTGAGGCCAGAAAGGCTTCCATCATACAAACAAGATCTTATAGGTAGATTTTTTCTGCCAATACACTTCCGTGCATTGTGTTCCTAAAAAGTACACAGTTGCGAAGGACTTGAGGGGAATCAGCATTTTGATAGGAAGATCGGCTTTCCTGTTGTTTTTCAAGGCTCATGGTACTACATTCATGAGGCCCTTCCCCTTGGATTATTCAAGATCCCAGGGTACAGTCTGTCAGAGGGCTTTATCCCCACTGTCCTGCCTCAATTCCACCTCAGTTCCCCCAGAATTCAACTGGTGAAGTGTCTTCTGTTCTGCTGTGCAGCCAGGCTGCTGAGTGTCAGGTGGAGGCTGCAAATCATTGGTGGATGGAGTCTGTTTGTGATGGAAAAACACTATTTGAATGCAATTACTACTGTGTTTGTTTATATATATATTCAGCTTTCCCATTTATGTACTGTTGTTCATGACATCACAGCGAATGACATTGCATAAGGAGCATCAATGAAGTAATAATATATAACTCTTTTCTGGACAGTCCACTCAAGGTGCCGTACTGGTTATGGGGTCTCCCCTCCACCACCAGTGTGTATCCCCCACCTGGTTGAAGTGTTTGGGAATTGAGCTCGACTATATAAACCGCCAGCTTGTCCTGTCTTAAAGAATTAATGACATTTCTTAAACAGGCCTGTGCAGAGAGCAGTGATTTTTACACAACCCGTAAGCAGTTGGAATCAGTGCTCCAATGTGGAAACAGACCCAAGATACTACTGAACTGGCGAGAGCGTTTTTCAGCTGCAATGTCCTGAAAGTGTTAGTGAAGAGAGTCCAGGCACCCTTGCATAGGGAACGGGATTTGTGGATGTCTGGGTGGACTGAGCTACTGTACCAGGCAAAGAGGCAAGTACTGTAGGGGGCGCCAGTCTCTGTGCTCTGGGGGGATGGGGTGGGGGGTGGGGAATAGGCAGGGAATGAGATGAAAATGTGAGGGCTGAACCTCACAACCTTGCCTATGAATGCTGATCTGTTATTATAGCTCTTCTGTCTATTTGTAGAGACTGTATCAGGTAACCCTAAACTGCTCCTTATCGGGTAACTTATTACCCTTGATGACCTGAGTGGTTTTTTTGGGGTTTTGCAGCATTTCAGCCAGGTCTGCCGAAGCTGTTGTAGGTGTTTACTGTCTCATCATGATAGAAGTTACGTAATGCCAATTATACCTATTTTCAAGAGTTGATGATCTGCTTATTTGTCACTAAAGCTTTGCACTTCAGAAAAATCCATCCCCTCTGCCATGGGGGAAGAGGGTATTTTTACAGGAGACTGTCCATACGCTACTGCGACAGCAAGGGTTAGATCCTTAGGATAAGTAGGCAAATGAGCATTTACGTGGTGCCACTTGAAATAGAAATAGCTATCTGAGCAATCATGGCTGTAAAATTCATATGACTAGATAGCTGGAAAAGCTATGATATTGATATTCTGGACCTTTCATACTGATCTACTGATCTGAATCTGCTCTGTCTCATTGTGTTTCTCAAACATCTTAAAGCCAGCAAAGGAATTTGGTAAAATTGCAGGGTATTTTTAGCAATTAAGTGATGCTAATTTCTTGAAGTCAGCAGCAGTGTGATTGACTTCAAATAGGTATATGCACTTTACAGCTTTTGTTTTGTGATGTACTATTTAAACTTTAGCATAGGTGGCACATTTATGGTTATGGTTAGCACTGCTGCCCCACAGCAGTTTGAATGTGATTCTGACATTGGGGTGCTTCTGTGTGGAGTCTGCATGTATTCCCCTGTTTGGGTGGGTTTTCTCTGCAAAGTCTGCTTTCCTCCTACCTCACTTTAACGTGCACAGTGGGCTTGATGGGCTGGTAAAAATTGCCCTCGCATGTTGAAATCGGAGATGACAGGCATTCCTGGCATCTGCATGTAACTGTGCCAACGTGCTCCATTCGTCCCCGGCCAACTCCCATGACCCTGCCTGAGACTAATGGAGCACAGTTACAGAACCTGAGGATGTGAAATCCGATGCCTTCCTGGGATGAGGAGGGCAATTTGGAGCAGAGGGAAAGAGGAGATGATGTAGGAAAGCAAAATGAAGACTCTATCAACACCCTTTCTGTTTTCTAACGATGGGATGTAAACTGAGTCTCACGAGGTGTAGGCGTGCCTGCCAGATTCTAGGGGGCATAGCTGACTATGCCACAATACTGCCACATATAGCCCCCCAGACCGCCGGAGATCCAGGAGCACACGGTTTGCCTTTTTTGATCTTTGAGGTGCTCTCTCCACTTCAGCTCCACATCTGAATGCAAGGGAGGAAGGAGAGCGTCTAATTCCAGGGCTGCTTAACCCTTCCTCTGCCCACCCAGATGGGTGGCTGAGACGTACAGTACGTGGTCACCATGGGGCGTCATTATCACCTTGGGGATCCAAATTCTTTATTTTCGAAGTTTTGTGCTCGGCGAGACATTGCCTGCATGTCTCTCTGGTTTTGTTTTTCCTGCCTGAGCTATTTCCACTACTAACAGATAAAGAAAAACAACAACAATCTATTACAATTTTACTTAAAGCACCCTGCTATATTCCAGCAAACATACAGGCTGTGATGAGAAATAATGCTCTTGCAGTGTTTTAAGAAGTGCATGATGACGCATCACAATGCCCGTCAAAGCTGATGTAATATAGAGCCATATGCTAAGCTTTCAGAGAGTGAGAGTTCATTCCCACAGCTGGTCTGTCTGACATTCAAACCAGGGAGTGCCTATAACATAACCTACTTCTGAGGTATTATGCTTATTCTGCAAAGGTCTGAAACAGGACTTGCTGACTGTATGCAGAAACCACCAGCTGTACCTTATGGTATGCAGAACATATGATATATTGTTGATGTCTTTGCACAGTAGAGCCCTTGAAGAAGCTTAGGACCTGAGCATAAATCTTTAGTAAGTTCACTCCATGTTATATGCTTCGCTGTTTGATTTCTGACAGGGAGGGCCTCTGCTGTCTGACCCTTTTTCAGAGCCAGAGACTCATCAGTCTGACTTTTTTTATGCTGCTACCTACATTAGTAATAGACGTTGTCACCTGAGGGTCAAGACACAGTGGTTTGACTGTGAGCTGCAGGTTTGAGTGAGAAGCACATATGTGAACTTTTAAGATGATTAATAAGCATCAGCAAAAGGAATCAGATTTTGGAGCAGCCACGTTAACAGTGCCACACCCAGGTTTCTTAGGTGTGTGGCCTCTAGGTGCTCTGTTACACTCTAAATGTGCTGTGAAAGTATCCTATTTCACTGCTTTTTTACCACATACCTTCAAGGTTGCACCTCTAATGCCTGGAACACCATTATTTAACTATGAAGCTAAACTCTTCTGGTATGATTTTCTATTGCATATCAACATATGCCACGCCCGGGGGCCAAGGGGTTTCAAAAGGTCACAGCTGAGTTCATGTCGGCAGCCAAAAACAATGATCTTTATTTTTGCTCTCGGGCCCGAGTTCAGGAGGTCTGTCTGCTGCAACTGCTGTGTCAGCTCCAGCTCCTGGCGGCCTCACGCCAGCGAATTGCTTTCCTTATATAACCTGCCCCGCCATCCCCCGAGAGCACTCAACCCTGATTTAATAACCCCTTAATCACCACGAAGGGTCTTGCTATAATTCCCAGTAGTTGCTGTGCTGTAGCCAGTCTTGATAAAGCCAGTTAACCCCCCAGAAAAGATAGCACTCTCACACCCAGCAGATACTTTGAAGCTTTGGGCAGTTTTCAGGCTCAGTCATTTATACTGAGATGCACATTTATCACGCAAAGTATGAGCCCGCATAATAGAATCCAGCTTTCAGTGTCCTGCTGGTATAGAATTATTGTGTTAAAAAGCCACATTAATTTCGTATTTCAAGAACGATGCGCACATTCTCTGGATGTGGGATTTTTTTTTGCATTCAGGCTGCTTCTCTTAAAATGTGTGCTTCTCGTACTCTTCTGGTGGGATTAAAAAGAAATATAGATTCTCCTGTCTTTTCATACATTTTTATGCCTTCTACAACAATAAGCAAAAGTGACGAGTAGTGATTCGTTATTAGGAAGCTGCTTGATCTGCTCAACAAAATGAGAGTAAGGAAAAAGAAATTCCTTATGTTCTGTTGTGCTGCTGATCGCGATAGACTTTTGCATTGGTTGAAAAATACCAAAGTGGTGTTGTTCTAGAACACTGCCCTCATGTAGCCTCGAATCACAATGTGTACTGCTATATCTGTCTGCATCTGATACCGCAGTGTGTACTGTACAATATGTAATAATAGGAACTTGGTGAAACAGGAGTACCAGCATCGTCCTTGCTTACGTCAAAAGGACAACACAATACTTTGTGCAAAATAAAAAAAATGACAAGTTAGTAGTGTTCTTATTTCACAAAGAATGTAAAATAAAAAACAGATTTTTTTTATTTCCCATTGACTCTCCCCATGAGGGAATTACAGCTTGAAAGTCATCTGGACTCTCACACTGCATGTCGTTATGTAGTGAGAGGCATTACAAAAGCAACAGGGGAGTACTGGAAACAAGGCTGTTCTTTGCTTTCTTTAGTGTCCCCCAGTATATATATATATGATAGACCCAGTATGAATATTGTCAAGGAGGAATTCAGGATTGCTGAGGTTCATTTTATGACTCTCATTTTCAAAAATTAAATATTTCAAAGACGTTTAAAAAACAAAAACAAAGCATCCACAGTATTAAGCAGGAAACCCAAGTACTTGCCAGGATTCAAAATATTGTAACAGTCAGGTTTTTTAAGTAGGTTAAAGGAGGGGTCTCCCTGTTCATGGGGAGCCACAATTCAGTTGTCCTTACAGATCGTCATGAATTACCTGTTATTTAAAGGTTAGGAAATCTTATTTTCAGGCATGGATCAATTAAGCAAGTAATGTTTCAATGAAGGGGTCACTACTCCTTGAGGGTGCAAGGATATTCTGAATTTTGTTCCCCGTAAAAACCTAAATTGCTAAATTGAAATTTGCCTGTTTTAAATGCTACCTCCTGGACCTGCGATGTCCAGGATGGAGACGTAAAGCCATTGTTTAAAATCAATGTTCTCACGGGCTACCTAACAGAATCTTTTTTCAATCAGTAATCTATAAGACAGTGAGCCCCAATGACCAGACTGCTGCTCGTTGTCATCCTTATGAAGTACAGAAACATGCTGCTTGACAGAGTGATCTATCTCGGGAATCCTAGACCACCAAACAAGTTTCCACGCCAAAGAACAACAGCAAAGAACCGTGTGAACCTGACATTCCTGGGACAGACGAGTTCTGATAAGCCCTGTGCTTTATTGACTGGCTTATCAGCTGCGCATTCCCAGCTGATAGGGCTAGAATTGACCTACTGTACATTGCGGAACAATCTAGAAACCACATGGAAGAAGCAATCACCTGCCGGGGGCATGCTAAGAATATCCATGTGTGCATTTTTAGCCTTTACGACACTTTGGGAACATGAAAATGATTTAACATCACCATAAACACAACCCTGTAATAAACTGTTAACATGAATCTAATTGCCCAGCCTACACTCAGCAAGTAACCGTCCTCATACATCTTGTAAGAAAAGCGGAAAACAGAAAAAGGCTATACTGTACGTGTCAAACAGGGCAGTGGTCTCAAACACCATACCTGGAAATCCTACGACAGCGAACTTAGTTTCCAGACAAGGAAAACCAGTGTGTCTGCAGTTACTCTAGGTCTCTTTACAGCAACAGCACCTGACTGGGAGAAGCTCCAGTTAAGCCAATGATGAGCTGATAAAGACCAATTGTATAAAGACCATTGGTTTCTCCATATTCATCTGACATAAGAAAATGTGACCTACAGATTCGTTTTGGATATCAGATATTAGTGGCTACATGTAGACTGTAATTACCTTTTTAGTGTGGAACCATGCATAGTTTCAGATTTCCAAGATCTGTTCATTCTTTTACTAGGCCAGTGATCTTGATCATGAGGTATAATGTGAAGTTATTAGTAATTAGATTGACCATTTTAACAGTAACAGTTGTAATGGAGTCACAGTGATGGCCACTTATAGATGAAATGTAATTATTGCGTATCTAAATTGAGCTTCAGGGCAACTGTTGCGGCTGCATACAATGTGTCTCTGCTTGTGCACTGTCATGGGGAAACACTTACTCGTTGGCAGTATGATGTAACTTCTGGATCCTGGGGGAAACTGGCAGGGAAAAGGACAAGATCCTGATCTGGAAAGGTTAAGGACAGTGTTGCAATAGTGCTTATGGATCGGTCTCCTGGATGGTGGCAACAATCTGAATGGCTTCCTTTCTTCAAAAAGAAAATCTGAAAACAACAGCAATGTTTTTGAATAGGATCAATACGAAAACTGATTTGTTACATAACTCTTTTGTTATATAACTGGACATAATTAGATGTGTTAAAAAATAAAACAAGCGGACAAAAGTTACAATATATGGCAAAAGTACCACTCTGACCATGTGGCATTGACTCATTCATACCGTATCCTCTACATATGTTTTCTTTGCTGCACTGCTTTATTATGTGCTTCCTGTTTCTTCAATCGAAAAGTCCACCAAGACAGTATTGATTCTAGAGTGGGGTTTCCTGCGATTTGAAAAAGTGCATGCTTAGGACTCCGATTACTGTTTGGAACAACCCCAAACCTAAACTTGGAACTTAATATAGATTCCGATTCGTGCTATAGGAAAACATAAGATGTCGAATGGCAGCGTGCCTGGTGTTAATGTCTACCCCTCCCCCAAAACCAGTCTTCCAAAAACCCAGCTGATGAGTCCTCTCATCAGCCTGACCCCCCCCCCCCCAATACAAATACATGCCCCTCACCACCTCCCAGGCTCCCAGCTCCTGGCTAAGCCTGCTCTGTACTGATTCATCAGCAGAGGATGTTCTCCAGCACAGAGCCCAGCTGTTGCACAGTCTCTCAGTGGGGCTGAGAGGATTGCAGAGGGGATGACACATGCCTGCAGACTGGAGTTCTCCTCCAGGTCCTGCTCTGATCACTCCCCCCCCCCCCCCCCCCAGTTCTGCGCCTCCAGGACAGCCACGGTATTTACCTGGGCTGGGCTGACACAGCAGCAGTGCACTTATCCCAGACCCGCCACCCCTGACTCATCCGAACGCTCTGACTGATCATCCGATTTTCCATCGCTGGCAGGGGCTTTGCTAATAATAAAATAACTCAAAGAGGCTCAGTGGCGGAAAGAGCTGGCGATTAAGCCATGCCACAGTGTCACCTGCCGAAATGGTGAGCACCGTGCTGATGCATGACACCCCCCCACCTGACCCCCACTCACCGCACTGTCAGATGCTATTTTTATCCTCTGTTGAATATTTAGTGAAGACACGGGTTCGAATCCCAAACCCAGAACTCAAAATGGCAACCTCGATATAAGGCAACTAATAATATCCTCATTTCTAGCTATTGTAAGAAAACAAGAACTAAATGGAGTTTGTCTCAAATGCTTCCCATTGTGCCTTAGTGACAGTGACACATGATATCGAAGCATCTGTAGCCTCTGCTCAAGATGCCTTTCTAGTAGCATGTGATTATAAAAAAATAAACAAGGCCCGTTGCCTGAACGTGTAACATTGTCCACTTAAAGTAACTGGTCCACCTGCTCCTCTACGAAGGGCCCTGACATGCTGGAATCGCCTGTGAGGATCCTTTTACTGGCACCATTCCTGTCATGTGCTTATTCTTGTTGCTCTGTTTCTCAGTATTGTGTGATCTGCGTCACTCCACCAGTAACTGCAAGTGCATCCCAGCTGACCCCTTGTGTGTGTGTGTGTGGGAGGGGGGTTACGGCTTCTGTAGAGGGATTTAGGCTGCAATTCCACAGGCCAGGACTGCAGATCTTATCCACACAGCGTCCACCCCAAAGCTGCCACCTAAAGAACGGTCCCCACTCTGATAGCGCTTGTCAACATGATAACGTCATGAATCACGTGGACACAGTGTGCACGGCTGGAGGGCTACATGTATGAAAAAGTAAAACCAGAGAGGTTGCCATCATCACTGAGCACTTTTGTACAATCCCTATACATGTACAGTACATGCACAGACATGTATAGTTTAAAGCTCGGATCTCTGACTTTATAAGACGGATCTGTAGATTACTGTGTGGTTTAACATCATGAATGACATCTCCAAGCTGATTGGGCGTAAAAGTTGTGGGAATGCCTCTTGTTCACCCAGACATGTTCATCAAGGCCGATACCTTGGTTCCCTTCAAGACAAAACTGGACGTGTTCTCCAGCTTAATTAGCTGCTAAAAACCACATGAACTAGAGAGACCTGTTGGTCTCCTCTCGTTTGCAAGCTTTGTTCTGTGTCACGAAGCATGCTTTGAAACCCAGCACCAAAATCGCTGGAAATGTACAGATTTAATCACACACCGCTTTCAGTCACTCTTTAGCATAATTATCCTCCTTCTTTAATGAAATGAAAATGGAATAGCTGGAATTCCAAATAAGAGTCAGATTCTTTAAAGGAGAAAGTAATCTGAGAATCGACAGCAGAGAACAGCTTGGAAAATAAGAAGAAGGTGTTGAGGAAAATAATGGGACAGATCATGTTAAGACCATTCTCACACTGATGGAATATTACAGGCGAGTTTCTTTGTGTTGTGTAAGAGATTGCCTCAATAAAGCACCCATTCTCTTGCAGCTATTTTTAATCACCTTGTGGGGGATGAAGGGAGTCTCACTCTCTCTGTCCTATTGATCGGGTGAATTAATGGATTCCCGGGTTACAGCTCGGCTGAGTGGCTCGGTTTGGCTCAGTGTTTGATCTGGTGGTGTGTGTGAGAGACGTCAGATAGGACTGACGGAAGATTCTTCTCTCATCTGGTGCTGTTCCGCTGCACTTCTGCCCCTCATTCATCTGCTCTTGCCCTGTTTTGGATTCATCTCCTATTTTTTATTAATCCTCTGAGAGACTAAGAAATTTTCATTTTTCTAAGGGACATGCCCTGATTTCCTAGCCCATCAATTGTTCCTCACTTTGCTGAACAGACAGGAACCCAGCTGTGACTTCCCTCCCCCCCGTCTTATTAATCTTCTGCTACCTGTTTAAAATGGCTCCATCTGTTCAGCTAGGTAAGATTTACTGACCCTGGGAGTTTTCTGAAATCGATGATCAGTTTTACGTACTGTTTAACTCTCTCCAGATACACTTTCTTTTAAAACACATATGACAAGATGAAAGAAAAACAAATCCTGGATTGTGAATTTATCCTTTATTTCCAGTAGATATGAGAGTGCAGTGACTCAATATGAACAGTGTTCTAACTGCAGTTTCCAGAAAGTAGAGACTGGAAGAGTGCACCAAGTCAGCCCCACTCACGGCACTGTGGACACAGTGTGCACGGCTGGAGGGCTACATGTGTGAAAAAGTCAACAAGAGAGCTTGCCATCATCACTGAGCACTTTTGTGGCTTCAGTTTACAATTTCTAGACTTCAATCTAAATGGTGTTTGTTCCGTTGACAGCTCTATTTCTGTCCATACAAATCACTGTGAAAAAAGGTTCTCAGACTGTCTGTTTGCAGATGGCCGTTCTCCTTGGAAAAAAGTGTTCTTGTGCAGGAGGAGAGGGAAGTATCAAACAGAATGAATGGCTGCTGAGATAAGGAAATGATAAGTAAAAGGCTCTCCTATTCCCATGGCCATTCTCTCAGGCCTTTTGTCAGTTTTCACTAGAGGCCTGCATTAACCCAGATTCCTTTTCTATGCATTTCAGCGTGGTCTTTCAGAGAAGCCTTATGCAACACCAGTGTGAAAAGGCTATCATGGCCTTTGAGACCCGGTGAAAGATGACAGATCAAGACTGGAAGAATGAAGAGGAAAGCTTTTGTGAGCTTGTGTGTCTGTGTCCGTGTGTGGAGTGTGCGTGCTTTTGCGTAAAACCCGTGTTCCATGCAGATGGAAAGAGCTTAAAACGTTCTGTAAGGCCCACCTGATTCATAACACGGGGACCTAAGTTTATATAAGCCCAGCACGGTAATCAGGCATGCTGAAATACTGACGTCAACAAATCCGGAGGATTATTACAGAAGAAAAAAAGAGAAGAAAGTGAAATCTGCACTTATGTGGCCACTTTTAATCAACTGAATTTGTGCAGCTGACAGTAATGCATTCAGGTCAGTGGGGCTTAAATAAACAGAAATGACTTTGACTAGTTTTAGACCAAACAGTCAATACATTTAATAGGGACAAGTGTTGTTCTTTCACACAATATTAGGAATAATCATTTCTTGCATTTAGAAATATCTTAAAGCTTTTTATTTCAACCTCAAAACTCTTTCTATATACTCCATAAGGGAGCTCACATTGCCGCTGAACTGAAACCTTGGCCTTGGTGAAGCATGACAGCCATTATGCGCCAGAAGCCCCACTACATTGCGGATCAAGGTGGGTAAGTGAGAGATTGCTTCACCAGCTGATTGTAAAGGGAATTTTATGCAGAGAGAATATTACAGGCCTAGAGATGAAGTTATCCAGGACACAGGGGCTAACACCCCTACTGTTTCAAACGGTGTCACTGGGTCTGTACTGTCCAAGTCGCCAGGAATTTGGCTTAACATTTCATCCCAGTGCAATACAGGCGGCCTTTTCACCATTCTGCAGAATTAATTTGTAAAGGGACATCCTGTAAAATGGAAGTGGGCCTCCTACTGGTCTACCAATGCTACATACAGCTGCAATCTGTGCAATCTGGTTTTCCCTGGAGTTCTGCCACCCCAACATTGAGCAGACCCTGCCTTACTGTACAAGTCTCCTGCACTAAGTGCTATAGAGTTAACAGACCCTGGTCATTGTAATACAAGGTTAAAATAAAATACTTCTAATTTTTCAGTTTTAAGCCCATAATGTGTTCCAATTGTTTAGAACTCAGAATTGCCCATTTGCTGTATAGACACATTGCTAGTATGCTATGCGAATTGATTTTTCAGCCAGGCAGTTGAAGTACTTTTTAATGTCCTATGACAGCAACATGAAAAGTGGCCACAGCTAAAGACTGCTTTGAAAATAGACTTTGCGAGAGAATTGAACTCCAAATTAACAGTAGGATGCATTGAACCAAGAATCAATACAGAAGCATGCCGGGGAGGATGTACAGAAATGAAGTCTGGTGAAATCAATTGACACACAAAAATAGCCGGAATGACGCACAGACAGAAACACTGCCGTATCCCCGGATTGACCTTTCCTTACTAAGAGAGTGGGCTGGGCTGCGTTCTCTGCACAATCAAAGTCAGGGGGTCGATCCCAGTTTAGCACCAGTGCTTGGTCAGTCTTGGCTGCACTTCGCCTTGATTGAGCCACAGTGGCTACTGGCTACGCATTGTTCCATGACGGTGAGTCTCCAGGTGGAATAGGTCGTCATGACTGTGCACTTTTCTGTTCACGGGACTTTGGTCATGCTACTGCAGGTCCGCATTGTCATTTGGTCCACCCACCCAGCCCCCCACACACACACCCACACACACACACACACACTCCCCTTTTTGGATTGGGAAGACCACGGGGTGACTGAACTCCAGCCTGTGGTTAGGACGGCCTTGCTCCCCACAGCTGTGGTCTCTGATTGGCTGAAAAGCAGCAGCGCTGTCTGACCAGACGGCACAGACAAAGGCGATCAATAACGCTTGAGGGAATGAGTGAGGAGAGCACGGAAAAGGTAAGCACCTGAAATAAGTTTTTTTTTTCTTGTTAAAATTGAATTTGGGTATTTAATTCTTAAGAGAATTAAGATTTAAATACCTCCTGTCTATTGGTTAAACCCACATTGCTCACTTAAGCTATTTCGCTCCTTGCAGAGAGCCATGACGGGAATCAGGTTTCCTTTTACACTTTAATTATATTTCAAAACGGACTCATTTGTGTGACCTTAGCAGTTCTTTATTTAACCAGATAAGGCGATTGAGAAGAACTTCTCATTTACAATATGTTAATTGATGTAGGAAATCCATCCACAGGAATTTCGATGGGTGACAAATGGGAGAGATCCAATTCACTGCCCTTGCTCATCTATTCCCTACTGACCCCGTGATCTCACAGAGTCAGGTCGTGAAGAACGGCAGAACAGCTCAGCAGGTTTTTTCATTGTAGTCATGACTCTTAAAGGAGATGGGTGAGTGAGTAGAGAAACCACGTGGTGTGTGAAGAAACCCATCCACCCACCCACCCCACCTGCAAAACTGTGCATGCCTTCTAACACTCCTCCGAGATCCAACCTGAAAGACCTAGAGCTCATCACTAATAAATGTCATCTGTTTGGGTTACAATTACACATATCAGTTGCGCTGGGGTGAAACCCCTGGCTACTTGCCCAGACACCTTTCTCAAGGATCCGTATCATTTTTATGTTTAGAGGAGAGCCCTTATGTATAATTCAGTGTTGAGAGTAGTCCCTAAAGGCCATTGCAAAACCTTTGCTACTAAGTCTCCTGGTACAGTACACCTCCTTGATGCTCCTGCATAAACCTAAATTTATCTCCCATGAGTCACTAATGAAGATGACTTAGCACATGCAAGGAGTTGCTTGCTGATCATTTGGTCTCATTGTTCCCTGAGTCAGGCACACAAAAGCAAAGCTCTGGGCTCAGACATCAGTACAAGGACGAGGTCTCAAACCCCCTTATTATTCCTGCAGTGTGACACTTCAGTGCTGACGAGAAATGCAACAGAAAGCCTGGTATTTTGAAGATTGCTAAAATGGGCCCTTTGCTGATGGGAATAGGTTCTTGCATCAGCAAACGTAAACTAGACAGCAGTCTGATGCTTTGATCCAGCTGAAATCGGACTAATTAAGTATCTTGTTTTACACAGGCCACTGGTAAACACAGGCTCGTGTTTGCCCAATTAGTGGGGAAAAAACTGACATTGTTGCCTGACGTTTTCTCTTTGGAGTCTAAATCGTTAGCACCCCCACACAGGTGCCTAATGCCAGAACTTTGTGCCTCTTCAGGCATTGCATGGTGAAGAACCATATCACAGAGAATTGCTCGTGAGATTATTTTAAAAGAAATGTGGTCACACATCTCCAGTAGTGCCCCTTGCGCGCTGGATAATGTAGCTGCTCTGGAAAGGATCCGAGTTTTGCATGTTGCAGAGGGGCAGCTCCTGGCCAACGCCCCTTTTCTTGGCTTGGGGTCGATTTTTAAATATAGCTCATTACTCGTGTGAAAAACGAGATAGTGCAATCAGTTCTTTTTGCCTCTCTTGCAAACTGCACCTAGGGGACTGACACATCAACTCATGAGAAAAAGGTCTTAAAAAATCATATTTACATCGGCTACTGGAGGATTTCTAAAATCATTTATTTAAACTGCGGCCTTGGTTTGCTTCTAATTGTGGGCAATGCTCGCCACACAACATAGACTGGAATGATCACTCACCATAACGGTAAAAAGCTAAATGACAACCCTGTCTTTCATGAATGTTAATATGTTTCAACACTTTAATCACAAAAAAGAAGTATTGAGTTAGCAAAAACATCTAGACCTCCTCTCAGACTGCATCAGAAATCCTAGTTGTTAAAAAAAATACATTGGTTTTTTACAGAGGTACGCAGTGTGTCATTAACAGTAATCGAATAGAACAAGAAGCAATAAGAAGCAATAAAGCACAAAGGGAATGAGATTATTTGAGGACCGAACCACAGACTGTCTAAACATGATAAGCCTTATTAAATGAGAATGTCAACATGGCCAATGAATCAGAGCAGGCCCACCAAATTCAAACATAGTTTTAATTGCGCTTCTCTTTATATAGACTCTGATGTGGGCCTTGAGGAAGAGTTCAGACATGTGAACTGCTGTTTTTTTGCCATTGTTGGCCACATCATGGGAAAAAATTACAGCTGTCCTTAACTGGCTGCAGTAGAGTGTCAGCCATTTAAATGCAATCCTCAAAACAACCTCTCTCACCTTGCACCCGAGAGACGCTCTGAGAGCATTCTGGCCCTCGTCAGCTCCCCTAGTGTTACGCGATGTGTTGGCAAAGAAGCAGAATCAGTAGCAAGCTTGTGAGTTCGTCTCATCCCTGAGGGCACACAACAACACAACTGAGTGCTCTTCTCCCCAACACCAGGCCCCACTGATCTCCTCAGCTCCCCCACCGCCTTCCCGACTGCTGTGACTCACCGCACACTGCTTTGTTTTTAAATCTGGATCCCTGCCGACCACAAAAGTCGGGAAAGGTAATAGCGTGCCTTGTTCCCTAGCAGTCCAGTGTTCAAGTGCATTAGGATCCTGCTTTATTTAAGGATTTAAAGCATTCAATTTTGAATACTTCATTTTCTGACATAGGTTTGCGCCCCATGATTGCTAATGATATCATTGACTTAATTAACTTCTATATCTACCAATGATGCCCCATTAGATGTTCAATGTGATCTAATAACATTCTGAATAGTGATTCCATCAATATGCATATGAATGAATTCACTGAAGCATGCAACCCCCCCAAAAAAAATAATTATTCAGCCTTCAATGGAAGAAAACGTCCAAAAAAGGGCTTTTAAGGGTCAGTGATCATATATTTGTTTTATTCCTGTATCGTATTCACTTCCGAAGAGGAATGAGGACCCTTGTTTTACTGTACAACAGAACCCATTTCTTCCACCAAGCGGATCCCTGTGTGATCATTACATAAAAGATTTTCTGCTCCACAGCTGACAGCACAGTATGTAAAGTCAGCATTGCTCAATGTCTACAGCTGCCTGGCTGCCAGGTTTGTGGTGCTTGATTTGTCCTTGTTGAATGAAACACTAGTCATAGTGTCCTACTGATGGCTGCCAGGGAAATTGACAAGTTTGGAAATTGACAGGGAAATTGACAAAGTGCAACTAACACTCAGACTGGTGTTGTGTCTGTGTTTTTCTCAATGAGTGCAAAACCCATCTTCTTTGTCTTTAGGGAGTTGTGGAGAATTATTGCCCAGTGCAGTAGCACCAGGTGTATGGCAGGAGTACACTGAGGACAGAACATTTCAGGGAACACACATTCATGGACATGGGGGCAATTCCACGAAAGCCACTAACTGGACAGTATGTCTTTTGGACTATGGGAGGGAACCAGAGCATCTGGGGAAACCCGGAATGGCTGTAGAAGGTGCATACTCCACACAGAAGGTTACACCTTTCTCGGCCTGCAAGTAAAACTGAGACACAAGAGTGACAGCAGGGCTAGTCACTATACAGATATATATGCATATACAGTATAGACCCATTCATACATATTCCAAGACTGAAGAGGTTAATGAATGGCACTGGTCTTTTGTTTCGTAGGGGTCTAGGGTGAGAGGGCTGCAGGAGGAGCTCCAGGCCACAGTGATTCATGCCAGCTGGTGCTCCCTCTCTCTGTATGAAGCCTACCACTTGCCTGACCACAAACTCTTCGCTGTGAGTACCCATGCTTGTACAGCTTATCGCTCTGTGTCTCTCCCCCAGCGCCAGACACCCAGTAATGACAGAGCCAGGGAGTTGCAAACAGGCATTTTAATTGGTTTGTGACTTGGCCATTGCCTGGCAACACAGAGGCTGATCCAGGGTCAGAGTTCACAGCAAAACATTGCATCTGGTTTTGTGGAACAATCATGGAGTGATCATGGATCAGAAGGTTGCATGCTTTGGTGACCATAAAGTGTGAACATTCAGTAAGTAAAACAAGATGCCTGTTTATTCTGGACCTTTGTATCGAAGGCAGTGGCTGTGATAACACTCTGTGATGATGCTCATCTAGTGACATAAAACTGGTTGCTCTCATAAAACCCTGAACCCTGTTGTCAATATGTATGCGTAAATAGTATGAAACTTGAATGCTGCAGAAACTTGTTCAAATGTGTTAAGTTGAAAACTTATGAAAAGTATCATTTTCTGATGTCGAACAATCAGAGTGATGTCAGATATGTGTTGGAGGGCTTCCACATGTTCCAAACCGCCAATTTGTAACACAATAAAACACATTCCAGAATCTCATTTTACTTGAACCAGCACTGGTCCTGAAGAGCCACAGCACAACAGGCTTCACGAGTCACCCTAAAACCCTCCATGGCTGAACACAGCAAGTGAACAGTTTCATTTTGGCTACTGAAGTGATTCGTTCGAGTAAGAGGCTGAGAGACAATGAAGCTTGAAATGAAGACACGTGGGCCGTACCTGACCTGGTTACGCTGGTACACACTGATCAGGACCCCCAGGTAACCTGTAAGACCTCTGGACTGATGCTCTCCAGGCCCAGGGTGAGATCCCGAGTGTTTTGAACGTGGAAAAATGTTGCTGCACTGTTGGCCAAGTTTTTTTTTTACACTACCAAGACGATTAAATTTAATAAGAGTAAACTGGATTAAGCAGAGTCATTCACTGAAGCTTCAATGCCCACATTAACAAGAGTTCATTTTATTCTGCTTGATTAAAAATCAGAAACGAGGGGGAAAGAGCTTGATTGAAATCCGTGGATAACGAGGCACAGTGTTGAAGGCACTCGAACAATCACTGGGAGGGCGGCAGTGCTCTCTTTTTCTCAGGTTTACTTGTTCCCCCGTGAGTTACGTAACATTTTTATATTTTCCATGGAGAAAAAAAAGGTTATTAGAGGGACTTAATTTTAGTTTGGCAGATGAGAGGAAGGGACTGACAGCAACAGCAGAGCTGCTGGGGTTTCTCAAGGAGAGCTGGGTGATGGACAAAAAAGGTAGGGAAAGATATCAGCTCTTTTCATATCATTCTTTCACCGCAGAGCAGGGCATCGCAAAGGGACAATACTATACAATACAATAAGATTGGTATTTATATCAAGAGCTGCAGCCTTTTTCTCCACATAAATTCTAAGTTCTTCTTTATGGCTGGAATGATTTGTAGCAAAGGACAGTCGGTTTTTCCCACAGCAAAGCTGAAGCAAGCGCAGAGCCATGCAAAATATCGCTTGAGCACAGTCCTCAGTCTGGCGACCCAGAGGCTCTAACTGATTTTATATTGTAATTTGATATACTGTGAATCTGACATTTAATCATGGGTGACACCAGTGCCAGTAGGCTGTAAAGAGATTTTTAATGAGGATCGCTGGCAGTGCATTGCTCTCTGTGCAAGAGCTGCATAAGGCTCATCTTAGCGTCCTCCTGGTATAAGTTGCACTGCAAGGAAACAGTACCTGTGAAGGTAGCAGAAATCTTGCTTGAATTACATAGCATTCACTTGAAGGTGAGTTAAAGATATCAGGCAAGAGAGATTGGGGAATGGAAAAAAGACTCTAGTTTCACAGTGGAATCATCAGCTTGAGTATTTTAAAACCGTTAACCAAATACTTTTCTAATTCTACACCAGTCCATAGAACTTTATGTTTTGACTTTTCACTTATTCAAAATGAACTCACTTGTGTTGACTAGTGTACAAGAAGCAGCACTTGTAAAACCCAGATTGCTATGCAATGGGATTCTGTATCTGCCCTGCTGTCTGATCCAGTCATGCCCCAGGAAGAGTGACCAAAAACATTAGTGTCCTCACTAAAATTCTTTATCATCAGATAAGAGTCTCTCTTCATCACGCCAGATGAGCAGCCTGTGGGTGTGAGGTTGGACACTTGACGGCAGACCTTGGCAAGCGTGATCTGGTATCCCATTCCTGGCTTCTCTGGAGTGGTGCTTGGGCTGGATATTGAGTAGAAAGGCCCAAATGTTTGAGAACTGGAAAAACCTGCTGTTGACGTGTCTGTCACCCAGCTGAGACGGTGGTTTTGCCTGCTGGCTTAGGAATGACTGCACAAAAGTAGCTGAAAACCTGTGTTGACGAGCTTTTCAGAGGACAATCATGCATCTTTGTAATTCCCAGAATCAGAACCAGGTCATTCGGGCTGGACAGTTGTAAGTATTTTTGTTGCTCTGTGGAAGAGGCAAACGTCTTTGTTTTGTTTTCTAAAAAAAGGATCAGGTACCAAGGTCACCTCTTCAGAAACCTGAACCTTTGAAGTCACTGTTAGAACTGAACGTCTGCAGTTTTGAGGCTGCACAGCTGTATATAAGCTGGCAAATGATTCACTTGTCTTTGCTTCTGCCCTCATGATGAGCGGAAACTTTTCTACACCCACCTGTCCCTCCGTGTGCAAGAGAGAGAACTGTATGCGATCCGGGAGGGTAAAACAGCCTTTTTATAACAAGTCCGGACAAAGTATTGTTTGCTCTTGAACAGACACGGCAATGGACTTGCTGGTGCTCTGGCTGTGCAAACTGGATCAATATTATGCCCTAACCTCCGGTTATATGCTGAGTTGTATTTTAGATTTTTTTTTCTGTGGGCTTAGCTGCCATTGCCCTTGATTTCACATTTGTTTTAAGCTTTTATGTTCAGGAAATTTCTGGAATGAAAATGACAATAAGCATCTCACTCTCCCTTCCACAAAAACAGGTAATGGGATGGAGCAAACAGCTTTTTACAATAGAGGACTAAATTCCTCAATTCAGTGTGGAACTCATATAGCTCTCAATGTGAATGAGCTTTTGCCCTGCAAAAGCCGTTGTGGGGGGTTTCAGCACTTTACATTATAAATCACTTCAATGTGTCTGCTGTTTATTCACTGTTATGATTCTGAGAGGCTCTGAAGGAATGTATTAGCAACAGCTCTGTGTATAAAGTTTTCAAAACATCCAAGGACTTACTTACTCCCTGCACATCGAGAGGACATTTGGAAGGTATGATGCCTATTTTCCTTCCCTCTCACACTGCCCGGTTCCCTTATATGGCAGTCAGACTGTTTCTGGGTGTTAATGTAGCTTCTCATTTTTTATCAGAGTGGAGCTTCCACTATTGGAACATACATGCGTGACATTAGCTTTCGGGGCTTTCAGGACTATATCCCACTGTCGTCACAGTAGATTCTTGGGGTGGAAACAAAAATCAGGTTTATTTAAATATGAGGTGATCGTGTGGCTCTGTGCCAAATAGAAAGAAAGAACAATATAAATATGCTTACAATATAAATGGCTTACAAATACAGTATAAGCATTGTGCACTATTAAAGATGCTGCACAGTTAATTGTGCCAGCTGCCTGGCTTGTCCTGATTGGATGGTTGATCGGCCAATGAGAATCCATCAGCTACCACACCCTTGTTCTTCCCCCAGACACAGTACATTAACACTGTTACCATAAGCCCATGCACTCTTTCAGGAATAAGTACATTTCACATATAAATCCTGCATATGAACAAATATTGATCTGAGCAAACAGCTCACATAGTGGTTGACACAATGGACCTCTACACCAGGTCCACCTCCAGGAACAGCCTTTTTATGGCCTCCTCTGTCAAGCCACTGTTTACTTTGCATGATAAGACTTAACACAAGCCTAACGCTCCATTAAATGATTCTTCAGCTTGTCACCTCAAACTTGGCCTAAAAATATGAATGCAAAGTGGTGTCAAAGTACACAACTGCTTCGCTGCCTGCCCACATGCTCTTGTGTGACTCTGCATTCGTGACCGAGGCTGGATTGGCTACACACATTCCCTGCTGACACTGCTCTGTGCACTGACTGCAGCATCATAAAAGACACACACATAGTCAAGAACAGAGAAACTGCCCACACAAAACACAGAACAAGCTTCCAGCTGTCCATGTGTCAGTGTGAGTGGTAACAGAGCATTTTTCCAATGAGCATGATTGTTCTTGAATAAAATAAAACGCTGAAACGGGAGAGAGAAGACCAGGGGCAGATTGCTCGGTGTTTCAGGGCAGTCTGAACTGGGTTCCTTCCAGGAGACGTTTATGCAGATGCAGTCTCACCCTGTCCCCTGAGCATGTTGCTTGCCAGAACATATTTAATGGTGCGTTTTTAAGACCCATCCTGTTTGCCCCATTTTCTGATCTGTTCCACTTCTGCACGGTTTTTGAACACCCGTGCTTCCCTTCTCTGAACCGATCTGCAGGGAAAGAGCCCAGGTTGTGTTACTGCCCTTCTCTGTGTTAATCTTTCAATGCACTATAGTCTGTGTCACCACTGATTTCATTTTGCACTTGGGGAATGAAAGGGTGGAATTACATGTGCAAGTAAGATTAAACCAACACTGTGCATCCATCCTTTTTTCAAAGCGCTTTATCCAGTACAGGGTCGAGAGAGAACTGGAGCCTGTCTTGGCAAGACAGGCACTAGGCAGGATACACCCCAGGGCACACACTCAGACTCTCAGTCACAGATACACACAGAGTGGTAGGAGTGTGGAACAGTCTACCCTTCCATGTGAGTGAAGCTGACACCCTGGTGTCTTTCAATAAAGGGCTAATTGACATCCTTAGATCTCTTAACTACTAACTACCAGATGGGCTGAGTGGCTTCCTCCCGTTTGTAACCTCTCTCATGTTCCAGCACGCCAGAGCACTGAAGATCCTTTGCAGAAATGCTGGGTGAAGCAATACTGAGAGGCCAGACTGTAATTTTCTCTATCTGGAGCACCAGTGTAGCTGGCAGGGAGGGAGGGGAGTGTGCCTGTCAGCTGTGCTCTGTTCCCTGGGGCTACAGACATCACCTGAGCCGAGGCCCAGAATAACAAAGCAGAGGGAGGCAAGCTGTGCCTTTTAATGAGCATCCTCCTGGTGAGGGAGAGGTGAGGGACGCACCCTTCCCAACTGGATCATCCTCGCCTACTGTACATCGGTTCCCTCTTGTCAGGCTGATGCAACTTCTGTACTCTTCTCACACAGCTGCCAGTCTGTGCCTCTTGTACAGGGCATCAAGGGCCAGCAGTCCAAAAAAACAAACAGGGTCTGCCAGATAATATTGGGAATGATTGTGTTTGAAAAATTCAGAACTGTGGAAAGAACACAGGTGAGAGCAGCCCCATCGAATGTATTTGGCTCTGCTGTCTCACATACGGACAGTACGGACTCCCCCAGAAAGTAGCACCTCAGCAACCCCCACCCACTAAAGGGACCATGTCAGGACCCAACCCGCATGTCTCTGGATAGAGGGAGGAATCGGGACAACATGTGAACTCCACACAGACTGTGCCACAATGGTTCAACATTCCCCGATGTCAGAAGTCTGAAGGCAGGATGATTTCTTGGATTTTCCCTGTCTGCTGTGACCCACCCGCAAAAGCACACAGTAAAAACGCAGAAAAACAGGCATCCTAGTATATTTTTACTTTGTTATTCAATTATCCTTAACATGACCAAAAAGCAGCAGAAACAGTATAATTTATCTCTGGTGGGTAGCTGTGTCAGCATGAGTAGGCTGCAAAGGAACAAGTAATAGGTTTATTCCATGCTGAAAAGAGAAGAAAGAAAACACAACGTTTCGGCCGTGGAGCCTTCTTCAGGTGTGAGCAGAGACTAGCAGAGATAAATTATCTCTAATAGTTAACATATAATATAGCTCTGTTATTTCCTTAACTTTTAAGAACACCCTCAGGTACTGTTTGATGTATGTTTCCTTTCTGTGCCTTTTCCAGAAATACAAGATCTTCGTGACAAATAACAGAGACTCCTGGTTTGTGATCAGACAGTACAAGGACTTTGTCAAGCTGTTTAAGATGGTGAGTGTGAAACAATCCAAGACACGTTTATTGTCAATTATAAACAGCCCTGTGCTGTGTAACATCTTTTCGGCTCCCCAAAACAGCCCCTCTGAAAAATAATGAAGAGGACTTCAAAAGAGGAAAGTAGTCTCTGTGTTCCGTAATATTCCTGTAGGATTCTGGAACATGAAGAATATAAAACACAGATGACAAATAATGGACTATAGATTAACTGAGACATGTCCTGTACAACACTAATCACGTACATAAAGGTGATCCTGGGCCTCTGCGGCTGCCCTCTGTTAAATGCACGGGTGGCCACATGGAAATTGTGCAGCTATGAAGCTTTCAACAGCCCTTCAACAAACTAGATATTGCGGAACTCGTATAAAAACGTAACACATCATGGGAGCATCCTGCGAACTTTGTAAAGCTCATGCAAAACACATTCTTTTTCCACAGCTAATCAGCGCAGTGGTGAGAGCAAAATATAAACACTACAGAGACGAACAGTTTCCCACAACTCCTGAAATAGCTAACAGCAAAAAACAGCGTGCTGATTTTTTTTTTCACTTGCGCAGTCGATATCAAATCAAAACAGAAAACGTTTTCATGAACCTATTGCTCTCCAAAAAGAAAGGCAGCGCCTCTCGACTTTGACATCCTGGATCTCGTAATGCCCAGACTGCTCGCCGTGCCCGGCGCCGAGATCTGATTCGTGCTCGGCAGTAGAAAAGGGCGATCATGTGATCCACGTCTGCTGTCCCTGGGAGAGGGGGACAGGTGACAGATGTCCTTCCTCCTTGGACGTCTCTGTCTGGCTGCCAGCTCCAATCTGAGAGGAGTAAGCTAGGGAAAAGGAGGAGGTTAAACTCCAGGCGGAGAACCCTGGGCCGAAGGCGCAGGGCCGCAGCCACCTGGCCCTGAGTGATGGCAACCAAACCGCTTTTAAATGTCATTCGTCAGTGTAAATGCAGAAGGTGTCCTGCATGGTTCCTCCACCATCCCATCTGCAGCCTGAAGACCCATTTTACAATAACGTCAACCTGCACTTTACTGTGATTTTCCCCTCAAACACTATGCTTACACCAATTTACAGACTGTTTTGTTTTGGGGGTTACTGTACAGATTTTGTATATTTTATATATATTAGATTTTCTGCACCTTACCAAGCTGGTTAAGTTCAACAGTTCTTTTTCTAAATGACACTCTTTTGCTTCCTTTTCTGTGCTCCCGTTTTCATTAAAAATATAAAAGGGTCAAATTACTTTTAGACACAAATCAGTCCAGATCAATAATTCCTGGAGCTTATATTTTGATTAATTTGGGGTTTTTTTATGTCATTTTCTTCAGATCAGAGAACGGCCCAGGAGATGTAGTAAAAACAGGGTTAAGAAGCTGAAAGGAGTGTCTAATACGAGCTCTACAGAAGGTGCACTGTAGAAAACCAGAGCAGTCAGTTTATGCAAAATTTTAAAGATCCCGGAAAAGGTTAATTGGATCTTTGTGATCTTAACAGCTGTATTTTTTCCAAATTTTCCTTAAAAATATTGTATATTTTATTCATATCTACCTACAACAAGCTATGTATTTTTATGTTTTTAAATGATATCACCTATTTATTGCTTCAGATACATGATTGTAACCGACACTGCACCGCATTTGTTGTGCTACATGCTGCTACACTTTCTTTTTCCCTCTGCCTTGTTGTGCAGATTAAGAAGCAGTACCCAGATGCCCAGCTGAATCAGCCCCAGAGGAAGCTGTTTGGAAGGAAGTACACTGCAGGTAACCAGACACTCTCCCTGGCACTCCAGGAGCCTGCCAGGTGACTGCCAGGGGGCAGCTGGTTCACTAGGTGGTTTTTTGCAGTTGTCTATAAAACATCAGTGCAGTTATGTACCCAGACTAGCTGCCAGTGCCTTACTGCTTAATCTGCTGCAACCTGATAAAGCTGAGTATCTTCTGATTCAGCAGCTCTAAGTGTGCTACTGACACTGGTCCACACTGATATCACTAGAGCAAAGTTACTGGTCCACTGTAACACCGATAAGTATCACAATATTGGTTCACAACTCCTGCAAAGTTCCTGCGCAAGCAAAGCCTGCACTAACCCAACACAGGGATTTGGGGGTGTGCACATGAACCAGCTACTCTTAAAGGTCCCAATTCCAGTTTGCTGAGCATTTCCTCATTTACCATTTCATTTGTAAAGCAGGAACGAGCTTGTTATTCATGTTTCTAGGACACCAAAATAGCTACAACTGCATGATTTTAGAGGTATTATATGTAAAGAAAGAGACCAAGACAGAACTTTCTGTCTATGGAGCCTTCTTCAGGTGTGATGAGGGCTCCATAGGCGTGATGAAGGCTCCTCAGCCGAAGCACAGTGTGTTGGGCTCACCCTTTTCACTTTTCACCAGAGATCAAGCTTGACTTGTCTGTCATTGCTCACAGCACATAATCACATTACTGAAACCAGGTCTCGCTCAGTCAACAGTGCCATGTTCTTTTTTTATCTGTACCCATGATTCATGTAGACCAAAAGGCAGATTAGGAGCATGATGCAGTTTTGACAAGTTAATAATTTATTAGCATATACCTCAAGTGACATTTATAAAGATGCAGAGGAACATGATTGCTTAATTATTCTTGCTTGTGGTAACACACAAATTGAAGTGTGGGTTATTTTCCTAGTGTTGGAACTTTTTCCCAAATCTTTCTAGTTTGGAACCAGAAGAATTTATACTTTTTTTTATTATTGATGACCCCTTCTAATTTTTCGGTACCAAGACATTTAAGACACCTGAGAAGTCAAAGTCTAGTCAGGCTGGTTAATGCCCATTGGTTTGCTGTGCATGTGCAGGATTTGTCTCTGTCTTTTTTCTCCCCTGCATTCTTCAGCTTTTAAGGCTGTTACTTTTTTCAACCCCTCTATCGTCAGACATCTGCTTGCCCACAATGGAGTCTGTCGGCTCTCTGCAGGCTCTCCTGATAGACTCCGGCACTCACTCAGACTGAGCAGTGGCTGAAAACAGTTTGAGAGTCACGAGACGAATTTCATGGGTGTGTTTTTACAGGCCTGCTTTGCAAAACAGCCTGTGGATTCTTCTGTTTCTCAAACTTGGTCTACTATTCGCTTAGGATCTTTTATTCCAGGACTGAAAGCACTCTAACTTGATGCTCAAAGTGAACGAAGAGAATAGATTCCGGTTTATAAAAAAACTCTTAAATAGCCATATTTAACCAGATGCTTGATTCCCATTTAAAACCTGATTTTTCAATCTTGTCAAGAATCATGTTAGAAATCTCACGGAACCTCCTTTGTAGCCCTGGGGCTCTAGGTTCAATTCCTAATTCCTCACTCCAGAAGTGTTGGTTGATGTGTTAAGAGACCTTGTTTACCACCTGTGAGGCAGGTAGGAGAGGTACTCTACATCTTTTCAGGCTGAAAGAAAGGGGATACGGACGGGATGTGTAGAGTTCAAAATCTTCTGTGACATTTGTGCCACACCTCTGCGTGTTTTGTCCTTTACATCTAACATAATGGAGCTTCCTAACATTTTGGCCAGTGAACGTTATAACAAGTAACAATTAACCCAGATATGCTGTAATGTCCGTGTGTCACATAATTATCATCAGGCAGTACCATTTTTACCCCCGGTGTCTTTACCAATATCGTTCAGTTTAGTAATAATAACATGAAAAGATTATGTTATGCTACTGAAGGAAAGTCTTGATTGAACTGGCTTAGCGGTAGGGAATGCAGTTGTTTTTTTTCCACGCTGCTCCGGGGTTTTCACGACTCGCACTTTTTCATGCAAAACCAGCGCCGTCCGGCCCCTGGGCGAACGTGCCGTCTCGGTTTGCAGCTGAAATAGCCGCCGCGGGAAGACTCTTTGCTCAGCTGCCAGGGGGACTGTTATGTTACACCGTGTTTCTTTTCTGGCTGAGGGGAAACCGGCGCAGTCCGCTTCAGAGCATAAACAGATTGCATAACAATTTTCATATTTTGTTCTGTCCTGAACCGGTACGGGAGATTTAGGAGGCAGTGGAGGGGTGCCGGGATCGCTTCCTGTGGGGTGTCAGAGGGTGGAGAACACTATGTTTTTCTTGATTTAACCATATCAGTACACAGGCTCGTGTCCCTTACGAGAGTCGGTAAATGTACAAGAGTTTTATACTGCAGCAAACGGAGCTGGAAGGAGTTATAGCTCCAGCTACAATTTAGGACTGTGGGCTTGCTAGTCTTAAGGGGAGGAAGAGGGGGACCCCATGATATGTAGGTACAACAGGAGCTGCATGCTGACATAGCACCCCAGACTCCCATAGCAAGACATGATGTGAAATGGGGGAACCCCCCTTATAAGGGGTCACGCAGAAGGAACCGAAGGCAGTCAAGGTTAAAGCTGAGAGGGAAGTGGGATGATAGAGTACTTTTCTTTGTCGTTCTCCTGTGTTTTTGCTGTGGTTTATCAGTGGTTCCCACATGAATTCACTGGGCTACAACGCTGGGCTAGAACAACACCATGGCGTAAATATTTATCATTTATCACGATGCACGTGGCATCCTCATTGGTAAAAGCTCAAAAACACTGTGGCAGATTTGCTAAGGGAAGGGTCACATGGTTACAGGCGCACAGATTTCCAGGAGGTATACTGCCCTGCGCCCATGGCTTGCTGGGATAGACTTCGGCTCCCATAGGCCCCTGAGTGGGAAGAAGTGGTTAGAAAATGGATGGATGGAGAATGATTTGACATAGACACCCAGTTGTTCAGACTGATGAACTGTCATTTTTGTATTTGTACAGTACATCATTTCCTCAAAGTGTCCTAAGATCTCCATTACATTTGTCACATGTGGTAATGGTCATGTGAGCAATCCTGTTGGCCACTGTCATATCTGTTCAATGCAAAAGGGAAGTGCTGTTATAACAAAATAATAAAAACTATATATAGCACAGAGAACACACTGTAAACATATATATATACTTATATAACTATACATATCTTATATATAACTATATACAGTATAACATAAACTATAGTTATATGTAAGTGTTGTTAATTGTAATTTGTTAATTGCTGTAATAACATATATATAGTCATATATAACATTATACATTTTTATATATCATATAACTGTCTATTGTTACATATAGAAAAACATATTATATAGCTTTTAAACCATATATAGCAAAGGGAAAGCAGCTATAATAAAACTATAAAAGAGACTGTTCTGGAGAAATCCAATGCGCTTCTCGTTGGTTTAATAGCAGCTCCTAATTTCCTCAGCTGTTTGCAAAGTACTACAATTAGAAACGTACAGACGCAGCCATTCAAAACAAGCATTTAGCTCTATGAACCACCTCACTCTGGGCAGTTTACATTATACAAGCGGCTTAAACATATTAAGACATTTAAATGCACCTGTTGTGACTTAAATGCTGCTTCTGTTGTGTGAGGGAGCTGTTGTCACAAGTTGTGTCTTTCAAGTCAATGTGGAAGATTTTAGCCTTGTTTAAACCAACCTTTTGTGGAGTCGTTCCAAGGGGTGGGTTAATTCATGTCAACAATTGTCTGCATTCGTTTTTTGTGCATGTGTGGCATCAATGTCTATGATCTGAAAAACTCCTAACTCCAAAACCCTTCGACATCCAGCCTCACGGTTATTCCTAATCCACCTGTGGCCACTATAAATCCCAATTCAGTGCTGTGCTGTACTGTTAAACCTAGCCTTAGCCTGTCAGAATGATGTTGCGGTTGTGTTTTATCTAGGTTATGTCTCCTGCACCAAATCTCTTCATGCACTGGATGACAGCATGCAAAGAGTGCATATATTAACAAATAGATTTGTCTTATAGCATTGACCCATCCTATTGTTAACGTAATTAGCATAAAATCTGCTGTTTCCCATCAGAGGCTGATAGGGATTTAGAATTTGAATTCTGATAAGCATAGAATACAAGCATACAGTATGAACACTGATAAGAAAAAGGAAGTCATTTAAAACAATTATAACAAGTTCAAACAATTACAAGTTCTCCAGTGATTTTGCCTTTGCCTGCTGAATAATCTTCTAATTTACTGGAACAGTAACTGGAGCTGAAGAGAACGTGATTGTTAGATTGTTAGATTGTCTCCTCCGCTAGACAGGTAGTAGATAGAGGTTAGGAGGTGAGGGCGGAGGGGAATGCTTGCGCTTGATGTGACAGCAAATCAGGTTTCACAGCTCATTGCTGAAGAGAAGAAGCCAAAGGAAGTGTCTGGGGAATCATTAGCCAAGCTTGTTAACAAGAGGAGGAAAGGGGAGCTGCTGGTTAAAACGCAGGTGCAGGCCGAGCGAGGAGTCTGCTGTTCAGAGCTGCTCTGGCAAGCGGCTGACATGAAGACGGAGAGCGGGAAGAGTTCCTTCACAGGTAGGCGCTCTTCCAACACGACAGCAAAAACAGACTCGCAGGGGGTTATGAAGGCGGGAGGGGAGCCGGAGGAGGGGGATCAGATGCTTTGATTTCAGATTCTTGCTTTAATTTCTCCTTTTGAAAGGCCTTCCTGCAGTCGCATGCCTGCAGCATGTGGCTCAGGAGAGGAAGAGGAGTGAAATGCATGCCAGTGTGGGGGGTGCAGTAAATAGAGTAGGTTAATGTGCTGTAGTGGCGGCAGACTGTTCATCATGTCAGCACTGGCTGCTGCTGAGTTTAATAGCATCGCACTTCTCCGCCTTTCCTGTGAAAGCATTTTATCTTTGATACCCTTAGTTTCAGCAATCTTCCTTTTATTCAGTATTTCTCTGAACAAGCTTTATTTATTCATCCTGAAGGTATTTTCTTCTTCAGTGGTTGTCTGCAAGTAACAGATAGGAAAGTTATGCAATATTAGGTATTTTGCTCAAATGCATGCAATTCTGATTCTGATGCAATGGTTATTCTCACATGACGAAAATACTTCTATTTTTATATGTCACGCACTTTTTTCCCTTCTCCTATTGCATACGAGTTCTTGAATGTCTTATACTGTTTGACTTTTTACTCAAAGTGAAGGGAAGCAAAAACGTTTGATTATCACTTCAAGATCAGGAGCTTTAAATAAGCCAGCGCACAGTTATTACAAAGCGTGGAATGTTATGTTTTGTTGTGGCAACCCTGTACTGCACAGTGTCTTCCTAGATTTTATTAGTGGAAATCTAATCCTGTTTTATGGCTGCCAGTTTCTTGCTCTTCATATAATTGTTAAAAAGTAAATAACACAGCGGGGATTATTGCAAGAGCCGCTCAGGCAGATTTCAAAGGAAAGAATTTTATTTCACACAGACAGGGTGCAGATGTTAGTGCAGTGTTTTCTTCAGGGGGCTTCTTCAGCACAGACGTGGTGCACAGTTCTTGTAGCTCGGTCGGCACCGAGCTTTATCTTTACTGGGGTTCCAGGAGAAGCAAGTCAAGTGGGTCCAAACTTAGCCATACTGAGTGTGAGCACCTCAGAAAACGATACAACAAAATTCAAAGGCTTGTGTTGCACAGATGGCAGGTTTTGCTTTCAGGGATTAGAGAGCTCTATGACAGCTCAGCTTTCTCTTAAAGACAGAGAGGACCTAGAGTCAAAAAGAGAAGTTCCCACTTTGCAAAAACTAAATCCCTGTGGTTAAGCAACACCATGGGAGGCTCAATGGTGAGAATGACTGAACACTGCAATAACAATCAAGCCGAGAGTCGTTGTAAGTAAGAGGCAAGCATTTGCATTGACAGGCTATTTATGGTTTGGATTTATGAAGGCTGATCGGTTTATGATTAGTGATAAAAATATCTTATGAGATCCATCATGCTGCTTGACAGAGATCTATAAACAGATTCCCTTGTGACATTTTGTTCCTTTACTTCTGCTTACTGTAAGAGATCCATTCATTTGAATAGGGCTGCATTGTTGAAATAAGTAAATTATTTCCTGTCTTCAATTTGATGTAAAGGGCAATGCATGACCACTTAAATGTTATCTGATATGGCAATTATGCGTGTGTGGGTGTGGAGCGTCATCTGAGGAAGTTACTGTGGGTGGTTAAAGATATGTCACAGGTTAAAGTCTTGTGCATCCAGCAGAGCTACAGCAAGCTTCTCTGATGCTACCCCTCGGCCGCTGTGCGTAAGAGTTTCTGTGGTTGACCATAGTGGAAAAAACACAAACGTGTTCAGACTTTTGAAGCAAGACATTCCACTACAGCAAGGGCAGACTGAGGGCCCGCGGAGTCTCGCAGAGTGAACACCTCCCTTCAGTCCACTACCGCTGTTGCCTGAACAGGAAACGTGAAAAATCGCAGGCAGTGCCTGAAGCCCCTCACACAGCGGATAAGCGCAGCGGAATGTGGAGGCAACAGAGGGAAGAGGGTCTTAGTGCTGGTGGGAAGGCAGCGAAAACAGTGGGCCAACCTCTTCAGCCTGCAGACGGATAGGCTTCCCCTGCAGAGCGGTCTTTCGTAATTGTGCGCAGCCCCAGCGAATGGGAAGCCAGGACCTACCAGCTGCCCTGCTTTTCAATTTGCTCCACAGCTGCTGGCAACAGCACCCCGAGACCTGGCCAAGAGCCCCTGTTTTACACGTCACGTCTTAGCTGTACGGCCTTGGAAGGGAGGAGAACAAATTGTGAATCGCAGGAGAGCAAAGCACAGGAGAACGGGGTCGAAACCAATCTGAAGGTCAAAGTGGCACAGCTCGGGTTATGACTTGGTGATCGATTCAGCCACCCATTTTCTAGCCTCTTATCCAATTCAGGGTCGCAGGGGACCGGAGTCTATGAGTCTATCCCAGCTACAGCAGGCACAAGGCAGAGTACATCCTGGACAGGAGGCCACTCTACTGCAGGACACGCACAGACACAAACACGTGCACACTCCCACCAGGGCCAGTTGTACTAGAAACCAATTCACCTACCAGTATGTCTTTGGACTGTGTGAGGAAACTGGAGCACCCAGAGGAAATCCACATGCACAAGGAGAGAACATACCCAGAACCCAGAGCCCCAGTGTTTCAAGGCACCAATGCTAACCACTGCAGCACTGTGGCATTCCGATATAGTGCTGTGTTTGAAAATTCAGTAAGAAGGAAATGCCATTGAACGTTTTTTTTTTACAAAAACAGGCTACAACGATGCTATTAAATGCATATCCATTAGTTCCCCAGGCAACACAGCTGCTTAATTGACTCACTTGTTTCTCACGACTTCTGCTCTTTCAAAAGGGAAATACAGTCCAAAGTCGACAATATTGGTCTCTTTGGCAGCCGCAGCAGCCAGACCTGCCAGTTAAGCAACCCAGAAACTACCTGTTAAACAAGTGAGTTTCACTACAGTAAAACCTAAGTGAAATCCTTTATCTGAACATCTCCCATTTCATGCGGTGTGACAAGGGTTGTGGTTTTCTGGCTAGGCTTTGAACTGGGAAGCCACAGAACAGAAAAATGCTGTGACACAATAGGGTTATTGCCCTAGATTTTTACCCATTATTAGTAGTAGTAGGGGTTGTAGTAAGAGTAGTAGTAATACTAGTTTTTAAACTTGATTTGTTCATTGGATTTACTTTCTTGTGCTTTGTCTGCAGGACTGTAAAACGATCACCCTGAAAAGCACTCAACTAAATAATAACGTACAGAGATGACAGGCCAAAGGAAGGCAGATTTATGGTAAAGTCCCCCACTTGAAAAAAATGCAATATCAGTGCAGGTACAGTTTGGGGAATCCCAGGGGTGTGCAACTGTCTCTTAAGAGCTGCAGCCCTGACAGAGCTTCTCTCATTTAGAAGGGATTATGAACACATTTAGGGGGAGTTTCCACCTAAACATTTCTGTACTTTTCTATAAACTGGGTGTGATCACATCTGAGCTGTGAAAAAAGAGAACTGTAATCTTTAGCCCAACACCAGAGAGGACTTTACCTAAAACTTCTCACTGTACGTGAATGCAGGTCACAGCCTCTGGCTTCTAAGATCCCTTAGATGTTTTTCATGTCTCGTCTTAGTGCAGTTACATTTATCTGGTGGAAATTGTCAATTTTACTTTGTGTAGGAACCGCTGGGACAGAGGTGCAGCTGAACCTTTGACCCCTGTGAACAGGCAGAACATTTGGCTTCTTTCCCTCTCTCAGATTGAATGAGTTTGTTCCACAGCTGCCCTGCCTCATCCTGCCATTCAGAAATCCTCTTTAGTTGGGGAGCGGAGTGGCATTTAAAAGCCCTGCCTGACACTTTGCCTTTGCTGACTCTCTTCTAATTAATCCTCAACACTCAGTCTGTGTGAGTGAATCTTGGAATAATTACATCTAGCCTGCAGGTGCATGCTTGTGGTCTGGCCCTGTCGGTAACATCACCAGAATGTCATCTCAAGAATATCAGAGGGAAAAGGCCGGGAATTAATGGTTCTTAGGAATTTGTCCATCCATGTGTCCATTTCCTGAATGCTTTATCCACTTCAGGGTGGCAGGAGAGCCGGAGTCTATCCTGACAAGCAACAGGAACAAGGCAGGGCTTAGGAAATTTGTTTCATGATTTTCTGGCAGACCCATCTTTTTGTTTTTTGTCCTTAATAAATTAATGCTTCGGACTTCATGGACTTAAACCCCTTGAGCTTATCTGCAGGTCTGGTGCCCAACTATTACATCGTGCTTTCATTTTGACAATCAAAGAGCAAAGGCTGTGAAACCTCCCCTACTTGGCACCACCGAGTTGTAAGTTACACAAGGGGATTTTCCAACATCGGGCTGCAATGTGTGCCCATCTTCATTATCCAGCATTATCCTCTTCCAGCTGGCCTTTTTAATGAATCATAATTGCACCATAGTGCAGATAGGCAAACAAATACTGATATATCGGTGCCTCTAGCCCACTGTCACCTAGTCTGAATGTTCACAGAAATAAGAAAAGAGGAGGATTTGAACAGAGGTGCTAATGTGCATGCTGTTGATTTTTTTTGAGTGTGGCGGGGAGTGTTGTAAAACATTTTCTGTGACTCCAGTATTTTACAAGCCTTGCTGGGCTTCTTCCTTCCAGTTAAGCTGTCCCAGCTGTGATTTTCTCTTAGCATTTAGGTCCTGGTTGCAGTTGGCTTAGTGGTCTTTCACTTTCTGTGCTATAACACAATTACATAATTTAGAAGGTTAGTGGATCACATCTGTGGTTTCTGAGAGATGATCTGGTTTAAGTCGTGATACTGTTCGTAACTCGAGCTTATAACCCATATGACACAACATCAGTGCCTGACCTTGACTCATACAGTTTAGCATATTTTAATAACACCACAGTGATTAAGGCTCAATATCGATGAGTCCTGATCTCACAGGAACATGATTTCTCTAAGACAGTTTCACGAAGATGAATTGATGAATAATAATGTCTGATCAAAATGTGCTTTTTGAACGGATTAGTACAATGTCTATGACAACAGTTAATATGTAACAGTACATGGTAGTTGAGTCTTGAGAAATCTCGCGCTTGTCGTTCTGAAATAATGAAAACAATAGGCAAATCCTTGTGCACAAGATCCAAACTAGAAAAGGTTCTCAAGTCTAAATTCCTTTTATGAATGCACTGCCCCCTCTCATTAATGACAGGCGCTGAATATGCGCTGGTTAAGCATTTAGGATCAAGTCATGTTAAATGAAAAATTCAAGCACACGTCGTCCAAACTAGATATTGGTCATATGATTTATTGCAAACTTTAAGGTCGTTTGACACTGATCTAGAAAATTTAAAAGAAGCGCTTGCTACAGAGGTTAGAAAAACGTGCAAAAGAAAATCTTCTTGGGGTGGGCTGATTCAGTGTGCTTTCTCGTCTAACGTCGCTTTGATAATTCATAGAAGTTAGACAAATTCTGCACTGTATCCAGAACATCCGAGGGCCACTTGCGTTGTTACGTGCATTCGTGTATATCTTCAGACCCAGTTACAGCAATAATTACGGTATTCATGAAGATTTCTAACAGTGTGAGTGCGTTTGGGGTATTTCAACCGATTAGAAGACATACAATAGCGTTTGTCCTCCGGTAGTAAAAATAACCAGTGAAAATATATTTCTTTTAATTTATGTTGCGATCCGTTTTTCTTTTATTAATCAGTTTTTGAAAATGATCGATTTTCGACTTCGGTGTAAAGGAACTGGCACTGGTCTCCACGTTCATCTTCCGGGAACGTTAATGCAGCTGCCATCTCTCGAAATCAGTGTCTGAAATAATCCCCTCACCCCACACAGATTATGGGTCTCGGTAACTTTCCATTGATAAAATGAATCAAGTCGGCTGTCACTCATCCTGCTGCTCACCCCTCGGACGCGCACCGGAAAGAGGCAGGGATTCTGCGGAGTCCCGTGACGTCACAGTGCAGGCCCACTGTAACTAGTTTCCAGGGCGACAGAGATGATGTCAGGGCCCCTGCCTTACCCACGTGTCCCATATAAAGCAGCCCTTCGGGTGCGCTGCCGACCTTAGTATAGTACAGGCATCAGCTGAGCTGAGTTGCATGAAGGCTCTTCGGAACAGGACAGAGCAGTTTGCAACGGCAGAGAAAGCGAGCCACTCTGTGTACAAGCTTCAGTCTGATTCCGCAACTCTCTAGAAGTATTTCTTTTGGATTTACCCGAGATGGCTGTTACTGAAGCTGGCTGCGACTTGACCTACTCCAAAATGAGGGGATTGGTAGCTTTCCTTACCGGTATGGAATTTTAAAGTTTATTTCCCGGTTCCTCTGCACCGCTGTAATCCCTTACTCGGTCGAAGGGACGAATTCAGTGTGCTGAGCTGTCGCCTCCACTGAAATGAACGTTCATGTAAATCTTTACAACAAGTTGTTTTTAATTACAGGTGGGACGTATCAGTGCCTGCTTAAAGCTGGACACTATTATAATATTGGCGTGTCTTGTGAAACTACGAACTGTTTGTAGAGGCTCTGCACCTGTTGAATAAAATGGGTATTGAATGTCCTGTGGTTCCGCTACTTACAAATTGCTTTAATGAGGGACGTTAACCACGGGTTTCGTTGAAACTCGGTGCTCTGCTGAGAAATAAAACCTCCGGAGAATGCAAGAGAAGTAGTTGTGACAGAACAATGCGGACTGGAGACGTTTCCTGGGCACCCGACTGTTCCGATTTGAAAAAGAAAGTTTCAATATTTTTCTCTGCGCTGCTCATTCATTCGCGTTAAATTGATAATGGCAATTTGAAGGGCTTCTGCAGAAATACCGATTGAGTCCCCTCGGGCGTGTTTATGCAACTTGTTTTGGAAAGTATTGATCTCCGTTTGCTTCGCAGAATTATTGGGGTGTGAATGAAAGTTTTGTATCTGTTTGAATGTCCTTCCTTGTTTTTTTAAATCAACCGACAGAGCGCGGAATATAGGAAGAAACGTACAGTTCTACAATAACAATGGCAAATATTTGTTTAGGCGGTGGGGGGGAATTCGGATGTAGATTATCTGGATACATTTTAAAAATGAACTGCTGTGTACGTCAGGCTCCTCATTTTGACTTTTGCGGTTCGCTTTAATTCCAACAAGAGGGCTTCCCGTACAGGAACTGTACATTACTAAGTATCTTAATTAAATAGTAGGTACTGTACTACTGTGTATGTCACGGAAAACGGCAAGCTGGTGGTATTGCGCTGTCTCAAAGCTGCCTTCGAAGCGGCGAGAAACGATCTAGGCAGTGAAACATGACCGGCGAATTTGAACAACCCTGAGCTAGGGGCGACACCGGAGAAGATCCAGGCGTTTTCTGGTCCTCCTACAGTACATACAGTGTATACAGGAAAGCGAGGAACCCCAGTCCCCCCACCCCGGTCTCTTTAAAAAGCAGTGACGTTTGGGCAGGTTGCTGTGTCTCGGATTTCCCTGCTGACGAATACGCCTCCTTTGTCTCGCAGCCTTCATCAAGGAGAGGAAGATGGGCTTGAACGACTTCATCCAGAAGCTGGTGTCCAACCCGCACATCTGTCAACAGTAAGTGTCGGGGTCCGAGTCCCGCGGTTTGGGGGCGTATCCTGCGTCCTGACAGTCGACTTGAGCAAAGCGGGGTACTGGGCCCAAAACTGTGCAAAACAAGACGAGTGTTAACAGCAGGTGTGACCAGAGATCCCCGCTTCAGCAGTGTTTGGCTTAATACACTTTGTTTCCTGTACCGTGTTTGAAAAGCCATATACAGTAGTACAGAGTTAAACGGAGCGGAGTCTGCTGTGTTTTCTTCCCACGGAGTGCGTTATTATGTAAGATGTTTCTTACTATGAGTGGGGATATCTGTACTAGACGAGTGCTGAGACTCTGAATCGTATAAGGTGTATTTTCTTTCAATTTCTCCCCATACCCTGATCTCCAAAAGTGTCATTTTGGTCAGGCTGTAAATAGCATCAAGGTTTAGCCTAATCTCTGTTAACACCCACGCAGGTTAACCTGCTGCTTGAGAGCAAAGCTCTGGGAGGAAATAGACTTCACCCGTCACTGATCTCAGTCGTCATTCTTAAATAAGCACCTTTGCTGCAGATCATTTTTTCTTCTCCCCGGGCGAAGATAAAGTACTGATTCCGCTGCAGTGTGCGTTTTCCAAGAGAGTTCTTGGTACCCGGTCTGTTAGATGAGTCGAGATTAAAAAACAGAATTTTTTAAATGTACAGAAAATCTAGAAGGCATCACCCCCAAAAAAGAAGAAAGTCGCAGTTCTGGATCTTTTACTTTGTGGACCAGAGAGCATTAATCCGACTTTGACCACTGACCGCCTCGGTTTAGTGGGTCAGCCAGTTCATGATTTCAGAGGCCGGTCACAGGATTAGAACTTTAGGATTAGGTGACATGTTTCGGCATTGTTTCCAATAGCGCCGTCACAAAATGGGTATACCGTAAAATAAATGTTTTCATAACCGATATCCCGTCTCTCCTGTGTTTCTCTTCCGTCTGCCCTTGTTAGAGCAGATGGCGAGTCCTTTTCTAAACCTGCCCCGGCTGACACCACCTGATTTTTTTTTTTTGCGCTTCCTCCTCCTCACTGCCGTGTGGCTCAATGGAAAACAGATCACGCTAGAGCCCTTAAATCCCACATTTTGACCGTAATCCGAAATGAAGAGGCCGCGCTGGTGGCACAGCTAGGAGCTCAGTCCGCGGTTCTTGTATGGGAGTCTCGTCTCCAGCAGAGGTGTGACTTAAATGACACGCTTCGTAACGTCTTGGAGGGCTCCGCGCTCCATGCAGCGTGGGCAGCCATCTAATGTCCTGCAATCTCATTCATTTGCATATGAATAATTGCCTACTCCAGGAATGACTCAGACATTCACGGTATTACTGCGGTGTGAGAGGCATCGGCGCCACACCACGGATCTGAGAAACGCATCTCCAGCCAGATTTGGCTTGGCTGTAATGACAAAAGCCACAATTCTTTTATTTCTTTTGCAAAACACGTAATGGTCTTTTTGTACAGCCATCACACTGACTAGAGCCGAGTAATATCTTACAAAAAATTTATTTCACTAAATTGAAATGTACTTTTACAGTGGAAGATGTATTTTACTTTTTCTAAAAATGTTTTTCGAGACTTATCCGAGACATTTTAAACAATGCCTTTGGTATATTTATACTATATGAAAGAACACGTAACTGTAATCGTTTTAATCTCTCAGAAGGCTTAGCCTTTTTAATCTTTTGAATACTGTGCATTTTAATTGCTCCGGTAGAATAAACAAACCGTGTAACACCAGCGCCATCTAGTGGCCAGTATGCATGGTCCTCGCAGCTGAGTTTATCGCACGGTGAGGATACTCTCCAATTTTCAAGGACTCGGAGACAATGACTCCCTACAAAGAACTTTGAAGTATAGCAAATGAGATTCCTTAAAATAAACTCATGGAATATGACTCACGGTCCTTATAGATTAGGTTTTAAATGAAGATTTAACTCAAAAGACTTTGAAACGATATTTTAGAAGAAGAGTATCCTTCCTGTTCAAACAAACCTTTTTTTTCCCCCCCAGCTCGGATGTCAGAGTGTTCCTAAAAATCGACGAAAATCAGAATGAGGAAACGGAACAGGAGAGCGGCTCCACTCCGGTAAGTACTTACCCTCAAGAAGAAAATACTTTTATCGTCACGGAAACGGGAAGTTTAATATTTCGTTCCTTCTGCCCGTCACTTAGGTGTGCCTGAATTCCCCCAGAAGCTCGCTGGCGGAAGAGACCCAGTAAGTCTTCGCACTCTGCTCCCCGAAATCATGACTGCCAATTAGAGCGCCTGACTGATAAACTGATCACCCGATCTGTTTTTTTTTTGTTATTTCAGGGTTAAACCGTCTGATTTTGACTACCTGAAAATCATCGGGAAAGGCAGTTTCGGAAAGGTGACCAGTCATGACTTTTTCCCGTTGTTTCGATGAGCTTATTCCGTAGATTGAATTGAGAAATCGGAATTTTTAATTAAAACTAGCAGTAATTGAATGAAGGGAAGCCAGACGTCTTTCGTTGTGTATTAAAAACCGTTTAGAAGATGATTTGTTGAATGGAGATCACTAGAGCTTTGACGCCTACAGGCTGCATTTCAGGTGAGGGCACAGAAACCACAGTGAAGGGTCACTTACATCTATCTCGTTGGTCAATAAAACCACTGCAGGCTGTGTGGATTAAAAGAGCCTTTACTCCTTTATCAGTTAAAACGTGGTTACAATGGGCTTTCCCAAACCTGGTGCTGGGCACTACAACCCTGCTGGTTGTCTTGGCCAGCAAGTTACTTAGCAGTCAGTACTTTTGCAAGTTGTTCTCCAGGCTCGGAGCCTGAAGATGAAGTTACTTAAGAGATGCAGTGGTCAGGGCGATCGCTCACCCCGGTGGTACAGGGCTGTTGGCCATTCCCAGAATGGATGCTGACGCTCTCCTGCTCTGCCTGTCCATTGCAGGTTCTGCTGGCGAGGCACAAGGAGAGTGCCAAGTACTACGCTGTCAAGGTGCTGCAGAAGAAAATCATCCTGAAGAAGAAAGAAGTGAGTTCCAGCTTGCGTTTCTGTATTTGCAAATAAATAAGGAGCAGGATAGTCTGTGAGAATCCTGCAGCAGGATAGTGATGTGTGTTGTGGACTCTGGCCTCCAGTTTGGTAGCCAGATGCATTTTATTACTGAAGCTATAACGGCTCTCTGTGACCCTGAGGCCATCTCTATAGATGGCCCTTCACTGATTGGGCTTGAAGCTGACTGTCTAAACGTGTCTGCTTTTGTTGCTAATAATGCTATACTATTGCTATGTTGCTCCCTGTCTGCTACAGCAAAAGCACATCATGGCCGAACGCAGCGTCCTCTTGAAGAACCTGAAGCACCCTTTCCTCGTGGGGCTGCACTACTCCTTCCAGACCACCGACAAGCTGTACTTCGTGCTGGACTACGTCAATGGGGGCGAGGTAGGCACCAGCACTGCTGCCACCAGTACTCGCAGACTTGGAAATCAACACGTGGTTGTATTTGAACATTCAAGGTGGCTTTAAGAACCAAAATGAGAAATGAAAACAAAGCCTACCAGAATAAACTTTTATTGGAGGATGTTGTCTGAGCCCTGTGGATCTTGAAATGTGCATGCTGGGACACGTGACATTTTGTTTCGGTCTTGTTGCCGTGTTTGCCCACGCAGCAAGAGTACCGGCAGCCTTTAGTGCACACCTACGCAGCCCAGCCTCGGCGGATCTGAAGACCTTGGCATGCTTTTGTAGTGCATTTACTTCTTTAATTAAAACCGTAAACATCCCTGTGAGAGAACTGAGGGATGTCTTTAAAGAGAGATTTTGGGAAAAACAGTTTGAGCTTCTTGGCATCCGGTGCTTCCTAGAGAGACCCATCCTCCCTTCCCCCACCTCCTCCTCCTCCTCCTCCTGGGCAGATCGGGGAGTGCGACTGAGTCATCACTCAGCTGTAGTGTGTGTAGGGGGTGGATTCGGACTGTTGTGATGTAGCCGTGGGTTTGTAACAGCCGCCCCCTCTCTCTCTCTCAGCTCTTCTACCACCTGCAGCGAGAGAGGGTGTTCCTGGAGCCACGCGCTCGGTTCTATGCTGCTGAGATGGCCAGCGCCCTGGGCTACCTTCACTCCTTGCACATTGTCTACAGGTAGGACTGCCCGGCCCTGGGCTACTGAAAACGCAGCCAGGACACACCTCAAATCCCACTTTCTGATGCTTGGTGGCACAGCTGCTTCGATACCGTCGCACATCGGTGCTCTCTGTTGCAGGTTTAGGTCTCGTGATTCTGATGGGCTACATGTTGCAGTTCTTTTGCAATGGTTGTAACTTGAAAAAGTGGTCCATGCCACTGTAGCATGATGTAGTGAAAATTAGATAGCCTTTGACAATCGGGTGTTAAAGATGAACTCAAGATAGCAGGAAATCGGATATAAAAAAGCAAAGACAGGTTAGTCGTGGACTACGGGTGGTCAGAATGATTTGAACAGGAGAATAAATGCAAAGAAAACGCATCAGTAGCTCTACAGGCATGTTATGATACTTGATTCATTTTGAGGTTATTGCATCACTTCTTTCATATTTGAGTGTTTTGGAGTAACGGAAACCTTTTTCTCATTCAGAGACCTGAAACCAGAAAACATTCTATTGGACTCGCAAGGCCACATTGTGCTGACAGACTTTGGGCTCTGCAAGGAAGGGCTTGACCCCAATGGGACCACGTCTACCTTCTGTGGAACCCCAGAGGTGAGACTGAGAGGCAACGTTCAGGAGGATCAGATCAAAGACTTGGCACGTTCAGGTAGTGTCAGGTCCTACAGAGCTTTGGCCAAATCCTTGACTTGTTATACATTCAAGGTGGCTTTAAGATCTAAAATGAGAAATGTAAACAAAGCTTACCACATGTCTGTTTATGCTGTGGTTTATAAAAACTTATAACATTTTATAAAAATGGCTAACTCAATGAAGTTCATGCTGAGTTATTGCCTTCTAACAAGTTCAGCTCACTAGAAAACAGTTATCAGTGTTTTACCATGCAGCTGTGTTGCAGAACAGTGCACTTGTCTGTTTCGCTTGGGGTTTCTTGCTTTTTACTGCCATTCAAAAAATGTCTGCATCTGCTTTTCCGACAGTATTTGGCACCTGAAGTTCTGCAGAAGCAAGCCTACGACCGTACTGTGGACTGGTGGTGCTTGGGTTCTGTGCTGTATGAAATGCTGTACGGACTGGTGAGTATTGCTTTGTGTGTGCCTCTTGTATCAAGACAATGTGAGCTCATGCGTATTCCAAAACTTCTTTTGTATATTTTCCTGTGTGTTTGTGTGTCGGCTATGAACCTCTTTATTAAAATTTTGCAGTATTACGAACAATAGTGCTTCTTTTTTAGCGTTTAACCCAGTTTGACAATTGTTCCTTCTATTTGGATGCAGTGTAACTTATCTACATTGTATGTATGTAACTTTTGATATTGTTTATCTGCTAAATGCAGCCTTCCTTAAGGCCCCTCTTTTGGCATTAAAACCAGGAATGGGTTGTCTTTCCATGATCGATATTGTCAGCAGTTTATTTGCAAAGTGAGCTTTCTGCCATCAGAGGGCTGCTGGGTTGCAACTGACTGTTACTCCTCTCCCTCTCTTTCCCCAGCCTCCGTTTTACAGCCGCAACACGGCGGAGATGTACAACAACATCCTGCACAAGAGCCTGGTGCTGAAGCCCAACGTGTCCAATGCAGGCCGAGAGCTGCTGGAGGGCCTGCTGCAGAAGGACCGCAGACGCAGACTGGGGGCCAGGGATGACTTTGTAAGAACAGCACATCTGACACTGCAGGGGCACTCCAGAGAGAGACACACGCTTCGCACGTCTTCACACCCACGCTCCCTCTGTTGCACTGTGCGCACACGCACACGTGTGCAGATGGGACCCACTCTCCAGACTCCAGGATCCCATTGTCATATTTAAAAGCTCCCAGCAGCAAATTAAAAAGCTATGAGCTTCAGTTTACAACTATTTATAAATGCACAAAAGCATTACACCTTAAGCCTTAACACACAAGAACTGTGTGTTGTAGTAAAACAGCCATTAGTAGTGAAATGCCAATGTATCTTAGGCTTTGAAAAATTTCTGGATGGTAATTTTATAACTGCTAATGCAAAGTGTTCTATTTTAAGTTTCTCTTAAGTTGAAAATCTAATGTAAAGACACTACTGTGTTTGTTTCAATAGGTCAATTTATTTTTCTCTCTTCACAGTTGGAACTCAAGTCTCATGCCTTCTTTTCCCCGATAAACTGGGATGACCTTGTGGCAAAGAAAATCACCCCTCCCTTCATCCCAGCTGTGGTGAGTACCATTTTGGAGGAAACAGCTGCTATTTCTGTGGTGTTTTTCTTTAGACTGAAGTAAAAAATCTGCAACTGCTCTTGTTCATCTTAGCCATGCACTACTGATTATTCATTCTAAGTGTTGAAAAAATACTTCCCATTGAAACCTAAGATGTTTTTTAGTCCTACTGTAGAATTGTTTGCAGTTTCCACGTACACTCTACTTTGAGGTAGTAACAAACCACCATATTTTATTGCCCATTTGTAGGGCTTGAAATACATTGTTTTTTACAGTTGTAAACCTGTGGGCAGAATTGTGTATCGGGTATCTGGACATGGGCTCTCGTGTTTCACTTTACAGTCCGGCCCCACCGACCTTCGACACTTTGACCCCGAGTTCACCCACCTGCCCGTGCCTGGTTCCCTTGGCAACGCGGACAGTATCCTGGTAACCAGCAGCGTGCGAGAGGCAGCAGGTGCCTTCCCAGGCTTCTCCTACGTGCCCCCTGCTGACGACGCCTTCCTGTAGGGCCGCTGTCCTCTTCCCTCCCAGAGCAGCGCACGGGCGCTGTGAGGGCGGGCCAAGAGGAGGAGCCCCCCCGGCAGAAGCTAGGGGGTGCCTCTCTGTGCACCGCCGCATGACGGCGGATGGGGTCAGAGGCGGGACTCGCCCTGGCGTTCGCTGGAGACGAGTGGACTTGACGTGCTCGGCCGTACAGAGGCAGCTGGGCAGACGACGGTTCCTCTGTCCTTTCTAAAAAAGGACGAACAGTCACCAAGGTGGGCTGCCCTGCGGACTGGCAATGTGATTCCCCATTCCGAAAGCACCCCTGTCCTAGCTGATGCGTGTTGAGAACTTCTATCCTGAGTTACTAATGAAGAAACCTTTGCCAGCTGAAGGATCTCGGCATCCCAGTGGATTGGAATGAAAGGACTCAAGACATTGAATGTTGTGGGCGTGTGGTGTACCGTACGTGCTATGGAGGGTGGGGGACGTTAGCTAGTTGCTTTGGACATTGACTGCTGCCGAGTGCATGTATCTTGTTGATACCAGCTTTAGGGGAACGCCTTTTGGATTTTTAAATTTGTATATGTTAAAGTTATTTTTATACAAATGCTGCATTGCACTCCATGAAGTTAGGACTGAATGTGTGAGGTGTATTATAGGAAAGGTTTTAGCAGAGGTTGACCTTACAGAGAGGGATGCTTGACACAGGTTTCAGTGTGTACAGAGTCTGAAAGAAAATGGTGCACTTTGTAATTTTGAGCTGTTGCACACCTCTGTGTCAAATACGATGTTCTCCACTGTCTTTCCATGGAGAAATCACACTATTTCCTGGAAAACGTATAAAGGCATTATTGGCACTGATAAAAAAAAAAATGCCAGTGAGTGTGGTGATTTAAGGTTACCTTGACCTTAAGTGTAAGATTTTCCCATGAGGCACTGCAAGCAGACTGGTGCTAACACTGTGCTGGAGAATGCTGACAAAGGTTGGGAAAGTTCCTATTGTTCAAATCTCACTTAAAATAGATGTTAAGTCACAAACCACTCCTGGGCTTCGTGTAGAGTGGCAATATTGTAGCTCCTTTCTCAGTCCATCGTGGAGAATATTTCCTTCTGAGAGTCCTAATCCTGAATGTATCCACCCCGTTAAACATACAGATTAAAAACATGAAGGACCTTCATGTTACATAATGATTCCATCAATTTATGGAAGGATGTAAGGTGCAGAGTATGAGCTAGTTTTATTAAATTAGTTCTATTTTATATACCTACAGTGACCTTACAGGTCTGAGTTCCAATGGACAGGCTGCGGTGTTTGACGAAATGAGGAGAAAAGCTTCCTGTCCTGAGGCACTTGGATCCAAGGAGTTAGTCTGTCCTCTGAAGGTGTAGTCATTGTAAAGAGACCTGGCAGGTATTTTACAGGATGACTGCTTTATTGCACTGCAGCTGGAAGTAATTAGGAAAACCCCTTCTTGGAGCATTGGGTTCTCCAAACTGTGACCAACATGCACTGGATCATGTCACACTTGAGGTCATTTTCAGTCTTCTACCAACTCCTAACACTTCTGCCTGCAGTCACTGTAAACTGCCAGACACTGTATAGCATTGACACAATCATTGCCTGTTTTTATAAATGAATATTATAAAAATCTTAAAGTAAGTGGATACAATTTGCTTCCACTGCATTTTTATGAATATAACTCCTCTGCTTTGTTTTTGGAGGAGGGAACAAATGTGTAATATGATTATGCAGATATCACTTTGCCAGCATTAAAAATAGTGGTGAAAATCAGAATGGGGGAATTGTTTTTCCCCTGGCATTCTGCTTGCAAACACTACTCAATGGCATTAAGATGATATGCATCTTGTACATTGGGGACTCCCAGCACTGGAGCAGGGGCACAGCCCAGCAGGTTTTATTACAGCTGAGCTCTGTTACACAATTGGGTTCTTAATTCAATGGTAGAATTAACTTGAACTCTAAATCCTTTCAGTTCTTAAATTTAGTGGGATATTGGATTTTAGACGTAAGGTAAGATCTACAAATTGAGTAGAAAGGCAGCAAAGGTTCCAATCATACGATGTGCTAATTCAAATAATGGGCTCAGCGGGCATGTGATGTGTGGGTTTCCCCAGGATCAGGGCTGGGAACTTCCACTGTAAATTGTACCTAATTTGAGGTGAGAGGATAGCCTCCTGTTTTGTACAGCAAATACATAGAATGTTGTGATGCAAAAAGGCCTGGCCCTACAGGTTCCTTCTTTAATCACTGTTCTTTTTCTATGGTCTGCCTCACCAATACGTTTCATGGCCATGAATCAGCTCTCAACCAGTTCCAAACAAAGCTCTGTGATTTTGTCTTCACACAACTGTTACTCTTGGGTCTCATTTTGACATTAGCAGGGAAAGGCGGTCCATGGGGCCAAAGTGGTTTAGTGTTATCTAGGGAGTTCTATACTTCGTTTGGCTTTTTGTCTTGCCCAGTGCAAGCGGAGCGGTCTCGAGTTTATTCATGGACATAGACTTACTCTCGCAGACCGAGAACTATTTCCTGATGTAAACTCAGTTGAAAGAAGGCTTTTATTTACTACTGCCTTGTTTCAATGAATGCAAGTGCAAGCACTCATAAGCACCTTGAACACGCCTGATCTCCTCAGATCATGGAATTTAAGCAGGGTCAGTCCTGGTTAGCAACCGAATGGGAATCCACCTGGCAAAATGTGGTGCTGTAAGTTTTGTGTATGGCCAGATGCCCATATAATATAATTTGCACATTGTTTTGGGTTGTGAAAGCTAAAGCTACCAGCTACCCACATGTTCTAAGAGGTTGGATCAATTAACTAATAACTCCCAAACAGGCTAGATGGGCCATTTGGCCTCCTCTTGCTTGTAACTGTTTTTAAGAACATAAGGTTACAAACAAAACAAGGCCCATCGGTTGATCTTGCTCGTTTGGTTTCCCTATTGCTGTTCTTCCTGCTTCAACTGACTTAAGTTGTAGAACAGTACACTAACTCATACATTTCTTTCGAAAAAAGAACCTCCTCCTCAGTAATCTTTTGGGAGTTTGCCTATTTCAGTGGCCTTGGAAAAAGATGCCTTGTGCTAAGATGATGTGATCAATCTCGTGGCCCTGGCACGTCCACGGGTCTTACATCCACTGCTTCAGTCAACGAGGCAAGAAACTTATTGGTGCTGGCTTGGCCCAGAAAGATGGATATCTACTTCAGTTATTGAAGCATGCTCCCTATACACATTAGATTTCTTTTGGCACAGTGAAAAACTAAGTGTAGTAGTGCTATATCTTCCCTCTTCAGCTGCATGCCAAGGTTAGGAAGAGGCTCTCACTGCTGCTTAAGAACTGAGACGACTCAGTGAGGGGGTCTTTTTAAAAACTTTCTAGGAGAGTAATGATGACCTCCAAGTTGTTCCAATATACAGCTTCTGCCATAGAGACTGAAGCTAGTTATACAGTTCCAGTGTTGCAATTTCTTCCATATTTGGAAGTCTTTCAGTTTTCTTTGGTTGTTTTTCCACCTCTTATTTACACATTGTAAGCATAAGTATACCTACTGTACTTGATAGCTGGAAGAGTTATTGCTAAAGAAACATCATTGTAGATCTGTAACAAATATGATAATAAATCAAAGAAACTATGGAGTGGCGTGCCTGTTTTTCCACTTATATAATTGGGCTGGGTATGGGTATTTTTGTCACACTGGTGACTTTAAAGAGTGAGTTTCCAAAGGTACAGATATTGACTTTAGGAAACTAAGAGTTATAAAACTACGGTTTATTTCTTCCTTCCCAGGATGTTGAATTCACTGGCTCTTCTCCCAAGGAGTTGTGGGAGTGTGGAGCAGTCTGCCCAGCCACAAGGATGAAGCCGAAACTTTGGCATCTTTCAAGAAACATCTGGAAGAGATCCTTGGATCAGTGGGCTATTAAGTGCCGAACAGTCTTGGTCTTCTCTCCTTTGATCTGTTGACTGGCGATTTAGTGTTTTATATTTTCTCATGCCAAGTATACCGTATTTGTCCTAATGATACAAAATCTTGATATGCTTTGGGTTTAAATCGGGGGTCTTTCCAAAGAATGGTACAGCTTGCAAAATGTGTCTATCAACAAAAAGGCCAAACCCAACCCTGGCAGGTTGTGCTTAGTGGTAGTGCACAAACCTTAAACCTGATTAAAATTGCTAGGCGGTGATAGTGGCTTGTGGTGTTTTTACCCCAGCCCACAATAACCATGCTGTTTCAGGTTAATAATGTAACTTTCTCATGATGGCCCAACTCCCCCCCCACACACCACATCAAGACTGTCTGGGGCGAGCCAGTAAGAGGACTTGACATCAGTCTCTAGGGTTTACTGGCTACTGGCTCTTTGAAAAGATGCGTCAACACCCAGAATTCCCTTTGCAGAATCTCTTAATGTACCAGTATTTGGGTAGAGGCTACAGTTCCTTTCCAGACCACTCAAAGGGACAGTCCAGTCATCCAGATTTCAGTCCTACAACGCAGAATCGGTGCTCCACAACGCAAACAGCCTGGTGATCAATTTCTGGGGGAGCGCCACATGCCTGTGTCCTCTTGGGAGGTTTGCGACTAGTCACCGGTTATCATTTCCACAAGACTCGAAAGCAGCTACTACTACTGAAAGAATTTGTGACGTTTGTGCGGTGTTCCTTAACGGTGGAGTTACATGCTAAGTCTTTGGAAAATAAAAAGGATCGGATATGGTGTGTCTTGGCTAGTGCATGCTTCTTGTCAGGATAGGTTCCGGTTCCCCTGAGACCCTGAATTGGAAGAAACAGTTAGAAAATGGATGTCCTCTAAACTTATTTGGTATTTTATAAACGTGTTTCCCAGTTTTAGAAGAAATATAACGTGTTACCGGTACTCGCCATCTTAAGATCTCTTAAGAGAAGAGAGAGCTATTCTTCACTTCCTTTAAGAAACGTTTTAAATTGAATGAAATAGTGTAAATATTTGTCTTAAAAAAACGTCACAAACATCACAAGTCCCACTACGCTACACTGAGCTGATTGGGGTTAAATTCAGGGTTTGAGGTAAGGTTATTGTGGACGCAAGCATGTTTTCCCTTGACGCCACGCCCACAATGTCGTCGCCCGTGACGTCAGCCCAGAACCGCCGGGCTTCAGCGAGCCAGTCCTGTATCTCCCCTAGCATGAAGAGATACGGATCTTCACAGAAAATCTGTCACTAGATGGCACGAAAGAGCGGAGTATGACCTGACTATTATTTGCAACGTGCACAAATCATAACCACTCTGTGAAATCGCAGAACAGCGTTTTGTTTTGCTGCCGAACGATTTCTAATGGTAATAAAGCAATATAGTAATTATTACTGCCATTAGACTAATACAGGATTATTTATTAAAGCCACGCTTATTCCAAACATCTGTAAACCCACCTTTATTTTATTTTTTTAATTTACTGGTGGTATTTTATTCCTGGACATTCTTGAATTATGTAAATGATGTAAGAGAGACGAGAATGAAGAAGAAAGAAGACAAAGGCAAGAAAAAAAAATAACTGTGCAACTGTGGGAAGGTAAAAGGTGAACAAAATATAGTAAATGATTAAGGTGGGCGTGCAAGCCTATTCCTTTTGTCCAACGGTACATCCATCTCCATCCCCTGATGTGATTACTTCTGACTTGATCAGAAACGGGGGCTCTAAAACTCGCGAGAAATTAAAGACGTGGAGTCTAAATGTATTCCTTTAAACTCACCTTTTAATTCGCCGCACGATTTCGTTTTAGCGTGGCCAGGGTTAAATCTCTGTTTCTTTCCATCAGGCCCGAATGAGGATCCCCTCAATAAGTTGCGAAAAAGCCGGGAACTCGGCTTTTGTACTTAACTTAGTAACTCCAGTCCGCCCTCCTGCGGCGCTGCCTTCTGCCAAATTGTGAGCTTTCGCTCGCCGCCTATGAGCCAGGTGAAGGTGGACGCCTGCGCGCTACGGGCCGGCGGCACTTCCTGCTAAATAGTGCTCCCTGGCAACAGCAGGGGACGAGCGGAGTGGAATTGGTGCAAGGAAATTGGATAAGACGACCTGAAAACAAAATATCCTCATGGTAAGGTGTTTCTAGAATTACTTTTTGTGGAGCCACCGCTCTACGGGCCCTCTTCCCTTCACCTCTCCAGAATCCGTGCATTTTTATTTGTTGTGGAAGAGGTAGATAAAATGCTCTTTACCGTTCTTGTTTGTAGCAAAGAAAGACCAACTAAGCTTTTAAGTTTTTCCCCCCTTGTCCTTCGGCTCAGTTGAAAGTTTTTTTTCCTCTTCTGTTTTCTACCATTTCATGCCAAACTAGTGAGAATTAAGGACAGCGGAATACGAATGATTTGCGATTGTTCCTTTCTGCTCTCTACGGCATGCAGCTCGGTTGCTCCAAACGGCGCAAAATGTAGTCATTATTGATCAATAATGTCCAGTTACTTTAGCTTTCTTAAGAGTTGTTCGGTGATAGAAAATGGAAGCGCTGCGACTTCGGGAAAGGTATAAGCAGATGGATCCCTTAAGTGTGTTCACCTTCTTGTTTCCGTCCTTGAATCGGCAACTGTTTTTTTTTTCTCGGTGTTACAAATTAAACAAATGCTGACTGCCATGCTCGTCGAAGTCATCCCTAAAAATATGTACAGGCTGCACCATTAGATGGGCAGATTAGCCAGCAATTCGCAGTATAAACAGACCATTAACCTTCAGAGTCTGATCTATTGTGGGCTATTTGAAAACCTAGAACAGTTAAAAAAAAAAACGGTGTGACCTACTCGTTTACCACCGATACAGAAATAACGTCAATGTCTGAATGTGAAAATATTTGTCCCGTTTGCTGTTTCATGCCATCTCATTTTCTGAAATTATGTCCCGCACGTGTGTCAACAAAGGAGACCAGCTGCCTTCACGTACGGGCTGGGCTGAGTTCCGGAATGCCTGCCAGCAAACGCGTTTTTCCTGCAGATCTTTTCATCTGCTCCGTGCTTTTCGATTCGCCTCTTGAAATGCTGCGGTTTTTCTGCAATAACCCCGTACCTGAGGGTATTGTGTGTTTTTTTTTGTTTCACTCTGGGGACTAAAATGTAACAACCCGCTGTAGACTTCCGTCGATTTGTGCGGCGTGCGCGTTGCTGCAGTTCTCAATTGGGCTTCAAGCGGCTCTTTTTATGATGTTTCTAATCGCGTAGAAAAGCCGGATGCGTTTGCCGCACAAGTTCCCGAGCCGCTGGTTCCATTGTCGAGACCCCTCCGTTATTGTTATTTTTTTAATTCTTCAAGTTTTCTTTCTATTCTGAAATATTCTGGGATGTTCTCACTTCTATTTTCAAGTACAGGTCAGTACGTACTTGATCTGCCGCAGTCAGCTCCGGCTCTAATCTGCGAGAACCCCAAATCGTAAAGTGGCATAGGTCAATCTAAATCTCTCATTTCGAAACAGATTTTTTAAAAACACTTCTTTTAATCACTAAATCAAATAATGCGCCAAGTTCATGGAACTTAGATCTTAAGAGAGTTGAGGATTTTTGTTCCAAATGATCTGTAAATATATTGCCTGCAATTCATCCCAAAGTCTTCAGAAATCGTTGATTCAGTGGTCACCTATAAAAGCTGCTTGAGGAGTCGGGTTGGACATGCCTGATCTACAGTCCTGCCTGTAAATCTGAGCCTGACATTCTTGATTATACATCAGTTTCTTCAGATTGCTGATGATACTTTTTTAGCGTTAATACAAATTGTTTTTCAAGAGAGTAAGAATTTATTTTTCTCTTCATCTTTACCATACATGGTATGCGGCCCAGCTATTCTCCACGTTCCTCAACATTTTGAAGAAATTAAATAGCTTGCAGTAGATGACCAGGAAGCTTACACAGTAGTCTGCATACTGTTTTTTACACAAAGAGATTTGTTTTAAAAATCAGCAATCGTCGAGCCTTAACTGGGGGGAGCAGGATGAGGCGAGATAGAGAGCTGAAACAACGATAAGCAAAACCCAGGAAATGTGTAGCTGTATGCATACTACTACTACTAATAATAATAAAGTTTATTTATAGGCACCTTTCATACAAATAGCAGCTCAAAGTGCTTTAAATCTGCAGTTTAAACGATGTTACTGAGATTAGGGGTTTCCTTAACTATTTTAAGTGCAGCAAACTGCTTTATGTATCCCTGGGGATGGAAGGGGGCATTCTTGACTGTTTTGGAAGGTGAGCAATATTATATTAGAAACCAAAAGGATTTTCAGAATGCACATCAACAGATTTGTTTATACATCTTAAATTTGCAAAAAATATTCATATCCTGATCAAAGAGAAGACACCCCCCGCCCCCTTAATGTCTGCTTAAGATTCTCAAGCTCGTCTTTCCACTTTCAACTTTAAAGCTGCCGTAGGCTTTCTGGTCTGAGTGCGTTAAACCTGTAACATCTAAAAAATAAGAAAACCATCTGTGATATTGGCATTTTTTCCCCTGCCAAATAAAACATTTTTTTTCTGTTTATCATTTAATTTACAGTTAACAGTAACTTTTCTTTTGTGAAGAAAAACCCTGTACCTTACGTGACTTATACCCAAGATTAACATTTATTATTTTGTCAGGCAGAGTTCATTTTTTTGTAGACATATAGAATCATTTAAAAAAAACAACTGGATTACAACATTACATTTACAAGCATCTGCTAACTGCTGGACAAGAGAGAGGACTGAACAACATACGTTACCAGATTTGTGGTGCTGTTCGGGCTAGTAGATGGCAGACAGAGGTTAGACTGTTTTGCTGGTGATCACAAGCTTTCTGTACCTTGTGGCAGAAACTAGATGGTGGGGTGCCTGCCAGGTATGGTTACGGAGATATCATTAAAATAACACGTATCCAGGCACAGCTCTAGGAAACTAGTCACAGGCTTCGGTTCTGGGTAGATCAAGTTCTTTGCAGCAGCCAAGACAATCCATATCTCAAACAGCAGTGCGTGCATACCCTATGGCAAGACGTCTCCAGGTCAGGTTTTAAAGTCTCAGTTCTGCATAACCTGAAACCTTGTGCTTCAGTATTGATTGGGAAGGACATCTCTGGGATGAATGTTGCTTTTCCCTGAAGGCACAAATCTTTAAAAAAAAATGCTTAGATCCTACATCAGTGATTCCCAATCCTGGTCCTGGTGACTGACACACACACACACACACACACACACACACACCTGTTGTTGTTCCAGTTCAGCCCACAGTTACACAATCAAACCCTTCATTGACTTAATAATAAGATTAATTTGAATTGTGTTCCAGCTCTTAAAAATGTTCGAGCTGTAACTATTGCATTTTGTCAGTGAAATAAAATCCCAAAGTTGTGACTAGAAACAAAATGCAAATATTCCATTCAAACAAACTCTTAGATCAATGAACTTGAACTTTATTTGCCAAAGTCTCTCCATTGTTAAAAAAGTGTAGAAACATAAAGTGCTGACAGTGCATCGAGACAATATACAAACAAACAGCAGACAATGTACAAGTAAACAGTTTGAATTTAAACAATTCAGACATGTAAACGATGACTGAAGATGTGCAATAAATAAGAAATTATAATGAGTTAGATGGTGTAGGTGTGGTCTGGCTATCTACACCACCATATTAAGGCTATCATCCTAGTATCCTAGTTGGATATAGAGGACACAGAAATTCTGAAATTACCATAATACTGACTTGAAAGACTTAATTTTTTTTTAAATCAAGCAACTGGATATTTTAAAATAAAAACTTCATACTTTGTATCTGGTATAGTAGTATTTTTGGTTTATTAGTTATTTTTTATCCTTGCTGAAATGTTTTTAAAAGCTGTACGAGCTTCGCCAGTATTGTTTTTTTATATTTTGAAAATGCATTGTCTTTACATGCAGATATATTGAAAAGAGAAGTCTTGACAATGAGCAGAAGAAGGGTTACGAATAAGAGGAGCATATTCTTGGGATGTTAAATGTACGAATAAAAACAAAAAATGTGAAAATGACAGTTTTTTGGAAAGTGGTGTTTTTTTTTAATATATAAGCACTACACCCCTGTGACTGAAAATCTGTTTCCTTAATTAGTGTTAAGCATCAGTATTATGAGATGCAGGCTTCTACCCCTTGTGATGTTAAATCAACATCATTTTTATATAAAATTTGCAGGGAGTTTTTTTTTTTAATTGTTCAATCCTCCCACATGTCTTGTATTTTGATTTAGTTTGGTTCATCGGTTTTTAAAGTAGTAGTTTGACCTATTTTGCCCTTTCGTGTTTAATATGCCAGTTATATAAATGCTCCAGTAAAGAGGAAAAAACAGGTTAGATCTTATCAACTTTGCCTATTGACAAGATAGCTTGAATTTGATCACTTAATGCATCTGTTATGATCCTTTATGAATTTTCTGCTAATTACGTATCGCATTAATCAAATCTAGGTTAGCTGTAATGTCCCCATTTACCTGAAGTCTTTGAGTTGCGCTGTGTATTTTGGTACATCACATGTGAGCATATGCCTTGGTTTTAATCTTTCTGTAAACAAATTGATGTACCGATTTGAAAGCCATCTGCAAAGCACATGCATCACCTGCAAATCCCGTGCCTGTGATTAACAAAGTGTGCTCCACTTCCTGCTTTCAGGTGATGTTTTTGCACTAACCTATTTGATACATAGGCCTTAACTGCATTAGAAAAAAAATCGCACACCCCTCACAAAACATATTTAAAGGAGTGCAAAATGTTTGTTTTGTTAAACAGGGTTCGGTGGGTCTCCAGAGCATCGGAGAATAACCTGCGGAGTGCTGCTACAGGGCTGAAGGAAGACCCAGTCTTCCGCCTTGCGATGGACGAATCCCAGGAATTGACAGAACTGCCTGTGAGTACTGGGGCTTTTCTGCACTGACTTGCTGACTGTCCTGCCAGTACACTGTACTAATGGCACTGAAGTCCATTAAAACTAGCGAAAATGGAACCAATAACTAAACTATTCTTTTATGTCGCCTTTGCTTATGCTAAAAGCGTAAGGTTTTATATTGCAATGTGACTCTATCTTCATCGCTTTTGCAGATTTGTGAACGACCATCCTAAGTTGTCTTAAGTTATACTGAAGTCTTTTGAAGCAGGCAGCTGTGTCAGCATGGGTGGGCTGCAAAGGAACAAGTAACAGTTTATTCCTGTGCTGAAAAGAAACACAACGTTTTGGCTGTGAAGCCTTCTTCTGGTGTCAAGGCTCCACAGCCGAAACGTTGTTTCTTTTCTTCTCTTTTCAGCAGGGAATAAACCTGTACTTGTTCCTTAAGTTATACTAGTTGTATATTGCAGGTAAAAAAAGAGAAAGGGAACTTTCTGCACACACAAAATCTTCCTGCCTTCAGTGTTAATTAACGCATCTCTCCTGTCTGTAATAAGGGCTACAAAACGTAAGGTTTTTATTAGTTATGTAATTGCATCTAATTAGGTCCGTGATGATTTTTGTGGTCTAAACGTTAAAAGATTGAAAGATCTTCATCAAACGGAGATCTTAAATCTTGAAGATCAGTATTGAAGCAAGTCGATACTTTGAATGACTATAATTGCTTCTTAGCATTACAGGAGAATTTAAAAATGATTTTGCTAAACTTTTAGAACACAGAATGTTTTGTATTATCCAGGAGCTAAGACGTAAATGAGTCTTTAGGCCAATCTCATAATGTAGCTGGAAAACTGAACGGGCCATAGGTAAGTTTTAAGGGTCACTGTGCAACCAAAAATAAACAGAATTACATAATGAAATGTGCTTATCAAGGTGAGATGTGATTTTTCCCACCCTTTGAAGGTGAGGTGCATAAAAACAATTTTAAACCTGCTTGAACACTATGAGGAAATCCATCTGCAATTGAGTCTTCCATGTAGAGAAACAGTAATAGAAGTAATTTTAATAATTGTAATAATGAAATAAGACACTTGGGCTTGAGAGTGCACATTGTATATCTCCATGCTTAAAAGAAATACTTGTATTTGTTCAACAGTTTGGATTCCACCAAGTGAATTACGAGGAGTTTAATAAAATCTGAGAGGTTATAGATTTCATTATAATTAAAAGTATTTTTCAGTGCAACCAATGTCCGTACTTAAATTGGGTATTGTTTAATTTATGTTAACAGGGAAGTCTGTTTAGATTAGGGATGGTTGATAAATATATTGCAATATTTAGCTGTTATAGACAAGGCACTGTACCATTTTAATTAACACTTTTTATGTGTACTTCTAGCATTATTATATATTCTATGATGCAGAGAATGACCAGTGCGTTGGGATTTTTGCATTTCTAAGAATTTTTTTAGGAGTGCAATATACATTTCAAAATATGCATAATGAATAGTTGACAAGCTGCAGTTCTCTTTTGTGACCCAAGTCTGGGACAAGCATTGACTGGCAGTGAACTGGGGTTGTGTTAGAAAGGAGGCAGTATACAGAGGCACAGCTATATTATACATTACAAAGGAAAGACTGGCATTAAAACATTATAAAATGGAATAAATATATTCACTTTAAGTTTCAGAATTCTGAGATCAAATCCGATATTTTATAAAGGCTGTGTTCTGACAGGACACAGTACTAACACAAAAAATGAATGATACGTAAAGCAGGCGGAAATTATCAATAAACAGACAGCATAATCCAAAGAACAGTATTTTAAGACCTTTGCTTTTACACATTTACACAGAGATTTTTCCCAAACTCAGAAATTCTTTAATACCAGCAAAAACTTGAATGTCAAAAGGGAAACTTCCAGTGATCATAAATTCTAAATATAGAAGAATTAATCTATGATCCTATCTGTAAAAATTAATTCCACTCTGAAAAGTTGAAAGAAAACACGTGTTTCTGCCGGTGAGTGTTTTTCCAGTGTGAGGGCGAGAGAGGAAAGTCTCAAGACTATGAAGTCAAGGAGAACCAAGGACAGAGCATGTAAGAAAGAGGGATATCTGAGGGTTGGTTTCCTCCAAACATTTTTTTCAATGAATGCAGTTTCTAAAAAGAAAGTAGTATCATCAAACCAACCATTACAGTATTTGAGATCTTTCCTTGTATCTCCTAAACCTGACATGGAGATTTCTTAGATGTAACATCTGTAGTGAAATTTAGGAGTTACATCATTAAGGTCATTTGAAGTGTTTTATTTTCTTTTTGTGTGTTGCTTTTTTAGGCAAAGAAAGCTCGGCATGAGCTAAAAGACTCTGAAGAAAAGGGGCCCAGGTTTGTCATTTCAATCTCCGCATGCCTAACTCTGCTGTTTCTCAAAGCCATAATACTGTTGTTTCTGCATGTGTCTTCTCCCAATCTACATCCCTCTCTTCTCCGTCTCTCTCCTTGTGCTAGTTTCAACACGCCGGGGTTTCTTTCTAAAGCATTTGAACACTAGACCCTTTAGACAAAATGGATGCGATCTCAGCACTCCTTCGATGGTGCTTGTCTTTGCCAGGGCGGAAGGGATGGCAGAGAATGACAGTCAGACGGGTGGAGGGGAATCGGCTGTTCTCAAGACGGACTCTGACACTTACACGCTGTCTGGCGAAACCCAGCTCGGCGAAGGTGAGTTGTCTAAGGAGTGAGAGGGGTCAGAGTGAAATGCCCCACAGCCACTTCGACACCTTATCCCAGTCTTTTGGCTGTCGGTTAGAATAATCTTTTTTTCATGTTTGACATACTAGAGTTATAGTGGATCAGTCCTACAGTCCACTAGTAATGCCCATGTAAATTTCCATGCTAACTTGCGCTGCTGTTGGGGACCCTTGGTGTGAAACTGCGGTCTGGAGGCAGTGACGCTCTCTGCTTGCTGATTGTTGCAGTTAAGCGGGAGCAGTCCGGTCCTGGGAGTGAGTCCTGCGAGCCGATGGGGGGTGACCCACTGACCACCTACAGGGAGACTGGTACGCTTTCCAAAATCCCAAATGACATCTTGGGAGGATTACATCGTTTTGCATTTTCCTGTCATTTTGGGGTTTTTTTTCCCAGCCATGTAAAATCATGCGTCTTCTACACTGAAACACAGGACATTGAATGCATTCATGCAGGTATAGATCGGTTTGAAAAGAGAGGACCTTCAGCTCTTAAGCTCTTTCCCTGCTGAGAAATAAACCACTATTTAGGGAAGTTATTATTCTTTTCATGGTTGTGTTGTAATGCATATAAATGAAAATTCTCTTCTTTTGTGTGAGTTCTGTGCACTGTTCTTAGAAATGTAATAAAAGTAAAATCCTGCGCTATGTGAATGCAGTATTTTGTTACAGAAAGCATATAATCATTTAGGGTTTATATACGTTCACTTTTATCCTTTTGCCAACAAAACTATTTGAGATGTTCTTTCAGTTTTGGTAGTTGTTGAGTTTCTGATTTTAGTACAGAAATAATGGGATTTGAGTGCATTATAATTTTTTAAAACAAGCTTACGTTGTTAATAACTGATTAACAATTAAAATGTCAACTTTCATGCAGACCTCAGTCTTAATTTCAACATTTGCACGTTGGACTATAAAACTGAATTTCAGCTTGAATTTGTTTTTTAATGTTGATGTATGATGCCATTAAAAATAACTCTTTTTTCTAGCTGTAACCTGTGCAGATCTTAACACAAAGACGTCAAATGAATATACCTCACAGATGTACCAAACGAGCAAGTAAGTCTGTTCATTTCACAAAAGGCGTATTTAGACAACGCTCTGCTTTCAAGTTATGAAAAAACACTGATCCTATAACAAAAAATTACTTCAGAGTGTGGTATGGGGTGGGGAGCCTATAATGTGGTTTAGTGCTCTGTAGTATTAGTGTTTTAAGTCTTTATACTATGATGAAATAATCTATAATGACGCAGAGTTCCTTGTAGTCATTTTTTACTCAAATAGAAAGTGATCCATTCATAATAGAGCAAACAATGACTGTGGCACAAGTTATTATATTTTTTTGATGTACCTCTTAAAATAGGCAGCTTCAAAACAGTGCCTTATTGCGGTTCCTCTGTACATCGAGCACATTAAGTGCCCACATGCTTGCTCTGTGGTTGTGCATAAGCTTAATGCCGAAGCATTATTGTACGTTCACAGGCCCTACACGCACATCCTTTCCCCGGCCATCACATCGTACTCCACGCAGTCTCAGTTCCCCGCTGTTGCTCAGTCCACTATCTACACTGCCTACCCACAAGGAAGCCAAAACTACGGTCTACCTCCCTTTGGTAAAGAGTTTTCCACTGCTTTCTGGAGTGCGGAGAGGGGAGAATGCTTTGTTTGCACTGTTGTCATTTGTAACGCCCTTCATTTGTAAAACTTGTCATAACGGCAAAAGCTACTTGTATTCTCGTGTAGGGAAATTTTAAGACTTTGTTCAGTGTTAATACAGTATTCATACAGACGGATCAAGATAATACTGCCGTTCCTTTTTCTCTGTGATTTAAATCTGTTAAATTTCATGTACAAGCTGGTTGTTCGCCGTGTCTTTCACTTCTTTAAAAAAACGTGAAACTTATTTCTAATGATCTTTACAGAGCAGCTCCTTCTTGGTGTAAATTTTGTTTGTAAAATATATAGGTATTCCTAATGCAAAAAGAAATTCAGTATTATCTTACTGAATTACTTCAGTAATTTAGAGTGATTTCTTTAAATCAATCAGTTCTCATTATAGTGTTATACTTCATGTATAAAAAAAGACAAAAATGGCCAGAAACGCATGCCAAGGAAGAACCACTGTAGAAAAAGCACATTTGTTTTGCACTGAAAGTGCAATTGTGTATGTGCCATCGTGTCCTGCAGGCGCCATGTGGCCTGGCATCAAATCTGAGAGTGGACTGTCGGAGGTGCCTCCTGTGGGACAGCCTAGTTTCCTGAGCTTCAGCACAGGCTATACCTCAACACCACCTGGGCAGGCACACTACTCCTACCCCAGCCAAGGCAAGTGGTCCCCCTCCCTTTACATTACCAGCCACAGGCCGCCCTTGCAAGGCCACCTGAAAGCCAGGCGTGAGGAAGTCCTACAGCAGAGGGGCCATCTAGGGTGGGCGGACAAAACACAACCCAGTGCAAAGGCTAAATTAAAGAGAACATCGCTCCAGGAGCAACTTTTAAACTGCTGGTTTTCATAAGAGTGTCATTGAGCTGGGAGGTTTTTTTCCCCGTCATCCAGCCTGGCAGCTAAAGTTTCCATGTTGGTTTTGAGGTGGTGGTCGTTTTGCGTCTGACTTGTGCTTTATCGCACCTCTTTATCTGTTCATTTGTCCCTGTAAACGTGTTTTTTCTTGTGTGGCTTCACAAACTGGCAGTGCTGGTATCGCATTGCTTGTGCTGACGATTCTCGCACTCGCTGCCCCCTGGTGTTCATGGGGGAGGCACATATGAGCACCTTGTAAGCTTACCCCACTTCTGTCAGTAAAGCGTCTTTGTAGATTTTCTCCTCTTTGTAGCACCAAATTTAGATATAATAAACTGGAAATGTTCAAACTAACAAATGTTTAAATAAGCAAATGATAGGGAAATGACAAAAATGGTTGTCCGTTTCAGCCTCCAGTTTCACCACATCAAGTGTTTATACAAATATCCCCAGTGGGACTGCAGCTACCACAGCTACAGCTACTGTAACAAATCAAGTAAGTGCCTGTGTTTGAACGTTTACATTATAAGGTTTCTTGTCATTATGAATAACCTGGTAACTCTTGTAATTGATACTTTTTGAATTAAGCGCCAGTGTTTTGGAGTTTTGTGGCATTTCACCATATAATTAACAGCTCTTATTTGTAGAACTTCAGAAAATATAAAAAATGAAGCAACTAATGTGAAGATTTAAGATGCTTTAGGGTTGTTCTCCAGCTAAAACAACCTCTGCTGCCGTCTCATGCTGTTTTGTGTCACCCATTTTAATGGTCAAGAGAATAAGAAGTGTCCACAAGGCATTAACTGCTGAATTTCACATTCTTTGCCATTCCCCCACTGATTATAGGAGTATCCCAATTACACCCCCCTGGGACAGAGCCAGTACCCCCAGTATTATGCTGCCCCCAGTTATGTGTCGGCTGGGATGCCCAACAATAGTGGGGGTACAGAGAGTGTGAATGTTGCAGGCTATCCCAGCATGAAGACTGACAGCCCTGCTACAGCTGAACTGCTCACTGCTACAGGTACCTGAGTGCTTTAAATCTCTATTAAGCCACATACTGAGTGATGCATTGAGTTATATAAAAGTAGTGAATTGTGTGATTTTATTTACAGTAACATTTGTTTTAGTCATTTATTAAACTTTTTGGTGCAGACTATGGATAGCACAGAGGTTAGCCCTGTTACCTCGCAGTACTGGTGACCTGGGTTCAGTTCTGGGGATTCTCTCTGTGTGGAGTTTGAATGTTCTCCCCAAATTTGCATGGGTTTCCTCCAGGAGCTCCTGTTTCCTCCCACAGTCCAAAGACATACTAGGTAGGTAAATTGGCTTTTGTTCAATTGATCCTGGTGTGAGTGTGTGTTTGTGTCTGTCTGCCCTGCGATGGACTTGTGTCCCATCCAGGTTGTACCCAGCTTTGCACCTCTTGCTTGCTGGGATATGCATTGGTTCTCCCACAACCTTGAATGGAATGGAACGGAGCGGTAAGGAAATGGATGGTACAGGCTATTAGAAGAAAACATTTAGAGTTTTCTCAAAACCCATCACAATTATCTAGTGACTTGGACTGTTCTTCAAAGGTCTGTATTCGTTAGAACTCATAAATGTGGAGGTTTTGAAAGTCAGCGTTCTGTTTCCAGACTCTGCAGCTGGGGTGCCAGCCTCCACTGGCTCCAGGGACAACGAGGAAGCAGGCCGGAGAAACAGCACCGGGAAGGCCAAGAGCAAAGGGAAAAAATCGGACACTTCCGAGCCTGCCAATAACGACCTGGAGGTACTTTCCACAGCTGCAATTCCTCCGTCTCCCTGGCTTTTCAGAAGTTAGATGAGTATTGTCTAGTTCACTAGGTGATTAATAGTAGATTTTCGTCGGCAAGAAGCAAGCTTAAATTGGCTTATCAGCATGGCTCGTGCTTTCACCCCTGTAGATTAATTCACTCCATTCCAAGTGCAATAAATGCTCCTTACAAACTTATTGGATGTCTAGCTTATCTAGAATTGTAAAAAGGGGAAGAGTAAATTCAAATGTTCCATCTGTTGTGAACTTTACACACAAGCATGACGGTCAGAGCCTTCAGATAAATTCTAGCATTTGAATCAGTGTCTGTTTGGACTCGGTTGTAAAAATTATAATGCGGTCTGGATGATGCCTGTTAAACACCTTCCATGTGCCATTATTTTTCTCCCCTAGCGTGTTTTTCTCTGGGATTTGGATGAAACCATTATCATCTTCCATTCGCTGCTCACAGGCTCCTTTGCACAGAAGTTTGGCAAGGTAAAATCAATCTCTAAATGCTTTTATCCATGCCTTGAAAATAATGCCATTGATGTTCACTCAGTTCTAATCTAACCTGCCTATTTGCAGTTGTTAGTCATAGTTCCATCACGTAGGCCTGTTATTCACCAGCAGTGTTTCCATATTTCCACTAGGACCCAACTACAGCTCTCACCCTAGGGTTACAGATGGAAGAGCTGATCTTTGAGCTTGCAGACACACACTTGTTTTTCAATGACCTGGAGGTGAGTTTTCTGTGCGACCTTGTGTTGAACATTGCAGAGTCTAAATTGGATCTGCAGTCTGAGTTGAATGAGATGACGACTTACAACTGAGATGACTGTTGTATACGGAAGACAAGAAAGGAAAAAGTAAACGTTTATTCCATGCTGAAAAGAGAATAAAAGAAACAACGTTTCGGCTGTGGAGCCTTTTTAGTTGTGTAAGACAATGATGTCTTACACAAGACATCATTGTCTTGTGATGTCTTGTGACGCCCCCACTCCCTTCCACCTTATTATGATCTCTCCTAACATCCTCCTGTACCCACAACCACTGTACTCCTACACCACCACACACACATGTAAGCCAAAATTGTACTGTCCCCTCGATAGCCCGGTAAAATTGTAACAGGCATAATAATATTTAATATTTATTAATTAACCATACTACTTTTAACCATACTATTTTCTTTTTTTTTGCACTGTTCCAAGAATTACCTTGCACTGTTTTTGTTCTGTTAAATTTTCTCTGTTTGCGGAATTTTGCACAGTTTTGATTACTTGATTACATGTTATTTATGTTATTACATGTTACTGTTATTGCTATTGTGTAACTGTCTATTGTCTTATCTTCTGTCCTATTTATATACTGCACCTGAGTGACTAATGAGAAACACTTTTCATTATACTATGCACCTGTGTAAGTTTAATGACAATAAAGTTGAAAGTTGAATTGATGTGCTTCTTGCTTACGATAAGTGTAAATGAGAACTACACTAACAGCAATTAAAATTGAGCAGAACTGCAATCACTCTTTTACATGAAACTGTTGAAATGCTACGAGATGACAAAATATTTGCATCCTTTAATGACCACTATTTTTTTTTCCTTTTGGCGATTACTAGTTCTCTGGCAGGGTCTAGGATGTGTACTGCTGTTTAATGTTTTGTATTGTCGCGAGTCTACTAGTGCAGTGTTACAGATTTATTTTTGTCCTTAGGAGTGCGATCAGGTTCATGTAGAGGATGTGGCCTCTGACGACAATGGACAGGACCTGAGGTAATTGTACTATATTAAAAACATGTCATGTTATTAAGTGTAAGAGGTTTCTTTAAAAAAAAAAAAAGCCAGGCTTCAACAACATGATTAGTTAGCTTGTTCCAGACACCCACAAACTATTGTTTAAAAAATACCCGCTGTTCTTCGTTTTAAATACACTGCCTCTTAATTTCCAGTTTGCTCTGATTTGTGTTTCACTGTTGATTCTGTTGTCTATTGGGTTGCCTGTAAGTGCTTTTGAGGATTATGAGAATTCAATTGTGTCCAGTTGTAGTTTTCTGAACTACAGCTCAGTTCTCCTACCCTGTCAGTAAGGGACATTCATTTTTTTTTTAAACGGTCACCAAAGGTGTAAGCACTGTTCCAAATCATATCTTATGCACAACTTAACATAAGATTATTTGTTTTAAATTCTACAGTTTCAAATTTAAATATATCCCAACTTTTTCCATTGTCTAGTGGAGGAAAATGTCAACAAAAACTCAAATTAAGCTCAGTGCTTCGCATCTTTTAGAAGTATTAATTTATTCTGCCTTTCTGGGCACCCTGTGATGTTACATCTCTACAAGGTGTAATCAGCAGAGCAGTGTAAAATGAATGCAGACATGGTAAAGTGTAATTTTATTCCATTTTCATTGCTCAGGTGTGAGTGTGCTGAACCAATAAACTTTTAGTGGGGGGGGAGTGCTTTGTCAGGTTTCATGTATATAGGCCTTTTCATGTTACCCTTTCTCAACATGTTGCATCCATACCTTTCTATTTGTGTGCACAGAAGGTAAACAAAGCTTCTGGTGTGCAAAGTGTAAGAGAAGTCTTGGTATCATGAAATACTATGCTAATGTAACAGTACTGACTTTCGGACGGAAGCAGTTTATAGAATAGGCCTCGTGTCAATGGTGGACCCCTGGCTGCATCTTTGTTTTGTTTTGGTTTGTGGCAGAAACCCAGCTAATTCCCAGCTTGTTGACAGTTCAGGTAAATGTGTCAAAAGGAGGTGTATGTGCTTACACCAAGCTTGACTGCCATTTTTCTTCTGTAAAAATTCAAGCTGGATCTCTCTTGACCTGAAACCCGATAGGCTGGACTGTCTGTCCTCAGTATGCCTGCCTAGGATGAGCTTGCTCAGCTGTCCAGTCTTCGAACATGACTGCTCGCTGGGAGCGCTGTTAGGCTTTAAGATGATAAGTGTCGGGCAGGAGTGACGGGGGAGAGGTGCTGGCCTTGTCTTGCAGTAGCTACAACTTCGCGACGGACGGCTTCAGCAGCTCGGGCAGCAGCAGGGGGCCTGGTTCCGCCAGCGGGGTGCAGGGGGGTGTGGAGTGGATGAGGAAGCTGGCTTTCCGGTACCGTCGTCTGAAGGAGATCTACAACACCTACAAGAGCAACATTGGAAGTGAGGAGGGGGGGGGAGTCACGCTTTCTCTGTTTCAGTGACCCACTTGCAGCTTTTATGCAAAGAATAATGCAAGTGAATTTAAAGTTTCTCATGGGGTTGCTCCCTCTTTTGTCTCAGACAGAGACACGATGTACTGTGGAATCCTGTGAATGCTTTTCACCCTGGATAACTTAATACATGATGTAAAAATAAAGGGTCAGTCTAACATGTCCCTCTGTGCCCTGTGTTGAACTAGCGTCCCATTCACTGGGTAGCGTCTTAAGCTTTCTGGGACAGGCTTACAGTAAATAATGGCTTTCTGGAAGTGGATGGATTGAAGATTAATCGGTAATTATTATGATGGGTAGAAGCAGTTCTTCCTTATAACTGATTTAACAGCTGTTCTGTGCAGTGTTAGCTTAGTTACTGGGAATTATGTTGCAAAGGTAAACATCATCAAATTCTGCTGTTTCTGACCATATCTGTGTTTTTCTTAAGATATGTCAAGTACTGAAACTACCCACCAAAAATGGGAATATCTGCTTAGCTGTTCACGTGGTTATGATTCTGTCTCTCCACTAATTCAGACTGTGAAAAGACAGCTTGCATACAATTACAAAGAAGAAACATATATGTATTACTGACAAGTTGATATTACAGCTGTTCTTTGATTCTCACAGCTCTCCTAAGTCCACTGAAAAAAGACTTGCTTGGTCGTCTTCAGTCAGATGTGGAGACTGTAACTGATTCCTGGTTAAGCACTGCGATGAAGTCTTTGCTGCTGATTCAGGCCAGGTAAAAGGCTTTGAAAAGATCTTGCTGCATTTGTCTTAGTTAAAATTTGTAAATGGAAATGGCTGTTGGCATGATTAGAGATTGCCTGAAGCGCGTGACTTTCCAAGTATTGCAAAAGGCTGGCCTTGATGATATCTCAGAAATAAAATGGTCGAAAACTGTGAATAGTGAATATTGAATGTTTCCCTTAAATTACTAAATCGTTTACGTCAGGTGAAAGCAATCCCATTATTGTACTTCAGATGTATATTGTTTTGTCTTTTTGTTTAAATCTTGCCTATTTACTTTAATTGTTTGCTACCGTGTATTTTTAGAATCAAATTCATCTCTTGAGGGCAGGTCATAAGTTATTTTCAGCAAATTGCATGTTTTGTGTTTAAGTGCACTGTGAAATGAGGTATAGACTGGCACTGGATGCCTGATGGGAAAGGTGTTGTGTCTTTCCAGGGGGAAGTGTGTGAATGTCCTGGTCACTACCACCCAGCTTGTCCCTGCATTGGCCAAAGTGCTGCTGTACGGACTGGGAGAAGTGTTTCCTGTAGAGAACATCTACAGTGCCACTAAAATAGGTAATGAACTGCTGGCTTTGGATTTTTATACAATGAGATCTTAATCAAGGGATACTACAGTGGCGAAACAGGTCTATGTAATTAGAAGGAAAATCATGTTTCTGAAACAGCAGAGACTTTTTCGATATACATATTGCTCCAGAAATAAGAGTGACACCAGTGCTCTTATGAGTTGTGTAGTTTTTAATATCGTTTTTTCCGTTCAGACCCTAGCAGTATGGTCTGCAGTTCCAGTTATGTTCAGGAGTGCTTGTAGTGCGTACCAGTTCTAGCTGAGATGCTTTGTGTCAATGGTGTTATTTAAAGCTCGTTCTTGAGCAGGGAAGGAGAGCTGCTTTGAGCGGATCGTCTCTCGGTTTGGGAAGAAGGTGACCTATGTGGTGATTGGGGATGGCCGCGATGAGGAATTCGCAGCGAAGCAGGTAAACGTCATGATCAAGGCCGTCTGTTCCTGTAGAACATCTTAACTTATTCCTTTTCATGCTTTTCTGGACACTCCAGTTAAAGAGCTCTACAGGTAATGGGGACTCCCCTCCCCCACCACCAATGTGTAGTCCCACCTGGGTGATGCGACTGCAGCCAAAGTGCACCAGTACACTCACCACACACCAGCTATCAGCGGGGAGGAGAGCAGAATAGTGAAGCCAGATTAATAAAGGGGGAATTTTGGCCAGGACACCCCTACTTTTTCGAGAAACATCCTGGGATTTTTAATGACTATGGAGAGTCACGACCTTGGTTTTATGTCTCATCCGAAGGACGACGCCTATTTTTTTACAGTACAGTGTCCACTAACATCTCTTCCCACAGCTACCTTAGCTTTCCCAGGAGGTCTCCCATCCAGGTACTAGCCAAGCTCACACCTGCTTAGCTTCAGTGGGTTGTCCGTTGTGAGTTGTAGGGTGATTCACTTCTTATCGAAGGTATAATTTGTATTGTATTCCCTTTAAAAAAAATATTGGGTCTTAATCCTGATGTTAACTTATGGCAGTTGTAGTTCAGAAGGACTCTACCAATGTTCAGTGGTATGGTACAGCTTTGCAGCTTTAGATGTCCTTTGGACAACATAGTACAGCATTTTAAATGAGATATTCTTTTCTAGAGAAATGCAGTGAAAAGCTCTTCTTGTGAATGTTTCATTTTTTTTTTTTAGTTGGGCAGTGGTAGAATAAAAATTGTAAGAAGGACCTTTTCTCAGGGGTTTTTCTTGTCCCCTACTGTCATTGTAGCACAACATGCCATTCTGGCGCATCTCAAACCATGGTGACTTGGTATCCCTGCACCAAGCCCTGGAGCTGGACTTCTTGTAGAGAGCCAGGAGGCCGGAGGCCGGGACCGAGAGGTCCCCCTAGCAGGACACCGGACTCTCGGTACGGGGACTTACGCGCAGTGCAGCGGGCTGACGCTGAGGCCTGGGGCTTCTTTTCTCATCCCGTCTCCGGGGCGTCTGCTCTCCTGCTGGAAGGCTGTCGGCAGCTTCGGCGTCTCTCCTTGGGAAGAACGGAAGGGACCGGAGGTACGCAGTTCTCCCAGTCTGGCCCGCACCCCGCTGGCAGCTCGCGGGAGAACTCCCAGGCCGGTCCTGGCACAGGGTAGCGGCGGTCGGAGTCGGTGCCGATGGGGCGAGCGGAGGCAGCACTGGAGGGCTGTGTTGTGTGTTCCTCACCACTCCAAGCATAGCTCACATGTTACATAAAGGGAATGCAGGCTCTCACACTCACTTGGACCTACGAAACTAATTTTATGGAAATGCCCTGACTAGGTGGAATCTGGGGACTTTATTTTGTTGGTATTGTTTTTGTGATCTTTTTTTAAAGGAGACTTGGACTAATTGTGGTCTAAACCATGCAGATATTCAGTAGGCTCCAGCTGGCTCAGAACAGTGTGATTCTCATCACTAAGGTACTCATAAGCTCTTCTAGGTCAAGCTGCACAGTAATATATATGTTCTTTTGAAAGTGAGTTAGGAATCGCATAAATGAAAGTCATCCTCAGTATTGGGTGTATTGATGCCTCACCTATTGCAGGATTTTACTGTAAAAGTTTTGCTTCGTGTCTTTTTTTCTGACTCTTACTATTGGTTTGATGATGGATTCATACCGGATTAGTGTGGAAGACATCATTAATTCGGAGTCTGTCTCTTAAATGTCCATCATAGATAAGCTTTGCCAAAGTTAAATGAGTACTAAGACAATAGCCAGATCTCTTGCACACTAAATGTTTAGTATTCTGCTTGTCTTGTAGAACTGTAGTACTACCAGACCAGGCTCAATAGAAGGTTACCAAAGGGAAACTTTCATCTCTCAGACAGAATGCACTGATTCTTGCAGCATGCAGGTTAAGTTCATTCCATTTTTCAACTGTTTTATTGTTCTCTTCATCGAAAACATTGAAATATATTATTAAAAACATTCTATGAAACAAAACTCTCAATTTGTGAGATCGGGCTTTGTATATTTATCTTTTTTTTCATGATTCATTTTCGAAGCTGAATATTAGAATAATTTAATCCAAATGTAGGAGAGTGTGAAAATGGGTTTTTGACAGCATCAGGTTAGATAGAAATCTGAGTTGTTTTGGCTTTTTGATGCCTGGAGAGAGTTCTTTTCTGCAGCGAATATGTATTCATTCAAAAAAGCTTTTTTTCAAAAAATCTCAAAATTCACCTACAATGTAAAATAGAATCAATAAGTTGCAGCTGTGCAGAAAGTTTTAGCCTTTTTCATCCCCTATTTCTTCTGCTTGTCCAGGTAATAATGATGAAAAGCCATTGAATTCCATTTTAGAAAAGGTTCACAAACCAGTCAACTGGAGTGTCTGTTTGTTGATACTAATGCCATGAGTATTTTTCCAGGGTGACAGTCTTAGATGTTAATCATTTTCATGGAAAGAAAGCTGAATGAAAAATTTAATAATTCACATGTTCATTGTATGTAACCGAATATGTTTTGATGGCTACCATGTTTCACAATGTAGTATAAATTATGTGAAACTATTTGATCTATATATTGCAAAACCTAGAATCAGCTAGTTCTAGTTATATGCCACTAAGTAATGCAACTATGGCCAAAGCTTTTACATCGCCCTAGTATTGTAGCCAACCACAGTGATTGTACCATCTCACAGATTTAAAGAATGATAAATCATTACAGCTTGGCGAGCAGCAAATGTGTATCAGTGTGTTGCATCCAGCATAGCCTTGTATTTTTAAACAATCGGATGTCGATCTGTGCAGAAATAGAAAGGGGAGTGCATTTCCCCAGTGACTCGGACAGGAATGGGACTTGTCTAGGACTGGGACTAAGCCTTGTAGATCAGACACGGCCAATAAGAAATTGAGCTATATCATTAGCCAGCTGTGAGCACCGCACAGCTGGCCTTAGGGCTACCATTGTACTGTGGACCCGGGCTGGCTACTGTGTCTGGTTCAATGGCAGCTCTCTGGGTCCTGCTGGGCACTGCTGTGCACGTGTCGGAGATAAGCGTGCAGTGGGCACTGTGGGACTCAGCATGAAAAATGACCAATGTCTTGGCCGGGCACTTTTTGGGTGAAATTATGCTTTCTTTGCACCCTGCTTATTCTTAATATAGTAAACTACATTGGTGGACAGCTGGGTTTAAAAAAATTTAATTCCGTTCCAAATATAAAAAAAGAATTTTAAGCCACACTTAAAAAGACAGCATGTCAGAGTTTTCCAAATATGCAATATGCTGGACTGTCAGTGTATACCTATGTATTGTCTTCTCTCTAGAAGCTGTGGGCAGCTGGTGAATACAGGTAGAGTGCTTCAGTTAGAAAGATTGCTGAGCTCCTCGTAAGTGTGAGATTCTAACAGAACAAACTGAGCCCAAGCAAACTACGTTTTCCTCATAGCAGCTTGACGTGAAGAATGTGTATACAGTGTATTTGTATATAGTTATATAGTGCCTTTTAATCCACATATATGTTAATGTATCATACTGTGTAAGGGATATACTGAAATGTTTCGTTTTGAAATAGATCATTGTTACAGTTGTCAAATGGTAAATCGTTTAAACAGATCTCAGTTGTATGCTCTCCTTAACTGGTGCTCTAACCCATATGTTTTTAAGCTATGGTTAACACTTTGAAGAAACTGCATGCTTTAAAACCTGGTCCCTAGCAAGATACTTCTTCCTTTAATATTGTATCCTATAAATACTGCTAAATGATTGTATAGTTTTGTTTCAAAAAGGTTTGTTGCAAGTCTTTGTAATTATTGTGCATTATTTCAAAACTTTTTCATTACAAGAAACCGTGCCACATGCTCCTTAATGATTTGAAAAGGTAGGTGTTACTTTAAGTACTTGGAGACACGATGAGCTGTCTCATTGCACAGACAATCAAACACCTCGTATAAGGTACTTGGAAATGGAAGAGCTTGGCCGCAGTTTTTCTCAGTAGCCACCAGCCATCCTTGTTTCTCAACTGTGGCTTTCAGAGAAGCCTAGAATAGCCAAATTCAGTACTTCTGTTGCAGGTGTTTAAACTGAAGCAGTCATAGAGGTTTACATGCTGTGTTCAAATTTTTCTGTCCTCTCCGTCCATTGTCATTGCTCTTTCATTCTGTATTACTGCAGAAGTTAATGCTGGGCTGCAGGGCGTCCATTTAGAGTTAAGACATTAATGACAGACAGCCACTGGAAATACACAGTAACTTTCCTAGAGGAATGTGTGTTCTGGCTGACTGTCATTAAAAGGGCTTCTGGTTTTCAGTGTTTATTTCTGATCACCCCTTTAAACACTCAAGTTGAGTTGGTTGGTTAATTAAAACCACACAACTGTTACGCACAAAATAAAGGTAGTTTATTATTTATTATTTGTATTTTGTATTCACTGCTCAAGAGTTGAGCGAGGGATTCCCTGACAGATTTTGTCATTGTAATACATTCATTTACACTGCCCACCAATCACAATAGAGTCTAATGAAGTGTGAAAATTGTGAGAATTTGCAGAAGTTTTAAAAACTAGGCAGTTGTGAACAAGATCACTTATGAAAGCCATTACAATTTTGAGGGAGGCTTATCATTAATAAATACTGACAACAAACAGGCCCTGTCATAAAACATGTTGTCAAAGTAGTGTTAACAATGTGCCAGGCGCAGATGTCAGTTGACTTTATATTATCCTGCAGTGCCAGATTTGTTAACCTCTGTAGGAAAAGCTTGTGAATCGCTGATTCACACTTACTAGAGGTCACACTATAGTACACATAGGAATGATTCTTGCTCAACTTTGGAAAGAGTTTCCTCATCTTTGCGTGCAAACGCGTATTTCTGCATAAAATGAGGTTGGCTACAGCAACATCTTTATTTCAGATATTTAAGCTTTGCTTTTTTGTTTAGTTCTTTTTACATATTTATTTTAAGGAATGGTACTTTCTACTGTAACAAGACAGTCAAACTTTTTTCTAATAAATGAGTTGGACATGTACATAAACCTACCTTAAATGAATTTTTCTTTCATTTTGAAAGCCCAGTTTACCAGGAGCTGCTGTTTTCCGACGCTGGGCTTGATCACTGGGTTGTTTGAAAGCAGTGCAGCTCAACAGTAGTCTACCCATACTTCAGGTCTCATGACTGACAGGTGGCAGACTCTATGCTGATAGGGTCCTTTGCTTTTGTTTTTGAAGTACAGTGCTTTCTCTTTCTGTTCCTTGAATCCGTTACAAAGGATTCTTGCCTAAATATACCCTTGTTTTTTCTAACAGGTAAACTTGAGCCATATGTTGTCTAATTTCCTGTTCAATATTCAGAACTGCAGCCAGGAATAACTGATTTTACAACCTGGGATTTCCCTGTAATTGTTCCATGTTTTATTATCTTAATGGCATGAGTCACTGTTGATTAAACTTCAGTTATCTGCAGAGCTGAACGAACGAATCCCCAATAAAAGAAAATAGCTTTTGGAACGGGTTTCTTAAAAGCTGAATTGGTGACTGTTACTGGGAATTATGTCCGCATTGCACAGCAATGCTACACCAGTGGTACGGCAATAAGCCGAACACCCCTCCCCACTAACATTTCCTGGCTGCAAACTTTGTAAAGGCTTTTCTGACATTAAAGCAAGAAAAAAAGATTCACTTTGTGCTTGTAAGAAATAATTCTTATTGTAGGAACCTGTCTGCATTTCTTTCACAATACTGTATTACAAAATGAGTTTGGGTAATTGTGGAATGACACTGAATTCAGAATGGAGAATTGTTACATTGAAACGCAGGGAATCCAATGGTGTAAAGCAGTGGTTTCCAGCTGTGCTCTTGGAGGAAGTTGGTCTTCTTGTTTTTGCTCCAGCAGAGAACTTAATCACAGGCTATCTGATTTTCTGTTTGGGACATATTTTGTAGATCTGTGTTTCCACTTAAAAGATCAGGTGGGGTTTCTAATTGGTATCAGCCCTGAAACAAGTTCTGGGTTTGAGCATTAACCTAATTTAGGTGCAACCAATTGGCAGCCTGCAGAAGGAAAAATGCTCATTGTGGGGGCATCTGATAGTGTTATTCCTACCCGTCTGTTCATCATATAGTGGTCAGTTTGTAAGAGCTGTTTAATCTGAAATAGTAGCAAGCAGGTCAAGGGGTGGTCGTGTACAGTTCTGTGTTCCTACGTTCTGGATTCATCATAAAATAGACTATTTTTGGCTCTCAGGATTGACCAAAGAAACAGCCTAAATAAACAAGCAAGCAGAACAGTTGGGTCATCGATTAACATCGATGCTCAGGGCAACAGGATTAACATCGAGCTCAGGGCAACATGGTGGTATAATGGTTGGCACTGCTGCCTCACAGCTCTGGGGCCCTGGGTTCAAATCCAGAGCTGGGATGGTGTCTGCATTGAGTTTGTATATCCCATGACTCTTGATGGGATGAAGATGCATAGATTTAGAACTCATCTGGAATGAAAACCAGCAGACTGTGTTCCTCCAAGACCAATGTTGGAATCCTCTGCTGTAGAGAACTCGATTTTCATATGTAATAGTATAGTTACGAAATGGAATATTAATACATGTGGTGAGTTTTTATAAACATAACACTTGGACACCACCCCTATCCTACTCCCCCTTTAATTATGTATAGACCAAGAGAATGGTGTCTGCTCAGAATTGAGTTTTTAGTTGTGACGCAGTTGTTATAAGATCTTAGTGTGGTCCTGAATTCCTGTTTTGTAACGGGCAGCTGGTTTTAGGCAAGGTTACCATAGTGCTGTTTCAATATTTTTCTTGCCTTTTGTGACAATGGCTAGGATGCTACAATCTACAGTTACATCCTACAGAACAGGGCTTAAAAAGGGCTTAAAATAAACCTTCACAGATTTTGGCTTTTTTCATTCTTCTTGTTTTGATATCCACTAAATTCTTTTTAAACTTGAATGTTGTAAGAGTGTGTTGTTTTAATTGCTGGTTGTTAAAGAAAAGGGGGCTGGCTGAATTGTTAGTTCAGTGCAGTACCTAGTGCCAGTACACAACTTTCCACGGAAATGAAGCATCCAATAGCAATACTGAGTACTCTTTTTACGTGCTTGTTTGCGGAGACGAATCAATCATTTATTATTTTTCTTTGTGTTTATATATTGTATGTATTTATCTTTCCTACTAAAACTTTTTTGACAGCTCATCTCTTTATAAGCAAGGGTCAAATTGCCAAAACCTCCATAGATTACTCAACTAACTTGATTTAAATCTCTTAATGCATTTGACCCTGTTTATGTAGAATAATATATATTATAGGAGAATCTTACCTTTTTAAGTTATCCAAACCAGAAGGGTCTATAGCATTATTACGTGGTATTGGCATGGATTTGAAGTTATGATCAACATTGTCTTGTTCATGTAAAGATGTTTTTTTTATCCTTCTTGTATTAACCGGTAAAAGCTGTCACAATAATTCTGGAGAAAATTGCGAACATGCTTTAAAATCATAATTGTCTGGATAAATTGCAGGGGTGGTGGTAGTTTTTCCTTGCTTAAAAAACAAATGCTTTATTGTACTGTATATATCTATTTATTTTTATGACTTATTTCTTTTATATATGTGTGTGTATTCAGAAATGTTAGTTTTTTCTATGTTTACATTAAAAATTTGAGTATTTTATATTTGTGTGAATTTTACTTACCTAGAATAAACTGTATAAGTCTTAGTCTTTCTTAGGATTTTCTTGGGGGTTTGGCATTTATTTGAAACAGTTAGATTAAGATTTCATAAGAACATTTCCAATTCTAACTTTGTTTCAGAGTTAATTTTTTTAAGGTTGAGGAAGCAACTGTTTGGTAATTCTCTTTTTTTTATTTCAGGGAGACAATTTCCCCTTGGTTGCTTTTGCACAATTCTGGTCATTGTGTTCACGATGAGAGGATGTAGTGTTTTTCAGTTTTAGGAAATGAAGTTTCCAGTTTCAATACAGACCAAACATCCGAGCGCTAAGAAAACACCCAGTTATCTGCAGGTTTCCATTGGCTAGAAGAATGAAACTGCTGGGATGGATTTGCTTTCTAGTTTACATCTGGGGTAATATACCGGAGCTGATCAAATTCAAGTGGTTAGTGCCAAGCAATTTGCTTCTGCGTGCACATCGCCGCTCTGAAAGCAAGGAGTTAGAAACTACAAAGTAGGAATGTGTGCTCCAATAAATTCCTGTGATGAAAAGGCTGAGCCATTCACCCAGTCATGAGCCTTTGCTGCAGTGTGATGATCAGTGTCCCTTTTCCCGGCTCGTTCCATTGGCTCAGTCTGCTAGCTTCTTTGCCAGCCGTAACCATCTATAGCCACTAAGAGTGCAAACAGGCAGATCATTTTTTTCCCTAATAAGGACCCATTTATTCTTCTTGCATGGTTTTGGCTTGGGCAGCTATTGAGAAATCTCACCAGTCCAGCTCCCCCTGTGCGAATGCCCCGTGGCGGACTTCGGTTCTCACCATGCCTCTATATGACATGGTTCTGCTGCGTCCCGTTCGCACTGCTGGGGCATGGCGGGTGAGGCTCTGCAAAGTAGAAGTTCTTGGCGAGGTTCAACATCCTTCTGTTCTGGAGATGTGAGGGGGCTGGTGTTACCGGCATAGACCTGAAGTCGCCCTGACTATCAGGGTCATCCTTCCCTGAGGGTGCCTGAGTATCAGGGACATCCTCCCCAGATTGGGGCAGCAACTCCCATCGTCTGGGGTGGAAGAACCAGTAATAAAAGGCTTTGATCAGCAAGCCCAGCAGGTAGGCAGAGGGCAACACGGAGACGAGAGGCCCTGCATAGGCCTCAGTCAGAACGCAGTCCCTGTAGTAACCCCAGGTTGCCACCAGGATAGCACTGTCTACGAACATGAAGGAGTGGTAGATGATGCTCCTGCCCCTGGTCTTGCCCTCTGCAACATTGAACCAGCTGAAGTACCAGATGAAGGCCACTGCAGCACGGTACAGCCACTCTCCTGGCGCGTTGTCCATGAACTGGGTGTTCTGGAGCCAGGCCCAAACAAACAGGGCTAACCACAGTGCCAGGAAGTGCAGAACCAAATAATGTGGGAAAACGGAGGTGAAGACGGCCACCGCGGCCACACGCGGAGCGATCAGCAGCAGGTTCCACAGGAAGTAGACGACAGAGGAGCTGTAGCCCATCTTGGCCTTTTCGGGCAGGAAAGAGCGCAGGGAGCGGTGGTATTCCAGCACCATCCAGGCAATGGAGATGGTAGATGCAGCTACGCTGATCCCTGGAGGCAGAGGAGGAGGATAAAGGGAAACTAATCTGAGTAAGGGAAAAAAAATCTTGGCTGCCTATAAATCAGAATCCCACCTGTGAGATTATACCTGTATGGCCCAGTGAAATAACCATGGCTCAGTGCCTGTCCCCACACCTGTCCCAGTAGTGCTGGGCACAAAAGGTAGAGGCCTGTTTCTCTTATTAATAAGGACACAAGGAAGCCACATGTCAACTACACTGCTGCTTGAGTAACTACCACCTGCCTGGGAGTTACAGCATGTCAGAGCAATGATTACTCCAGACGTGCTGGATCTCATTGCTTCATACACGCATTATAAAATGAAACATTACTAACGTACTTTATATGATTTAGATAGTGTGCATTGTTATACTTGACATTTTAAGTGCAAAACTAATACGTTTCTGTTACTGCATTTACAGTGCGTCCATCCCTCATTAGAAAGCCACTTATGCCAGGCAGGGAAAATCTCAAGTCTCTCGGATGCAAAGAGCACAAGGCAGGAATACACTCTGGGACACCAGTTGAGGTTAAAGATAAAGGGTTGGCTTTTCTCCTGCATCTTCCCTTAGAACTGATCAATTCTGAGCACTGCTGAAAAAATACTCCATTATCATCAAGCTGCCTTCTGAACAAGACGAGGTTAGGCAGTGGATTCTTAGTATGCTTCCTTTTATAACTATGAAACTGCAGGTAGATTTACTGATACAATACCTGATGTTTGGTTTCATTTCAAAGGCAATGGTGTTAATATATTCTGTGTCACCTGTTAGGAAACTGTAATTCAGCCACCAGGGACTGGCAAATAGGAATTAAGTCTGTTGTTTTGAACTTGGCCAAGGAACTAGATTAACTTGTTACCGTTTTCTTTATTCAGTAACCTTGCACTGATGTAGACATGAAGTTAAACCCCATACAAAGTTCAAAATAATCATTTTGAAAATCAATCTTTTTGCCCTTACTCAGTACAAGATGTACAAAATCCTTCAGCTTTATAAACCTGAACATCAGCCGTTTTTGACTTATTTGTTTTAACGTCCGTTCTGCTGTCGCCCTGCCGCACTCACACTGCACCACGCTGGCCTGGTTGTTGCGGATGATGATGTAGAGCATGAGAGTGAGCTGTGGGGTGCTCTCGAAGAAGGTCTCGAACAGTCGGAGCATGCTCAGGTCGTGGGTCTTGTACACGGCATATTCCGAGCCCTGCTTTCTCTTCCACCACACTTGGAAGCCCTGCTCAATGGCCATTATGTACCTGCAGGGAGAAGAGCAGCAACAGAGTAAAATACTGTCCCAGTGTCGCAATGCACTGCCCCATGCACTCCTGCATTTCTCCCCCGCCCTGTACAACCACTGATCTTCCTCCTGCTTTGCAATAATCATGCAACTTCAGAATGCTTATAATGTTAGCTGCCCTACTCAGACAGCTGTGTGCTGCAGAACGATGCAAGTCAATCCCCTGAGCAACAGAACATCCTCCCACAGGCACCTACACTACACAGTAGAGGGCACTAACATCACTACTGTGCACTTGATCAAGGACAGTGTGCTCAGTGAGCTGTTGTCTGTGGAAATGTGTCCCTGATCTCATTTGTTTTCCCAGTGTCTTTCAATACAGCTGTGTGAACAGCTGTGAACTGTGTGAACAGATCAAAACATTAACACCTATGTGTTAATCCTCTTATCCTCTCTCCCACTCTCCCTCCCCCTCCCAGCCTCTACATGAAAACAATAGAACACTTTACATTGAGACCTGTTGGCAGAGATCAGCATAGGGAACTCTTCTCATCACCTGCTACAGACGTTTGTTTGTCGCTGAATCTCAGGTTTTAATTTGGGCTAATTATTTTCCCAAGTCTGTTAAACTTATTCCAGGTTTTAAACAGGCAGTGAATATAAACTACAAAAACTACTGGACTTGTACTGCCCAGCACGAAGGCCTACTTCCACACAGTCACACTACTTTCTCTTTTTCGCAGGTGTAACAGAGAGAAAGTCTTAAAGTTGTTTTTGCAGAATCTGCATACTAGTGTGCCTTGCCATATATGTGGTTAGACGTTTATTAACCTGCACTACGTACAACTCTAAAGGGGTGATTCAACACTTAGTTTAAAATCAGAAAAAATATTGTAAATTGTCAGTGGAACCAGATACACCACTTCTACTGTACAGTGCTAAATTACTGGATAAGCAAATCAATCTCGGAAATTGAACTGGGAAGAATGAATAGGTTTAGGAATTAGTTTTAGAAACAAATCGATATTTGAGACATAAATATATGAAGAATATCCCAACTGGCATTCTTTTTTACGATGAGCACAGCCATGGAATGTACGTTTGCAATACGGGAAGGAATAATAATACAGACCTCATGAATAATCCAAGCTGGAATAAGTGCAGGAGGTTCAGGCAGCAGCGTCCTCGGCCTCTCAGGAGGAAGTCTTCCGTGACCGTCAGGGCTCTGAAGTTCTCCAGCTGCCGGTCGTACCTGTACCACAACCAGCTGAACGTCTGCACGACGGCGGAGGAGACAGCGATGAAACCGACCACGGCTCCGCACCAGAAGTAGTCCCCCCGCGAAAAAAAGTCCACCGCGACCCAGACATCGGACCCCAGGTCGAAGAGGAAAGTGCACACCCCCAGCAGGGTGAAGAAGAAGTCCAGCCACGAATACTTACAGAACTGAGAGCACTCCATCTCGCTGCTGCTGCTCTCGTCGCGCAGTCCTTTAAGGGCCCCGGCGACGCCCACCTTTTCAAGTCGTTAATAAATCATATGTAACAAACGCGAACAACGTTATTATTCCCTTTTACCGTGCCGGGACCCTTAACAAATTTTAAAAGTTTTGAAAAAAAAAAGCCAGGGGCCGCTCGCTGTTTAGCCCCGGGTAAGCCTCAGGACCCGAAAGTGGACAAGTCCAACAAAGTTCTTCTCTCGCCAGGGTGCAGTCCGGGTAGCAAACAGCAGGCAAGTTCAGCTACAGTACCTAAATCGGAAGAGCAACTTCCTCTCTTTACAGGACAGCTGTCTGGTGCCATGATAGACAACAGCTTCTGCAGGGGTCTTATTTATACTAGCGCCGACTACAGCGAGCCAGCAAACCCGTGTATTGACAAAACTCAGGTCGACTTTGTCGAGTGCAACTTTAAGCTCCACCTAAAGGGCGGATGTTAAGTTTTAAAGAGCCATCGCATTAAACTGAAAGTGTCTCGTACTGTACGTAGGTGTTGGCCGATAGGCTGGTCGAACGGCTGCAACTGTAAGGAAGAAAAAAAAAACTACTTTGACAGCACTAGACTTACGTAGTCTTGTCTCGTCTAGTCCACAGTACACAGAAATCGACGATACTCATCTGTTAATGTCTTAACTGTTCGGATAAACGAGAGAGACGGGGTTAGTTCTGTTAAAAACAAAAAAGAAATACATTTTTAACCGTCAAAATTGAAACCGCAACTTCGCGCGCCCGACTAAAAACAAATTCAAGTTCGTTGTTTCCCCCATTTTAATTATTCCAGATGCTCTTAATTGTACCAATCGTACTGTAACCACGTTGGGGTAGCAGTGTAACGTTGGGGGCTCTGGGTGTTATGCGAGGTTTGAGGGTCAAATCCCAAGTGAGAGACTACTGTCGTGCATTGGGCGGCGTACTAATATATACTTATACTCAGCTTTATGTGAATGCAAATAAAGTCGCTTTGCATAAATGTATAACTAAACGAGTGTTTTCTCGTGTGTTGCACCCGAGGAACTAAAAGCAGACCTGAGCCAGGTCATTTTATTATGCGTTTTCCGCGTTGTGCTCTCCCACAGGGGTCCCCAGTCCTGGTGCCAGAGAGTCACATTCCCGCCGAGTTGGGAAGCCTGGCTGGTTTGGCGCCTCAGGGGAACTAACAAGTTGCTTGATTGGAATATGTGCGTAATATTGCCAAGTCTCGTCTTCTTCTACTCAGATCTTTGAGGTTTTATTTTATGTATGAACCGTAGCTCAGCTCTAAAACACGTTTAAGAAAACGGTACAAACAGTTCAAACGAATCCAGTTATTAAGTCAGTTAAGGGCTCAGTCGTGTTACTGAGAGCTCGGCTGGACCTAAATCCAGCAGGACGATGAGCCTGCAGAACCAGGACTGGGAACCAGCTCCGTGACGTTGCCCCCCTCCAGACAGCACAAACGATGAAACCCACCTCATTCGTTAGTGTTACAGTACGTTTGTGCAGTTGAAAGTAGCGTTTGTGCTCCTTTCGTTCCCGAGATATAGACATGACAAGTCGCATACCAACAAGTTACATCTATGACATAAACCTGTGGTCGTAATGTATGTAAGATCAACGTGATTGTAAGATCTATGGTTTTTATTTCCTAAGGCACGTTTTCCTTTTCTTTCCCTACCGTGACACGCTGTTGCCAAACGCGTAACTGTGGGATACCATCGCGACAAGCCCTCCGCAGCATGTCATGATAGGGACCCCATGTATATCGCATGTATATCGAGGCAGTGTATATCACGACTGGCGCCTTGCTTCCATGCCACCCTGACACTGCTGTTGAAACAAAGGTCTCATATCAGGATATGATATACCTAGATAGGACGTGTCGCGATATATGGACTTTGTGTCGCGACATGGGGGGGGGCATTTTGTCGGGGTATGTCATATCGCGATATAGGGCCTTTCATGTTGCGACATGGGGCGGGGCATTTTTGACGAGGTATGTCATATCGCGATATGCGCGGCTTCATGTCGCGACATGGGGGCGGGCGTTTTGGCTGGGCATGTCATATCGCGATATACGGACTCCATATCGCGACATTGGGGGGGGGTGGGCATGTCATATCGCGATATAGGGCCTTTCATGTCGCGACATGGGGTGGGGCATTTTTGACGAGGTATGTCATATCGCGATATGCGCGGCTTCATGTCGCGACATGGGGGCGGGGCATTTTGTCGGGGCATGTCATATCGCGATATACAGACTCCATATCGCGACATGGGGGGGTGGGCATGTCATATCGCGATATAGGGCCTTTCATGTCACGACATGGGGTGGGGCATTTTTGACGGGGTACGCCATATCGTGATATGCGGGCTCCATGTCACGACATTGGGGGCGGTGCGTTTCGTTGGGGTATGTCATATCGCGATATATGGACTTAATGTCGCGACAGTGGCGCCATGACAGTGATGCGCCAGTCGCAATGGGTATCGCGATGTGATCGTGATGCGCGCACTTCTCTCGTGACATGCTATCGGAGTCGTGAACGCGCTGTGGATGCCATGACATTCTTTGTCTGCTATTCAGTTTTGACCTCAGTGCGACTTCTGTTAGATTGACCAGTAATTAGAAACCAATGGATTTGTTACTGTATATCCAGCGTGCTCATACAGCACACACGGTTAACCGAGGCTACAGTATTTGGACTAAGAAGAACATCCATCACCTACTGTATGTATCTACATGTTCTCTGAACTTCCGCTGTGGCGCTTTACCCAATCAGAGTGTCGATTCTCACTTTTCACCCAATCGCGGCCGAACTGTTGGGGGTTTAGCCAATCACGGGTCTGAGAGCTGTTCAAGCCAGCAGCGCCAGGTGGATCGGCTTGTTTACTGTAAATGAGAATCTATTTTTAGAATGCTTTACTTATTTGCAAAATAACTACATTGGTTTATTTTTTTACGTCTTTATTGATTCACAATGTCCCGTACATTTCGAAATAAATACATTTTTTATTTGCAATATAACTGTCTCCGCTGCTTTCTGTAACGAATACATGGTATTTGAACAATTTTCATCGTATATTTAAGGTAGGGGAAACACCTTCTGCTTTGTACTTCAAAAATGAATAGAAATGTGAAGTCTATGATCATTATGTTATTATGCTCGTGCTTTCAATTTTGTTTTTATTGTTAAATTATATCGATCTGGAAACGGAGTTAGGCGCTATATTGAAATATATTGAACCCCCCCCGACCAGACAGACTCGGAAAACAAATTGCCCCCATTGTTTTAATCACAATCAGGGGTTCAAGTACCGAGTTTGTTGGTACCCGTAAACTTCCTTGTAGAAAGTCACGTGATTACCCGGAAACCGAGGCGCTATATCTCGGAAACGAAAACAGCACAAACGCTACTTTCAACGGCACAAACGTAGCTCTAAGCAACGATTGAGACCGGTCCGGTTCCCCTACGACGTTGTAGCGGGGCTGGGCAAGGTCATCCCATGAAAAAGAAGACGTTATATCTAAGGAACAAAAGCAGCTGGAGAGTTACTTTCAACGGCACAAACGCAGAACTAACGAATGAGGTGGGTTTAATCGTTTGTGCTGTCTGTAGGGGGGCAAACTTCACGGAGCTCTGGGAACCCTGTTCAAGATGTTGAAAAGCAGTGCTGGCAGTTAGAAACCCAAGGCGCGTTCAGAGCTGGCGAACGGGTCTCCACACCTATTGCTGTAATACAAATCCCATCCCCCTTCTCTGACCCCCCCACCAATGTGCAATGTGCTCACCGTGCGCAACCTCCCCTCTTATACTAACTTAAAGACACCTCTTCTTCTGTGGCCTGTGCACTGTTAACAGCTACCAGAGCTCCGGTGCTGTTGAAACACCTCCCGGATCACCTGTATTCTTAGCAGCGCCTCTTGGTAACGCACGTTTCTATTGTATTCTAAGAGTACATCTCTGACGACCACATTGGTTCCAGTAAAGTCATTTCAATACATGAAGTGTAGGTGGTTTATTCTCATCATGAGATAAAGCTCCTGTGATTGTTCCTGCTCTAGTCTTCCAGTGATCACTGACCCACAAACCACGTGTGTCACCTCACAGTCCGAGCCTGCATTTCCTCACAGCGCGGGGTCACAAGACAGCTGACAGCCAAGACCTCTGCTCCACACAGATGACATGACACTGCTGCTTTGTGGCTTCGACAAGCACAGTTGCAATCAGCACCTGTATTTGTATCATTGTTAGTGACACAAAAGAAACGCGATCCACTGTGTAGACATCACCTAAAGCTTAATGAGCGCTAAAAAACCCAACTTTCAAAATCAAGGAAATGCACCTTTATTAATCCATAAAAATACATCACTAGATAACTTTCTTTATTTGAATTCTTAGTTTTTAAATAAAAATGTATTCATTTGTCTTTTAAATACAACAATTGCATTTCTAGAATGTTTTTCATCATAAGGTGTCCAAGGTATAGGGAACTGCAGATGAATTTCGCACAAGGAAGAACTGTAAAATGTAAAGAACTATAAGAGCGACAGGAATCACATGCAGAAAACTGTCAAAAAACTGGAGACATCTTTGACTAATCTCCCCAGGTTAAGCGGGTTTGAGATGTTTTGAGAAACATGCAGTCAGCCCCCTCTCTTCCCCATTCCCCAGGGCACAGTGCTGAAATGTGTTGCATAAAGAGACTTAATCCTATAGTTTATACCTGGATATACTTTGTGCCATTGGGGTTTCTTACCTTGGTAGGTTTCCTGTAGTTTTAACACTACATCACTGTGCTTTATTACACTTGGCTGTGCTTTTGCTATTGTATGACACAGTTTGCCAGCAGCCATATCACCCTGCAGCTCAGCAGGTGTGAGCCTGTTCAGTACCTGGATGGGAGACCTCCCGGGAAAAACTAAGGTTGCTGCTGGAAGAGGTGTTAGTGGGGCCAGTAAGGGGGCGCTCATCCTGCGGTCCATGTGGGTCCTAATGTCCCAGTAAGGTCTTGACTCTCAGTGGTCATTAAAAATCCCAGGGTGTTTCTCGAAAAAAGGGTTTACAAATCATGGCCTCCAATCTATGAATTGGCCTCATCTCTCTGTTCTCCTCCCCACTAATAGCTGTTGTGTGGTGAGTGTACTGGTGCACTATGGCTGTCGTTGCATTACACAGGTGGTGGTGGAGGGGAGTCTCCATTACTTGTAAAACGCTTTGAGTGGAATGTCCAGAAAAGTGCTATGTAAGTGTAAGGAATCATTATGATTAGTATTAGAAGTACACTTTTATAAGGGGACTGCTGTATGTCACACTGCTTTCTGTTCCTTTTAGCTCTGCATTCAACACTATCATCCCAGAGCTCCTCCAAATTAACAGAATTCCTGCCAGTGGATACAATGTGTATAGAATTATAGGTCTGTGCATGTCCCTCCTGTAAAGGTTATATGTATTATTGAATTATTTCTGTTTTTGCACAAAGACACCAGACCAAATTCCTTGTACATTTTACATGCCTGACAAAGAAAGTGATTCTGATTCTGATTCTGATCAAATTGCTCTCTTCACAGGACACAAAGGGGGAGAAGAGTCAGGGGAAGAAGCAGGTCAGACGTTCTGGTAAGTGTGTTCTGTTTGTAGTCTATTCCTCTGTGGCATACATGTATTTGGAAATCATTTGCTAGATTGTGCTGGAACTTTATTATAAGGGGAATCAGTGTGGACCAGATAGTTGTGACTTGGGCAGCCTGAGAAACCCTATCTCTCCCATCCAGAATCCCCTGTGCAAATGAAGTATGCCGGTGGCATAATTCTGCTTTCACCGCACCACCTGCCATTCAATGACATGGTCCTGAACTGTCCTGTTCACTCTGCTGGGGCAGGGCAGTTAAGGCTCTGAAGAGCAGAAAATCTTTGTGAGGTTGTGGAGATGTGGTGGCACAGATATAAGCTGAGGTCGACCTTACCATCGTGTACATCATCCCCTGAGGGTGCCTGAGTATCGGGGACATCTTGCCCTGAGGGGGTCTCACTTTCAGCGACATTCTTCTTTGACAGGGGCGAAAATGTCCTCTGTTTGGGGTGGAAGAACCAGTAATAAAAGGCTTTGATCAGCAAGCCCAGCAGGTAGGCAGTGGGCAACACGGAGACGAGAGGCCTTGCATAGGCCTCAGTCAGAACGCAGTCCCTGTAGTAACCCCAGGTTGCCACCAGGATAGCACTGTCTACGAACATGAAGGAGTGGTAGATGATGCTCCTGCCCCTGGTCTTGCCCTCTGCAACATTGAACCAGCTGAAGTACCAGATGAAGGCCACTACAGCACGGTACAGCCACTCTCCTGGCACGCTGTCCATGAACTGGGTGTTCTGGAGCCAGGCCCAAACAAACAGGGCTAACCACAGTGCCAGGAAGTGCAGAACCAAATAATGTGGGAAAACGGAGGTGAAGACGGCCACCGCGGCCACACGCGGAGCGATCAGCAGCAGGTTCCACAGGAAGTAGACGACAGAGGAGCTATAGCCCATCTTGGCCTTTTCGGGCAGGAAAGAGCGCAGGGAGTGGTGGTAATCCCGCAACCCCGAGGCGATGGAGATGAAAGATGCAGCCATGCTGATCCCTGGAGGAAGACAAGGAGGACAAAGGGAAACTCTGGTTGAGTGTGGAAAAAAATCATCCAGGTTATACCCAGATTATACCTGTTCCATACCTGTACAGCACAGTGAAATAACCATGACTCAGTGTCTGTCCCCACACCTGCCCCAGTAGTGCTGGGCACAAAAGGTAGAGGCCTGTTTCTCTTATTAATAAGGACACAAGGAAGCCACATGTCAACTACACTGCTGCTTGAGTAACTACCACCTGCCTGGGAGTTACAGCATGTCAGAGCAATGATTACTCCAGACGTACTGGATCTCATTGCTTCATACACACATTATAAAATGAAACATTAATAATGTACTTTATATGATTTAGATAGTGTGCATTGTTATACTTGACATTTTAAGTGCAAAACTAATACATTTCTGTTATTGCATTTACAGTGCGTCCATCCCTCATTAGAAAGCCACTTATGCCAGGCAGGGAAAATCTGAAGTCTATGGATGCAAAGAGCACAAGGCAGGAATACACTCTGGGACACCAGTTGAGGTTAAAGATAAAGGGTTGGCTTTTCTCCTGCATCTTCCCTTAGAACTGATCAATTCTGAGCACTGCTGAAAAAATACTCCATTATTATCAAGCTGCCTTCTGAACAAGATGAGGTTAGGCAGTGGATTCTTAGTATGCTTCCTTTTATAACCTGCAGGTAGATTTTACTGATACAATGCCTGATGTTTTATTTCAAACATAATGGTCTTAATTTAGTCTGCATCACCTGCATTAGGATATTCCCACTCAGCTGGCAAATCGGAATGAACTCTGTTGCTTTACTCTTGGCCAGGGAACTAGATCAACATGTTACCTTTTTTTTTATTCAGTAACCATGCACAGATGCTGGCATGAAGTTAAAACCATTGAGGAAATCAATCTTTTTGCCCTTACTCAGTACAAGATGTACAAAATCCTTCAGCTTTATAAACCTGAACATCAGCCGTTTTTGACTTATTTGTTTTAACGTCCGTTCTGCTGTCACCCTGCCGCACTCACACTGCACCACGCTGGCCTGGTTGTTGCGGATGATGATGTAGAGCATGAGAGTGAGCTGTGGGGTGCTCTCGAAGAAGGTCTCGAACAGTCGGAGCATGCTCAGGTCGTGGGTCTTGTACACGGCATATTCCGAGCCCTGCTTTCTCTTCCACCACACTTGGAAGCCCTGCTCAATGGCCATTATGTACCTGCAGGGAGAAGAGCAGCAACAGAGTAAAGTACTGTCCCAGTGTCGCAATGCACTGCCCCATGCACTCCTGCATTTCTCCCCCGCCCTGTACAACCACTGATCTTCCTCCTGCTTTGCAATAATCATGCGACTTCAGAATGCTTATAATGTTAGCTGCCCTACTCAGACAGCTGTGTGCTGCAGAACGATGCAAGTCAATCCCCTGAGCAACAGAACATCCTCCCACGCGCACCTACACTACACAGTAGAGGGCACTAACATCACTACTGTGCACTTGATCAAGGACAGTGTGCTCAGTGAGCTGTTGTCTGTGGAAATGTGTCCCTGATCCCATTTTTGCAGGTTTATTTTCTCAGTGTCTTTCAATACAGCTGTTTTAACAGATCAAAACACTTAGCACCTATGTGTTAATTTAACTCTGCATATCATCCCCTCTCCCATTCCGCCTCACTCACCCTCTAAAAGAAAAAATAGAACTGTGAATTTTGAGACCTTCTGGCAAAGATCAGCACAGGGTTATGAAAAACATGCTGCATAGCATCTCCAAAAGAAGCTTGGAACAGCAGGCCAGGCTTTAATTGATAGCTCAGATTCATGCAGCAAGCAGCCTTGCACATCAGAGCTGATTTATTGTAAAATGATAAAACTGCAGTGGGGAACTCTTCTCATCACGTGCCACTAGTTGTCGCTCAACATCGGCTCTTAACTGGGCTGATTGTTTTCTGACGTCTGTTAAAGTAAAATAAACTTATTCCAGGTTTTAAACAGGCACTGAATAGGAACTACAAAAACTGCTGGAATAGTAATAATAATACAGACCTCATGAATAATCCAAGCTGGAATATGTGCAGGAGGTTCAGGCAGCAGCGTCTCAGGAGGAAGTCTTCCGTGAGCGTCAGGGCTCTGAAGTTCTCCAGCTGCCGGTCGTACCTGTACCACAACCAGCTGAACGTCTGCACGACGGCGGAGGAGACCACAATAATGGCGACTGTGGCTCCAAACCAGACGTAGTCCCCCCGTGAAAAGAACTCCACCGCGACCCAGACATCGGACCCCAGGTCGAAGAGGAAAGTGCACACCCCCAGCAGGGTGAAGAAGAAGTCCAGCCACGAATACTTACAGAACTGAGAGCACTCCATCTCGCTGCTGCTGCTCTCGTCGCGCAGTCCTTTAAGGGCCCCGGCGACGCCCACCCTTTCAAGTCGTTAATAAATCATATGTAACAAACGCGAACAAACTAACTATTCTCTTCACCGTGCTGAGATCCTTTTAAGGAGTTAAAAATTAAGGGGTCGTGCTTGGTTTCCCCCCGGTAAGCCTCAGGATCTCAAGTCCAGCTAAAGTACCTATATTGGAAGAGCAACTTCCTCCCTTTATAGGATGACTGGCTGGTGCCATGATAGACAACAGGTGCTAAACAACTAGCACTGACTACAGCGAGCCAGCAGACCCATAATCTGACAAAACTCAGGTCGTTTTTTTTTAGTGCAACTTTAAGCTCCACCTAAAGGGGCCAGTGCTAAGTTCTGAAGAGCCGTCGCATTCAAGTCTCTCATATGTGTTGGCCGATAAGCTTTAAGGGCACATTAAAAAACATCCCTTATAATTTGAGAGCACAAGACTTAAATAGTCTAGTATAGTCCACAGGTCACAGGAATCACCGATACTGGTTAAAAGCTTAAGTATTCAGATCAACAAGAGACACATGCATTGTTTTGTCCAACAAGAATCTGAAAAGGGAGCTTTACAAGCGCAAATTAAAAAAAATGCAAACTGAATGTTTCCCCATATTAATTATTTTAGATGATCTTAATAGAACTAATCACACTAGATTATAACCACATTGGGGCAGGAGTGGTTAGAGGGTTCTGCACTTGCGGAATGCTGGTAGCTCAAATCTCAGGTGAGACACTATCATTGTACCCTGGTGTAGAATACTTCACCTGCATTCACTGCATTAAAATACTATCAAAATAAATGGCTCTATTCTCGTGTGTTGAACCTGAGAAATTAAAAGCAGATCTTAGCCACGTCATTTTACTACATGTTTCCGAAACTTGGGGACCCACACTTGTGCTTTCATGCAGGATCTCCAGTCCTGGTGCTGAAGAGTCACACACCTGCTGGTCTTCATTCCTGCTGAGCTTAATCATTTCACTGAACCTCAGTGGAACTAACAACTTACATGAATGGAATATTTGAAAGTTTTTAGTTTTTTTTCTACTCAGATATTTGAGATTATATTTTATATATAGAATGCAGTAGTTAAAAGGCAACATATAACATGGTCAAGAGGTGAAAATGATCAAACAGTTCAAACGAATCCAGTTATTAAGTCAGTTAAGGGCTCAGTCGTGTTACTGAGAGCTCGGCTGGACCTAAATCCAGCAGGACTGGGAACCCTGTTCAAGATGTTGAAAAGCAGTGCTGGCAGTTAGAAACCCAAGGCGCGTTCAGAGCTGGCGAACGGGTCTCCACACCTATTGCTGTAATACAAATCCCATCCCCCTTCTCTGACCCCCCCACCAATGTGCAATGTGCTCACCATGCGCAACCTCCCCTCTTATACTAACTTAAAGACACCTCTTCTTCTGTGGCCTGTGCACTGTTAACAGCTACCAGAGCTCCGGTGCTGTTGAAACACCTCCCGGATCACCTGTATTCTTAGCAGCGCCTCTTGGTAACGCAAGTTTCTATTGTACACAGTTCGAAATACTGTGAAAAATATACATCATTCAGCACCAAAAGAGTACATCTCTGACGACCACATTGGTTCCAGTAAAGCCATTTCAATACATGAAGTGTAGGTGGTTTATTCTCATCATGAGATAAAGCTCCTGTGATTGTTCCTGCTCTAGTCTTCCAGTGATCACTGACCCACAAACCACGTGTGTCACCTCACAGTCCGAGCCTGCATTTCCTCACAGCGCGGGGTCACAAGACAGCTGACAGCCAAGACCTCTGCTCCACACAGATGACATGACACTGCTGCTTTGTGGCTTCGACAAGCACAGTTGCAATCAGCACCTGTATTTGTATCATTGTTAGTGACACAAAAGAAACACGATCCACTGTGTAGACATCACCTAAAGCTTAATGAGCGCTAAAAAACCCAACTTTCAAAATCAAGGAAATGCACCTTTATTAATCCATAAAAATACATCACTAGATAACTTTCTTTATTTGAATTCTTAGTTTTTAAATAAAAATGTATTCATTTGTCTTTTAAATACAACAATTGCATTTCTAGAATGTTTTTCATCATATGGTGTCCAAGGTATAGGGAACTGCAGATGAATTTCGCACAAGGAAGAACTGTGAAATGTAAAGAACTATAAGAGCGACAGGAATCACATGCAGAAAACTGTCAAAAAGCTGGAGACATCTTTGACTAATCTCCCCAGGTTAAGCGGGTTTGAGATGTTTTGAGAAACATGCAGTCAGCCCCCTCTCTTCCCCATTCTCCAGGGCACAGTGCTGAAATGTGTTGCACAAAGAGACTTAATCCTATAGTTTATACCTGGATATACTTTGTGAATATTGGGGTTTTTCCAATATTCATCTTACCTCGGTAGGCTTTCCTGTGCTTTTAACACTACATCACCGTGCTTTATTACACTTGGCTATGCTTTTGCCGTTTGCCATCGTATGACACAATACATCTCTATGAGGCGACTGCTCTCACGCTACCAGTTTCCAGGGTGTTCCTCCCTTTCCCCGCTGTGCACGTGCAACGTGTTCAAAGTGCTTGGAATTCATTAGCGCATCAGCAGCTCACAGCAGCAGCATCACGAAGGGGCCTGCTGCTAACCCCATCCTCCGGAAAACCGCAGTTTAGTTCCCAGAAAGGTCAAGCTTGTCTGCTGACCATGCCCGGGGGTCAGTAGCTGTGAAATGCAGGATACCAGTGGTCATTCTGGCAGGCGAAGTAAGCGATCAGCTGGCCGTTGCAGATCATGAGAAACAAACCGCTCCCTTCCCAGGAAAGAAGGGAAAAAAACAGTCAGGGGAAGGAGTAGGGTAAATTCACAATGAAGGGGCTGAGACGCACACTCATTAATGCTCTTGGCCTTCTTTTTAACCTTTCGTTTGTAGAGGATATTTAAGTTGATTCAATTTGCCCCAATAATTGTGTTACTTATTTTCACTAATTTTCCCAACCTGTTACAGTTAAGAGTAGTGATGTTGCCAAACCAACATGTGAGACAGGACATTAAGACACTTTCAGTAAATGACTTAGAGACATGTTCTACCTTGAAATTGGCTGAGTTTCCTAAGAAAAAAAGAGCCTTTAGGTTTTTTTATGTGAAAAGCAAAAACTTTTTTACAAAAACAGAACTGCCGTATATCAGGGTAAGTTCCCGACTGTCACTGTAAAAGAAAATCATTTGCTCTTAGCTGTCTGGTTAATTAACAGAAAAAAGGGAAAAATTCAGGCCTTCTGACTTCTGCTCCCTGCTCCAGTTATTTAATGGAATTAATGCCAATTAATGATAAGCTTTTAAATCACTGCTTTAAGCTTTCAGAAGACTTATAGAAGTGCATTTGTTCAGTCATGCAGATGATCTAACAGAAGTTAGTCCCTTGGAATTTCGATCAACTCTCAACTTTGTAATGCAGCCTCTTTGTTTAAGAAACTCCCAAACAGCAAATCTAAGAAAAATCAAATCACTTCTTGTGTACAACACAATTTAGTATCGCTGTGGAAGGCAGCATGTTTGCATGCTAAGCAATTCTGTTTTATTGTACTTCTGTATATTAAGACATTGAAATACTGTGAAATGGAAACAAATTGCACAACATATGAAAATACCTGAGGAGCCCATGTATCAATTAAAGCAAAATGTCTCCTGCCACCAAAGTTCCTACTTTGAAGTCTAATAGCTAAAAAACCAACAGTATGTTAAAAATTGTTTTTAAAGTTGAAAGATAGATTTTGAACATTAAATGTAAGATATCCTTATAGGTTTGTGGGGGAAAACATGCACGACAGAAATCAGTCAGACAATGATTTGCAGAAAATGTTCGTGCATATTAAAAAACAGAAATGTGGCCATGAATTCATCTTTACGAAACTGAAAAGTGGAAAAGATGTAAAAGTGAATACACATCTTGTGTTTTCATAGGACTGTTTCTGAAAATCAGGAACTTAACAAACAGAGAATAAAGATGTGTCTGATGTACAGCAGAACTGTTATTGTTATGTTGTTAACAAACAGACTTACCTAGTGCTAGCCACCACTGCCACACGAGAGGAAACTCTAACATAACTGGAATACCAACCAAAAAGATGATTACTACACAGTATGAACAATCAAAATTCTTGACATACCTGTGAAACTATCAACTTTCCTTTAATACAGGAGCCTGATGCTTTCTAAAATAAAACAATTTGGAAAACGGGGATCAAGAGTTAAAGTTAATAACAAGTATTTGGAAATAGCAGGGGTCGCGAAAGTTCTATCCTCTACTTAAATGCCTGTTGTACTTAAAAGGAATCCAGACTCTAACAGCGTTAGTGACGTGCTGATGTCAAGTCAAGCATATTTATTTCACGAACTAAGGTGTGGTTAAAAACATGCTTTGTATATGAGCTATTTAGCACCCAGTGATTTCCAAGAAGCACATGTACAGCAGATGATTTCCATTCAACAATGAACTACAGCAGGCAATTAAGTCTTCACTCCACGGGCATAACACACATTTCTGCAGCCCTGGATTTGATGGGGTTTTGACATGCCCAAGCCTGTTTGAAGACTGATGCATATTATCGCTCCCTTACGGTTTTTTTATCGAAGTATGTACAAGTGAATGCTTCACTGTCGAGCTCTGGTTATCGTTTTTTGTTCTGCTATTCCTGTATATGAGTCTGTGCAGGCAGGGCTGCAAGATGATGACTCAGACTCAGTGCGGTGAGTGATCAGACCTGTGTGCGTGTCGTAGGTGTGTGACAAGAAATCAAGTGTACAAAAAATGCATTAAGACAAGACTCCAATTATATGTCATTTTCTTGATGCATTTTTCGTGCATTTTAATTTCTTGTCACAGTGTGGAGTCCAATTGGAGGTCTTTTCTTAATGCAGTCTGGGTGCCTCACCTACAGACGTCAGGGCAATGTGGATCAGAGTGACAGTGAAGGCGTAGTCCCACACCCATCTCTTCACCACGGCGGCAAACAGCAGCCCACTGCTGAAGTAGGTGAGCTCCATGGACAGCAGGTTCACTGCAGCAGAGAGAGAACAAGCAGCAGCTATTTAGACCCAGGGTCAGCAATCTCACATGGGCTCTTATCAACATCCCTCAGGACAGCCATGCTGGCAGTAGCAGTTACCACCTTGCATCAGCTCTCAGAAGCTAATCAAGGCCAGGGCAGGTCAGTACTGGGATTGGACACCTCCAAGGAAAAGCTTAGAGCCCCTCTGGAGACCAGTTTGTTTTTTTAAAGAGTCTTACTCAGTCAATAAGAATGAATGTGAAATTGCCACAGGGTTCCTTAATTGCTACAAGTAGTACAATGACGTGCCTTGTTTTCAGAGGGTGCTGTTTGAATGACAGAATAAAAATCCATGTCAATATCGAGGTGGTTCTGTAATTTGTGGTGGTGGAGTCACTCTTCCATCTGGACCAGAATTTCCAAACCAATGACTCAGAATTGAGGACGCTGCTGTTCTTGTGATGAAAAGCTAAACCAAGCTCCTGACTACTGGACATGTGAGCGCAGTACACATGGCACTTTGGAAACACAGGGCTATCGTGCCCTCTTGGTTTGTAGACTCTGATCTTCCTGAGGTTCTGCCTTCACTTTCAGCTGAGCTGAAGCAGCGAGTCACCCAGGTCGGGCTGCACCTCAGAGGGGGGTTCAAAAGTGCTCAACACATGTAAGGAATTATTTATCATACGACTGAAAAAAGCGACATCAAAAGACAACACCACAGCAACGCTACCCAGATATTTAGAGCTGGACTCCGAGGGCTCGGTCTTGAAGTCAAACGGAATGAGTCCATCGAAATGGTCGAGCCTGAAAGAGAGAAAACCAGAAACATGCCAAGTTCTCGCTTGCACGACTGTGTCGCTCTCTCTGCTCAGAGCTTTGTCTACTAATTAATTCATTCAGGGGTGGGCCAGTGGTGCACTGGTTAGCATTACTGCCTCAGAGAGCAGTGGCCCGGGTTCAATCCCTGAGGTGCTGTCTGTGTGGAGTTTGTACGTTCTCCCTGTGTTCATGGGGGTTTCCTCTGGGTGTTCCAGTTTGCTCTCACAGTCCAAACAAATACTAGAGTCATCCTTGCACAGGGGCCACACTAATCTCTGTATCGTTCCAAATGTAGTATATGTGCTGCCGAAGTGTACAAAGCCATACAGGCAGGTTAATTGCCTACTGGGATTGAATGTATGCATGAATGCCCAGGTATGAATGTGTGCATGTCTGTGTCTGTGTGTGCAGGGATAGACTCTGGCTGCCTTGCTACCCTGTCTTGGATACGTGTTATTGAATGTGACATGCTGATGATGAATATATACATATCAGATACACTAACTGACCATTCCATCAAGGAATAAGAGACATGCTGGTCACCAGGAAGTGTGAAACAGAAGGTTACCACTGTTGTTATGGTACAAAGCTAATGTACCAGTAATGTTTTCCCAATTTCCTCTTCATAGAAGTCAATGTACAGTATTTATTTATTATTATTATTATTGTTATTATTATAATACTCATAATGCGGTTGTTCAGTGCACGTTCTATTACAGGGTACTATTATACATAAAAACACTCAGATCACGAACACGTGAACATGCGACCAGAAATTTAAAGAAATGAAAAATGTATTGAGAAAAGACTTGTGATTGGAGAGGATGCACAACCTTCACACATCTATCGTTTCTTTTAGAATAAAAGGTTTCCCCGCGTTAGAGAAACCATTTTAGGCTGCATGCGCCCAGTTCTGACGTCATGTTTAATTATTTGTTTGCTTTGTCTGGGTCACATACGAATGAAACCATTTCCTGGTGTCATCTGCGTTTTTAATCCATCACCACGTGCTCCGTGTGCAGCGTCTTCGTTCGGCTCGCTAGAAAGGTCGTGTCCCACTACTGCCCCCTGTAGGCACTGCGACATTTTTTGTGTGCGCATTTGTCCAAACAGACTTGTCATCTTCGAGCAAGATTTGAGATTTAAAAAAAGTCTTACTTGAATATACCGAAACAGACGCTGCCGATCATGTAGTAGACAGTGTAGAAAATGACCAAACACAGAAGTAATTGCAGGAGTACAGTCTAAAAAGAAAAATGCAGTACATTATTATTTTAGAAATACAGTATAAAGCACCCGTGCTCATCTCATCCCTTAAAGGGTGAGGTGAAGATCAATGTAAATACTATTTTCTTTTCTTTAATTATTGCATTTGTGTTTATGTTGTTGTAGAATCAAGCTTTTTTCAAATGCTCATAAAGAGAATTTCTGCTCAACAGTGCAATTCTTTAAAATGTGTAAACTGTCCGCTATAATAGCATATAATTTAAAAGGGATTTTTTTCCCTGCTTAAACACTTAAGGACAAACCAGAACCAGGATGTTATGAAACACAGTACAAAGGATTTTTATAGCAACTGTTGCTTATATCTCAGGTTATAGATTTAGAGTACATTTTCAGAACAGTACCTTGGAAACCCATATAAGCAATGTAAAAGGCGAATTTCAAACAAAGTAAATGCCAATTTAACATGCAGATTATTTCAATCATCCTTAAAATACGTATTTTTCATCCATAGTTGAACATGAAATATAACCGTAAAACCATAACAAATCAAACTATATCCTGTGAAGGGCTTGACCTGTTCCTACAGCTGTTGAACACAGTCCTGTTTAATTGTATAATACTCACATAAGCTCTGCATTAAATACATATATTCCTAAAACATAATTAAAACAGAAATAAAAATTCAAACGTCGTTATCGAGCTAACAGAGAATGCCTATTATTAAATTAGGTTCCGGAAACTTTATTTTCACGTGGCATTCATTCAGACACTTTATACATTGTGTTGTTGTTGTTTTTTTAATTGCTTTCTTTAAAAACGCACGATATACTGTATACACACGGTACACCGCTGGGGCAACGCCAAAGGTTATCAAGAAATGCGAATCGTTTCACGCGAGAGCACAAATAATACCAAGTACAACATAAAATAGAGAACAAACCGCGAGGAAAGAGTTAACTTGTTAAACGTACAGTGAAGCACCTTGTTAGTACTGATCCCGTTACTAACAAATGTGACATAACAAGACACCTTGCGCGTTGCGCCAAATCCATAAAAACGGCACAATTTAAAACCCCAGAGATAGGAATACGCGCCTTTGTAATACGTGTTCCATACCTTGGTGTCGGCTATTTTCCCTTTGAATGCCATACATGCACAGTCTGTTTTTACCGGACCGACATTCGGAGCTGTTCCTATGTTTTTTCCCCTATTACTAATACCTTACTGTGCCGTGCCCATCACGATCTCCGACACTCTCTCCCTCCAGCGCTGTAAAGTGGAACTACAGCATTTAAAGGAGCAGGTGCGCCCTTTTTACACTGTCGGCATTGCTACTTTTAAGAAACGGGGGCAAAAACCACGAGAGAGTGCCTGATTTAGACACATTTTACGAAGAACAAATAAAGATATTAAGGTAATTTCCCCCGTGTTCAATTCCGTGGCACAGTGCCGTGACGCTAGATGCACAGCTCCCAAGTCTTCTGGGGCTGGAGCTTCTGAACAAAACGGCATAATGTGCATTATAATCGAATCTTAATAGACTCTTTCAAGCGCTGTTACAACTGAAGTAAAGAATAGAGAAAGATGTAATTTTGTTATCTGTCCAGGAGAAGTGCAGAAAATATAAAAACTGTAGACTGCTTAATACTTTTAGATGACTTCTACAGTTTAATACAACTAATGCGGGGGTGACAGACTATTCATCAGCTGGTCACCAGCAACAAACAGGGATTTGTCACCCCAGACCCTGTGTGTAGAATCAAAATATCTGTGTTTACTGCGGGTCTGCTGGCCGGTACATACGCTATTAGCACTATCCTATTACAATGATATTCATAGCATAGTTCAAGCAATCGCTGATCGTACGAGAGAGGATTTAATTACGGCCGCCTTTATAATTAAAGCGACATTACGGGCTGCGGGTGGAAAGGGGGCGCAGTGCAGCCAGCGGGCAAAAGAGACAAGTGCCGAGCACCTCCGCGTCAGGCTTGGAGGCGAAGATGAAACGAAGCATCCGAGCGGCGTTTCCAAGGTTAAAAGACAAAAAAAAGGGGGGGGGGGGGGGGACCCCCTCCTCCCCGGCCCCCGCAGATGCACGCCCCCGCCGCGCGCAGGCACCCTATCCCCGCGCGCGGGCCGCGGAAGGTGTAGTCACGTGTGCTGTGGGGCGAACTCGCAGGCAGGAGGAGGAGGAGGAGGAGGAGGGGGGTGTGTTTGGGACCAGTACACGGAGCTGGGAAATGCCAAGGGTTTACATAGGGAGGCTGAGCTACCAGGCTAGGGAGAGGGATGTCGAGAGGTTCTTCAAGGGATATGGGAAGATACTCGAGGTCGACCTCAAGAACGGGTAAAGGAAAAACAAATACGTAAAAGAACCAAAAGGAAACTTTAACAGGAGGCCAGTCGATAAAGCACCGTGTAGCCTCGGCTCTGTAGTCGCTGTCATAGTGCACAGTGGGCCTCTCGGTGCTGCGACGGAGTTTTCCGAGCCGGCGCTCGGGCTGCGTGAGAAATGGTGAATGCAATTAGTTGTTTTGTTTTGCAGGTCGATCTGAGCGGCTGCCGTGCCGGCTGTCTGCGCCGCACGGTGCGGCCGACCGCGGCGAGCCCTGCGAGTGGGAGGGCGCATGCGTGCGGGGCTCCGGGCTGGAGACCTCCCCGGTCCGCTTCGCCCCGGCGCGGCTCAAATCGGGAGGAGAAAACCTGCTGGGGGGGGGCAGCGGTTTTTGTCTTGCGACCACGATAGGTCGCAGACCCCCGCACCTTTGGTCTGTGCGGTTTGAGCCCGGTCGGGTTGTGTTTTGACCCGCTGGCATTGGGCGTCAACGCGGACTAGCGGTTCGGTCGGAATGAAAAAAATAAAACACGAACACGTTTTCGCCGATGAAAGCGCCACCTCTACACCACCACCAAGCTCATCCCTCCATTTCTCGGATTTCGCTTCGGTTTCCGACCGAACCCCCCGTCTCTGCGGGGACGGTGTCGGATAATAACGCTGGCAGGTTTTCCCGGGAATCTCTTCTGTTCAGAAAAGCAAAAAGTCAGCCCTTCCTGAAACCCCCGTGTTTTTACCCGGGCCCGTCTCTAATGCAGGTACGGGTTTGTGGAGTTTGACGACCCCCGTGACGCGGACGACGCGGTGTACGAGCTCAATGGCAAAGACCTGTGCGGCGAGCGGGTCATAGTGGAGCACGCGAGGGGCCCGCGCCGCGACGGCAGCTACAGCTCGGGACGGAGTGAGTGCGCGCGCTCAGTGCCCAGATTATTCTGATGATGATGATGATGATGATCGTAGTGTTTTAGTTTGTTGTTTTTTTTATTTCAAGTGTAACACTTCAATGCTTTGAAAAGACGTGCAAATATATATATTTTTTAAAAATGAAGCAAATATAGCCTGGCTAAAACAACTACCAACAACATAACGTCGATTCTGACCATGTGTATAAAATGTATTAAACTCGTGGAGCGAGTATTAAAGCTTTTTTTTTTAAAGCAATAAACTGGGGGGGGGGGAAATATTTGTCAGGAAATTTGTTTAAATCTTCCAGTTTAAACTGCTGTTTGCCTGTGACTCATAATTGACCAGCCTGCTAAAAAAAAATAAGTCAGGTTGAGTTATTACACCTGTGTTTTGATATCAAGTGTTCTTTCTGAAATATTTTGATCGATTTGAATGGCATCTTTTTATTTGATCGTTTATTTGATCTTTTTTTTTGTAATGTGACTGTGATTAACGATAGAGATTTAACAAAGAACCTCGATGTTTTAATTGAAAGAGTCCTTTGAGGCTAAGATGACTGACTGCCTGTCCCAAAAGCTGGCCTTGGGCTGCCTTTCCATGAGTGTGGCTCTTTGACCATTGTGGGCCCTTGGCTGACCCAAAAAGGAAGCCATTGTGAAGACTGCTACCTTTTCCCATTAGACCTGGGTGGTGAGGATTCCATGGGGGTAGAGACAGATGTGGTTAAACTGAAATAGGTGCCTGAAAACTCTTTTTTTTTTCCATTTCCGATATTATGTTCAAATGTACAGTAACTCACCGTAAGTACTTAAAAAGTTGGCTAAACAGTGAATAAAACTGGTTTATGTTATACTTTATTAACAGATGCTTTTGAAAGATAATTTAATGGTTTTACATTAATGCACATAGTTTATAGCCGTACAGTACCCGACACGTTTTGTAAACATATGATGCATGTCTTAATATTTGTGTATTGTTACTCTAGAGTCTGTGGGAGTCCACTTTGTTATGATTGTGTGCACAAGTTAGATAACCGTGCGACACTTTAATCCTTGAAGGCAGGGAAGCTCTGATTGTTGCTTTGTTTCTCGTGATGCTGTTGTAATTGAGCTGCCTTTTCAGATTTGTGGACACACATAGAGTATAAGCAGGGGATGTCTTGAACGGGGGCCCTCCCGGCTTGGCCGCTGAACCGGTGCCTGTCTGTGCTTGTCACCTTGAAGGTGGATATGTGTATAGGCGCAGTGGGAGAGATAAGTATGGACCTCCGACTCGCACAGAGTACCGCTTGATAGTGGAGAATCTGTCCAGTCGCTGCAGCTGGCAGGATTTAAAGGTACTGTACTGCCTGAGGCTAATTATTAATTACTGTATGAGGGCGCTGGGCATTCTGAGGGGAGCTTGCATGGTTGGGGGTGGTTGTGGGGGTGGGGGGGTACCTACAGGGCCATATGGGGTAAATGGGTTGATGAGGATTATTAGGGAGATCAGAGCACTTGTGGGCACGTGGTTTAAGTGGGCAATGCTGACAACTACTGCTGCTCTGTTACAATTCCATCCATCCGTTTACTAACCGCTTATCCATTACAGTGCCGCACAGTGCTTGCCAATCGCGGCAAGCAACGGGCGCAAGGTAGGATATACCCTGGGCGGGATGCAGGGCGCACACACGCACACGCACACACTCACACCAGGGCTGGTTTTCCCAGAAGCCAGGTAACCTACCAGTATGGCTTGGGACTGTGGGAGGAAAGAGAAGTACCTGGAGGAGCTCCAAGCTGATAGCACCCCAGGTTACGGCACACTGTAAATCTGAGATTAGGTGATTGCATATAGGATGGTAATCAAGGTAGGCGCTGGATTCTGGCACTAGTAGAATTAACAAAACAAGCGTGGGCATCAAGCAGTCCCGTGATCTGCTGCCCGTCTCTGCTTTAGGATTACATGCGCCAGGCTGGGGAGGTGACCTATGCCGACGCCCACAAAGGAAGAAAGAACGAGGGAGTGATCGAGTTCAAGTCCTACTCCGACATGCGGCGGGCCCTGGAGAAGCTGGACGGCACCGAGGTGAACGGGAGGAAGATCCGGCTGATTGAGGACCGGCCCGGGTCCCGGCGGCGCCGCTCCTACTCCCGGAGCCGCAGCCGTTCCAGGTAAGTGAGCGCGGTGTCCTGGTGGCGACGCGGCCGTGTCGCAGTAGTGAACAAAGGTGATCGGTCATCATGGCACGACAGGTGTGCTATCTAACCAAATTCTATCAATCTTGCAGTCGTATCAACACAGGAAAGAAAGGAGGGGAAAAAAGGAAACCAGAGGTGTGAAAGAGATAAAAAAAAAGTAGTGAAAGGCTGTAAGAGAGAAGCATTTAAGGTCTCTCATATGTCTGGATCAGTCTGCAAGCTCTTAACGAAGTTTAAAAGGGACTACCAGGCAAAATCAAATTTTGCATTTGAGCCACAGAGGGAAAACCTAATTTTTTGACTCATCTGCCCAGAAGTCATCCTGCCAGCAGTCATCAGTGGATCGGCCTGGTTCTCTTTGGCAACCTTGTATAGTTGCACGCTCAGCACTGTGTTGCATACACACCTCTGGCGAAATCCCAACACTGGTGCTGGAAGAGGTGTTAGTGGGGCCAGCAGGGGTTGCTCACCCTGCGGTCCATGTGGGTCCTAATGCCCCAGTATAGTGATGGGGACACTATACCGTAAACAGGCGCCGTCCTTCGGATGAGACGTAAAACCGAGGTCCTGACTCTCTGTGGTCATTAAAAATCCCAGGGCGTTTCTCGAAAAGAGTAGGGGTGTAACCCCAGCGTCCTGGACAAATTTCCCATTGGCCCTTATCAATCATGGCCTCCTAATAATCCCCATCTTCATTACACTGCTCTCCTCCCCACTGATAGCTGGTGTGTGGGGAGCGTTCTGGCGCACTATGGCTGCTGTCGCATCATCCAGGTGGATGCTGCACATTGGTGGTGGTGGAGGGGAGTCCCCACTACCTGGAAAGCACTTTGAGTGGAGTGTCCAGAAAAGCGCTATATAAGTGTAAGCAATTATTATTATTATTATTATTATTATTATTATTATTTTTATTATTGGTGTCCAGCGGAGGAACCCCATCTCCACTGTCCAGCATGGCAGTGGGAGCGGTGTGGTCTGGGCTCTGAGGCTTCGCTGCCTCTGGACCTGGACAGCTTGCCACCATCAACGCAGAGACACTCTGCCCCTCCAGTCAGTGTTTAGTGTCCTGTGAAGCACCACAGAACTCGCAAAGTTCAGAGATTGAATTGATCTTGATTAGTGGGCATGTCAGACGAGCATATTTGCAGATTTGATTCACCACGCGCGGGACACGGTCCTGAAAACAGTTGTCAGGGTTGTAGATAGATTGGAAACTAATAGGCGATTAGTTTAAAAAAAAACTCTTGATATACTCTTGATTTCTCCAGGTTGCAAGTTGGCCCCCTCTGGTATTCTGTATTTGTTATGGGATTGTAAAGCGACTCGATATTTGGTTAGGAAAGTCATTGTGGAGAGTAAGTGTACCATTGTGGTGAACGCTTGACGTTGCAGTTGAACAAAGAGGCCATCCTTCCGATCCAGGCAGGATTGGGGGTTTAACGTGTACCCCTGTCCTGAAGCAGGTCTCGCTCCAGAAGCAGGCGTTCCCGCAAGAGCCGGAGCCGCAGTGGGAGCAGCAAGAGCAGCCGGTCGAAGAGCCGGTCGCGCTCCAGGTAGGAGGATCCATTCGAGAGGCAGAGCAGGCATTAGAAACGTCAAGCCTCAGGCCATTCGCACCCCCCTCTGGCTCCAGCAGGCTAGCTTTGCCCATTGCAGCACAAAAGACAGGAAGTATGTCAACACGGTAATTAATCCAGATCCCCCAGTTTTTCCTCTCTTATACAGTAGGTGTGCAACTCAATCTGTATCTGAAGCCTTCAAGAAAGGCCTTCCGTTTTCATTTCTAGTCTAAGCTACACGCAGAACGTATTCTCCCTGAACCTTTGCATTGTGCACAACTGTTTGTTTTTCCCATGTGAAACCCCAGATCTAACCATGCTGAAGCATCCAGTGTAACTGTTAAAAATCCCAGGATTTGCAAAACTCTGAACAGGGGTGTTCAGCCCTTTCTTGCTAGAACTGCTCTGTGAATGATGGAAGATGTTTTATATCTTTTCATGAAGATTTGATGTTTTTGGTGTCATCAGTGGGATCATCTCTCCCCAGCCTGACAAAATAAAATATCGGTCTTTTCTTGAGTTCTGTATGTCATCATGCATACGAAAGGGTTTTTAATTTATTTATTTTTCAAGGTCCGCCTCCCGTTCCAGGAGCAGGAGCAAGAGCCACAGCAAGAAGAAGGGGAAGAGTCGGACCCGGAGTCGGAGCCGGAGCAAGGGGGAGGACAAGGAGGGCGGGGAGCGCAACGACAAGGGGAGGAAGAGCCAGAGCAAGGAGAAGAGCATGAGCAAGGCCAGGGGGCGGAGCCCGGAGCGGAGCCGCAGCAGGAGCCGAACGCGGGGTAAGAACCGGAAGGAGAGCCGGAGCAGGAGTCGGAGTCGGAGTCGCAGCCAGAGGAGCAGGAAGAGAGGCAAGCAGGACAGCAAGAAGAGCAAGAAAGACGACTCCTGCTCCAGGTCGAGGTCCAGGTCGGCGTCCAAGGAGAACAAGGAGCACTCCAGGAAATCTGTCTCCAAAAACCCGGAGCCCAAGAGCGACGGGGAAGAAGACGCCCGCGCGGATCGCAGATCTGGCTCTCGATCCCGCTCTCGATCCGCCTCAAAGCCCAAGATCAAATCCCGCTCGGCTTCGGCCTCCCCCTCCAAGGCCAGGTCTCGCTCGCGATCCGGGTCCAGGTCCGCCTCCCGCTCCCGGTCACGATCTCGCTCCCGGTCCTGATTTGCTCCTGTTTTTTTTCTGATCTTGGAGTGCGTTTATACTCTGCTGTTGGGTCTTTAAAGTTTGCTTGCTGTTTGTTCTAAATTTCCATGCATTCACCCCTGCTGCTTTTCTCTTTTAAAGCTTTCTTTTTTGAATAGTGTTGTCTCCGTAGTGTAGTGCCGAGATGTTCGTAAAGCTGGGTTTGTCACGTGGATTGATCACCCTGAAGATCAGAAGGCGTTGGCCAGATGGTTTCCTTTCAAATAAAAAGGCCTTTCATCTAGTAACCCTGGGTATTTTTCAGGTTGTAATTTCAGATGTCCCTTCTTCCCAAGAGCACGGTGTTGAGATTTTTATTTCCATCACCTTTCTGCCACTGGTACTGAAGTTCCCCTTTTCACTTTTAAAATAAAATTTGTATTTTTGCCGGATGTTTGTGCTTTTTTTCTTTTGTGCAGCATTTATTCTTTGTTGTGGTCACCTGGCAGACCTGTCATTTCTTTACCAAGTGTCCTTGAGCTCTTTCCCCAGCTGGACAGAACCCCAAATGTCCATCTTTCCACAATTGGGCAACATAAGAGCAATCCTCTGAGCAAAGAGGAGAGAGCTGGCAAAGGGGCACTGATCTAACCTTTTCCATCCAGTGCTCCAAGACAAAGCATCCCTCAGGGTGTCGTGATCATCTGGGGCACTCACTAAGCTTGAGCCCTCTGGGATTCTCAGAGCTCCAGTGCTGTATTGCCTATAAGATCAACATCCAAGGTTTCCTTAGAACTTAAACCTCATAAGACTTGATGTTTGAAGTTTTCTCAAGGTTTAATGTCTGCACAGCTCAGGGTTTCGTTTGTTCAGCTGAGGTTCTAGGCCCTATATGTTCTCAAACCTCAAGATTTTAAGTGTCCCCAATATTATACCCATGGGAGTAGACAAGAAGAGAAGAGCTGCACTCGGTCATCTAAGTGTGGAAGTGAAAAGTACAGAACCAGGAATCGGGAGGATAGCTCTACTGTTCGGGGTCAAAAGAGGCAGTAGGCACCCTCACCAGTGTAACCCTAGAATAAACCCAGTCCCGGGTCTAGCATGGGGCAGGCGAGCTCAGTTGTTGTTCACGACCCAAGGGTAAAAACAACCCACCCCACCCCCATCCCACGAGAAGAGCAAAAGCTTCCCCTGCTCTCAGCAGGAGGAACTGTTCGGTGGGCCTGGCCAGGTTTCCTGTCTACCGAAACAGCCATGAGCAGCGTATTGACAAGGCAGCAGTGATGGGATGTACCAGCACACAAGGCTGAGATGTGAGCCGCTGCTTCCCCAGCTGAATTGGAGAGCACCTTTTTTTCTCGGGGGGGGGGGGAGCAGGTGGTTCATCAAGCCCAGAGGGGAATTTAACTGGGATACGAGGGTTAACATCCCCTAGTCCTACAAGCAGTGTCGCGGGATGTTAAACAACCAAGCAGTCAAGACCTCGGTTTAACATCTCCGACGGGATATCTGCAGTAAACGCACCTTCGGTTTCTACTAGTGCCCCCAGGTTCACGTTATACTGTTTGCTCTGGAGGAACCTGCTGGCTGGCTCAACTCCGGCAGTGCCTTCGAGGATTTTGAATACTTGCCTCTGTCTTCTCTGTTGAAGACTAAAAAGGTTCAGTTCCTTCAACTTCGCAGCGTAGGGCGTTTCCGTAAGTCCCAGAATGCACCTGGATGCTCTCCTCTGGATTGTTTCAGAGCAGCACTTCTGTACCATGGTGACTGAAATCATAAACAATATTCTAAACGAAGCTTTACGAGTGAGCTATGCAATTCAAATATAACATTCCTTGAATTAAATTCTTCCCTTTTAACAATGATATATTTTGTTTACTTTTTTAATTCCTTCCCCGCATCGTCTAGATCTAAATGATGTCAGCGTTATTATTGCGATGTTAAAAGTCGTGTTTTTGCTGCCTGCGTGCAAAACCCTGCACTTGTCAACGTCATCTGCCAAGTGTTTGCCCAGTCTTGAATGTTCTCTATAGCTTTTTTTTACAAGAAAATAAACGTATTTTACTACATATAAAATGTAACTGATCCGAACTGAAATAAACATATTTCAATGTATACAGTTATATTTCAAAGAGCACAACTACAAAATTGAATCCCTTAGAACGATGATGACGCCTCAGGTCATGGTTAAGTGTATGTAATAAAAGACTACAACACTGCTTAAGGAGAGGCAAGGTATATAGACGCTTTGCGTTGCTTTCTGTCGTCACAGTTAAAGCTACCGACGTCATCGGTGACGGCACCTATGAAGTAATTAACACATGCGGTTGATCTGCTGAGCTGCACAGGTCTATTTAATTACATATTTCATAAACAAGTTTCTTTTACATATCCTCATATGTAACGGAAACGCATTTGCCACTATAACTAAGAGGATGGTGTAACCACCTGCAATTTCCGTCTATTGTTAGAATTAAAAGGATCTCATAGTGTGTACATTTGCTTTGTTTTTAACACGATTATGCTGTGATCTCAAAATGCAATTATTAAAACTGCACGTTTTCCGCACAGTCTTGTTTGTATGGAAAAAAAAAATGTTAAAAAGCGCGGTGCCCGTCTTCATCGATCACACCTGCAAAAGGCAGAATCCGCTACCCGCCAGCATGGATCTTATTGCTTTTATTTGGAAAATGTCGGCGTTTTAAACACCTGAATGAAAACCGTTTTTGACTGCTCGGGGATAGAGACCAAGGCGTTTCCAGATGCATGTTTTTTTTTTTTTATTACCCGGCTTGTGATGCGAGTGAATCGATGCGGGGTGTCGGATTTTAGTTGCGTGCTGCTTAAAACCACATTTTGGCACTGCCGCGTGTGAAATTACCGACGGACGAGGAGGTGCTGCAAATCCCCTAACCCCATCTTTCATGCCCAAAGAGGTAAAAACAAACGCCCCGACTCTGGGAGATTCATGGCCATAACTCAGCCTCCACGTACGCGTTAGCAATGGTACTGCACTTACGCGCCTCAGCTGGCTGTGCAGCTCAACTACGAATGTAATAAGCTCCACTGTTTTAGGTTACATAAGGACCACCGTTATGGCACTACGTAGCAAAACTAGTCATAGAGATCCAATAATATTTAAAAGGTGGGGGGTGTACAACAGACTGTTGTTTCTGGTGGGGGGGATTTAAAATTGGGCGCGGGAGCGGCTCTAAAAAATGGTCCTGCTCGGAATCTCTTTTCTTGTGCTGCTCGGGCACTCTTCCTGAATTTAAACAACGGGCAACCAACAGGCGTAAACGAGGTAAAATCTGTGGTGAGCACACACAAAAAAAAGATATAATTGGTGACCCTTCCTGCATATGTAAGGTTTTTTTTTTCCTCATGGTGCGAAATAATCGCAGTGCTCTACCTAGCTACCATCAGTAGTTGTGCTAAAGTTTGTCTGGAGCCGAAGTTGGCAGGAGAGCCTACGTCTGACGCATGCGCGGATGAATGCACCGTCCAGCTCCAAGTAAGAGTTAAAGAGAAACGAGGTGAGTTTCCTTACAATTCAAATATTATCTTCCAATTCGGAATAAACGGCGCAACAAAACGCCGACCCTCCAAAGAAAGGCTTTGTTTTACAGTTTGCACCTAGTTTGAATTTCGCCTGCGCCGTGTGAAGCCCGCAATCTTTTTAATAATAAAGGCAAGTTTGCCTAGAAGAAATTTAAAAGCAATGCATTCCCGTAATTGCAAATATTGCGCAGAAAGAAAGGGTGCGTTTATTGGGGGAGGCTGGTGGTTACGACGTTCATCTAAAAATATTTTTTTCCGTTCTGGGAAGAAGAAACCTAGAAACTTTCTTTTATACGAATTGTGATTACTTCTATCTGAGCTGTACATTCCGTGACAAGGGGCGAAGTATAGAATGAACTTACGGAGGAAAAGCAATAGCAGAAAAAAATTAGGGCATGATCTCCTGTATCTGTTTGTTTTTTTGCCAGGCGTATGCACGTTTTGTTTCTTGTGAAGTAACAAATTATATTATTTACATAGTTTTAGCGTGTTTGGGGGCCTTTTCCTTTCCTCCGCCATTTTGTATCAAGTCTAACGCTAATAAATGGGCGCTTGCACATCACACTTTATTTATGACAGGAATAATTCTAGGGGGAAACTTGAAAATGAAATTAAACAACCGCGTCTCCACCGCTTTTTATTGTTTATCCGCCATTTTTCCAATATGTTGGAAAAGCAAGTACATGTTTTTTTTTTCCACGAAAGGCTCGGGCCGTGAACGAAATTGTGAATGTTATTTTTTAGAAATTAAAACTTTATTCTCGCCGTTACTTCTCGAAAACCACGCAGGGGCAAAGCATCTTTCGATTTCCTTTCCCCTCTCGTAAGCCGCCCGGGGTTCGAGAAAGAAATAAATCAAATATTCTTAAAACAAGTGAAAGCTGAACTTGTTGTTTTAATTTGTTTTTGTTCGGAAGTGCGACGCCACAGAAGCTGTAACTGACAAAGGCGCAGCACCTATGTGGTCGTTCTGCCGGATAAATAACCTTTTCTTCATTTTAAAGGTGAAATAATAACATTTTGTTGTTCCTTATTATTGCACCATAATTGGAGAAAGATAGCACTCGTCGCCCCCTACTGGGGCCTAAGTTCACGTCAGGTCTGGACTTGCTGGGATTGCATTGGTTACTCCCTGAAACTTTCCGCAGGTATTCGGAAAATCTTTTTCATTTTGTGAGGATCAGCGAGGAAAAAAAAATAATAAAACGGTTTCGTTGTGGCCCGGGCTACGATTGATAAGGTGTTGAGCACAAACCGATAAGCTTTTGAATCGATCATTAATTTTTGGGGAGGCTGGATGTGAATTTCGCCAATAAATTTAGTGTCCAACCTAACGTTTTCAAGATGGTTGAAAATAAAACAAAAACCCTGTTCGTACTTAAAATCTTCTTCAGTTCATGCCTGGCCTTCGTTTCTGTTTGTGTGTAACAGGTAATTCAGTGAAATAGGTCATTACGGACCGAAACTTTCGTTTAGATCAGTTCAGCGGTGTGTTTTCTGTGTATCCTGCCTTCGGACAAAAGTGTTTAAAGACCCATGTTTTAGACAGGGTCGGGCACGATTAAAAAATAATCGATTCTGCGTTACTTAATTCATATGTGGGGTTTTGGGAAAAAAAACGTTTAATTTGTTGCGTTATTAAAATATTGCCTGTTGGGTATGGAATAAAAAAAAATACCGTTGCTTATGTTAATTTACTTGTTTAAACATTTGCATACCTTCGCTTTATCAACATTTTTTACTAAACCTAAATATTTAGGTAATATTCTAAGATGTTTTTATTTAAAAAAAGTAAAATACAGTACAAACTCGCCAAACAAATGTATACGGCCTTAACATCTTTCTGGGCCCAAGTTTCAATTGACCACTTCACCTGAATTAGGAGGATTTTTTTGTATCAGATGTGAAAAGTATTAAGTAACATAAGTAGCGAAGTTCACATTTTCACATCACAATTTTCTCTGCTGTGCTGAGCGTTACAGATGGAGCAATAGGTATTATTACCTAGAAAGATCTGATCTTTTTCGTTCACAGCTCTTGATATGAGGGGTTAATACCCTACTGGGTATGTTTTTTTTTTTCTGGAAGCTTATCTTTATTAATTGCTCAGCAGACACAAGTATCCTGGCAGACTTGCAGTGTATACCAGATTTACTCTGTGTTGAGTACAGTAAAGTAAAAGGAATGACTAAAACAACAACATGGCCCACAGAAGCTGGAAGAGTAACGCGGGTGCCTTGCACACAGATTGAGGCAGTAGGATCTGCTGTACACAGCAGCTGACATCCGCGCTGTGATGTGAACACCCTGTCAGCATGCCGTTCGCTTTTACCGTGAGTATGAGCCGTAAGCAGATCGCCCAGCTGGAGAGTTGTGAAGCAGGAGTGTGGGAGAGAGATCACGCTGGAGCAGGTGCCTGAGCTGCTCCCAGTTCTGCGGGTGGTGCCCTGCCAGGCTCTGCCAGGAAAGGTGCAATGTGAAGGGGTGGTTTTGAGCCAGTCTTGGTGCTTTGGGCCAGTAAGAGAGAAGACGAGAGTTCTGGATGGCGCAGAGTGTGACAGGAGTGAGACAGGAGGTCAGGCGAGAGGGCGAGCCCGGGCTGGGAGCAGTGGTTTGCACTGCTGCTCTGTAGCGCCGGGGCCCTGGATTCTATTCTGGACCTGGAGCGCTATCTGTGTGGAGTTTGCATGTTCTCCCTGTGTTCACATGGGTTTCCCTGGCTGCTTTAGTTTCCTCCTGCAGTCCAAAGACATGCTATACTGGTAGACTGACTGAATTTTGGGAAAATTGGCCCTGGTGTGTGCCTGTCTGTGTGGGCCCGGCGATGGACTGGTGTCCCATCCAGGGTGTATGCTGCCCTTGCACCCATTGCTTACCGGGATAGGCTCCGGCTGTCCCTGCAGCACTGTGTTGGATAAAGTGGTTAGTGAAAGGATGTATGGGTGGGTTCTGCAAATGTTCTTCCTTAAAGAAAAATTTTAAAAGTGCATGTGTGTGCTTACTGCCAGATTGAAAGACGATTAGGACCTGTAATAGATCATATTAAAATATCAGATCTGTTTAAAAATAAAACAGTCGTGTATTTTGCTGTATATGTTCAGAAGGTACTGTGCAATACAATAACGTGATACTGCAGCTTATTGTCCAAATACTTTTGGCTTTCCTAAAAGTGGGAGTGGGGCAATACTGTTATATGTAGTGAAACAGTCAAATGATGTTCTGAAGTACAGTGATGAACAGTTGAGAGATGTTGGGAGAGAGGTAAATAAGCAGTTATTTTGTGTTGGGGTGCACCAAATGATGAATTCTTCACTTTGGCACTCGGCAACAAACACAAGAAAACTTGGGAAGTAATGAAGACTCGTGCAAGACATGTCCCTCAATTTTAGTGTTGCACCAACATACTGGACTGAAACAAGTTCAAACCACGGTTGTCTGCTTTCCTGGTAGAACTTCACTTGGGAAGCAGTGCAGTCTTGACCTCCGCACCTTTAACTGTGACTGCCTGAGGCCACGGACTCTTGTACTCTGTTCTTTCTGCTCTTCCCTGAACCCGTTGCCCTTCTGAGAACTGTGCCGTTATCCTCTTCTTGATGGGCAGATTCATCCTCAATTTTAAGCCACTGGCTCCCTATCGTGTTCTTGTCAATTGTAACCTTCCATAAAAACTCACTGTTGGTGGACTATAATATTGATGTCAATGTTTGAATTTTAAATATCTGCGTTGGTGCCTATTTTGGGGAAAAAACCCATTCATTGCTTGATATCACTGTTGATCTTGTGCTGGACCTTTGTTCTTCTGCTCCTTGTGGAATGACTGTAGGCTGCTTTGACATTGTGCTCCAGCTGTATGGATGGTTACTGTCCAGTTGCTAAATTGTTCTGTAATAACAGATCTTCATCATCTAGCCTAGAATGAGTGAGATCTGGTTTGATTCGTTGACACTTTTTCTTTGCTACAATTCCCTGGTCTTCATCTCGGCTGCTGCAGTGAGCAGATTCTTGTTTTCTGCCTCGTGCAGGTGGCACAGAGCACCCTGCAAGATGACGGACACCCCGCCCATAGAGACGCCCACCTCCGGGGGTGACTTCGACATGATGAGCGCCCTGGACTGGAAGGACGGTATCGCTACACTGCCGGAGAGCAACATTCGGGTACGAACGTGGTGCACACCGCCTTGATTTCACTTGTCTGGATGGGCCTGGCAGTGCAGACTTGTGTTTTCAGCGCGTGGAACTTTTTGTTTGAGTCTGTATTTGAAACGGCTTTGTTGATCTGTTTGGTTTGTCGATGTCCGGTGTTGATAGCTATATACATCCCTACCAGTCTGCAGTTTTGTTTTCCTCTTGTGGCCCGCAGTTCCGAATGAATGAGTTTGGAACGTTGGAGATCGTCACTGACCTGGAGATGCAAGCTGTTCAGGGTGCTGCCTTGGCAACAGAACCTCAAAATCCCTCCCTTGCCAATAGCCCCACCCCTCCACCAGAGGCTGCCACGGAGACCATGACATCAGCAGAGCCTGAAGGTATAAAAGCAGCTTCCTGATTTTGGACACTGATGCTTCCTTTACACCAGCCTCTATGAGCACCTCATGATGGTCTCCAGCTGAGGTGCAACTGGATGTGTCAACCTACAGTATGTTTGTTTCCTTCAATCCAGGTAGTGCTAAACCAGCAAGGAGTAGCCCTGCATCTATGATCAGACAGTATTCTAAAACACTGGCTTTTTAATAATTGATTAAATTTGATTAGGACAGATGCAGTTATGGTCCGAGTAAGGTTATGAGTAAGTAGTATTTGTTGTCTCGAAGTCCAGAGCAATGTTTTGCATTGGATTAAAAGAGATGTATCCACAAGCACGCTTCTTTGCAATGTAATAAGGTCACATTCTGAATCGTGGGAAATTTAATCTATTTTGTGATGTGAATCGGAGGTTTTACAGGTTACTGTGTACGTTTTACTCATCAATGTCGATACTTTCTAACCCTGATGGATTAAAATACCATTGCAGTTCCCGTTTAAATCCAGTATCAAGTCTCATGACTCCAGGTGCTAAAGCTGTGGGGCCACCAGGATGTTCAGATTCCGTTAACTGACCGCTTTCCCTGTCGTTCCCCAGGTGCGGAGCTGCTGTCCCAGGCTCTGGAGGAGGCCCCGAGCGTGGAGGTGGTCAGCTGTGGCTACTGTGGAATCTCTGGGAGCCAGGACAGCTTCATCCAGGGCAAGTTCTGCAGCCCTGCCTGCGCACAGCCCTCCAGCTGCAGGTACAGAGCACTAGTTCTGCAACAAGATTCATGCGATATACCCAGCATCTATTATCCAATCTGGTTGGTTCCCAAATAACCCCAGTTCCCATTTTAACTCTGCAGATGGCTTAAAAATGTTAATTTCAAGATTATTTTTTCACCTTTTCATTTTCAGTATGCGTTTACTAGTTGCCATTCTGCAATATGAGTGTTTCCTGACCATCTGAGCTGGTTAAGGTTTATGCAGATTTTCCTAAAGCTTCTTTGTTGGAGAATTTTATTTTTTTCTAACGAGGAGCATCAACTTTCACGCTTCTAATAAGGGTAGACAAAATGATCCTTCTTATCCAAACCTCTCCATTAGGCCAGACTGAAGAATTCCAGCCTGAAGCGCCAGAGAATGTTTAAATTTCAAATAAGTGACGTTTAATCACATCAAAGTAAAGATGTTAAAGGAAACTCCCAGGGTTATAAGACAAGAATGCTCAGCATGTGACACTCGAGACTACTTGCAAAGAAAGCAAGGAGACAGATTTTATTTCTGATTACAAGGTTCCCGGTACAAAACGTGTGAAGGTATTACTGTACCTCCAAGCTCTTTTAATATAGCTCGAAGTGACAGAAGTAGAACCAGGAATTGATCATTTTGTGTTGGTTTGCATGTGAGGAAAGAGAGTATATGGTTGTGTCCCCCGGATGCTTGGATGTCCTCCTTGTAGACTGCCCTTTCTAAGGAGTGTGCTCGGTGCTGTTGTTGCAGGGCCAGCCCTGTGGAGCAGAGAGACAGAGGCGGGGCCAGCGGTAACCCAGGCAACGAGAGCGACAGGCTGGGAAAGCGTGTGAGGAGGAAGAGGAAGCTGTACATGGACTCGGGTGACGAAGACGAAGAGAACCCCGAGGAGGAGGAGGTTTTAGAATCTTGCTGCTATCAGCTCTGTCCCTCACCTGTACTCTTGACTGCAAAACACTGAGGATTCCTCTTTGATACCCCTCTCACCTCCAATTCATTTTCTAGATCTGAAGCTCCAGAAGATGTTTTGTTTTTGCCTTGATGCTGAAATAAGGCGCTCTCCATCATAACCGTCCACGTTAAATTTGAGAAAGCTACAACATATTGAGTAACTATGGTCTAAGGAAATGTTTCTTTGTGAAGCTCCAGAAGGGAAGATATTAACCGAAGGTCTTATAAATATGTACTTCTCTTGGATTGGACACCACAAATCATTTTCTCATTTAGATGACATTTTTTTTGCAGTTTGGAGTAAAAAGAAAAAAAACTTAACAGTCGAAAGAGCGGTTTAAAAATGAACATTTTTTCAGCAGTTTTCTTCTTGCTGACCAAAATGGAGAAGAAAGACTGCCGTTAGATTTTTGGTTTCTTCTGTTGACTGCTTCATTCATTTGATACATTTTAGGAAGTTTTACGAATGTTTTTTTTTATTTGTAGGAAAAGTCCAAGGCGGGCAAAGGGAGGAGAGCTGCCAAGCAGGCCAGGCAAGGTAAAGAGCTGTGTTGTGGAGAAACGTTCTCTGAGAGATGGGGCCGTCCTGTGTGGGCGTACCTCCATGTCAGGATGCACAGCTCTTGACATTTCATGGCATCACCTAGCTGGCAGCTGACAATTATTAACCCTTGCCCAACGTTGGAGCAGAGCAGAAAGTTCTTAAACTGTTTTTTAAAAGCAGTTACCCTCTCGTATCGTATAGAGTGCGGTTGTCACTAGAACATTGCGTTCTGTGCAGTTTCTGTATCGGCATGTGCAGAGGCAAGAGATAAGGATGAAGATAGTTTGTTTTGACTGTTACTGCTTACTTGTCACCATCATTTCAAGTCTGGATGTGTCATACCATGCAGTGCTGGTTCCATTTGCAGGCACTGGGTAATAAAAGATGACAATTGTTCAGCCAGTATTCACCGATTTCCTATGTACTGCTGTGTATAAGTCTAGTTTTTCTGTTTCCTTCTTTATGCAGAAAAATAATGCTATAATACTGATCTCCTGAAAGGAGAATGCAAAATGTAGGCCTTTAGCTTTATGGAACTCTGAAGAGATGTTAATGTAAAGAAATGCCTGACAATGACTCGGTTTAGTTACGATTGGCAATTGTGGTAGATTAGGCACTACAGAACTTCATCTTTGCTCCTTATATGTAGTTTACCTTCGATGGTTATGATTGTGTTTTTGAAGATTCTGATCAATGTAAATTAAAGTTTGCAAAATGACAAGTCTGGCGTCTTCCCACCCAAATTAAGCCATATCAGTAATATTTGTCATACCGGTAGAAAGCACTAATGGAGGTTTTGAGTAATTTGTTGATGCTCACAGCACATATTGTAACTCCTGATTGTTTAAGGTATCTTAAGACTTTTACACAGCAGTGTATGATTGCATGAACTGTTGTTATGAGAGTAGTAATAAGGGGAAAGGAAGTGTATTGCATTCGTGCCAGATGAAATTCTGTTTTTGACTGCACTGTGAAAAGAGAGCTGGTGGGTGTGGTATTTTTTTTTAAAGTTTGCGTCAGTTGTGTTCATATTGGTTCTTCCACAGTAATGACCCAGCCAGCAAAGAAGAAAGTGTGGAGTTGGCACACGTACCTGGAAGAGGAGAAGGCTATAGCCGCCCCAGTCAAGCTCTTCAAAGAGGTTGGTGCCCCCTCAGGCCTGTCCTCCTCATTCCTATCTGGAGGAAGGTGGAGACAGATGTCTTTGTCTTTAAACAGTCTCTCCCCCAGAGACCTGCAAGTATGATGCAATAGGCCAGTTTGGTTGGGCGTTGTTGGAGGTCAGTGAGCTACACTTGAGCAGTTTGTGGGTGGCCAACTGATTCTGATGAAAAGGACAGTTTGCTCGGTCACTTTTCTCATCTCTCATGAAGCTAATTTTTTATGTTGATTAGTGTCTTTAAGATCAAAGATGTTGACAGGCAGATTTAAAGAAAATACTGGGAATACGAATGAGGTGAATTTACAGAGAAGCCAAAGGCTTCTAGAGAATGCCTGTCTCTCTGATCCTGTGTTTATGAAATTCTGTTGGCAGATATTGCCTTGCTCAACGTGTTGACCTATCAGCTGCTTGCTGGTCTTCTGGGCCCCAGCTGCACTCGCCCTGCCTCAGCCAGACCGGATCCTCATTGGCTGTCCCTGACCTCTTGACCCCACGTGTCTGTTTTTCAGCACCAGTCATTTCCTCAGAGTCGGAACGGCTTCAAAGTGGGCATGAAGCTGGAGGGCCTGGACCCCTGCCACCCGTCCCTGTTCTGTGTGCTCACCGTGGCAGAGGTGAGTGGGACGAGCTCGGGCAAAGCGCTGAGTGTTAAACAGGGCGAGGCCTTTCGTCTGCCCCTGTTGTCCTGTGTGCCAGTCAAATTGTGCATCATCATCATCATGAGCGCACTATGGGAGCTCACTGTGGTGCCTCTCAGCAGTAGGAATTGTTTTTCGCTTGTGCTTTATTTTACCCATCAAAACTATCTAAAGGCACTTTTCTTGTTCTCCTATTGTACTTAGGCACTGTGAAAGAGTAATATATACTGAAATATCCACAAAAAATAATTATAAATAGTACCTGACTGGTTTAAAAGACTAGCAAATCTTGACATTAATGGTGCAGCGTTTAATATTCACTAAGAGTGTTGATTATATCATACATGCTGTCGTGGGTCAGAGTGGCTTATGTCTGTGAAACACTTTTCTCTTGTGCTTGCAGGTCCAGGGTTACAGGATACGACTGCACTTCGATGGTTACCCCGAGTGCTATGACTTCTGGGTCAATGCAGACGCCTGGGACATTAAGCCAGCTGGCTGGTGTGAGAAGACGGGGCATAAACTGCTGCTCCCCAAAGGTGAGTGTTTCTCCCACCATGAGAAAGATGAGAAGCTGCAAGAGGCCATTCTGTCAGTCTGGCCCATTTGGTAATTAGTAGCTAATTGTTCCAAGGATCTCATCCAGCTGTTTCTTGAAAGAAGCCAGGGTATCGGCTTCAACAACATGGCTAGGTAGCTTGTTCCATCCCCCCACAACCCTTAAAGAAGTGCCCCCTTTTCTAAGTTTTAAATGCAATTCCACAGAGTTTCCACTTGTGCTTCACTTTCACACCCTCTTCGAATCTTATCTGCAGAATTAAAAAGGTTCAGTTACTTTAGTCTGCCTATGTAAGAAAACAAGGAGCAATTACACGGAGTACATCAGTACTTTATTTGCCTATTCTAGTTTCTCTAAGCACGGTGAGGTAGTGATAATTCTTTGCGAAGTTTTCTGACTGGCTGAGCTTCGGTGCAGGGTGCAAAGACGGAGAGTTCAACTGGAGCACCTATGTGAAGAACTGCAGAGGACAGATCGCTCCTAAACACCTCTTCAAGAGTCTCAACACTGTGAGTAGGAGCTTGACTATTCACGAGAAGCTGTTTCACATCTCCTGGCTCTTATTTCTTATATTTTATTATTTGATTTTGTCCCAACATTTGGATTTCTAGCCAGCAGACTGTCAGTACCATTTTTCTTTAGAAAGATTTCGACTGTTGAAAACTTCCCGTCTTTCAGTCGTTGAGCAGTCATCAGTGAACGCTCGTACCCCTTTAAGAATATGCTCCAGAGCAGTGGCTTCATGCTGGAGGTTTAATTTTCTGCACTTTCCTTCACTTTTAAAAGGGTGTCCATTGTCGTAGTCCTCCTGGACTGGCAGGAATTGGAACAACGCCTCCTTGCCTTTAGCTGAGGCCATTTGACTTCTTCCCTTCGGACGTGGGCGTCATAACTGTGCGAATCTTCCCCGTTCCCCTCAGTCTGTCACCCCGTCTGGGTTCCGCCCGGGGATGAAACTGGAGGCAGTGGACAGGAAGAACCCCTCTCTGATCTGCGTGGCCACCATCGCTGCCGTGGTTGACAACCGCCTGCTCATCCACTTCGACAACTGGGACGACAGCTACGACTACTGGTGAGAGGGCCGAGGCCTGCCGCCGCCGCCGCCACGGCGGGCTCGCGCCCTGCTTTCCACCTCCACCCGCTGCCTGTCGCCCCCCCGGCCAATTCTTAAAACATTCTAGTAATCGGCAGCCTTTACGTCCGCCCTGCCAGGGGAAGCACGGCCCCCTTTTCGTTAATGACGAAGGCCACGGGACTTCGGAGCTGATGACCGAGCGCTGTTGGTCTCTTCCAGGTGTGACTCCAGCAGTCCTTACATTCATCCCGTGGGTTACTGCCAGGAGCAGGGACTGACCCTGACGGCCCCAGCAGGTGAGTTCATCTCCCACCGCCCCGCCTAATCCTGTACTTTGCTCTGTTGGACAATCTGTTGGGCAGATTGTGGACTCCTTTGCTGCCATGAGCAAAAATCTGTGATGAATTCTAGGGGCTCTTTAAGTGAGGCAATGATGGGAAATTATATCCAGTCCCTGAAGAAGTATTTCATACTTGGAATGTAATAAACCACTATTAATTTGTACCACTTCTAGTCCAGTATAGGTTTTTGTTGTCTGTCTTGAGTAACTAAATTGGTTACCAGTTGATAAGATATTGAAAGCAGTGGTCACCTGGTATTGGGCTGACCTTTGACCTCTGCTGTTGTGGCGGTCTCTTCAGTGGAGGGCGTAGGCAACCTTGTGTGGTCTGAGTTTATGGTACAGACACTCTGGGTGTCCGGCTCTCTTTCAGAATACAAACATCCGAGGAGCTTCTCTTGGGAGAAATATCTAGAGGAGACGGGATCCCAAGCTGCCCCCGCCAGGGCCTTTAAACAGGTAGGGACAGTCTGCAGCACATTTTTACCCCTAATAACCCTGCCAGCTGGAGGGGCACACGGCTAAAATCCCAGCACTGTACTGGGAGGAGAGGCCCTGCTCCCACAGACCCCCAGCAATCCCGCCTTATCAGAGCTGCAAACCGGGATACCATACTGACTCCAGCCATTTTGGCATAATATTCATTCTGTCTCCCTCTCGGCTGAGGCCTGTGCTTCTCTGGCTTTGTGTCCCTAGCATGTCTCCTGCAGGTAATCAGTGGTGCAATGTTGTCTATCCCCCCCACCAGAGACCCTCTCACGGGTTCCAGGTGAACATGAAGCTGGAAGCCGTGGACAAGAGGAACCCTATGCTGATCAGAGTGGCCACCATCATGGACACTGAGGACCACAGGGTGAAGGTAGGGCCAGACAGCCATGCTGTATGTCACACAGCCTGTGCAACTGTGATGCATGCTCTGAGTGTGTCCAGTTGGTATCAGCAAGTGCCTCAAATAATCCATTCTTTCAATAACAGGACCCTAACATACTAGGAGCAGTTTCCCTCAAGCACAGGAATGATCCTGTCTCCTCAAGTGTGTGTGGCACAAATATCAGCCTTGGGTATAAATATATACATCAGACCCTGTGTGACACTGATGCACAGTTTGTTGCTTCTGTTTTGTGCCAGGTGCTGTGTCCAGTGTCAGGGGGTCGTGTTTTATTTGTTTGCTGGGGAGTCTGTAATGCAGCTTCATTGTTAGTTTTACAGTCAGTCAAATACTTTTGACGGAGCACGTTCTCAGGGTGAGGACCAGCGCAAAATAGTTTCAGTGCAAGCTACGGTTGCAGTAACATTTGCACTAGTGACAGTAGTTCAGCCTCTGTCATTGGCACTTCTGTTCTGAGAACAGTGGGGAAGCAGAGTTACAGCCTCGACTGCAAGTACAGTTGAGCAAAGGTCTGTCCAGGCTCAGGATCACATTCCCAGGCTGCACATCAGACGTTTAGTCTCTCTTTTTTTCCTTCTCCCACTCTGGCAGATCCATTTTGACTGCTGGAGTAAGGACTATGATTACTGGGTGGACGCAGACAGCTCCGACATTCACCCCATGGGCTGGTGTCAGAAGACCGGGCACCCCCTGCAGAACCCCCTGGGTAAGGTCCGGCAAATTCCCTTCGCGCTGATCTTCTTTGCCATTAGTTTCCTCCCATGTGCCATTTGTGAGATTTACTGCTGACTCAAGGTTTGCACGTGAAGGAATATACCGAATCACTTTACCTTGTTTATTAGGTAGATGCCAACAGGGTAGGACAGTTAAGGTTTTGTGCATCCTTCTGTGGCAGGTCTTTCACACTAGAAGAACTTGCTGTCAGGTGTCTCTGTACCTCTATACACAGGATCAGTACCAGCATTATTGCGAATACGAGACTGGAGGTGCTGTCACACGTTCTGGCAGAGACGGAGTACACGGACCACTCTGTTCCTCCCTGGAAGGGAGATTCCAGACCTGCCGCGTTACTGGCCAGTGGCTGACCTTGATGGCCCCCAGGGGGCGCTCTGGTCAGCTGTGTTCGTAACTCGCGGCTCTGCCTCCGTGTTTCAGGACTGTCCGACTCCACGGCGCTCCCAGGGCAGGGCTGCCCCACTCCGGGGTGCAACGGCGTGGGCCACATCCGGGGACCCCGGTACGGCACGCACTACACGTGAGTTCCCCCCTGACCCTGTTCTGGCAGAGCCCTGCGATGCTCGGAGACTGCCCCTCGCCTTTGAGAAAGCTAATTGGAGAGGAACAGCCTGTGTTTTAATGCCATTCCTGCTGTGCTGGGGGAAACTGGATTCACGCGACCAGCCCAGTCGCAGATAGCCTTCACTGCCATTACAGCCTGGTGCAAAACCGAGACGGGACACGCTGGGGGGGTTTCTGGGCTCTGTCACTGTATATTTATGCTACATATGCTTTACGCTGCCTCTTTCAGGATATAGTAATTAAAGCCATGAAAAGACCACTGAGAATGATTTTGGGGGAAAAAAATAAATGGAAAAATATTTAACAAGCATCAGTTTAATAATGCATCAGCCAACCCTTTGCATCTGTCAGAGATGCAAGGGTAGGTAGCGACAGGCTGCTGCTTTATTTCTGCCCCATGCCCACACCCCAGCAGACCGAGCTGGAGGTCCTGGAGGCTGTGGCGGTGCGCTCACGGTGCTGTTGGTGTCCCGACAGATCGGTCAGCTGCCCCTACTCCGAGATCAACCTGAATAAGGAAGGGCTCCTGCCTGACCGGCTGAGCGGAGAGAGGACGGTGGCGCTGGCTGGGCCGCACAAGGGCAAGCGCACCGAGACGCCGACGCCCACCTCCACCACCCCCGACCTGCCCGAGCTGCAGGACGACTCCCCCCACTCCAGGTCAGTGGGGCAGTGCGCCTCTTCCCTGTGGCGTTTGGCAACGTCTGAGCCCCTCTAGTGTTTTTAAAGTGACTTACTCAGCATTTAAGCTCAATTGTGTGTCACGCTCCGCTGTAAAATTTTAAAATGAGCAGCCGCAGAGAGGCAATGAGAGGAGCACAACACAAAGCACCAAAGGGAGGAGCCACAAACACGGAAGCACCTGGTACCATCTGGTAACTATCTTGTTCTCAGTGTTGGCAGGAAGTCTTGGAGCGGCGACAGCGAGCGGTCGGGGCGCAGCAGTGTCCAGAGCCTGTCGGAGCCTATGCACAGCAGTGAGGAGAGGATAGGGGGCGCTGCTGAGCACTGCGACAGTGGCAACAACGCCAAAAAGTAATTGAACGCCGTACTCCACGGGACAAAAAAATGGCAGTTCTTTCTCGAAATTTCAGAAAACATAAGAAAAGTGAGGAATATTTCCCTGACAAGAAAACCCTTTGATCTTATGGAAATTACTTTTCTTCTCGTCTCTTTCACTGTGAAATATCCGTTGCCTTATTTTTTTAACCGTGCCTGTCTCTTATTGAAGTCGTGACGCATTCTTTCCAGAGAATAATCAGAGTTTTATAATCTTTTGTTTTTCTCCAGGTCTGAACAAATTCCCAAATGTTTAAAGCTTCATTTTGTCAAACAGGAAATTGGAGATGGAAAAGGTACAAGACTCGATACTTAACTCATTGTTTTTTTGATCTGCCATACCAAACAGAAATGTGCCAAACTGCCTAATTGTTTCTCTTGTTGTGCTGTAGGTTGCTTTACAAATCCATGTGTTTATCTTTTTTCCCTACAAAGTTTGAGTCAAACATGTATAGAGGGAGGTGCTTATGCATTCAGTATGTTAGTGTCGGAACAGCATGGTCGTGTTGTTCTGTAATGACACTGCTGTGTCTGTGTTCAGTGTATATTTAACCATGGCAGTGCGGTGTAGGTTTACAGTGTACAGCGGGCTGCAGTCATACCCAGACTACACGTCTCTTTAAATTATCACCTTAAGAGCTAAGAAAAGCTGTTATACTTCAGTGCAGTTGGATGTAGCTGGAATGAAAACTTGCTCCTAGTAGGTGAGCATCCCTGTTGCACAGCAGTGTTGCTGTGTTAGTGTTCCCTTAATGCTCTATAGCAGTAATATTCCTATACTGGTACACAGTCTCATGGAGAGCAAGTTGGGGTATGCGAAAAGACAAATTCTTAAAACAAGAAATTGTATATGGCCAATAAAGTGATCTGATCTCTTGCGATTGAGGTTTGATGGTTTACTTGCCACTGTGCATTCAGTGCTGTGTTGTGGGGGGATACTCTACAATGACTGTGCTCTCTTCCTCCCCTCCCCAGAGTCCCCCGTGAGTCTGCAGCAGGCTCTCCACGACTCGGTGTTCACCCCTTCCTGCTCCACCAGCCCCACACAGCGCATCCAGATGTGCTGGGAGAAGCACTGCAAGCTGCTGCCAGAGGTGTTGGGCCTCTCTGCCAAAAAAGTGGCCAAGTGGACCACTGAGGAGGTAACTGGACCCCGGAAGACTTGTTACTGCCCATTGGGGAGCTCTGACAAAGAGCCGAACCCACTTAACTCTCCCGGAAATGCCTGGACTGTGTTTCTCAATATAGTTCTTGCAATCAATCTTTCCTTAGAGATGATCTCAATTAATTACCTGTAATTACCTGCTGTTCATCTAGGCTCATTACTGAATTGAGTTGCTGGTGGTCCACTGTGCAATTGTTTTGTAGTTTTAGTCACATTACATGAGACTGGGCAGCTAGCTTTAAGCGAGGCTACAAGTGCATTACATTATTGCGAAAAGCCTGATTGGCTGCCTAGTCTCCCAACTCTAGCAGTCACCTCGTCGCAGAATGGCTGCTTGGGAGCCAGCCCCCTGTTACTACACAAGTTGAGAGGTATAAATTGAGGTCTGTTTTGATCCTTAAGCATTGTCATCGTGTGTCTGTGTAGACAGCAGGGGTGCTGTGCTGCATTTGCCACTGGCCACACAGCAGGGCTGATGTTTTCATCCCAGAAAGGGCAGAATTAACCTAATTCTAGGAGGTCTGTGCTTTCTACTTCCTGTCAAGGGATTAGGGACTAAATGACTAATAGCTGGGTTTGCTGCTATGCTCCCTTCTTAAATTAGGTCGCCAGCTTCGTCAGAGGCTTGCCGGGCTGCAAAGATCATGCTGCTGTTTTCAGGAGTGAGGTAAGGGTGTTTTTCCTTTTGGTGTTTTCTTTTTCTCATTTAAATTTCTCTTGCTGTTCTGTAGCCTTAGCCATAACTCACAAATACCTAAACAGAGGACTGGGTAACCAGGTATTAAACATTTTCACTTCAGCCTTTTTGTCTTGCTACTAAATCCCACATTATAACATGTAGTCTGTCTGTCTGTCTTGTGTAGTTCCTGCATAGTTATAAGAATCTCTTCTGGCCATTTCCTGGAAGGATCATAAATATGTAACGTGATTCATCTGATGGTCATTGAGTCTAATAGCTAATCATGTTCTACCAAGTCTGTTTGCCCTGGCTGCTGTTTTGATCTTGAAGTAACGGTTGGGTCAAACATCAGACTTTTGAACAGCCTTGTCAGGTTGATGGTCATCAAACCTGAAGAACTTAATTTCACTCAACTTGCACATGTATCACTTACTTCTAATCTGGCTGACGGTTTTATCCAAAGTGATTTACTATTGCACCCATTTATTCCTCTTGTTATTTTTACTGGCGAGTCCCTCACTCAGAGATATTACAGCCTCATCATCCTTTGGGATTCGAACCTGCAACCTTCCAGCTGTAGGTCCAGAACCCTCACCACTGCTGCTGTTCTGGGAGTACTGTGGCTACTCTTCTTTCTGAGCCCTGTCCAGAAATGTCTTGTTTTTTTAGTTCTGGAGTCTTACCCTAAAGCTGGATGCTTCAATTGTTAGAACCTTGTAAATTAGTTTGACTTTTTCCTTTTATTCTGTAAATAAACATGCCATCAGCCTTTTTGGGGGAGCTCAGTACAGTAAATGCTTGTGCCTGGCAAGTGTCTGCTGAACAGAGAGGCTGATCTGAAGCCAGCCCTGTCCTCTTGTCTGGCAGCAAATAGATGGAGAGGCCTTCCTGCTGCTCACCCAGGCGGACATTGTCAAGATCCTGAGCATCAAGCTGGGCCCGGCCCTGAAGATCTACAACTCCATCCTCATGTTCAAGAGTGCTGACGAGGAGTGAGGCTGTGCAGGGGAGCGCGCGGCACTGGAGAGCCTCAGCCGTCTGCACTCCTGTTCATGGAGAACAGTCTTCCGGTGCCTGCTCGTCTGGGCGTGCAACTCATTCTCCTTGATCGAGTCTCCCGATTTAAGACCGCTGTTCCACAAGCCAGGAACGGGGGCATGTAACTTTTATTTGGAGGGAATGTGTTTTTTTTTTTATTTATTTCGTCTTCTTGTTTGTACTTCCAATGCTTTATTGGAGGATATCTTTTTTTTTGTTTGTTTGTTTGTTTTGAATGTCACAGAGTGAATGTTTTTAGAGAATCAATCCTCACAGATTTCTGGTCTACAGTGCAGCAGTTTGGAGGGTCTTTGCTGGCTGACCCTTGACCTCTCATGCTCTCGGTAGCGGCAACAGGAAGTGGATTAGGAAAAGCCACTGTGATGCAGGACATCATTTGCAACTGACAAAAAAACCTATCCACTCAAGCATGCTGGGGTCGATCAGTTCACACCTAGGCAGATTTGTCATTTACATTTATTTTTTAAATTCCCTAAAAAAAATAGCTTTCCCAGTGATCTGCAGGGAAATCTTTCCCGTGAACTCTCCAGAACTATTTTGTAAGAGGAAAAGCTCTCTCTAGATTTTTAACTTGTAGCTTTTCCTGCATGAATTTTGATTTTAGTGTACCTTAAGGACATAACTGGTGCTGAGAGCACTTTGTTGAGCACATGGTGCTTGGGGGGTTGTTCTCCAATTCATTAAAAAAGTCATTAAAAATCATAGAAGCCACAAGAAAATAAGTTGTTTTGATGCCTGTAGGAAAAAGGATGAGCTATGAGGTGAGGAACTATGAACTGCTTCAGTATGCTGCAGGTTTGGACTCCACCAGTAGATGGCGCCCTTGAATTGACAGACGGTCAGTGGTCAGGGATGGTGGTGGAAAGGAGGTTGGATCATGGGAGAAACTGTGGAGGTGGATACAGAATTTTGTGAATTGTTTTTCATCAGGTTTTGTTTCAAAGCATATTTGAACTGGATTTAACACCAGCCATTCCTGTGATGCTGTCTCTCCAATGAAATGTTTTTTTAACTACAAATGAAAATTTGTAAAATTCAAGAAGAACACACCTCGTTTATCTATTTACTTGGAAAGAGTGTTTCCCTATAGTGTTTTAGGGAGCACCACTGGCCACTTCTGTAAAACACCCACTTTTTTCCTATAGGAGTTTCTTGACCTCTGAGGTACCTGCACCTAGTATGTGATAATACTGAGGTTAGTCACCAAGTAAACAAAAAAAACTGTTTTGACACTTTAATGTGACTTAACTTCCAGAGCTCCTCCAGTCACCTCTGTAAGCACAGCCATAAGAGAAAAACTGCTGTGTACTCAAGAGCTAGAAGGAGCCACGAGCTTTCAGACTCCTATGTGATTGCAAAAAATAAAGAATCTTGTTGTTTTCTGCCTTGGTTTAAGCAGCTGACCAAAGGAACAGTAGATGATGGGTTTTCTAATGGTCAGATCTTTCCAAGGGAATTAAATACCTCCAATATCAAAACTTGAATGTTATTAACTAAACCTTCTTTGCTATGGGTCTGGACTTATCGTTGGTCATAGGAAGGCTGTGGATGATTTCGGTGTCAAAGGGGTAAAAGGATAACTAGGGTGATGGGGATAGAGTCCACAGAAAAACTGGAAAACTACCAATAGTTGCATGACAATGCAAAAGTGTTTACATATGGCTAAATTTACATAGAAGACATTGGCTCTTTGTTTTTCTTTTATTTGACTGCTATGTCTGGTTTATATGGCTAGAACTGTAACTGTATAGAAACCCCATGAACTACATTGACCCTTGAAAGAAACATTTCTGCACAGTTTCAGCTCGGGTGAGAGAAATATAAATGCCTTTTCACAAACTAAAGGAATCCAGTCTTGGACAAGGAAAGGTTAGAATAACCCTGTTTTTTTATTTTAAAAAAGGCAAGGGGAGTTTAAATTATTCATACCACTTTACAAATTCCCAAAATGGGTCAAGGCCTGGACTTTGCGAATGTTTTAAAACGAGTTCTTCTACGGTATTGTTAAATAATACTATTTGGTGCTTAGCTGTTGAATTTAAATGTGAGACGCTGTGTAACATGATGGTTATTTATGTGTGTTATTTAAGATATTTCCTATTAGGTGAGAATACCTCCTCGTGATGTAGCAATTTATGCAGGAACATCCAAGGGAATGTCTTCATAGCTCTGTTGGGGAAATGTACACGTGTCCGAACAAATTAAACCCCTTTACCCTTTCCACCCTGTACAGGGGTTTGTCTCAGCCTTTTTCTTCCAAGCCTTGGTAAGGTCTCATGAGGGCTTATTTTAACAGACTGGGTTATCCAGAAGTTTGGAGATCCTGTCTGCCTAGGCTGAACATGTTTTCTAATGTATCCCAGGCCCACAGAACCTGAAATGGATAAAGGTTATGTGCTATAAGTGCCACTGAGATCCACAGCCCAGAAGACCTACAGCTGAGGGATCAGGCGAAGCTGGGCTTCTGTACCCTGTTTAAACCACCGGCCAAGGCTCTGTAAGAGCAAAGATCGAAACCAGAACAAATTCTGATTTCAACACATCTGCTCCACATTTAAAACTGCACGACTGCTTATGTAATGAGAGGGAAAACCAAATGAGTATAGGACTGGTCTTAAAACGGGCACTTGCAATATTCTCATAATATGTTGACTTCTATTTTTTTTTTAAATGTCTAACCACTTTTACCTGGAAAACAAGCACAGAGGTGGAATTGTTTGTTAAAACAGAACAGTTTTAAGAAAGTGTCATTAATTATCATTTAAATAAGTTGGAGAAATAAGTCATTTTTTTTAGGTCTTAATGAGTTGCTAATTGAAAATGACATGAAAGGTGAGAACTTTAGCTGCATTAGTCAATCAAAGAAATGTTAGTGGTAATGTTGCCCCCCCTACCTGGAGAGAATTCCTTTTTTTCTTGCAGCGCCGCCCGGACCCAAGCATCTGTTCAAAGTCATTCTGTTCTTATGATATAAGTTTGGTACTTACCACAGATTTTCTCTGTGTGCCTTCCAAAGTTGTTTTCTATAAGCTAACGTCCACTGCTGCTAATATCCGTCAGGCTGCTGCCCGAACAGTGGGGACTTTCTCCATTTACAGTGGTTACTGCTGCTTAATTAGCTGTTTATGTTATGTATGCATCTTAATTTCAAATTAAGTCACTGGAAAAGCTACAGTTTTTAGAAATTTGAAAAAGGTTTATTTTTGGGATGGTGCGGAAGTGTTTTCTGAAAAATATTTGGTCTGCAGGTCTTAAGGCACCACAGCCGAGTTATTTAACAGGTGCAGATGTGCACATTATTCACATCCTGATTATACACATTATTCACTCTGACATACCGTGAACTAATATTATTAAGGTATTTAAACTTTTCTAAAACTGATCAAAGACTCCCAGATCCTTGTTTAAATGGTTACTCTCCTTAATCGATAGGGAGAAAAAATATTCGTGTCAGCCGAATCTTGCGCCTGTGAAGTTTCTATTATATTTTATTTAATCGAATTAATTGGATAAAACAGTCATTTACAAAAGGTACGGGAAGGTAAAATTGTAAATGAGTCCAGCATAACAGGTGTTAGTACTGGCCACTATTTCTTTAAACGTTTAATAAACCAAATGAGGCACCTGAGCCGTCCTAGATAGATGGTGCTCCTAAGGGGTGTTAACGTTTGTTTGTACTTATTAAAAAAATCTCCATCTATTGGCGAATATCTACGTAAGCTGAAAAACAGTCATATTAATTTAGACTACATGACCGACTTATCTTACAAACGCGTTTTACAACGTTTAAAGAGATTACAATTCAAATCTAATATATTCTGACAACAATAGGCAAAAAAAAGATTTTTAAAGAAATCAGTAAGGCCTTTCTTTACCTTTTCCATCAAAGGAGATGAAAAATATTCTGCAAACCGAAGAGAACTAGTTGTTCTGCTGTTTTTAAATTTGATTCGATTTTAAGCGGCGTGACGAATGTTTGTATCGGTTGCTAGAGTTCGGACGTTCTGACGTTGCGTCGAAGCGATGATTAACTCTAGAACCATCTGACGAAGGGTGATCATTCAGAACGCTGAGATTCATTTGAAAGATTACAGGATTTTTATCCCGGAAATCGCCTGGAGCTGTAGTTAAACCTGAACACGGGAACTGCATCTTTACCCAAAGTGGTGCGGGAGAATGGAACAAGCTACGTCGCCACAGCCCTGAAGCTCAGAACCTCAGATCGGTTAGATGTTTGGGGGGAAAAGAAATGAGGATAGGCCAAAATGCCTCATCTCGTTTATATGCACTCTTTTGATCCTGAAGATTCCCAAACATTTTTTTTCCCCATTCGTGTTTCGCTGAAGACTCATTTGGGTTTCAGCTATAGCGGTATAGCAGCAATGATTTAAGTCACATCTTGCATTTAAGAAGCCTACTGCACATGCATAATTTCTAAAACCGAAGATTCATGGCTCAGCACAATACTGTGATGGCGAACCGACTCTATTTTGTTTGGAGGTTTAAATGGTGAATGTGGCTAAAACAATCAGTGAATACAGTTGACACCGATTACAGGACTATATGCGACGTGTATATGGTATCGTGTATAATATATACTGTATATTACTTTATTATTTGATTTCTCGGATGTTTATTTTGTATCCCAGTAGCTGTTTTATAAGGGAGAGTTACAAAAAAAAAACAATACCCACAAACATAACATCAAATATTAAATATAACGTTACATAAAACAGATCAAGCCACACTCAGTCATACTGAGTCATACATACCCACAACTTACTTGTACGTTTAGTTCTTCCACAATCAATGCGAGCTCTTATAATTGCACAATAACCCCTTCATGTTTGCACATAACCACAAATAGCGCTTACTCATAAACCAAACCCCCTTTATTGTGAGCTCATTCATTGAGTAGTTTGATTGAATGAGGGCGAAAGGAATTAGTCTGTTAATTTAGACATTTGTTTGAAGGCATCAGTGGGAGAAATCAGAGGAGAGAGATACTAACAGCCAGTCTGAAAGCTCTGCTCAACTGGCTATAACTATATTGATTTATATAGCATACTATTTAGTATAGCGTAAATAAATGTATATATATAAGTATTAACATTCTTCACCTGCACCAAGGTTATTCGGTACTTGTTACAGTTGAGATTAATTGTCGGAATATTCTGTTTTCAGGGATTTTGAAATGGTCATTCGTCCTGGTAAATAATACTCAATATGTTCTAGAGAGACGATGTTTTACCATGGTCCTGAGTGACGCCTGTGAATTTGGATTTTTTCCCCCAGCGAAGTTCTTTTTAATCACAGGCTAATTCGTTTCTTTGTTTTATTTTTCGGATTTCATTTTTTTTCTAATCTACGGTTAATTAAAAATATCTTAAAAAGCAGAGGGAGATATCGACCCCTCTTTGCGTTTCGGGAGCTGAATCTCCGCAGAAATGGGAAAAAACTTATGAAGGATCTGATACGTCGTCATCCCTGTGTCCGCTAGCCACAAACTTGATCGTAGGTTACGATTTGTCTAAGCAGAAATAAGGGAGGACATTTTTAATAAATCGTGGAGAGGCTGCGTGAAGTTAAGAATTTTTTTTGTGAACAGTGAGTGAAGTAGGCTAACTTTTAAACGAGAGACGGAGTACAAAAATAGGAAAAACAGAAAAAAAACTTTTGACGATTAAGAAGATCTCTTAGAGGCACCCGTTCGCAGGCTAATGATGAGAGCTCAACTGGAAAGAAAGCCAGCAGACACTTCATCCAAGGACCAGGGTAGGGAATGACTGTTTTTCAAGATACAAGGTGAACTCACTCGTGAACACCTGTACAGACTAACACGTCCCGTCTAATGTTCGCCATCTAGTGGCCACTATGAAGATCTACAACTGTCTTTGTAAACGCCTTGATATTGTCTACCGGCTCTGTTAAATTGCCCCCTTACAAACAACACAATGAAACCCGGCATAATTTCTTCACCACTGCTTTTAAGAAACAGACATTTAAGAAGTCGCAGGAGCGATTGTTTTCTCAAGCGAGGCCAACCGTAAAGTATACAGCATGCAAACATTCCCTTTGAAAAAAGACCCGTCTTCGAACATTCAAACTCAGTTCTGATTCATTTTCCCGATTAAAATAACCGGAACGTGTTGGAATCGAACGTGTTTGGTTAAGATTTCGCTTTTTAAGCACAGACCTCTAAGTTTCCTTTAGGCACGGCGTGACGTCCCGTGTTTAGGTGACTTCATTAAAAAAACAGGGGAGAATAGAAGCGCCTAGAGTTAGAGAAACAAACTTGAATCATGTTCGAAAAGTCCGATTGCCTGAGAGACGCAATGCCAAAACCAATCCCATTCACTCATCTGGTTGTTAGAGCTGTTTGTGAGAGGATCACCTAAGGCTATCCCACTGCTTCTTACCTTATCTCACGGGGAGGGGAATCCTGGGAGAATGAGCACAGGCCCGGGACTGGAGAGGAGCAGCGCGTAGCTTCTCCGTCCACAACACTGTACAGACTACAGGAAGAAAATACAGGGACAAATTAGACCATTTTTAAATACTTTCGAATTGTTTTTTTAAATAGGTGTTATTCCGATATCCAAATACAAAACTGGGGCTAATTCGACGTTTAAAGAATGTGAAACAGTATCTTACCATGCTAAGCCGTCACACTGTAACAAATAAAAAGAAAAGCAACATCTTTCAACCTCATTCCCAGAGGGATATTGACAGTCTGCTCCACCAGCACCAACAGTCAGGATCTTCATGCTTCAGCAAGGTCTCCGGGCCTGGAAGCTGCTTGTTCCAGGAAAGAGGAGTCGAATCCAGGAGTGCATCTCGGAAGCACAGGGGAGCAGGCAGGAGCACACTCTGGACTGGACTCCAGGACACACACACGGGCAATTATAGAGACACTACTTAACCTCGCCAGTGCGTCTCTGGGAGGTGGGAGGCACCTGAAACACCCATGTACAAATGCAGGAGAACATGCAAACTCCACGCAGAAGGTATGCCAGCTCTGAATCAAACTTGTCACAGGAAATGCTTTACCCATGTTGGTGAACTAGAATACCATCCGGTGTTGGAAATTCAGCAGTGGTCATAAATGGGGATAGGATTTTTAGTTTATTACAGAACTAAAATAAAATGTTAAGCACCATTACTTGACTGAGAAACTGGTACAGGGATTGAGGCCACAGTGCGTCTCACATGGTGGAGCTATTGACTTCTTGGTTTTGGGGAAATGAGGAGAGCAGGGGACAAGATATATGCTGTCACAGCCAGCCCCATTGCAGTGTCCTGATAGAGGTCTTTCCTGCTTGTAACCAGAATGCCGGAGATGTGCTGCTGATGACTGATTAACACTTGTGACACAGACACACGATGCCCAGCAGGCTGTAATCCTCGTTCGGAAAGAAAGGTATTTTTTGTAATGGAATACAGAAGAATGTAAGAGGGCTCCCTACTTCATGCACTAGGGAGTGAAAGATAAGTTTGGCAGAAGCTCAGATTTGTTGGAGTGATTTATTTCCAAGGAATGAATTAATACACCCTAGCTTGGAAGGCTGATACCAGACGTCAATACAAAAATAAGTTCCTCGTTTCGTTTCCAAGCCTGCACAATTGACCTTTGACACATTAAAATATTGTAGGGGCCACAATAGGAAGAATTATCAAAAAAAGCCCTTCCACATTAAAATGAGCAGTTCCGACAGACAAATTACATACAGGACGCAGCTCCAAGAAGTAAAAATAGAGTAAAGACAAGCACAGTGTCCCTGTAAGCTGTGTGTACACTGCAGAATTTGATACCTATGAAAAAAAATTACACATGAAAAGCTATATGAGGAAATAGTACAATTATGTGATTCTTATTATGAGTCTAATGATTTTCACTTTGTACATTTTAAACTGAGACTATAACTGTCTTGAAAAAAAAAATACAAATCACCATAATGTATGATAAAGTAGGGTCAAAATACTGTAGGTGTGCACATTTAAAAAAAAAAGTGAATCTCAGTTTCACCCAGATTCAAATGCAATAGCACCACAGTACCTTTTATTCCCACAGCTATTACCCTGCTTAATTTGGACAATTGATTGTAAACTTTATTTATATAGCAACAAGTAAGGGTTTATTCCATGCTGTGAGGAGAAGAAAAGAGGCACAACGTTTCGGCTGTGGAGCCTTCTTTGGGTGTGTCTTTCCTTCTCCTTATAGCAGGGAATAAACCCCTACTTGTTCCTCTGCAGCCTACCCATGCTGACACAGCTCCCTACTTGGACTTTATTTATCTATTCTTTCTCTTCATACATACAGTATATGTCTTGTTTGCTAATGGGTTCATGTTGTGTTAAATGTGTTGTATGTTGTGTTGCAGTGTGTCTTATGCACACCTCTCATCTGGGACAATAAAGCAAGTCCAGCTGATACTTCAGTGCGAAATCGGGACGTTTCTACCGTGTGGGGGGGCTCCATTGTTTTTAATGCTTTAAAAGAACTATTATTGCTCTGTCGTCGCCCCCCCAACAACAATCGATGAGCTCACTGGCATATAACCCAGTCCAGTTCGTACCCGATCTACTGGGCTCGGGGAGAACATTCAGGTGAGCATTCTCTGGGATGGCGGGTCGTTTTTTTTTCTGAATACGCAAAAGGTTTGCGCTCCCTATCTACCGCCCATTGCTCGGTAGAATTCACATGCGGTACCGTCTGTACCTACAGTACGGCTGGTGTGTACGGTAGGTGATGCGGTACGGGTTTAGAGAGAAGGGAACTTTCGACTGAGCGCAGACAGGCTTCTCTTTGCCCTCTTGGACTGGCTTGGGGCCAAGGCTCCGAGCGCAGCTGGTAGTGCCAGGAAATTATACCAACAAAGGCGGCGGTGCCCCGGGGCCGGGACAGTGCTCACTAGAACAACAAACACCCCTGAAACACAGCTGCCTGCTGTGGATAACCAGCGCCCAGGAAGCAATGGGAGGGTGAGGACGCCTTTAAATGAGAGAGAAGCGAGTCTGGAGAAGCGAGGGAAAAAAAAACTATTTTTGTCATGACGTCGCTATCGCTGTGTTTTTTTTTTAGTATGCATTCTGCTATATAGTTTTCATAGCGCTTAATTATAGCGTTGAACTATAGGTTTTATTAAAAAAAATCTTTAGCGTTTCGGAGAAGTTTGGCTTTAAAAGGGCAGAGAGTCTGGTTAATCCTCACGGATTCAGCGAGCATGGATATATTAGTATGTCGGCATACCGGGCGCGGGGATTAGAGAAAGGATGAGTAAGGAAAATTAAAGAAGGACGGAAAGATGAAGCAAGTGAAGGTTTGCGTGTTTCAAAGAACTAGCGCCGCAGGGGCAACGCGTCTTCTAACCGGCGCCCTGTGAGGAGCTGAATGATGAGCCACGTAAATTCAGACTGGTGCGATACTCCTGTAGGTCTCTCTCTCGCCCCCTGGGGAACGTCCAGTACACCCCAAAACAAACTCAACGCCGTGGCTGCATTTCCCTCTTTCTTTTTTTGTTATGAGTCTGTTGGTAGGATAGCTTAATCGAAACCAGGAAGACATGAACGCAGCGACACGCGTGTCCATCAACAACAAAAGAGAACATCTTCTACTCTGCCGAGCAGTGTTGTGACGTTGAATAATATCCCCGAGGACAGACTATCTGTAAATTATAAGTTTACTACTAAACTAGTTACAAAAGTACATTGGAATTTATTTGGAAACGAAACAGTAGGATGTGGAACCACGCTGGTCTTATTGCCTAATCGTTCCACTGTAGTATTTTAAACCGGAAGCTTGCGAAGTACTATGATTAAATACAGTAAATAGTAAGCAATTGTACTCTTAGTGTCTGCGGGGTCATGTAAAGACATTTCCGTGCGCGTATGTTGTTTATCGACTTGTAAAAGGAACATAGTGGGGCTGTACGCTGTCATCCAACAGCTGTGCGCAGGGTTTAGTGATCCCGGGACCCAGCGCGGCGTGAGCAGGGACTCGTTTCCCACGAACCGGAGTTTCCACGGCGCGGTCCAGGAGCCCGGGAGCAGTCCAGCAAGAGCAGGGGCACCGCCAAAGCGTCAAAGTCATAGGAGAGGAAAATAGACCTTCATGGATCCTCCGTGGGCAACCGTCAAGCACGTCAAACACGGTCCGTTGTTATTCTTAAAAAACAAAAGAAAACTCGTTGAGTAGTATTCGCTGTCCTTGTGAAGGTACTGCGTCATTTACATCGGCTAGGCTACATTCCACACCATGGGGACAAATTAAGATTTTTTCAAACTCAGTTGGACTGTAACATGCAGATAATTAAACATGTGCCAGAATAAGTCGGTGTTGCACTCCTCTCTTTTTAAATTACCGCTGCTAGAAAAAGTATTATTTTGCAGCAGCTGTTTTTTTTAATTGGATTGCGCTGCACGAAAATGATTTACGAGTACCAACCAAAAAGTCCAATAGCCTTCAATGTCCATTGCCTGTGGACTGTTAACGAGGCTGTGCTACCACTGTAGTAGAAAGCGCTCTCGGCATTTCAGTCAATTCTCGGCTGTAACTTCGTGAAAAATCCCAGCCTTTTAATTAAAAAGAACTTTTATTAAAGGGGACCCTCGTCGCATCTAAATGGTATTCCTAACACGTCGGTTTTTAGAAAACGTTTGTCCAACATTTTAGTTTATTAATAATGCATGAAATGGGATTTTATTATGCTGCGCGGGTGCAAACTCTAAGCGATCGATTTCTTCACTTTTCATTAATATGATGGAAGTACAGAACGGCCGAGGTACCCAGAGAGTCGGAAAGTGTGCTGAACTTACAAGGGATGCGCAAATTGAAGTCGAAAGTCTAATTTTCACTCGGGAGAAATTAGTGTTTAAAAGCTGTTGTTGGCAATCCCCCCCACCTTTCATCCGCGGCTTTTCAACTCGATAAATGCCACCCCGTCAGTGCCATTAAATATGACGTCTAGTTCGTGTGATTTACAGCGGTGGGACTTGGCACATGAAGAAAAGCGCATTCTAGCTGGAAAGGAAAAGGTCGTCAAACGCGCTACAACTGGAGCTTTCGCAAATCAACTCGCTGTCAGTACGCAGACAGCGGCTTGACAGCAAAATCTACTGCCGGGGGTGGAGAGGAGGCGCTTCAGATACTGCATTAAATAAAGAGAGGAGTGGAGTAATTTGAGTGGGAGTTAAAATAAAGACAGCACGGATTCCGGGCTCTTTAAAAAAACATCAGAATATCCACCCCTCCTCCTAGCCCGACAAGAAGAGTGTCACTTTTCTCTTCAGTCGGATTCCTGAATTCCCCAGTCCTTCTCCTCCGAGGGAAGTTTTCAAGGCTCGGTTCAGCCAGCGGGGTGCCGTCCCCGGCGCCCTCTCCCGCGGTCCTGGATTTCCTGCCGCGGGGACAGCCTGACACACAACGGGGTTTTTGCGCTCTGACAATGTGTGGTCTTCACGAAACCCGTCCGTGCGAGGAGTCGGGAAACGCAAACGCTACGAAGCGGCACGGCAACAAAGGCAAGTCAAACCGCCTTCTCTCTCCCTCCGACTCGCACGTAGTTTTACGGGCTAGCCCCCTCGTCACTGTAAGAACATAGCCAGCTATTGCTGTGCATTAATTAAACACTGGCCTACAAAGGCGTGCTGTATCCATAAAATAGTTTTAAGCTGTCTGGGAAGGGCATTGCTATTTCTTGTCCCCTACTGTGGTGATCTGTCTCCACCTCACTTTTTTTTAAATCAGAAGTGTGACAGAGCTTCAGTATCAAATGCTGGATTACTAGCGACCGCGGGAGTGTTGTTCGGGGTCGTTTTTTCAACGAAAGTACTTAAATAAGAGTATCTCATTGAGCCTTGAAGGTGTCCAATACAAAGGTGTCCAAAACGCATTCGTCAGTGTTCTAAAAAGCAATGGGTTACACCAGCAGCTTGTATGTTGTGCATCCATTAAATGCGAAGAGTCCATTTTATATGGACTCCGAAGAACTTTTTTGCAATCGTTCAGATCTAACTGGAGGGGAGGCATTATAACCTGTGTTTCGAGTGTCTTTTCATATAACGCGTTGAAGTGATCAAAATACACCTTTTTGTTTATCGCATATTTGCAAAATCGTGTAACAAGCGACGTCAATCGTCATTTCGGCGTATTGGAGTTAGATGCGGCAGAGTGCAGCCGTGCTCAGATTAGTGGCTTGTCCTCCGCCGAGGACGTGAAGTTTAAGCAGACCAGAGCAACGGGAAACTGAGTCGGGCATGCCAAACACCACACACAGCCCCCTCATTCAAATAGTTCACCTTCTAAGTGCACTCCGAAAAGCCTGTTTCTTGCCTGGATTCAAAAGCTCCGCCTAATATAATGAGCGATCAACTTTAAAATGCTTCATAACGCACTCCAGCTTTAAGCCCTATGCACTGGCCACCCACTGTAGTTGAACTCGAACCAAAGGCACGAGTGTTTGTTTTTACGCAGCTTGGGCGAGTCCACGGGGAGGGAGGGAGGTCCTTGGAACAGTTCATTTTACGCGCGAGCCGGACAGTGAGCGAGATGCTGTGGAGCTGAAGTGACTGATCGTTTGCAGTGCTACCTCTGCAGGGGGTGTGTGTGCTGAGCTGTCAGCCGCTAGCTCTCAGCGAGCCTGTTAGCGGTCCGTTCAGCAAAAGCGCATCACCAATCGAAATTACTCTGGGCGTCTAGAGCAGACATTCCAGTCCGATTCTAACATGCTGTAGTCGCAGAATGGGAAAGTGCAATTGTAAATACAAACAACAACATACAATGAGCAGCGAACGCCCTAATTTCAGTTTCATAACTTTCAATAAGGTGACCTGTGTGTGTTCCTCTAACCTTGGAAATGGTAATTCTATTGTTTTCTCGTGTCTATCGGATATGCTTGGTCCGTTCGTAAACATACAACAGTCATTGCATGCCAAGATGCTTCCACACAGATTTCCTCCCACCCACATACTGAAATGTGCAAGCTTGGTACATCATCGTAAGTTTTGTTCTGTGAAGGTTTCTTTTTTTTCCATCCATTGAGATCAACCGTCCAGTAGCCTGCCTTTTTATGTTGATATGTGATTCTCTTTCACCTCCTCTCTTCATTCAGACCCAAGATATTCAAGCAAAGAATGACGTCTTGTAGGCAACTGCTTTGCAGTGAATGTTTATTTTACTTGTGTCTTTAAATAGACTAGGCTCACTCCAAATATTTTATTTATATAAAGCGAGCAAATGGTTATTTTTCCATAGCGAATATAGTACTTCAGTTTAGCTTAACATCCGAAATAGTTTTTTTTCTGCACTGAGCAGAAACACATCGTGTATAGAGAATGTACACATTTAATGTCATTATGGTGGATTTATGTGACGAAGAAGGAGGTAAGTGTTCCGAGTCTGAAACTCGGTATAAAACGGTGGCCACCGGTATTGAATAATCAGCCTCTGGCTGCTTACTTTAAAACTGCAGAAAGCGCACATTTCCGTGCAAGAATAAAAACATTCCTGGTTCAGAACAGTAAAAGAATTAGAAATAGACTAGCAGTCCAGTCCATTCAAGGTTCATTAAATTCAGTACCTCACCTTGAACAGCGAGCGCTTCGGCAGCACTCTAGTTTCACAGGGGATAGACCAGGTGAGGGTCACCTGACCGTACCTCAGCGTTTTCTCCAAAATGGCGACTCTTGATGGTCTATTCCTGTCGTTCAATCAAAAACAAAAGTCAGAATCGTTCTTTGAGTTACAAAAGCAGCAGACGGTTTAAACACGAGTCTTTTTCACCACAGATAAAACCCCCGACTTCTTGCATTTATTGTTTCTTAAATATAGGTTACTGGGACCCGAACAGCTAGTCACTTGCTATTTATAGAACAGCACATTTTACATGTGTTTAAAAAATAATAGACGTATTAAACGCTAGATCAGTACCAAAAATTAAGACATTAAAAGAGTTAAAATCCTCCGAAGTCTTAACGTTTTTCAAACCTTACTGCACAGATATCCTTTGTGTATTTCGCCTTGCCTCGCCTGAGGTACTGTACAGTAGTTTTATACTATTACAATTAAACGTCGACTATATTGAATAAATTTAAGTGTATGCTATATCAGGTGCTAAAAAAATTATTGTGTCCTACAGGACTCAAGAGCCTGGTTATTTGAATATCATCCTTTTAGTGTTTTAAGTTTAGAATTAGTTTAGAATTAAAAGACAGCAGAATTCCAACATTAGTCAGATGAGGGAACTGTATGACCTTTTTTAGGAACAACCAACAAGCCAGCACTGAGATCTTAGGGAATGTTTTTTTTTTTAAATTTAGCTAAATTGCATTCTTCATATTTTGTTATAAGCAAAAGAAAACTAGCCAAGATTTCTGAAGTTAGCACATTTTTTTTTACTGAATGTTTAAACCCCATCCATCCATTTCTTTCCCAGATTTAACAAAAGAACTTCCATTTTATTTTTTCAGATCTAGCGAAATGAATAACTTACAATTTAAAACTCACAGTTTGCTTCGCGATAAATTGCATGCAGCTGAAAGAGCAGTGTAAAATAAAGTTGACCTTGGTTGTTAACTCTCTGAAAATAGATTTGGACAATAAAATTCTGGTTCACTGCTATATTATTGACCCACAAGTGAAAAGATAAAAGCAGCACTGTTGTTACATGCACAGGCTCTAAATAGCTTGTAACTGCTTTAAGATGTGTTTCCAGTTTATCGTGTCTCATTTACTCTACTGTGGTTTACTCAACTCATTTACTCACAGTGGTCACAATACCTGGTCTTTCAGAAGAGCTGATTTAGGGTTCATCTGGGCAGGGTTCGAATCCAGGCTCTAACTGCATACAGTACAGAGGAATCATGTTGTGGGCAGATGGGAAATGAATGTCCCATATGTTTTAAAGAAACATTTTTATTCCCATATACTATCTGCAGTACATGCTAAGCAGAATTATACAAATTGACAATTTTATAGGCCTCAAACGCCAATAGTTTACACATTAGTTGGTATTATTTCCTCCCATTTAAAACATTGGTACAAACATGAAAGGAAAAATTGCAGAATTTTGTGTCATGTGTGAGTGTTGCTTTAGCTAAAGTTCCTGAGAGAGTCTGGAATTAGGATGATGGAACTGATTTTTGTCCAGATTGAATGCTGGGCAATTCTAGTCCAGACAGACCTGAAGCTTGTAAGGGGGGTCCACGTTGTAAGCAGAGAGCTGAGCAGGCATGTGTCTTCATGTGTCCCCCAGCGTTGCCACTGGTTTTCATGACCTTCCTACTGCGTTTGGTTTTGTCGGAGCAGCGGCTCTGCAGAAAGGGTTTGTGGGCGAAACACACACCGGTTCTGGCATTAAGAGGTGGCTCCCGTTTCATCTCCACAGCTTCCTCTTGAAGAATGACGGCGTCGGGGGGCTCTGGCGCAGCTCGTGCCATGAGGAACCAGGAGCCCTGGGGCCTGGCCCAGCCGCCCCCCTCCCGCCAGCGCCCGCTGCGGCTCGCCTTCCGAGGCAAGGAGGAAGGGGCCGTCCGCGGGAAGCTGCGGATCAAGTCCCCCTCGGGGGCTTTCCTGATTCTGGGCGTCTTCGTGGTGCTCGTGGGCACGGCGTTGGCAGTGGCCGGGTACTGGCCCTACAGGGCACATCGGGCAGCAGCAGCGGTGAGCCAGTCTGGGGTGGGCCTGAATGACTCCCTGCCCGGGGGGAGGGCTGGGGGCTCCAAGAAAGTCCTGTCCTCCCAGAACCTCATCCACAGTGACCGCATGAAGCTCCTGGGCCCCATCATCATGGGCGTGGGGCTGTTCATCTTTATCTGCGCCAACACCATGCTGTACGAGAACAGAGACCGGGAGACTCAGCTGCTCCTGGCCGAGACACAGAAGATGATCTGCACCTTGTCCGGCGCCCCAGAGGAGCAGGGCAGCGTGCTGACAGGGCACTACCAGTGGATGACCAACGTCAGCGCGACTGATCTCAACATCCGCTGCCTGGAGGAGCTGGCGGGCTCCGAGTCTCTTCTCCTGAGGGTGAAGTCTGGTCGGGGCAAGTGGGCTGACTGCTACAAGCCCAATACTCTCCAGACCAAAGTGCTGCACCACAAGGAGTCCTCACCTTCCCTGTCCCTGCACAGTGTCCACTCGGATTCTTGCAACTCCAGCGACGGGAACTTTAATGTGCTTTCCTGCCAGACACTGGAGCCCAGGGTCAGCTCCAGCACCAATGCCCTCTCTTTGCCCTTGATCAAGCTCAACAACTGCCTGATTGACGCTGGGCCTTCCCTGTCCTCCAGTGGGAAATGTGGAAGAGATGCTCCCCCAAGGCGTTCTTACAGCTTGAGCAGCAGGACTACGGCTCTCCGCTGGGATCAAACCGGAGGTCGGGCTGTCCCAAATCTGCATCCTCTCCCCAGAGAGGGGCACCCTGCAGACAGGACAGACACATCTGTCTTCCTCCCTGAACCGTGCACGAAGGAGTTCAGTTCTGACGTCTGCCTGAACTTGTCCAGCCACTCCCGGTCTTTGGATTTGGGGAGAGGAGGGGAGCAGACTGGGGCGCCCATGGAAGAGAGGAAGAACCGCAGCTGGCCGCGAGTGGACCTCAGTAGCATCAGAAGGTACATGAAACTGGAGAATAAGGAGGACTCAGTGGACAAGCTGCTGGACCAGCTGGAACAGCAGTATTCGCAGTGGGAGAGAAACTGTTCAGGCCCCTTCCACTGAAGATCCTGTAGGTCTGCTGTTGACCTCACTGGCAGGCTCTGACACTCTGTGGTTGACGTTTATGTGTCCAGGAAAGTCAAACCCATATACCAAAACACTCCCTGTCCCATTCTTCTCTGGGGTAGAACGTCTCTTTTTGTGGATGTACAGTTATGAAAACATAATGCTGCCCAAATGGCGATACATTTTAAAAAAGAAACCACTTCTCAGTGACCACTCCGGAGGCCCAGGACCAAGAGACACTATAGGTGTTGTGGGGCCTCCATTAAAGTTCTCTTCACGTGCAGATGGAAAACGTTGCTTGCACACTGTTTTGAAACAAGTGGCCTAAGCAAGGATGGGGCTTCAGGTGTGAATATGAGAATCGATGCAGATTCCAGTGACCTATTGTGAAAGAGTGTGTTAAATATTCTTCCAAAATGGACGTATCAGAATCACATACCAAAATGTAAGACTGCAAACACAGTATACAGGCAGTATTACATGTGAATGGGAGGACATGGCTACACTGTGAGTCAATTTCAGCATCAAGACCAGGTACCCAGTGCCCAATGAAATGACAGCTGTGCATTGACAGCAATGCAAAGTTCAGATACTTTAAGAAAATCGCAGGTCTCAGTACAAGATAGTGAGAAAACAAATAGTGAGGTGACAAACATTCCCCTCTATCAAGGGCTATACCGAAGTCTGTACATGTGGATCAGAAAAACAAGGCAATGTTTACTGTGGTGACAATTCTTCACTGTCATTTTGATTTTTAACCTTGTATAGATTTCCTGTCTTTTGCAATACCTGCTTGTTAGCTACATCCACATGGAGGTGTACAATCCCTTAGATAATCTGTCAGGATTCACTGGGAATTGTTGACCCAGATTGAGAATTGCATTGGCTTTGGAGCTGTGTTCTGGGAATGAGCTGTAGTATGGTTGAAGCAAAAAAAAATAGCAAGCATGAAAATAAGGAAATAGAGAGGCATGTGGTGCCAGATACAGTAGTGTTTAAGTCCAGGGGGCTTTCCAGTGTTCTGTGTTTCTCATTGCTGGGGAAGATCCCCTTGTTTACAATAGAAAAAATGTAATTTTTGTCTTTCAGTCTGTTTGGAAACTACATGTGACAATGCAATGTGTTTTAATTGTATTCGAAGCAATATCTCAATCAGATTAATAACCACAGTCAGAATTGTCCTGCTATGTTCAGCTGTTCAGACCCAAGTATTAAACTGTGGGATGACACTGTTAAACATGGTTTGCATCCAGTGTTGTTTTATAATTATTGTTTATCTTGCAAGATGTCCCTCCATTGTTTTAAAAACTAATGGGGCTGCCTAGGAAATAAACTGATCTAGTACTTAAATACATAGCATCCTTACCTTTTAAAACTTTGACCTTTAAACACACCCCTCACATTTTATGACAATCAGCTCTTTGTTATTTTCTCTGAGTGATAATTAATGCAGTTCCTTTAGTAGTAGGCTACACTGACTTCATGAAATGGCTGGATGAGATCCTTGGGCCAGTTAGGTACCAGCAACCAAAACTAACTAGATGGACAAAACAAACTCCCCTAATTTGTAACCTTGCTGACGTTCATTATTATCTGAACGAATAGGGTTCTTAATTCTATCACAATGAACATTATTTTCCAATAGTTATTTTTTGAAAAGATTCCTACAGTCCTCCATCACATCCTTCCCACCCTGTGGTGTTTCACAAGTAAACATTTCATCCTTGATGAATGAATGTAGCTCTCACGATATACCCTGTGGAGACCTCTCACTGGGAAGACAGAAGCTTAAAAACATGTCCAGTTAAGGTTCCTGCAGTTTTGTCTCAGATTGTACGACCAAGCATCTGCTATGAGTAACCGTACGCCTACTAATCAGAAGAACAATGTTGCCACTAGTCTGAATACCATACAAGTGCTTAGAGGAGCTGTCTGAAGAGAGAGGCTAAATGCTGCTGTAATCCAGAAGGGTGTTTAACTGTTGCACTGGAGAGCCACAGTAGTGGTTTTATATTATATAGTGCTTTTAGAGTGGCAAAATTCTGCTCTCTTCCAGTCTGTAAAGCTGAAAGCTTTTAAACAATTCTAATAAAGGCAACGGAACTCAAAGGAGTTTTGAGAAAGCCTGTTGCGTTGTTAGTTTAGAAATACCTACAGTACATACTAGGGGGGACCTTTATTTATAGACCTAGAAACTTCCTGAATCGGTCCTTTTTTTTCTATCATTTTACTCTGTAAATAGATTCTACAAAAAAAGTCTCTACTTATCTGTGTAATATGGACTAATACAATTTTTCAGCTGTAAAGGTCACTGGAATTAAGGTGTTTCCTGCGACTATAGAGACCTGGACCAGATCTCTCCTGTCCCAGTTGGATCAGCACAGTGATCATTCCTGGTGTAATCTGTCATGTACTGTAGGCAGCCTGCAGTACTCGTTGAAGCTGTAATAAAAATAAGCATAATGAGTGTGTGCCTACACAAATTAATTTCTCCCTCTATACTTATGCCCACATTGTGGTGTATGAGGACGACCTACTGCTTCATTTGAAAGTTTATCGAGGAAATCTGTGGGCTTTGTTACACGTTGCATATTCATTATTTTACTAATCCAGTGCCACCTCTTCATGAGCAAAGCTTGGCTACTTGCTGCATTCGGTCTTTCTTTCATGACATGCAAATACTAGGTATTGTTAAAACTTATTGTTTCTGAGACAAACACTTTAGCGCTCTAATGAACTCCAGTATGTCAACTGCGTATGCACCCTTACCTGTGCAGAATATATAGTATTATTGAGACAGGCAGTGCGTCATAGGTAAATAGCTTGTATTATTTTCCAATCTGTCTCTGAAATCTTTTGTGTAGTAGCTAAGTGACAGTCGACCCACAGCCTCCCTGGGGGGCATTAAAATAATAATACTACTGCCTGCCAGAGCTTCCGGGCAATTTGTTGCCTTTTCTTCCAATGCATCCCCTTACAGAAAGCCCTAGGCCAGCTTTGAATATCAAACCGCAGCACCTTCTTTCAATTTTAGCCCTCGAAGGAAGAGACACGACAAAATTTCCCAAGTCGTTTTTATCCCCAGCAGGGATCGTTAGAAGTCCAAGTTGTTGTTTTTTTTCCTCCTACCCTCTTAAGTTTTATTGTTCCTTCCAGGCGGGTACGCCATCTCTCGTGATCGCTGCTCATTTAATTCATGTTTTACAAGATGCTTCTGCGATTCTTATAGCCTGTAAAAAAACAGAACAGGCAGCCCCGCGGGGCTCTGTCCAGCACAGATGGAGTACAACTGGGTGGAATCTGTGAGTGGCAGACCCCGTGGGTGTGGATATTTTGCGTTGCACCTGCAGTGGCTATTGACCGATTGATCTATTCGTTTTAACTTGCTCAAACAAGCAAATCGATTGGTCACCGTGAGATCAATAATCTCACTCCCTCTGGCCTCCAAGATCCAGGGCTGCCACCCCTCTAGGCGACGTGCAGCTAATACTTCACACAAGCTGAATGCGTTTGAAAGGTATCTAAAAAGATGTTAATTTTCTTGTCTTTTTCATACCATTTCGTTTTTTTTCTAAATAAGCACATATGCAAAGGAATAACAGACATTCCTGAAGCCTACAAACAGTTTTCAGCTCCAGGAAGGTTACAGGGTGCATTCGGACAGATCGTCTGTGAAAGTAAGGAGCCAACTCTATTGCCCTATACCCCCACCAGCCCCGAAAACACTGCTAAGGCTCCTTTTTGTGGCCATTTAACCAGTGAGAACATTCTTCGTAGTAAAATGGAGGGTAACAGCTAAAAAAAAAGCTAAAAGCTGGTTATAATTGTTTTCAAGCTGTTTTTACAGCAATGTATTTATAGAGAGTCGGCTTGAATGCTGTGCTTGACAGAGTTGATGGGTTGCAGGTGTGGAATGACGATTCTGAGGATGTTACAGGAGAGAGCTGACATCCTCACATCTTAAATATAGCTTCAGATATTATTTTCAGGACTTTGTGTGATTTCAATCCATAGTGCTACCGAGTTGAACTTCTCAATATTTTCCACTGACACTATCCAGAAAGTCTGTTGAATGTTGACATTTTTAAATGTATTGAAGGGTTTCTAAAGAGACAAAAAACTCTTTCTATCTTCTGAAAAATAAGATTAAAAAAACAGACACAAATAAATTCTGGAGGTGTGCGGATTTCTTTGTTAAAGGCTCCCCCCTATCACATTTGGTTACGACATGACCTGGGTTTGGCAGAGCTCTTTGTGTGCAGGATTAGCAAATTAACAAGGCTTGTTTCAAAGAACAACACTGTTTTATTCCTGAAGAATATGAATACGTAAGCTTGAAATTAATGGAGTTTACAACAGAAGTTTGGGTGGAAGGTTAGATCCTAATTTCACACACTTCTACTTGCCAGCATATGTAAGTATTGCACCACAACCTCACTACTTCCATAATAATAATAACACTAATAATAATAATATTAATAACAGCAATAATCATTGTTCACGTGGGTTTCCTGTGAGTGCTCTGGTTTCCTCTCAATGATCGATAGGTTATTATTAATGCTGGGTTTTATTGCTGTTTGTAAGCAACTGTTATGATTCGTATAAGCAATTTAAGGACCTGCAGCGTGTCATTACTCTGAGTCCACATGAGAGATAAAAGGCAGAGATGGGTGGAGAGTGGCAGAGAGGATATAGAAAAAACTCACAATGTTACAAAGGCCAAATGAGCCCTGGCTGTCTGATCCCAGCATGCCCCTGGCATTGCTCTGTCAGTCGTGCTCTGGCTCTGGGGAAGTGACAGCCACAGTCATGACCCAGTCTCTGGATCTCACACGATGTCTGAACCTGGACCGCAGCCTGTGCTCAGAGCAAACTCCATCACCTGTTGAGCCACATGGGAAGCTCCACTCATTCAGCAAACTTTAATAACACACATTTCTCCTGAAATAACGGAAGTGTTGTTTTGGAAAGGTGCTAGAAAGTCACCCAAAGCTGCTAATTTAATGCTGCCTCACCTGAGTAAGATTGTAGTGAGCTTTAATTGAAGCTTTTTTTTTTGCACTTACAGCTCAAGTGAGATAAATACAAATTCATTCACATCGTGCAATATTATACATCTTCCTAAAGACTCTTCAACTTAATAGCTGTTGCTTTATATAGTTGAAAATAACGGTTTCAGGGAGTCTGTAGAACTTCTGTTATACTGATGAGGCTTTGAGTTGGTATTTGAGAGGAGGGATGGCTGTTTTTTTAATGGACTGAGTCACTTCAAATCAGAGTAAATTAGTCACAAAATAGTTTCTCAGTTCACAGCACTTTGTCACCATCTTAAACTACACTTTTTCATGAACTTGCTGAAGATCATAGGGTTATCACATGCTTTTACCAAACAGTGGTGCATTCTTCGGAAAGTTGGATTGTGGGTAGGGTACACCAAAAAAGCCCTGACACTGTTTACCCTACTGCCAATTGGAAAACAGCGTTCAAGCATCAGCCAACCCTTTACTCTTGCATGAAGCAGGAAATCTGAGCACTCTGTCACTTCAAATCCAATCACCTTTTCCAATTACTGCAGTAACTTGCCTGTTTTCATCAACGCTGGGCATTCAGCTTCTTATTTTACAGATGCATTGCATGAAGTAATAGGATCTGGACAATCAGTCTGGAAGATCTGCACATAATGGGGTGAATGTAGTGCATGCGGTTTGTTGTGAGGCCACACAACACTGCTACAAGAGACATGTGAGGCTCCAGTAAGCGAAGGCCTCAAGAGTTTTGCACGAGAGCAGTCAATAAATTGATTTGATATCAGCTCATGATCATTTGAGGGCTTTAATGTGCCTCTGAACCTTTGGAGTAAGGGAACTGTCGTTGATACAATATTGAGGTGTGCAGAGGTCCATCCTTCAGAAGGATGTCTTTTGGATGCTCTGCATGTGACTCTGTTGCAGGGACAGCAGCTACACTGGTCTACACTGGTATTTTCCCCATGCACTGACAGGAATTACTTGCTATAGATTTCCCATACTTTTGGCCACATTCAATTGTCAAGTTGGAGCTTGCACAGGGAAAAGGAAGATCAAACAGCATAATTAAACCCTGCAACAGGCTTCTTTCCCCCTTAAAACCACTTTTACAACCGGCCCTTTCTGCTTTCCCCTCCAAACTATGTAGGCTCTCTGCGGTGTGCATCTTACATAATGATATCAATTTTGTATGGGAATGTAGAGATTGCATGAGAGCTTTTGAGATTTTTTTTTTCCCTACCAATCTTTCCAGGCAAATTATAGACATGTATTTAACACCGCACATGGTGGTAGAGAGACTGAAGCTCATTTAAAAACTGGATGAATAGGCCAAATTTACCCCAATTTTAGAGTTCTCTGTACATGCAGGTTTTGTTAACATTTTGAGATTTGTGCTTTGAATTTAAAGAAAGAATCGGAGAGAGACCCAACAGCTAATCTTTCCTTCAACTAATCCAGATAAAGAAAGACTCCCGGGATGAATGCTTAAACATTAATGACTTAGGTTTTATGTAAATTGCTAGCAAATTTGAAAATGTCGATATCTTCCTTAAAATATCAGACATTTTATTTAATACTTTGTGTTCTTTTTTCCTCATGTGTCTCAGAGCTCTGCTTGAGCCAGATTTGTTTTCTGTTCAATAATGCTCGCGTTATGTCACTGGCTTTGATTACCAGCTACAGCTTAAATCTCATGGAATGCTTCAGACATTAATGTTTTTTAAAGGAAAAACGTCTTGGAAAAATGTCTCCTTGACCTTTAAGTACTAAATTAAGAGAGTCACGAAGTAATACAAGATAATATCAGCCGCACAGATACACAGCTTGGTTAGTCTTTACAAGCTCAGCAAAACATCAGATGCCAGGAATTAAAGAATAAGGAGTTTTGACTGAGAGAGAGCCCTAATGAAAGACTTGCACAGTATTTTAAAGCTTTACCTACTGACTTCAGGCTGGCCTTTTCCCCTTTGTGATGATTATATCTCTAGTTTATACACATACAGTACATATGGGATGCTACTGTATATATAAATGCAATACCGATTTTTTCATTCAGAACTGATACTGTGTTTTAATATCTTCAGCTGAGCTCACAGAGAAGAAGTAATGAACACTTGCCATTGATGCACTGATGCGTCTGACAAATGCCATGCCATTTAAGACATACTTCTTAATTTGCATAAAATTAATGTTCTGCACAGCATATACAATTATGCAATTTCTTGTATAGGAAATGTGTCATGCTGGAGGACTAGTCTGTCAGCGTGTTAACAGCATCCCAGCGTCTTTTGAGCCCCCTGTGAAAAATGTTATTAAGACCCCTTTTTTCACCTTGTAAAGATGACCCGCATTAGTGCACTTTCTGTCAATATTCAGTACTGAGTGAGTGATTCATCTATAAGACCAAGGCTTGATTTCTGCAGCTCTTGACTCTATGGGCTCCCTGACACTCTCCTCAATTCCAATGTGTCCCAACACCCTACAGCTGGACTTCTAACTCACACCAGACCCTGGCAGCACATCACTCCTACACTTACATCTCTACATCTCCTACACTAACATCTATTTCATTTTGTCCACCATTGGAAAACATCCACTACTACCAAGCACATGTTGGGGTTGCTTTTGACCCATCTTAAAGTGCTTGCTACCAGCCCTAATGTGCTGCATGACAGACAGCGAAGAGCAAAAGGTAGTCAAAAGCTTGACTTATCAGGTGCCACAGAATGCACCAGGAATTATCCTTAATGTTGCACACAATAATTCATACACACGCTTTACATTGCACCACACACTGCAAACATCTTACAAGCTTTAACAGGACACAATCCGTATGGCAGAAGGCTAAACAACATGTTTCTGCTCATTTTAATTGATTTATACTGTCTGGCAGATGGTTAGAGCTGAAACAATTGATAAGTTGGTTGATTAACAGCAATAGGCCTGGCCTGCCTAAGAGAGTGCTCACTCTCTAGTGTGGAAGGATATAGGAGAGCGAGCTTGCGATTTTCAATGCTGACTTGACAGTTTTAACATGGCCATATTTATCACTTTATGATGTATTCCCAGACTATGCTGCTACAGAGAATGTAAGTGCACTCTCAATCACAGCTCAATAAAATTCAGTCATAATATCCTTCCTTACACTAAAACATTTCGACTGTCTGAGAAAAAATATATGCTATAGTTTCTCTTTAAAATGTATTTATAGATTTTCCTATCATTAAAAAGACAAACATTCAGACAGCAATCAGCAGTGCAGCACTATCACTGGACATGGGAAATACCAGAGGCTCACTGCCATATACTGTATCAAGGTATGAGATTGGAGAACATGAGAAAAAAGAACTAAGGCAACAACAACAGAACAGGGTTGCTAGACCAGAACAACAGAAGCGTAGAGCAAGCCAAGATTTGGGCAAAAGTTTGGCAGGAATATATTAAGGGCCCAAAGAGCTGTGGATGATTTAAAAAATGCTATGTTGAATGAAAAGAATCGACCCATGAGTTGCAAGCTAGTTTTTTCCATGTCAGAGGAGTTGAATTACATCCCTAACCCACTGCATCAGTGAAGCCAGGGCAGCGTGCTTCCAGCTGATCAAAATTAGGCGTGGTTGCAAAAGTCAGGGAATCTGGCCTGCATATAGGCAGAGAAAAGTTAGTGGGCACCAACAGCAACCGGTCTTGAATGATGAGTGGCCCAATGTTAGTTCACATCCCCACAGAAGGAGATTGACAGTAAATCTGAAAGGCGAGAAAGAAGCCAGTCTGGGACAGGATCGAAACTCAAGCCAAACAGGGGCACGCACATCTGCCACATGCTGTCACATTGGTACACAATTGAGCTAGTTTTTGATACAAGAACACCTCGCAAAATTCTCCATTGTAATCCTTATTAAAGGAAGATATCAATCCGTAACTGATGTCACAGTCTGGGGGAGATTAGAGTGGTGATAAGGGGAAAGATGAAAACACGGAGTCAGACGGGAGGGTACGTAGCCTTGTGGTCCCAAAGTGAACAGGCCAGGGAGGAGGATCCAGGATCTTGGTCAGGAGACGAAGTAAGAGGACGATCCAGAGCAAGCTCGAGAAGACACAAGCAAAGCAAGGCAGAAGCAAATCGAAATGGAGCACAGCAAGACAAGCAGAGACTCAGGAGAAAACCCCATGACAGAGCTCCAGGACTTCAGTCAGGACTTAAACACCACAGGGGTTAACCAGTTAATTAGAGGCAGGGGGTACTGATAATCGACCGCATCGCGTACGGACAGCCCCAGTGGATGTTTTAGACAGCATGGAGATGCAGTTGGTTGCAATAGCGATTTGGGGGCATGAGCTCACATTCACACAGGTTTGGCAAAACTCTGCTGTTGTACCCTTGAGCAAGAAAGTTCACCCAAATTCTTCCATTGAAGCCCCCAGATGTATAAATATGTGCAAATGTCAGTCTCTTTGGATGAAAGTGTCAGCCGTATCCAATTAGTATGGTGGAAAAAGAGTGAGCTGGATTGTTAGAGATGAGTGTACCAAGAAACCATGTGCAGTAAGACATAAATGACCCTTTATGACCTATGCTGATATTGGAGCATTTTCCCTTTTATTGCAAAGTACATGATTAACTGGGAATGCAGTCTCTTAAGTAATGGATATTGGAATGACTTTGTTAAAGTAGTCTTTATATAGGACTTTGGCCGAAGACAAAACTTTGTAATTTACAATCATATTTTTCCAATGCTGTCAGAGCTGCTTGCTTATTTAAGCAGTCGTGATACGACTCTTGATGACGATGAATTCCTGGGATTGCTTTCCATGAGAGATCAGGCACAGGTAAGTGTCTGTGGAGAGTCTGGGGGGAGGATGCTGGGAAGTGGTGAGAAAGTTAATTATCAATGGGCACGCAAGGGACCCATTCGGCCTACTTTGCGATGTGTTCTAACAGCAGTGCCAGGATATCCCTCATCTGTAATGTACCTCTGAATATTCTCACTGAAATAAAAACAATCGCATGGTAATCATCAATCACAGCACCTCTGCTGTACAGCTCTTAGATGTCTAAGTGAGTTCCTACTAGCAGACCATGTTAATCACCAGAGCTTTCATAGTTATATCATGTGCTGAGTAGAAGAATCCTGTGTTTGGATTAAAGACCTACGTCCAGGGATCTGGCAAAAGCCGTTTGCGAAATTAGAAGAGAGAAAATGTGGTTCAGACTGAAGCTGAATTGCATTGTGGTCTGGATAATCTTTCCAATAAAGGAATAATGCAGCATGGACCACACAGTTGTATTGGCTAATGTCACTCCTGGGGAGGAGTGTCCATGAAGCTGCCGGGCCAAGTGTATCAAACACACTGCAGCACATTACTCATACTACGTATGGCTGTTCCAGTAAAAGAAAAAAGTAATTTATTTGAGATGCAAAATGATTCTCATGAACAGAAAGGGAATATAACCGTCTTGCTGAATTAAAAAAAAAACCTCATGTCTCCAGAATTCCTGTGTGCCGCGTTGCAGAGGGAGGCTTAGAGCTCACCTCCGTCTCTCTCTCTCTCACTTCCTCTCGCAAGGCCTGCTGTAAAACACAGGCTTTAAGGGTCTCCTGACTGGTCGGATTTCACTCCGCTCTTTGCCGGCAAATGCAAAAGATTTTGCTGAGGAGAAAAAAAAGAAAAAGACAAGGGTTGGGGAAAATCCCGCCAAACTCAACAGGGAGATGTGCAGCGTACAGTATGTTCCACTGTGATACGACTTTATTATTCGCATTAGAAACAAGCTGAGTGATGAGCATCCTGCAGTGATGTACATGTTCCATAACTATTCAACTCCTCTGAGCACCTGTCATTTCTCTGAACTCAATGCAGGCTTCCAAATGTGCACACGTTGATTTTAATTCTGAACCATAAGGAAGACAGAGCTGTAAAGTTAGCATCAAATCCTGGTTAGTCTCACAAGGCGTCAAGAATTCTCACTTGGAACAATTTTTCAATAACATGTCCTTGCTTTGGATGGTTAATTGTGAAAATCATAATGGGTTGAGTGTAAAGATGCCTTCAACATTTTCAGTTACCACACCAACATTTTTCTACAGAGAATTGAGATGTATCTGTAGAAATCTATAGGTTATTTTTATACTGATAAACATTTTGAAAAAAAAAACATCTATTTTTACAAATGCATTTATAAAATTGCATACATTTATAGACTGTTTCAGTGAAATACATTTTCCAAGCATGGTGCATGCAACCATATATAACATGGTACCAGCAAGTGTAGAATTCCTGAAGGCAAATCATTCCTCTGTGCTTTGGAGATTCCTGTAGTTCTGGTGGTGTACAAATGCACAATAATTTTGCATATAATGGCGTCTTGTGCTAAAGACCCCTTGCTAAGGACAGAAAGCTCATCGGCAGCCCTGTTTCCTGTCTGCCGAACGCTGTGCTCTGGAGCTGATTTCGGCTTCCTGGGTGCTGTGACACCCGTGGGTCCAGGAGGGAGCAGCAGTCATTCTCCCAGCCGGTTGTCACCTCGCCTCTGAAGACCTGCTCGATCAAGAGCTGCAGGAAATCCGACAGACGTGGGTGCCATAAGCACATGAAGGAGGATTTGTCATCAGTAAGCCAGAGAGAACAGCCAAGGAAGTGCACTGCATGTTCCAGTATGTAAGTGACAGGCAAAGTTAAGGCTGAAATGTAGGCTTCATATATGTAAAATAAAAAAAAGAGCACTCAGAGAGCATTACCAAGCATGTTACTGTGTGCATTGATTGTAACTTGGGCCCTATATCTATTATAATCAAATAAAAAAAGCATATTTTTAATGTTATTGAAAATTCACCAACATTGCATTACAAACGAACAACATATTTGGCCTTTCACAATGAAATATCCATGAAAAGAGGACAATAAAACTTGGATGGCTATTTTTTTAGAATCCCAAAATGATTTCTATCTGCGCTATCCATTTGATTTTTTTTCTTCCCCTTTGGGTAAAACATTAAATAGGTCTGTGTGATTCTAAGGGTACCTGGATACTTCAAATCCACTCCAGTCTTTGATAAGATTCTTAAAGGGCAGATTTCCATCAGTGGAATTCTAAGCGCTGTGTCCAGAACAGGGTTGAGGAGGAGCCAGAGCCTATAAATGGCAAGCAACTGGAGCAAGGCAGGATACGCCCTGGATCAGACAGAAAGGCAGATTTTGATGACACAAATGGAAAATTCGCACAGCTTTGATCAGGCATGACAGACGGGCAGCCCATGAGCCTCCAGCAGGCCGGTTTGTGGCACAGCAGACTCGCTGTTCCTGAAATCATATGCTGCAGGGGCTTGTATTTTAATCACTGTGATAAATCTAGCCCATAGGCTGCTACGCACTGTTCATTATTAAGTAAAAGAGCTAACCTGATTTGCAATTTAAATGATCTTTGCAAAGTTTTGACATGTTTGAGAGGGAATTTAGAAAGGAAATCGATGTTAAGTGGACCAGGGTGTTTTTACTTATTGATCAAGTATATAACCTGTCTTGAAACAACACTGCGCACCAGTGTAAAAGAAAAATACATTTTGGTGTTTATGGAAACTGCAGTCGAGCCTCAGACTGACGGATCAGATGGCAGTGACAACACGGGGAGAGGAAGTAACAGGACAGGACACAAGTTTTAAGATGTTCCAGGGCCATTGTTGTCATATCAAGTGGATGCTACAATACTGCATTTGGGTTTGCTCAGATTAAACTAAGGGTACCTTCACAGCCCCTATTTCGAGTTGTTGGGTACACCTGCTCTGTTCACTGAAGAGAAAAAACAACAACGTTTTTACCATAACTTTCAGACCCTTCATCAAGAACTCTAAAGATAAGAGGAGTTTTGCCTTCATTTTAAATACAATAAAACTCAAGTGAAGACACTGACAATGTAGCCAAATTGAAACTGACAACAGAACAGACTCAGACAAGGTGTCATGCCACACCACATCACAGCTCTGGGCTATTTCCCTGCACTGCCATTATCAGTCATTTCTGCCTCTCTTTCCTCCAGCACAGAGAGATTTTTTGACTGGCTTTTAAGTTCTAATCCCCTTATCCGCTGGCGTGCTGTGATGGCGATGTCCTGGGCTCTAATGGTCTTATCACAGCCCTGCTGGAGACAGAGCTCGTCTAGCAAGGTCACCTGAGATATCAGTCTAAGGAGGGAGGTGTTTCTGGAGAATAATCCACACAGCTCCCCTTCGCCACAGTCACCGCTGACAGGAGCCACGAAAGCAGAGTGCCAAACACTTGTTCAGTGTGACCAAGAAATAACCAAGTTAGAAAGCAGGACCAACTTGAAGGAGCCAATTAACCTACCAGTATGTCTTTGGACTGTGGGAGGAAATCGGAACACTTGGAGGAAACCCACACGAGCACAGGGAGAACATACAAGCTCCACACAGACAGCATCCTAGGTCTGGAATTGAACTCAGGACCCCAGCACTGCAAGGCAGCAATGTTAACCACTGCGTCACCATGACCAATAATATAAAGGATAATGAATAAGGCTTCATTCTGTAGGGCGTATTTCAGTAACACTGTGAGCTCAGGAACAGTGACAGTTCAGCCATTTCTGCAGTGAGTCAGCAGCAGTCGTGCAGCATCTCTATAAATACCCCTGAGCATCCTAACATGGCCTGCGATTGCAGCTTTTCTCTTCCCTCTCTGCCTCCAGACCTCTCTCCCCAAGTCGGGCACAACGGGGGCCGGCCCGTGGAAAACAAAAACAAAAAAAGCTGGGACCAGATGGTCCTGAGCTAGCAGAACGGGCCACCCTGACGGCCCAAAAATACAGGTTTGAGAAAATAAAAGACCACGCACATGTGACGCTGGCCCTGGCAGACCATGAAGGGCCTGATACAGACGGTTACGCAGAAGGCTGTTTATTTTTCTCTGCAGCTGCAGGAGGAGCATGGGAAAACGGGACCTTCCCGGTGGGTTTTTTCTTGGGGGAGGGCGGAAATATAGTTTTAATGGGCTTTGATTTGTAGAGTTTTTAGATTTCCTTCTGAGGAGACCACCCCAAGGTGCTGCATAACTTTTTTGCTTTATCATTTCATGGGTCAGCAGAACGAGGCCTTGAAAGTCTAAAAACATTTGTTTTTTTGGATATACTGGGGCTGTCAAATTAAAACAAACACAGTGCTCTGTAAGCCAAGGAGTCTCACCTAACAACCCACTACTGCCTTCAACAATTTCGCACAGTTCAGTTCTCCGACTCAGTGGAGCAGAATACTTAAAAGTATTAACTGTAATTTTATATTGTGTCTTTTATATAAAAAGCATCCCAAACTGCTTCACAAGACAAGGAATAGCTCAGACAAATTAAAGTAGAAACATATCGACCCGTAAAAGGAAGCATATGAAAGTAGTTTTTAAAATTCATATTAACAATAATAATCTCTATTTTATGTGGCATTCCTCATGGTAGCCGCTAACAGCGCTTTGAAATAATACAAGCAAATGCAAAACTTTGGAAACAGATCATTTGGAAGATTGCTCCCCAATCTAGAAGCCACACAGCAGAGTGAAAGTGAAATGTTTACTGAAAGAAATCGTGGGGATTTA